>NC_137076.1:61420826-62620826 GCF_951640355.1 Cnephaeus nilssonii | reverse complement strand
TGGATATATCTGTATATTAAAAAGAAATTAAGGTTAGGGACCCTCAGAACATGCTGGATTGGTAAAGGAGAAACCCTTTTTTTTTTTTTTTACATAAAAGCTTGTGGATAACATACCAAAGGGAGACACACCTAGAGAGGCTGAAGTTGTTTATTCAGTGTTTCACTGGATAATACTATTGATTTCTGATTCTGCCCTAGCACAAAAGTAAGATTTAGCTAGCATGCTGGCAGTGTTAGAGAAATATATTTTCTGTAGAAATCTCACTTATTCTCCTCATCTTTGAGATATAAGGCCAGGGACTAGATCTATGAAAAAGAGGGAGGTTTTCATTCTCTAAAGGGGACCATATTCCCTTGAAGGGAAAAAAAAAATCAGTTATAATAGAAATTGTTTAAAATTTTTAAATATTTTGTTTTACTTTGTTCATGAAATGTATAGCGTAGTTTCATTATAAATGAACCCCATGGCTTATTAACTTTCTGGAAATGTGTTCTTTCATTCAAAGGCCCATCAGAATACAGATGGGAAGTCTTATTCATCTTGGTCATGCCCCTTGGTGCTATTCCCTAAATAGAATTTGAAATGATTGTCAAGAAAGCTAGGGGAACAAAAATGAATAAAAAGCTAAATCATAATGGAAAGAGTAAAGGAATTTATTTCACCAGGATGGGGGTCATCTGTAGATAGAGATAAATTACATTTAAATATGATCAGCAGTATTTCACAAATATCTGCCTCAAAGAATTGCCAAAATGAACCCAAATAGTTTTGTGTTCATGTGTAAATAAACAAAATATCACTTGTTTCAAAGGAAACAAGGAACAAAGGCCCTCAATTACAATGTTCTCACTGTTAGCACCAGCACCTTCAAGGTGTCCAGTTTGGCCTAATTTTAAAAGGCAGTCAGCCTCCAGCAGCTCAGCATTTCAACACAAAAGGTCCCATCTAGGTTCCTGTGAAATGGCACCTTTTTAAGCCCAACAAACAAGGAAATGAAGGGCTTGATACTAACAATCCAATTATCCAGTATTCTAGGAACCCTTTAGGTGTAACCTTTACATTGTTCAATTTCTATTATAGGCTCACGGTGAGAGGTGAGAGATAGGCTCAGAATTACTCAGATTTTAGTGAAGGAATATGGAAAACTGAAATTTCAGTTCTGTGTCGTGCACTGCGCCACTTCTATTTCACATAAATGAGTTATTCTTAACATATCTTTAAAAAGAAAATGCCTTTTGGTATTTCAGGAAACTGAAATTATTCAATATGTTCCCCTTAGAACAAGACAAGTTGATTGATGTAGGCATATACCATGAGTCCTTGTATCCTTATTTTCTGGACGTAACAGATCTGTAAACCCAGATTATAAAAGACTGGGTGAAATTCAGTGATTCATATTTAAAATATAATGAGCAAAATTCTGGACTTCAGGCTTTTTATGCCAGCTTGTCAGAGATTCCCTTAGTTCTTTTGTTCGTTATGTAACATATGTAAGAGTCACCTTGAGAGCTTGCCCTGCCCAGAAAGATTCCAATTCAGTAGCTCTGCAGATGGGCACAGGTATGTAGAGTTCTCTCAAGTACCTCAGATGAGTCATATACCACCTGAGATCCACAGACTTGTAGAAAGAACCCCCTAGGTGCAGTCAGCCTGGCACTTACTTGACTAGATTCCCTGGAAATAAAATTTCATGTCTATGTCTTCTAAGGACACTAAACATCAGCCTGGATATAAAATCAAATATCAAAAAGGTCAGTAGATTTGCTAATGAAACAGCGGCTCTTTTCTTCCTCATTATTTGACTCTGCCCAGCTATTTTATCTTGGGCCACAAAGTGCTCCAAAGCAGTTTATATTAAATAACAAGGTACCCACCGTACTCACCATACCTGTCTTCTTCAAGAAAGTAACCCAGGATTTTATAATGGCTTGGGTTGTCCAAAATAAAGACAGATTCCCCAACATCCAAGAGAGGACTGAAGCCTTGTGACTAAGTTTTGTCTGAAAGGCTGTTAGGAGATATGCCATTGTAACTTTCTAAAAATTCCTTTAAAAAGAGGGCACAATTATTTTTTATTTTTTTTTCTACTTTGTGCTAGATGGAACAAAGATATGATGGCTAGAATTTGAAGGAAATGAGAATATGCCACCCCAAAATAGGCCCCTTTGGCATAAAAATTACTGTGAGCTAAAGACACTTAAATGAAAACAAAATCAGCAGTTTCAAGAAGGTCACTCTGATTCTCCATTTGTGCAGATCAAATCCCTCAATGAAGACATCTTCCTGATATCAGAGGAAAAGTAACTTTCTATCAAGGACCAGACACGGGGCCTGAGAGAATCCTATATAAACAGACCTTGTTAAAATAAGTCTGCTCTTCTCTTAGTCTCCCCACATAGTTTACATTTCCATACTTGGCTCTTTGTTCAACCTAATATAAAAGCAGGCAGGTTCACCATGTCTTTAGGTCTTCATTCCTTATCAGAAAGTATCTACGTCACATGGTATCTATGTCACATAAAACTTTTATTTTATAAGTAGATATGCTTTTCTCCTGTTGATCTGTCTCTTTTTCAAATATATTTTTATTTATTTCAGAGAGGAAGGAAGAGGGAGAGAGAGAGAAACAGCAGCAATGAGAGAGAATCATTGATTGACTGCCTCCTACGTGCCCCACACTGGGGATTGAGCCCGCAACCCACACATGTTCCCTGACCGGGAACCAAACCATGACCTCCTGGCTCATAGATGGACGCTCAACCACTGACCCATGCTGGCCGGGCCTGCTGATCTGTCTTAATGTCAATTTGATTCTCAGCCCCAGTTGAAAACAAAATCCATACGACAGTGAAGCAAAATTTTGCCTCCACTAAAAACTCAAGTGGCTCTTTTTGTCTTTGAGGACAGGCTGCAGAAAGAGGATGTACAAGACATTAGGCTTCTTAAAGACACAGGTTCTGAATGTTTTTATTTTTTTACTGCTTTATCTTTAGAAACTGCAATAGTTTATGAAACATAGCAGACTCTTAATAAATATTTATTGAATGAATAATTTTTCCAAATTATGTTTCAAGAAAATATTAGTAACTTTCAAAAGTAAATCACTCCTTGACTTTTCCATTTGTCACTGTCAGAGTCAGAATGACAGTGAATTACCACAACTGGAATTCTTTTGGAAATAAACCATTTAGTGAAATTCTGTGCTAGTGATGGCTGTCATGACTAAAATTAGATTGAAGTTGTGAACATAATTATAAAGTGGGTAGCTGGCATATTAACTGGTAAATCTATAGCAGGTGTGGGTTATTATTTAGGAAGAACCCTCTAACTATTGGAATAGAAAATTTCTCTGTGGTTTCTTTCTGGTTTATAGGTCATGTGTATCTCTAAATAAGCCAAAGGGATGAGGGGAGAAATCCATTTAGTATTATTCTGTATCATTAATAATAATTAACAGATAAAATTAAAATAAGCATTTTATTCATGGCGATTAAAGTCCAGGTCTCTGCTGAAGTTCTATTTTCCCAGCTGTAAAACACAGGGACTTTTTCCAAATTCTGAAAGCAATGTCTTTAATTAGATTAAAAACTGTGTACAATATTGACCCATTTTTTAGCTATTTATTAAAATTTAATCATTTTCTATTCTATGTAAAAACTACTGGTTCTTTACATGCATTAGTAGACATTGTACAACTCTTGATAATATGTCTAATTTGCAAAATTACAGTTAATAGTTACCAGTGTTTTAAAAACAGGAAACAAAAACATAGGATGGAAATGCACTTGTTCTCTCCCTTCTTACCTTAACTGGATATTTTTGCTTTCTTGGAAATGTTTTGCTAATTAAGCTTAGAAATGTGTTTTAAAAGGAATAATCACAGACTATCATTGGACATGTTTAAATGGTTAATGGATTATCCTATCTATAATTTTATATTTATTTAAAATAAACTATTAAGACAAACAAGGCAGGTTAACTTTATTATAAAAATTGATTTTTCTTTTTCTTAAAACTAAGAGAGAAAGATAGTAATACATAAATAATTGATAGCTACTATAGAAACTAATATTCTAAAAAATTGACATTTTTCTCATAGTGTTTAATCTTTTACAACTATTGCATTTGAAACTACCTGCCATGCCATTCCTGAAACCCTTTCATCCTTGGTTTTCCTAGCAATACATTATCTTAGTTTTCCACTACCTCTAAGACTGTGCTTTCTCTTATCCAAGGACTTCTCTTATTCCTCCCATTTCCTAATTATGAGAGGCACCTCATCATCACTGTCTATTCTTCTGTCTAGACTCATTCTTTGTCTTTTAGAATAAGTTGCACACTTAAACCACATATCCCTCAAATTTCAGTATGGATTTTCATTTGCACAGAATAGAGCTAGAATCATCCAAAGGTGAAAGTAATTTTTTTCTTCTCCCACCTTCTAAATCAGCAGCTCTCATTTTCCCTTTATTCCACTATTTTTTAAATCAATGTCTTGATATAAACATTTCATAGCCATTTATCTCTACTTACCTTTTTGACATCATGTTATCATTACCAGTTCTATTTTCTCTAAACTCAAATTCCAAAATTTTAACCTCAAATGAATTTAGCAGTGAAACATTTTTCTTCTTCCATCCTCTTATCTCAAATATTTAATTATTCCAGAAATAATAATTATAATTATTCCAAATTATATAATTATTTCAAATGTGCATTTGTTTTTGAGGACAGCATCCTCTGATACAACATTACTTGCTTAAAGCATAAATTATTAGAATTGACCTTAAATCAAAACATTTTTTTTAATTTTATTTTTTCCCATCACCATTTATCCCCTCTATGCTAACTTCCACCTCCAACCATCTCCTCCACCCCACCACCCCACCACCGCCACACTGTTATCCATGTTAAATGAATTATACAGAAATTTCAAAGCTGTTTAAATTATCTCTATAATTTACAAAAATAAATACCAAGTACACTATTTAAAAATAAATCATTTGGAAAACAGAGAAAAATGTAACTAATCTACACAACTGGTTTGTTCAGTTGAAAAATACAGAAATACCTTAGAGATTTGTGGGTCCATTTCCAACCACTGCAATAAGGTAAATATCACAATAAAGCCAAATCAAACAAAGTTTTGGGTTTCCCAGTACATATAAAAGTTAAATTTCCACTATACTGTACTCTATTAAGTGTGTAATAGCATTATATGTAAAAAATGCATATGCCTTAATTAAAAAATACTTTATTACAAAAAGTACTTACCATCATCTAAGTCTTCAGCAGAAGTCATAATCTTTTGGCTGGTGGGAAGATGTTGAGTTTCAATTTGTAGAAGACACAGTATCTGCGAAGAACAATGAAGTGAGGTTTGCCTGCAAAAGAAAGAGATATGTTTCACCATAAATTTCTTGGTGACAAAAGAGAAAACACATTGGTGAACTACCTCTATCCTTCTGACATTTTTCACAAGTTTAAGCATGGCCACTTATTGTGCAAACTCTGGATACTCAGCTCCGCATTAGTGTGACAGAACATCTGCTGACTCATGTGACTACAGGACAGAATGGGATAATGGTACTGCTTTCTTCAACTTTCCTGCTTTAGGCAGCAGATAGTGTCAACACCACAATCGGTTTACCTGGGCCAGGTTAACTGTAACAGGTAATGAGTATGTAATATCTTTAGGACTTATTTAAATTAGAGCTTTATAAAAGTATTTAAATAATTTCCTTCCAAATGGATATGTATTGTCAATCCCATGAAATGCTTAATCAATTTATTTAAATCTTATAGTCATAGATTTTGATATTTTCAAATCATTCTATTAATTATTCAAAAAGAGTTTTATTAAGATGCAATGTACATACAATAAAATCTGCTTGTTGTATACGTATAATTCTATGATTTTCAATAAATGTATTGTTTTGAAACCATCACTACAATCTAATTTTTACAATCTAATTTTTAAATGCATTGTTTTGCAACCATCACTACAATCTAATTTTAAGTATCTTCATCACTGAAAAATACTGTTTGCAGTTATTTCTGGTTCCCACCTCGGCTATAGGCAACTGCTAACCTATTCTGCCTATCTAGATATTTGCTTTTTTCAGGTAAATGAAATCATATAATATGTGTTGTTTGTGTTAGCCTTCTTCCATAAACAACATTTTAATAGTTTGTCCATGTTGTAGAAGGTGCTTTGTTTCTCTCTATAGCTGAGCAGTATTCATCGTTTGTTTATTCCTTCAGTAGATGAATTTTTAGTTATTTCTACTTTTTCATTTTTATATATATACTAGAAATATTTCCATAAAATAATTGTGTGAACGTATGTTTTAATTTATTTTAGATAGGTCCTAAAGATGGAATTGCTTGGTTGGATGGTAAATGAACGTGTGTTTTTAAAGAAACTGTCACACTCTTTTCCAAAGTGGCTGCATCATTTTATATTCCCACCTGCAATGTAGGAAGGGCCAGGGCTATCCTGCGGTAGCAACCACATGAGGAACAAGTTAAGTGTCCAAGCCAACCAACCCAATTAACTGACAGACATGTGAATGGGCTACCTCAGAGCAGGCAGCAGGTCAATTCATCAGCTGAATGCAGCTGCAGGGAAGATGAGAAGAGCTTTCAAGCTAAGCCCAGTCCAAATTAGAGTACCATGAGTAGATGAATGCCTACAAATCTGATTTTAAATATCATCATGCACATAAAATCTTCCTTATTGCTCACTAACTATAAAAAGAATATTGGATGGCATGAAGTTTTAATTTTATTATGAGTGGTAAGTTCTGTTCCTAAAGAGCATTTCTGCTTTTGGACTTGGTGTTTTTACTGGAAATTTGGGGGAATCAGTACTGTCACTACCTTAAGTATCAGGGTGGTGGGGAAGAGCACACTCTTTTGGCAGCACTATCCTTGTTGGCCCTGCCAATGGGAGCCAGTGTCCAAGGTCTAGAGCAAGGTCAACCCCGTTCTACTTCTACATCCTTCCCTGAGCAGCGTTGGGCTCCTGGAGGGCCTTGGCTCATTCCTACAGCGACAGCAAGAGAATCCACAATGCTCTTGCAGCAGCCAAGAGCATCTTCGACACAGATGGCCATGGCCTCCTGAAATAGTGATGAGGCATTCTTTCCTGTATGTTCTGGTCTTTGGGAAAAACTACCTCAGACCTCATTTGAACCCCTCTAATCTTTTCTGACAACTTTGTCACCCAACTCATTGCATTAAATTTCTGTGCATGAAGTGTCGAGAGTGAGTTTATAGATTCTCCTGACCAATTCCTGACCGATACTTTGTTAAATGTCCCCTAAAAATACAGTTTGAAGAAGTTTCCTGTCCTACCCTGAATGGCAGGGATAGACTTACTGGACATAGTTTTCTTCAGAGAAAGTATCACATGATCTCACTCATATGTAGAATCTAATGAACACAATAAACCGTTGAACAAAACAGATCCAGAGACATAGAAGCATGAAACAGACTGTTGAACCTCAGAGGGAAACTAGGGGTGGGTGGGTGGGTGGGAAGAGATCAACAAAAGAACTTGTATGCATAACCCATGGACATAGACAAGAGGGGTGGTGAAGGCTCGGGGTGAGGGGTGGGGATAGGCTATAAGGGGTCAATGGGAGAAAAAAGGGGACATATGTTACATACTTTCAACAATAAAGATATTTTTAAAATCAAATAAAAGTGAAAAATAAATAAATAGAATCTGATAGTTTTCCCAGATAATAAATAAATATTTTGGCAAAATTGTACAGACTCATAATCTGACAAATTTGTGTTCTGTTGAGCAAGAACTTAGGTGGAGACAATAACAGCTTAGATCATAATGAAAGAGGAATGCTCCCCTGGCTTCAGCTTCCACCCAGTTATCCCATTTCTAGAACAACGTGAGTTCTTTCTCTTTTTAACTCAAGTAGTAGCAGTGGTATGTGGGGATAAGACAGTTACTCATTCTCCCAGTTCTTCAAATTCTCTCCTGACATTTCAAACTTTAACCTTTTGCACTCAGATGTCGAGTGTGACTCGACGCGGTTAGCATCGGTAGCAGCTCTTTTTATACTCTTTGAATGTATCAATAATTTGAAATATAAAAAAATCCAAATAAATAAGTTTGCATGAAAAGAAACTCCAGTTTTTTATTCTACTGCCACGCTTTGTAAAATCTGGGGTATTAAAAAAATTAAATCCCGAGTAGAATAAAGGAATTGAGAAAAAAGCAAGCGAGTGCAAAGGGTTAAAGATCAAATACTTCTCTTATCCCTTGCCTATGTTATCATTTCGCTCAAAACCTAATCACCCCTTCATTAGAGAAGTCTTCCTTCCCTGATAGGTATGCAACTCCATTGAAACATTTCACAGAACCAGGGATCTCTTCTTTCTACTATTGAGATACAATTTTATTGTTATAAGTATGATTATTGGATTCAAAGCTGTCCCCACAACTTACCTGTAAATGATATGAATACATGGCCATTGATTTGATCATTTATGTTACTCTTATTCTCACTATTTCATCTCCCAGCTCTAGCCTTAGTTAATTGGCTATTTGAACCCTGGTTCTATTTTCTGTTTGTTCTTTCCACCTTGGGAAGTTCTTCTATCTCTGTACTTCAGTATCTTTTGTTGTTGTTGTTGTTGTTGTTAATCCTCACCCAAGGATATTTTCCATTGATTTTTTTAGAGAGAGTGGGAGGGAGGGAGGGGTGAGAGACAAACAGAGAGAGAAACATCCATGTGAGAGAGACACATAGATTGGTTGCCTCCCACAGGTGCCCCAACCAGGGACGGGTATTGAGCCTGCAACCAAGGTACGTGCCCTTGACTGGAATGGAACTCAGGTCCCTTCAGTCCATGAGCCAATGCTCTATCTACTGAGTCAAACCAGCTAGGGCTGTACCTCAGTATCTTAATTTACTTTATATCTATGTTACTTTATACCATGTATGCAATTTTGCTAAAGCCTCGATTTACCAGTTTAATAGCAATATAACATTAGGCATAATTTCAAATCTTTTAGATATATTATAATAAGAATTGCATATAGTGTTATTAGGAGGATGAGACAATGTTTATTAAGTGTTTATCATAGTGCCTGGTGCTTGTTTAGTACTCAGTAATGCTTACTTGTTTAATGGAGGTAATACTCTAACATGATTGCTATCACAATTAAAACATATGGAATATCCTCTAAGTAATTTATATTACTCTAATAAGGGAACAGGACACACAATTGTTGCAGTTTGTATTGTGGGAGCAGGCTTTATTATAGAGAGCTATCTTTATTGTTGGATGGAAGGTCATTTGTTGAAGAAGATATCAGATAGAAAATTATATTCCTGGTTTAGCTACTAAGCATCACTAATTAGCAATGGAGTCATAGTAATAATAGCACTAATTATAACAATAAAACTACTATTTACTGAATGTCCACCATGTGCCAAAAAGTGTCCAAAGAAATCCTAAGTGGTGAGTTAGACAAGAGTTTCAGCTCATAGATGACCACTTATTAATAACATTATATCTTCAGAAAAATTTTAACCATGATTAAGATTCTTTTCCTTCATTAATAAATTGGGATAATAACAATTCTTATCCTATTAGGTAGGTATGAAATTTAAATGAGATAATTCACATTCAGTTCCTATATATAATGTTTGAGCCATAAACATATATACTAAATATATGTTTAGTACTCGATATTGGTGCTGCTATTCTTATTACTGTACTAGTTACTGTATTATGCCTGACTTTGGAGCTTTCTAAAGTCTTCCTCCACTATTTAACCACATTCTCCACACTTCTCCAATGCATACACTTTTTCCCTAAAAGGAAACTTCTTCATTGTTCTCTTAACATGCCGTCCGATTTCCACCTAAGTGCATTTGCACAGACCTCTAGTGGTGTTAGCTGCCTCTGATGGCTGAGTGAAAGTGAGCCACAAAGGAGTAAGCTGTACTCTCCAGTCTGACTCATTTCCTCCATCTCATATCTCTCTTCTTCAATGCCCCGCTCAATTCTATTTTATTGAAATAAACATACCTGACTATTTCAACCCATTTTGATAACTAGAGAGCATTTTAATAACACTTAATTGCCTTTGGATTTTAAAAATAAATATAGGGGTATGGTCCACACAAGGTTCTTAGCAAATTGTATTAACTTGAATGAAGGAATTTTGCCAAGGTGTGTTTTTTTTTTTCTTATTAAATGTGTATGAAAAATGGTGACATTTTTTCCAGTGATTATTGTATGTATCCATAAGATCCTCCAAATATTAACTCCTTAAATGGGATGAAAATATTTACATTTTTGCACCTTTCTGAATCTTGCAAGTAGAAATCCCTCTGATGTTGTGTGATAGCCTGGCTCAGTCTTTGAACTATGTGGCTTATTGGGAAACTGAGAGTTAGAGGAAACTAAGAAGAAATGACAATGTCCAGCTCAAGTTCAACTCAGTATAGAGTTAGCTGTTGGGCATGGCAAGAACCAAAAAATACCACTTTTAATCTGATTTTGCTCAGGCTAATTTAATTTTCCTACCAATTTTTGAAGTCTGGGGAAGTATACAACAGTGAAATCTCCTGCATCAAGTACAGAACAGAATGAAAACTGAAATTCCATTGTTATGTTTAAAGAGAGTGTCATCTTGTTATAATAATGAGAAATTTTCCAGGAAGATTACTCAGCTATGTGAGCTACAAACTTATCTGTTTGATTTGCAAATACCATTCTTTCTAATGGGAAAGATTTGAATAAGGTAATTTTAAGCAATAAGACTATGTTAGCTATTTTGGTCTAAATTTAAATGAAAGCTCAGCAATCACTCTTTCAAATAAGAATTTTTCATTGTTATCAATTTATTTTGTCAACACTATAATATGGACTAAATCAGTGGTGCTTTTAAATATAAAATTGTTGAGTAAAGGGTCTATTTAATATCTTATCTTTCTGATTATATAATGCACACTGCTTTTGAAAGCTTAACAGAAAATTAGTTCTTGCTTTTATTTGTTATTTTTTAAACTTTCTAGAGATTAAAATCAAAAGTCTTTAATGCAGGATTACAGACAAGCTATAATCTCAAAAAATGAGTAAATTTGCTAGGGGCAGAAATAGAATATTGGGGACCAGCTACAATTATAAGAAACTAGTGGCCCGGTGCATGAAATTCATGCCAGGGAGGGGGGGTTCCCTCAGCCCAGCCTGCACCCTCTCCATTTAGGGACCCCTTGGGGGATGTCTGACCGTCGGTTTAAGCCCGATCCCTATGGGATCTGGCCTAAACCGGTGGTTGGACATCCCTCTCACAATCTGGGACTGTTGGCTTCTAACCACTTGCCTGCCTGCCTGCCTGCCTGATCGTCCCTAACTGCCTCTGCCTGCCTGCCTGATCTTGCCCCCAACTGCCCTCCCCTGAAGGCCCGATCTTGCCCCCAACTCCCCTCCCCTGGCTGCCTGGTTGCCCCCAACTGCCCTTCCCTGCCGGCCTGATTGCCCCTAACAGCCTCTGCTTCGGCCCGCACCACCATGGCTTTGTTCAGAAGGAAGTTTGACATCCAGAAGATGGCCGGTCGACCTGGTCTAATTAGCATATTTCCCTTTTAGTAGTATAGATAGATTATATAGGATAGGATTACTTAAACGGGGGGTAGAGCCTTTTTCATCAGGAGGAGATGCTATTGGCAGACAAAAATTCATAATCCCTATATCTGGAATAATAGCCAGCCATATGCACTATACTGCCAAATCAGTCATTAAAAAATTGAACCGCTTTCTTACACCTTACACCAAATAGCTGTTGTACTTAAAACCCCTTCTCAGCCCCCACCTTAGGTTCTGCCTTCACAGTTCACCCAGATTAGGTTCTGATTGGTCAGCTTCTATGCCAGTCAGCGTCAAAAGCTCCACCTCCTAGGCAGCCATTGGCTCCTTGCACTTCACCCAGATTTGGTTCTGATTGGTCAGTTTCTATGCCAATCAATGTCTCCAGGCCTATCAATGGGCCTGATCAGAGAGGCGGGGCTGATCAGCAGCCCCAGCAGAGGCCCAAGAGAAAGAGAGAGGCAAGTGCTGATCAACAGCTGCCATGGAGGCTACGGATCAGAACCTGCCTCTCTCTCCTTGGGCCTCTCTCTAGGCCTGATCCACAGCCCCCTTGGCAGCAGCGGCGGCAGTCAGTCCTGGGTCGCCATGGCAACCCAGCACTGAATTCCGGTCAGTAGAGCCTTCGGACCCTGGGTTTTTATATATTAGGATATTCATCGTGCTCTATTAACCATGATGGCTCTGTTCTGATTAGAGAAAGCATATTCTAATCAGAGCTGAGAGTTGTATGCCCTGGCACATGGGAGCTAACATGGGAATGCAGTCCATCCTCCTTTCTGAGAACTGCCTATCATTATGGAAATATTTACAACCTCGTGTCTAAAACAATCTAGTCCCGGAGGTGCCCATCCTTTGCAACCCCCAACCCTATTGCCTGTAACCATTATACCTAACTTACTTTCCCATGCCTGTAATTTTTACTTTTCCATGTAATCTTTGCCCTTTCACCCAATATAAGCAGCTGGCTTATGGGGAGAGGTAGAACAGATTTTTGTGGATGACCTGCTGCTCTCTCATACTGCTGGCATTATTGAAATAAACACTCATATATGAATCAACCCGGTCTCTGCTTAATTGGCTCACATAGTGACAGACAGGCCGGACTCCTTGGTTGTCTGGTTAAAAATTCAATAATGTTCCTCTGAGTTAGAATGTTTTAGCAAATATAATTAAAATGTTAATAGTCTAACCTATAATAAATTAACACTTGCAAAATCCAGTGGATCCATAAAAGGAAAATATGTAACAAGTAACATTACTTAGATAAATGCAGTTGTATTGAACCAGAAAGTGAAGAATATAAGAAAATATAAAATATTTGGTTTTCCTTGGAAAGCAAGATTATCAGTCACAGAATTCTTTCCTATGTTGCACTGTTTCTGCTATTCAACACAGCCCAAGAACCAACTGAAAATAGCAAACTACTACTCTTCCACCAAAAACAGGTTGAGATTACTGATTTAGAAAAGTTTAAGTGGAAACTGTAAAGATACTTAGTGCTGTTTTTAAAAGCACTCCTGTGGTTATTTCACCATTCTGTTCAAAACTTTCAAGATTAATGGATAAGCCTGGCTTTCCAGTGAAAATCCAAAAGCACACAAAGGTGTGAGCTGCCTCCGATGGCTGTAGGAAGAGACAGATGTGCAGCTGAACTCCTACAGATGGCAGTGGGAAGGCAGAGGAACAAAGGTGTTTGGTCCTGTTGGCTACTTGTGAACCTACTACCCAGAAACCAGGACTCCAGTCATTTCTTTTCTTTTTATTTTTTAAATATATTTTTATTTATTTCAGAGAGGAAGAGAAAGGGAGAGTTACAAATATCAATGATGAGAGAAAATCATTGGTCAGCTGCCTCCTGCAAGCCCCACACTGGGGATCAAGCCAGCAACGTAGGCATGTGCCCTGACCTGGAATCGAACCGTGACCTCCTGGTTCATAGATCAACGCTTAACCACTGAGCCATGCCAACTGAGAAAGACTTGAGTCCTTTTGAAAAGAACTGTGGTCAAGAAGCCAGACTGGAGGGTCAAAGTTACCCTTTGAGTGAGAGATATCCAGCATGCGGTAGACAGAAAGGTAGGGGCTGGAAAGGGAAAATGTAGGTTGCCAGTCAGTGGAGGCATGTCCTGGAAACTGTAGGGGAAGATGGGTAAAGTCCTTAGAGTCCACTCAAAAATGAAATAGCAATGTAAATGAAGTAATTTGCCATAACCAAGTATGTAAAACCTGTTCAGCTTTGTAACATCACCCATCTCCCTCCCATTTTCAAAACCCTGGAGGAGCAAAAAGGGTGGGGGGTGGCAGGAGAGAAGGCAGGATCAAGGAAGAAAGGTAAAACAAACACCAAAGCCAATCAACCAACAAAAACACCTTGCACCTTGACTATATTTATCATCCCCCTACTTTCCCACTGTAGGGTTTTGAGGTGAAAGAAATAAGGTACATGTTCTAGTTTACATCAGACAGGAAAAGTTTGTCTAGATTTGACCAGATTTTGTTTTTTAGAAAACCTGGGAAAAATAAGACTATTGAATAAGATATGAAAGGTTGTAAAATGTTGTGGGATTTCTTTGATATATCTCCAGGACCAGAAGTTTGAAAGAAGTTACTCTAAAATATGCATTTTTTTAATATCCCACCCATCTGGATTGTTTCACTACACTAGGTGCCTAGATTTTTTTTTTTTGGGGGGGGGGGCGTTGGTTGACATTATTCGCCCAAGGGGTATTCTTTTATACAAAATGTTTTTTTTAACCTGATTACCTAAAAAAAGGAAAGTTGAATGCAACAGAGTCTGGCAGTTTTAAAGTAACATGTGATTTTTAAATTCTAAAACTTTACATTAAAGACAAAGTTAGTATTTGTTATGGCTCAAGTTTTTATTCTTATCAGTTGGCATGGTAGAGAAATATGTGCTTAAATTAACCATGGAACTCACAAAGTTATAGTTTTTTCAGGACAGAGAAGACAGAAGCAGCATGCAAAGAAAATGCTACTTGAAAATTCCTGTCTAACATTTACATATAAATTATCTCAAATGTTTAATAGGGGATAAAAATAATTTAATGCACCCATTCAATATGTGGAGAGAAAAATATGTTTCTGTAATACTTGCATTAAGCTACAGAATTCATACAAATCATTATGCAGATTCTGCTAGACTGGAAACATTAAAGCTCTAAAAGTAATACAGAAGGAATATGGGAGCCAAACCCACCAAAATTTTGCAAATATTTTCATGCATTTTGCACAAGATGTTCCATGATGAAGAATGTTCTATTTTAACTTTTACTTATAAATACCAGGGCTCTATGCCAATATTTTCTATAAATAAATAAATGTATTAATGAAAAGAAGAAAGGAAGGGGAAGCAAACAGCATTTCAGTATTTTCTGCAAAAAAAAAAAAAAAACACACTAAATTTTTGGTAAAATATTTCTTGTCAGTTTACTCTTACACTTTCATTAGTTTCATAAAATCTAACAGAAACGGCATGTACAATAAGTTTCCACAGCAAAGGGAAGTGTATTTTTTTTTCAAAAATAACACTGTCCCTAGAGGCATTTTTTATCTTTTTGCAAAGTATTTCTCTACATTTTCACCACAAGCACTCCAATTACTAAAAATCCACATTATACATGCTATATAGTTTGATCCCAAATTGAATCTAGCTTATCACTGAAGTAACATGAATATATTTAGTTTTACACCGGAAATGAAAAGGTGTCAGATCAGTTCTTCCTCTTTGATTTCTGCCTTTGACTCTCACATTATTACAAATTGCCCTGAGGCATATCTTTCCCTTTAATAGGATGTCTCAAATGCAAATTTAAATGATCACTATTGTGCAACATTATATAACCAAAAGAAATGCCACCTAGTTATTAAACTGTCAGTACAGTAAAAGTGAATAAATCATAACAAACTTTATAGTATGTAAAGCCATAGGTACAGTCAATTTTCTTCATAAGTGGTCTTAAGAAGTGCATGGGGGAATCGAAAGAACAACAACTGAGAGTAGGAAGTTATTGTCTTCAGATACTTTAACTATGTCATAAAAAGTAACCATATCCCTGGTCCCAAAAAATCAGTAAGGATCCAGAATTTACCTCGTACTAACCATTCTTATATTATTTAGTATGTGAATCAGTTAAGGAAATACTTCTAATTATTATAATTCCTTGCAGAGGAGCTAAGAGACAATCACCATCTGATATTTAATTTTAATTTGGTCATCCCAGATACCTACTGTGAATATTTTGATTTAGTTTTACATAAGGTTCAATCACAAGAGAAGCATGTTTTATATAAAAGAAGTATCATAATGCTTTTGATATATAATTAATCCATATCATATTAATTACATGATAAATGGTATTTTAGATTGTGTAAAAATATAAGATTTCATCATTTCCACATAGGACAATGATAACAAGAGGATTTGTATATTCAAATGGTATTTTGTTGAGTTAAATGAAT
The DNA here is from genome assembly GCF_951640355.1 of Cnephaeus nilssonii. Lineage (NCBI taxonomy): Eukaryota > Metazoa > Chordata > Mammalia > Chiroptera > Vespertilionidae > Cnephaeus > Cnephaeus nilssonii. The sequence goes on along the minus strand of NC_137076.1, from coordinate 62,604,713 downwards.
TAATATAGCCCTGGCCATTTTGGCTCAGTGGATAGAGCGTCGGCCTGCGGACTGAAGGGTGCTGGGTTTGATTCAGGTCAAGGGCATATACTTTGGTTGCGGGCACATCCCCAGTAGGGGGTGTGCAGGAGGCAGCTGATTGATGTTTCTCTCTCATCGATGTTTCTAACTTTCTCTCCCTTTCCCTTCTTCTCTGTAAAAAATCAATAAAATATATTTTTAAAAATGAATTAATATAAGCCACTATTGACCTTTCATTGCAAACCAAACAAACATAAGAACAGATCCTATAAAAAAAACAACCTTCAAATATTTATAACATCCTAAATAAATGATGCAAATTACGGGCTATGCACAATAAAAGTAGATGGCACTGAGTAACCCGAATGACTATTCTTTCAGAAAATAAATAGGGCTAGGTATAAAACTGGGCATATCCATGTAAACTATCTTGCCATGCATTGGAGCCACTTTCTGTATATTTGACTCAGTAAAATCCAATAGACATCAGGTTTTAAAGTAATATATTTTTAACTCCAACTGACCATTTGAGATGACCACCAAAGTTGAGAATTGAATTTCCATTCCAACGAATCTATTTATTCTAATTAATCTATCAATAATCTCAGCTAATTTCTACAATAGCTTCTAGTCCTTATTTCTGCCTAACACTACAACTGTTTGTGGATCTCCAACTCTCAATGAGAGTTGCTTCCGATCACAATCAATGAACTTTCATAGGTAATATGCATTGTCTACACTTCTTGCTGAGACATTAACTGTCCACAGTTTTCATAGTACAGAATGACTTGATTGATGATGGCTGTCATCCTATTATCTTGCAAATTTATCTTAATAATGGGACAGTATGTGACAGGTTTCTGTTACTTAATAGACTTACAGATACAAAATTAGATTATAGGAAATGTCAATCCATATGTGTAACTATCTTATTTGCTGCCATTAGGTAGTAATTTTATTAAGCTATAATATAAAGTTTAATATTTGATATTTTCAAATAGATGTTTAGTTATCTCCATTCTTTTACTTATGATTAGGAGGCAACTTATGCTATGTACACTTAGAATAAGTGGGAAAATCTAAGACTTTGTATTTTCCTAATCCTGATTTTATGACTTAAAATGAAAATGGCTTATATAGATGAAAGAGAATGCCAGACAAAACACAAAAGAGTGTCAAAAGGGAGTTATATCTGAAACTTCTTTCTAAATATCCTGTATTATTTCACATCTGTCCAGGGAATCACTTAGTGTACATTTGTTAGAAGGGGGCTGTTACTACACTCATCTACTCAACATGCAATAGCTTTTAACTTCATTGTCACAAACCAGTTGCAGTTGGTACCTCACACCAAAAAGGGGGGGGGGAGGTGTGAGGAAAAGTCAACATTAAAACATGGATTCAGTTTTTTTTATTTCATCTCTACGTTCCTCCTTTGGTGATAGGATATTCAGTTTTCACTTTTCTTATATATATTTAAGCTATTTATTTGGACAAATACAAAATCACTTACAGAAAGGCCACAAATTTGTTTTTTAATTAAATGTATTGAGGTGACATTGTTTTTTAAAGGCTGCTTCTGTTGCTTAGCGCAAAAAATACCAATGAAGTGGAAGCAAGGTAAAAAGATTTATTAATCTCTGCGTTCATTAAAACAGTTTCTTTCATTCAGAGTTTCTCAGAATCGTACATAAGAAATCTGAGAAAGAAAGAGAACCCAGAGAGAGGGAAAATGTGGAGCAACCAATAAGGAAAGTTACACAAGGGACGTTTTGGAATGATAAGCTCAGGCTTTGAATTCCAGATCTGTCCTATAGCACGTTACTTTGGATGAAAGATTAATTTCTTTAAACCTATTGGCTACTTAATAAAACTTGAAAATTATACCTACTTTTCAAGGGTGTTGTGAAATTTACCAATATGTTAGAAAAATACAATTTCCACATAATATGGAAATATAATAATTTCCATTAAATGTACTTTTCATGTAATAATAAGATTTAATAAATATTATATATATATTAAAATCAAAGCTAGCAGAAATCTCCATGAGACAGATATTATTATTTTGTATCCTAATAGAATCTCTAGGAGGATAAACATATATTTTTCTTAAAGTGAATGGATAAAGTGAGAAAATGCTATTAAAAATGTATACAGTTAAATCCCAGAATCTATAATGGAACCATAATATGTTGTGGGTTTTTTAAAAAGTGCAGTTATTTTCTCTGTTTTTATTTTTTCCTTTGAGAAAGTACAGCCTTGGAGGTGAGAAATTTCATTAATTAAACTGTGTTTTATTGTTTCTGCTCCTGTAAAATTCTTATACTTCTTTATTCATTTATGTAACAATCATTTATTTAATGACTGTGTGTGCGATACTGGGCTAAAAACTGAAAACTTTGTACAAAAATGAAAAGGACAAAGCTCCTGATGTCAGCTCTAGTATAATAAAGACTGACATGTAAACAATTATTTAGAAACATGGTTCAAGTGCTCATTTATTTTTTGTGTTTTGGGGACCCATTATGTTCCAGCTACTATAGTATGAACTGATGAGATAATGAGGAAGAACAACTAAATGTTTTGACACGAAAAGAGTAGAAAGCTTAAAAAAACAGGCATTTCAGAGATCACAAGTAGCAACTTCAAAAAAGTAGGTTGGTCATGTCAAAAACTATATGTGTGCAGAGCACAGAAAGAATATTTTCACTTGTGCCCGGCCGGTATGGCTCAGTGGTTGAGGTCACCTGTTCAATTTCTGGTCAGGGCACATGCCTGGGTTGTGGGCTTGATCCCCAGGAGGGGCTGTACAGGGGGCAACCGATCCATGTTTCTCTCTGTCCCTCTTGTTCTGAAATAAATAAAACATTAAAAATATAGCCACTTGTGACTCTAATTATTAACCATGTGTGAAATGTTTTACAAATAGTAAGACTTCAAAACCATTGTTTTAATAAGCAAATTAATGATGTTATAAAATTATTTTTAAGGAGCTGAAAATTGAAGGGATTTATATTAGGAAAAATTTTCAATCTTCATTTACATATTCTTTATTTGGGAAAACATGTTATTTACTTTTTAAAAAATATATATTTTATTGATTTTTTACAGAGGAAGGAGAGGGATAGAGAGTTAGATACATTGATGAAAGAGAAACATCAATCAGCTGCCTCCTGCACACCCTCTACTGGGGATGTGCCCGCAACCAAGGTACATGCCCTTGACCAGAATTGAACCTGGGACCCTTCAGTCCGCAGGCCAATGCTCTATCCACTGAGCCAAACTGGTCAGGGCTTATTTACTTTTTAATGCCCATTCTCAATTCCCCATTACTAGTTTTACAACTAATAAGAATATATTATAATCAGAAATATTAATCTGAAATTGACCAAATTTGATTAAAAGTAGCATATCAAGTGTATTTTACATAAAGTGTTTTTTTTCTTTTTATAAAAAAATAAACTCAAGAATGCCTCTAGTAATAAAACTTGAATTGATAGGATTTCCACCAAACAGATAATATTTAGAAAAATGTCACTTTATACTTAGAAACATCTGTCTAAAGAGCCATTTGAAAAATCAACATGAGTTAAAGAAAAGGCACATTGGTAAAGTCACCAGGTAAAAGTGATGAATAACAGCGTATCAAAGGTAAAAGTAGAATCGGTAGAATGGCAGATGGCCATAGCTAATTTTATTTTTTGGCTTTATCATTCTATTACCAAGATTAATGTATAATGGTACCTAATTTTCCCCAGAAAATAGTCAGTAGTCAAAATAATCTTAAAATTTCAACATGCTACAGAAATTTAAATTTCCAGGTAAATTTATTTCCCACTCATTCAAAAGCTTGAGTAGAGTAGGGTGAGCTTGCCTGAGCAACCAGCTAGCCAATTGCAAAGATCACACTGATCACCTTGAGTTTACCATGAAATAGTTTCTTCTCTCAGTGTTTTGGGAATAGATGACCAATTCTTTTCAACATCATGTAGAATCTGTCTCTCAGGAGAAGATTTATATCAATTTAGCTCATAAAATTGATTTATATAACTTCACTGACAATTTACTTAGTTATATCCAGGATTTACTGTCATAGATTTCAGACTACTAAAATCATATATCAATTACATGGAAACAAAATAAGGTTGTGATAGTGACTACAGGGAACAATGGTAGAAGTTAACTAAGTATGTGTGGTAGGTTGTAATGATAATCTCATTTCTTTATCTTCAACATTAACCAGGACCCTCCTCATGTTATTTTGTCGTGTCTCACGGTGGGGTTCCCTTCCCTAAGCCTTTGTTTATAGTGCCTTTTCTATTTGTCTTAGATAAGCGATTGAGGCAGTTCCAAGCCCAGGCTTCCAGACGCATTGCAGTTTCCATTCATGCTCTTGTGCCCCCAGCTTCACCATGATAACAGGGTAGATCTGGCCGGCTAGTAGATGAGTGACACATAGGGCAGAATCTGAGGCCAGCTTAGATCAGCCAATAGATCACTGATCCCAAGACCTGTGATCAAGTCCAACCAATATCATCAGAGCCTAGTCAATAGCTAATTGACTTCAGACACAAGAGCTATAAATTCTTATTGTTGTATGACACAAAGCAACATGACTGTGGCAAGAGTTAATTGATACAATATTAAAGAGAATCACATTAAGCTCTCCTAAAGACTCCATCCACAACAGGCAGGTTTGTGAGCACATGCTCTTGCATCTGTCTCAAAAATTCAGCAGCACTACTAATAGGACTACACGGACTAAGATATCCTCCCTAAGAATAATTATACATGGACATATACCAATGGCATTTATTTCTCTGTCTCCTTTTCTTATGCATTTGTATTAACAGCTTTGATATTCATGCGTTTCACTTATGACATGTATATAGGGGTGGGCAAAAGTAGGTTTACAATTGCATTGTGACATACTTTGGAGTTAATAAGGCTATTGTAATAATCATAACCTGCATGTCTTTTACATATGCACAACTATAAACCTACTTTTGCCCACCCCTGCATGTTATTAGAGAGCTAATTCTTTACAGAAAATAAATCACACACATACACACACATATTTGTATGTATGATATAGATTAGCATCCTCACCATTCCTAAAAAAAATATATAAATATTTCCCTTGTGTTGTTTTTCACTGATTTGCACAACTTTATGACCATTTTTTGCTCTTAGAAATCTCTTATATTCTAACACTTGAAATTAAAGTCAATTGAATACTACTTAACAATTATATAATTCTGAATTGTACAATATTTAACAATTTAGATATCTAACATACCTTGTATGTTCATAGCTTATTAAGAGAATAATTAAATCTTTTTTTTTTAATACTCCCTTTGCTCTCCTCCGTGCCTCATCTTCTATCCCCCAGGAATAACAATAAACTTTTACTCATAGTAAGTATATAGTAAGTGTGTGTTAACCTCGGTTTATTATTGAAAGTTAATTTGGTACATAATTTAAGAAACTTATGCCTTGAACATTATTGTTTCCAGGTGGTTTAAGCTATCATGTCATTGATTTGAAGTTGATGACATCACTATATTTCGCTACGTATTAGTTCCCTATCTCTGCTATTACAAGGTAACAACTAGGTGGTTTAAAAATAGTAAAACTTATTGTCTCACAGTTCTAGAAGCTCAAAGTCTAAAATTAAGATATCAGCAGAATCATGATCCTGAGACTCTCAGTAGAACCCTTGCTTGTCTCTTCCTAGCTTCTGGTTGTGGTCAACAATCCTTGGTTTCCTTGGCTTCCAGTTGCCTCTCTCCGATCTTCGCTGCTGTCATCACACTGTGTTCTTTTCCTGGTGTGTCTGTCTTCTCTTCATACAAGGAAACCAGTCATATTGGATTAGGGACCACCCTAAAGACCTCATTTTAACTTGATTATATCTGCAAAGACCTTATTTTAAATATAGTCACATTCACAGGTACAGGGAGTTAGGACATCAACATATCATTTTGGAGGACACAACTCAACCCAAGATAATCCTTAAGTCCCAGTTGATGTTTTGCCTAACCTAACTAATACCGAGAATTATTAAGAAAAAAATCTTGCCCTGGCTGGTGTGGCTCAAGTTAGTTGAGCATCATCCCATGCACTGAAGGGTCACTCATTTAATTCCTAGATAAGACACATGCCCAGGTTGTGGGTTCAATCCCTGTTCGGGATGTGTTTGGGGCTGCATGTGGGAGGCAACCAATTGATGTTCCTCTCTCACATTGATGCTTCTTTCTCTCTCTCCCCTTCTCCCTTCCTCCGTCTCTCTAAAATCAATAAAAACATATTTGAAATAAATTATTTTTTTAAAAGAACAAATCTAGACTAACCAATAAAATTCTAGAAAGTAAGTTTGTTCTTCTGAGATATGTTAGACATTTTTCTGCCAGGCAATAGCAACCCCCACATAGCACAGCAGTGACAGTATTTATAATCTTGAAAAACCATTAATCATTACATTAGAAGAAGAGGATAATAAAGATGGATTTGGCATGCATAGCAGCACAACTAACAACAAGGTTTATGGGTAGCTTGACAAAAAGCCAACTCCAATTGTCTATAACAGTTGTTTGATAAAAAATCATAAGCTATGAATTGCCTAGAGCTATCTGGGTGGACCTGCCAATCAAATCTAACAGAAAAAAGCCTCTATAAGAAGATCAATGGGCTTATATAACAAACCTTAGCAATCAAACAAATAACTAGTTTGTATACAAATATTGCTCAAGCTATTAAGATTATAAGTAACATAATATTAATTTTATAAAACATTAGTTCATAAATTTGATCCACTGAGCATAACTTATGCAGATTAGAAAATCATGTCCTATCACCAATTCAAAAGCATACAATTTCAATAGCAAACTCCAAGTATTTTTAGCAAAATAATCAATGACTATTTAATTAAATCAGTGTCCTGAATGGCCAAGTTCTCAGTAACATTTTTAATATATCATTTAAGATATATGATGTATGACCTTTGTTTCAATATTATTAAAGTCACATAAACACATATATGGTGTACATGTAGTAATTTATGTCATTATTTAAAAAATCCTATATAATAAAAGGCTAATATACAAATAGACTGAATGGTGGAACAACCGGAACAACCGAACAACCAGTTGCTCTGCAGTGCGCTGGTCACCAGGGGGCGTATGTGAAACATGGCAGGTGTTGGCTGCAGTGGGATGGTGGAGTAGGTGAGCAAGTGGGGGCGCCAGACCAAGGCGGGTGCTGGCCGCTGTCATCAGTGCAAGCCTCTGGTGATTACTGAAAATTCTTTGCTCCATGGTCCCACCTGGCACTTGCACCTGCTGCCGGCGGCCCTGCTCGCATCCGCTGCTGGAGTAGGAGCTGCCGCTTGCACCTGCAGCTGCCACCAGAGCCGCCACTTCCACCCGCTGCCAGTGCCTGGTGCCAGTCCTGATCACCCCTGAAGGCTTCTCCACCTTCCCCGGCTCCTGAGGGGTGATCGGGGCAACAGCTGCTGCTTGCACCCACTGCTAGCGCTGGCCCCAATCTCTCTGCACCATCAGCAGGTGCAAGCGGGGCCGGTGTTGTCACCACATGGGAGCAGTGGTGGTGGGAGCAGGGCTGCCAGTAGACAGGGGACCAGGGCTGTAGTGGGAGGGGCCGGGCAGGGGTGCAGAGGATGGGCCAAGGCTCACCCCTGTGACTACCAGCCCACAGTTCCTTTCAATTCGTGCACTGGGCCCCTAGTATCTATATTATAAAAGGCCTATTGACATCACGCCCTAATGTGGAACAACCAAAGACCAGTCACCAGGAGGCTGCGTGTGCGGCGAGGTGCGCACAGGTGGGTGGGGCTGCGTGCGTGGTGTGGTGGGATCTGGGGTCCTGGGTCTCATGTGATTTCACATGTTGGGTCACTAGGATTTAATAAAGAAATAAGGCAGTGATGTATTATCACAATATTATTACTATAATGATGTGAATGTATTTACCTTCTACATCACCAAATTTTCATTCCAAAATATGTTACAATGAAATTTAATTAAAAAAAGACTTATCTGAAGTCAAATATAGCTAAGTATTATCATTTGTGCAATACAAATAAAATCCATTTCATTCAATTATCAAGCTATAAAAAATGCTGACACATTGAGGCTGATCAAAGGTCAAATTATGTGATTTTAAAGAAAAAAAGATATCCATTGCATAATTTTTAACACTTGCTGATTAACTTCAGAGATTTCTCAAAAGCTTATTATCACCACAGCTACTGGATATCATTGAAATGAATATTTCAGGGTGAAAATGTCCAATATGAGATGGAATATTTGAACATAAAACTTTTTTCTTCTGTATAATTATTTGAATATTGATCTAAGTATAATAGCTATTGTGTATTTTGTATATGTAATTATTATTAAAGTATTACATATACGTAGTTATATGTCAAGAATAAAAATTACCCTATATAACTAATATTGTGACATAACAATAAGAAATATACTTAAGTATTTTTTTAGATTACATTTTTTTTCCAGTTCCTGAAACAGAGCTCCTAATTCTTCTGGAATTTCCTCAGAGACTGAGTGAAAGGAAGGTCTTTGGTTATTTATACTAAGCCCCTTTTATGCTGATGAGGTGACCCTTGGAGAATGGGGTAGATATGGCTAGAGAATTAGAAATTTTAGGACCATCCTTAACCTCTGGGTTGATAAGGGAGGGGCTGGAGTTTGACTTAATCACCAATGGCCAATGATTTTATCACTCATGCCTACCTAATAAAGCCTCCATAAAAAATGACTACATGATGGGGTTTGGAAAGCTTCTGAGTTGGTGAGGTGCCCCCAGAGAAGACATGCAAACTCTTCATCTCTTCTCTATACCTAACTCTATCCCTTCTACATGGCTAGTCCTTAGTTACATCCTTTATAATATACTAATCACAATAAGTAAAGCGTTTCCCTGAGTTGTGAGTCATTATAACAAACTAGAGGCCCATTGCATGAAATTCCCTCAACACAGCCTGCACCCTCTCCAATCTGGGACACCTTGAGGGATGTCCGACTACCTGTTTAGGCCCAACCCCACCAGGATCGGGCCTAAACGGGCAGTCGGACATCCCTTTCACAATTTAGGAAGGCTGGCTCCCAACCACTGGCCTGCCTGCCTGCCTGATTGACCCTAACCTCTTCTGCCTGCCAGCCTGATCACCCACTAACCACTACCCTGCCAGCCTGATCGACACCTAACTGCTCCCCTGCCGGCCCGATTGCCCCTAATTGCCCTCCCCTGCCACCTGGTCACCCCAACTGCCCTCCCCTGCCAGCCTGGTTGCCCCTAACTGTACTCCCCTGCAGGCCTGGTCAGCCCCAACTACCCTCCCCTGCTGGCCTGATTGCCCCTAACTGCTCTCCCTTGCCAGCCTGGTCACCTTGCTCCTCCCAACTGCCCTCCCCAGCAGGCCTGGTCGCTCCCAACTGCTCTCCCCTGAAGGCCTGGTTGCCCCCAACTGCCCTCCTCTGCCGGCCCAGTCACCCCTAACTGCCCTCCACTGCAGGCCTAATCGCCCCGAACTGCCCTCCCTTGCAGGCCTGGTCCTTCCTAACTACCCTTCCCAGTTGGCCTGATCGCCCACAACTACCCTCCCCTTCTGGCCATCTTGTGTCCACATGGGGGCAGCCATCTTTGAACACATGGGGGCGGCCATTTTGTGGTTGAAGTGATAGTCAATTTGCATATTACCTCTTTATTATGTAGGATTACTAATTTGAGGAGGGAGACTTGGGAACTCTCAATTTGTAGTCAAGTTACACAGAAAAGTGTGGGTAACCCAGGCACCCACTAATTGTGACTGGAGTCTGAAGTGGGGGCTGTTTTTGTGACTAGAGTCTGAAGTGGGGGCTGTTTTGTGGGTCTGAGCTCTTACCCTGCACTAACTCTGAGTAGTTAGTGTCAGAATTGTTTAATATGAGGAGAAAACCCACACATTTAGTGTCCAATGCATTGTCAGTAGAAAATAAATTGAAGTTCTTTTCTTTCAGTAGCTATTCAGCAAGCCATCATATGCCTTAAAAATGATGCAGTTTTTTAGAAAGTTAAAAACTTTGTCATTGTTCTTTTCCCTTTGATCCACCATTCAAAGTTGGCTTACATTCAAACTAAAATGCCATCTGTCTCATAGATTGAGATATCTTAGTACCTTGACAGACAGGGCAATCTTAGGGGAAACTCAATCACTTTTGTCCATAATTCCTTTTTATAAAAAACTACCTGATCTCTTATGACATAGTGAGGCATTTAAGAAAGTACCATTTTAGTTAGATGAATACTTGTGAGTTTAAAGTTAAAGTTATCTATTCAGAATTGTTTAACATAGTAATTTGTTACCTTCTTTTTACCAGAACTTTCTATATGAAAATATGCCTGTTACAAATTCTGATATTTTGAATGTGAAGGTTGTTAGTTATTCAAGGTCACACTCAAATATCTTCCATTTGTCTTATCATAGATGACATTTTCTGCAATGAATAGGCATTTGTAGGTGTTAATTCATACATCTCAAATTCACTTAATTTACATCCCAATCAAATTTATCTGACAAACATGTTTTAAGATTACAGTGTAGCTAATACTATCTTAGATAAAGGTAGCTTCTGCATAAGTGAGATGGATGATGGTTTAATTATGTGATTTGTTGGCAACAGTAAATGTTGTCTTAAAAACCAACCAACCAACCAACCAAACAAACAAACAAAAAAACACACAAGAAAAACAAAAGAACTCTTCTACCATTTTCCAAAACAGGAAAGCCACATGATTCAATTCACATAAGTGAATCAGTCAGTGTTTATAAATTCCTAATGTAAAAATATGAACAAGCACAGTTTTGGAAACTGCAGGAGAACTTAATACAATTAATTGTCATTGTCCTTACAACGTAACCTTGGAGATATTTCTGGAGACAGAAATACTAAACATAAAGTAAAAAGACCACATGACAATGCGTAATTACATCCTAGAGTAGACTGTAGCTTCCTTTTATAAAGAAATTTTCTTCAGTAGGTCTGTTAAAATGTAAATATATATATAACACTAAGCTAAATAGCTCAATAGTTATCACTGATGCCCTTTTAACACTTTTGAAGCTATTAAACAAGCAAATGTAAATATTAAAATCAGTTTTGTCTTTGTTTAGGAGAGATAATTTCTGTAAAACTGAGTAAGAATGAGAACACATAGTTAAGACAGAGTCTATATGTCCAATAACAATTAAAAATTGGAGCAGTCTGAGCATATAACTTTGCATTCAATAAAAAAAAAATGTTCTGGAGGAATGTCCTACTGAGCCCCAATCTGCTGAACTATGCTGTGATGGTTGAAAATAGAGCTTATTATAAATCTCCAAGCGAAATTCAACACATGGAGGATCAAAGGGACAGAGAATTTTGTTTCACGTACAGAAGGAGAGTTAAAGTGACAGGGCCCAAACAGTTCAGCAATACACATGTTAATACATTTCAGTCCATAAAAGGCCCCTGAAAATTGTCTATGTGTTAAATAAAAAGCATCCATCTAGTACATGGTCAGCTGTGGTATCCGGTAATAGAAAATTGCCCATCTACTGGCAATATTACCATCAGAGAGATAAAGATAAGCTGTTTTTACATGTTGGCAACTGTAGAAAAATGAGGACAAAAAGGCATGCTTTCCTCCTCAGCACAGCATAACACCTTAATGCATGCACTTTAAAAATGAAGATGCAACCTATCATTTCCTAATACCAAATCTGTATCCAATTTTCTGTAATAATGAGATTGTTTCTACTGTAAAAGAAAATCTTTGCTTGATGTGTACTGGAATTAGGTTTGTAAGGTTAGAAGAGATGTTTAACTAACTTAAAAATAAAAAGAAGAGCCAAAAAGAATATATAATTAGTGATGCCTTTAAAATTACTTATAACAGACAGAAAGGAAAAGCTTCCCTGCCTCCCCCCATGTCTTTTCTCCTCAGCCAATGTTACAGGCAGTTGGACAGACATGACCAGAGCAATGGGGCCAGGCACAAAAACTCACCAGAGCAGAAAACCCCGGATGCCTGGCAAGGGGCAAAACTGGGAAAATAAGAACCTCATCCCCAGGGTAAGTTAGCCTCCCCTAGCATGTCACTCGTCATGTGGTTTGAACCCACTGACTTCTTATATCACTAATTATGCAGCTTAGACCCCCTGACCTTTTCCTCCCTAAAGATACCATCTAGATCTCAGTTGTATTTCAACTCCAGGCCCAGAAAGCAGCAAAGCCAGACAAGTGACCCCACAGCTGACCTCAGGATCAGCTACATTGACTAAGGACCCCCTGCCTTGGCACCTATTAATCAGTGGAGACCAAGACCCTGAAAGAGCACACCTGGAAAGCTAATTATTATTCTATTGAGACCCTCCCCTGAGACATCCCTTAAGACCGTGGTCGGCAAACTGCGGCTCGCAAGCCACATGCGGCTCTTTGGCCCCTTGAGTGTGGCTCTTGCACAAAAATACCACAGCCTGGGCAAGTCTATTTTGAAGAAGTGGCATTAGAAGAAGTTTAAGTTTAAAACATTTGGCTCTCAAAAGAAATTTCAATCGTTGTACTGTTGATATTTGGCTCTGTTGACTAATGAGTTTGCCGACCCCTGCCCTAAGATTTCCACCTGCAAGAGAAAGATAAATAGGCTCAGGAAGAAGGACCCACACCTGTTCTCCCAAGGGGAGCATGCCCACACCATTCCCTTTCCCCTTCTTCCCTCTAAGGGACCCATGAGACTTGCAAACAGAGGAGCAATGGGCAGCGGCAGCTCATCCCTAGCTAATCCCCTGAACCTGTCTCCAAAGTCCCCTTTTCTCTGTCTTCCCAGTGAGCCAAAACAGCCCAGCCTGGGCTCTCCTGTTGCTTCTTTTATGCCCTTCCTTGTTTCACTGTCCTAAGTATATTTCCGTTGCTGCCAATAAATTCTTACTTACTCTGTTACACTTTTTCTCTTGATTGAAATTTTCCCTCAAGAAGACAAGAACAAGAACAGAGGTCTCATCTCCCTGGTAACATGATGGTACTATGTCCCACTCACCTTTCCTTGTCCAAAACTTAAAACAAAATAAGTCATACATTTAAATTACAGAAAAAGGAATTTAGAATCACTAAAACTAAAATGAAGACATTTTGGCAGTAATGGTAATAAATATTAAAATAGGTGGCTATTTGAGATTGTGTCATTTCTTTTCCTTTAGAAAAATGAAAATAAAGACTGAACTTCCTATTTTCCCTTCTGTAATTTAGATATAGTACTGACAGGAAACTGTGTAATGAATAGAAAATGTCTTGAGGTCCTTTTGTTGCCTCAATTTTTAAACTTATCTGCATGACAATTACCGGTAAAATGGGCATGATTATGTAAATAGGCTGTTAAACAGCTAGTCATATTTGAAATGGGATAAAAAAGAAATGAACTTTTTATCTGCTCCTAAATGTTTTAATGTGTCTATGTAGTGTGAAAAAATACTTTGTTGGTAAAGGTTGGCATAACTCTGTCCAAAGAAGAAATATGTAAAATAAGAACACTATGAAAAACAATCTGATCTTCATACTAATTATTAATAGATATGTAGTTACCTGAAAAGGACACCTATAAAGTCTTACAGCTTTCTTTGAAATGACAAAACAATGTTACCTTCCCAAGCATTTTTGGCACTTGATTAAAAGACATATTTCTTTATATTTATTGTGTGTATATACTGTTAGTGTAGTTCAGTTACACGATGTACCTATCTGAGATAGCATAGTGACTCAAAAAATAACTGTTCAAATAATTGAAGTAATGCAATATTTATAACAAACTCTATGGGTCTTCATGATTGAATGTCCATCCAAACCAAATTTGGACAAAAAAATACACTTATGAAGCCTATGATTGGTATGTTAACCACTCCCCAAATATAATAATATAAAGATTAGTCTCTCCAAATAGTGTATTTTTTGTCAAATGTAATATATATATATATATATATATATATATATATATATATGCCATGAAAAAGCTAGATTAAGTGGGTGTTTAGAAGAAGCAAAGGACTTGACAGAAAAAACAACAATAACCTGAAGAGTTCAATGAATTTGCTCTTGAAACAGAAAGAACAAAGGAAAATCAACATGTCTTTATTTGATATATAGTGCCTGCTAGGAGACTTTGCTTTTCTCATCTATTTTCTTCATCAGCAGTATAACACGCACTGCCCATGTCACACATAGAAAAGGAAAAATGCATTACTGAAAAAAGCATCTGCATGATCCCTGATCGATGCAGCACAGCAGTCAGTGACAAGGAAGAGCCAGCACAGGCAGTGGTTTCTAAAACTGTGAGTGATTTCAGTGTTGACATAATAAAAAAAACACAAAAATTTAACTTCTCAATTATGTACCAAGATAACATGCTCTGATTAATATTCTGAAGCTATGTAAAGTATATGTCAAATCTAAATTATACTAGAGGCCCGGTGCACGAAATCTATGCACTGGCGGGGGGGGGGGTGTGTTCCTCAGCCCAGCCTGCACCCTCTCCAATCTGGGACCCCTTGGGGGATGTCCGACTATGGATTTAGGCCTGATCCCACAGGGGTTGGACATCTCTCTCACGATCTGGGACTGCTGGCTCCCAACAGCTCACCTGCCTGCCAGCCTGATCACCCCCTAACCACTCCCCTGCCAGCCTGATCAATGCCTAACTGCTACCCTGCTGGCCCGATTGCCCCCAACTGCCATCCCCTGCCGGCCCAGTAACCCCCAACTGCCCTCCCCTGCCAGTCTGGTCACCCCCAACTGTCCTCCCCTGCTGGTCCAGTCACCCCTAACTGCCCTCCTTTGCAGGCCCAGTCCCCCCCAACTGCCCTCCTTTGCAGGCCTGGTCACCCCCAACTGACCTCCCCTGCTGGCCTGATCACCCACAACTACCCTCCTCTGCCAGCCATCTTGTGGTGGCCATCTTTGACCACATGAGGGCGGCCATCTTGTGCGAGGGTGAGAGGGTAAATTTGCATATTACCTCTTTATTATATAGATAATATATGCAAAATTATATACTATCTATAATAATAAAAGGGTAATGTGCTAATTAGACTGGACATCATTCCAGACGTCCTTCCAGATGAAGCTGGGGCCAGAGGGAAGCCAGCCTGGGTCCTGGGTGCTAGAGGGAAGCCGGTGCCAGCAGCTGGGGGAAGGAAGGCCTACTCTTGCAGAAATTTCATGCATCGGGCCTCTAGTAGTATATATAATTTTATAACTAATAATTTTGTAATTATATATACAATTATATGTTACATAAATATATAAATTACATTTATATTTACAGTATTCTTGTATGTTATGAAATTGTTGGCACTTGTTTATTAATAATTTTAGTAATTTATGTGTAGAGTCTTTGGAGTTTTTTAGGTGTACCATGATGTGTCTATAAATTACAGTTTAATTTCCTCCTTTCCATATTGTTATTGTTGTTAATATGATTTTACTGTTTTGCATTCAACTAAAAAATGGGCTAGGTCTCTGTAAAATCTCCATAAAAGTGGTGATGACAGGCAATTTTTTTATCTGTGGCAGTTTGATAAATGTTTCTACTAGATTATTTAGGTTTATAACCATCCTCTTATTTTTCCTTCTGCCTATAGAACACTTTATATTTCCTTTAGTACTGATATGTAGTTGAAAAACAGTATTTTTATAGCCTTTATTTTACTGTTATTTTTGAATGTTATTCTTATTGGCTATAGACTTTTAGGTTAGCTATTTTTCATCACTTTGAAAATATTATTTCCTTCTCTTCTATTCTTTATTGCTTGTTGCTGCTATTGTCAGCTCTCAATGTGTCTTGTTGCTCATTTAAAGTTAATGGTTTTGTTATTGATTTTAAGCAGTGATACAATCATGTTCCTAAGTGTGGTTTACTTTTGTTTGTATTTTTGTTTGTTTGTTTGTTTGGCATTTATCAGATTTGTTAAATCTGTTTCATGGTGCCTTTCATCATTTTTAGAAAAAAACATTAAGCATTATTCCTTCCGATATAATTTCTCTCTTCTTCTCTGGAAACCCATGTATATAACTTTTCTATTATATCCTATGTTGTATCCCATATGTCTTTTAATATATTTATTGTATTATAGCTTTTGGTTTCTCCCTCTTCAGTCTGTATATATTATTCTGACTTACCTTAGTCCACTAAATATTTTCACATTTCTTTTCTTTTTTTTAAAAAAAAAAATTCTTTATTGTTTAAGTTTTACATATGTCTCCTTTTTCCCCCATTGACCTCTCCCCAGCCACTCCTACCCCCCAGCACATGCCTTCACCCCCCTAATGTCTGTGTCCATTGGTTATGCTTATAAGCATGCATACAAGTCTCTTACCCCTCACCTCCCCCACCTTCCCTCTGAGGTTGGACTGTCTGTTCCATGCTTCTATATCTCTGGATCTAATTTTGTTCATCAGTTTATGTTGTTCATTATATTCCACAAATGAGTGAGATCATGTGGTATTTATCTTTCTCAGACTGGCTTATTTCGCTTAGCATAATACTCTCCAGATCTATCCATGCTGTTGCAAATGGTAAGAATTCTTTCCTTTTTACAGCAGCATAGTATTCCATTGTGTAGATGTATCACAGTTTTTTAATACACTCATCTGCTGATGGTAACTTAGGCTGTTTCCAAATCTTAGCTATTGTAAATTGTGCTTCTATGAATATAGGGGTGCATATATCCTTTCTGATTGATGTTTCTGATTTCTTGGGATATATTCCTAAAAGTAGAAATACTGGGTCAAATGTGAGTTCCATTTTTTAATTCACACTTATTTTTTATTGTCAAAAATAGATACTGAGCTCTGTATTTTAGCTATTATTTTTTTCCAGTACTAGACTTTCCATCTAGATCTTTTTATGATTCCTAGTTCTCTGGAATACTTCCCAATAGTATCTCTCATTTCACTGATTTTTAAGCATTATTATTTTAAAATTCATGGCTGATATCTCCTTTATCTGGATCTCTCTGTGAATCTGTTTCTTTTGTTTGATTTATTCTTGTTTTTTAATTATGTCTTGTTTTCTTTGCCTATTTTGATTAAGTTCCAGAAATTAATTCCAATAAACACTATTGTAGTTAATTTGAGGTTCTGAATGATGTGAGTTTACTTCCAATACTGAAACCTAATAATAAATCTACTAAAATAATAGAGTGTTGTTGTTTTTTTAAATTCAGATTGACTATGGAGCAAGTGTAAATTTAGTAGGTTAGGTTTGATTACTTGAATCAGAAATTCAAAAACATTCAGGCTCTAATTCATTCTCTAAATTAAATTTAACTATAGATAAGAGCTAAATGGTATTGGTATAGTACTCTTTAAAAAAAGAGCATGTGAGCCCTGGCCGGTGTGGCTGTCAGCTGAGTATTGTCCCATGCACCAAAAGGCTGCAGGTTTGGGCCCTGGTCGGGATGTGGTCAGGTTGCATACAGGAGACAACCAATGTTTCTCTCTCTCTCTCTTTCCCTCCCTCTTCCATTCTGTCTAAGAAAATCAATAAAATTCCTATTTTAAAAGTGTGTGAACTATAGTCACTGCAATAAATGATAATACCAAGGTATGAACAAGTTATAAAAATACCAACACTTGAATGAAACCAACCCTGTGTGAAACGTAAGAAAAAAATAACTGTGACATTTGAATTAACAATGATTATTAAAATAATTATTTTAAGCTATAATTATATTTGCTTTTCTTTTACTATTTTAATCCATGGAAGTGAGAAACTTTTACATTTATCTTAATAAAGTTGATTGTGTGCTTCTGTGCTTTCAAAAGCAATGAGAATATATTCACAAAGGAGCAGAATCTTCTCTTGAGACTGACAATTCTCTAAGCTTTGCTGATATCCTTCTTTTTTATTGACAGGCCATAAACAAACTTGATGGAAAATGCCTGTCATTTCTTTAGCTTTTATGAAAACTGACAGGCAATTTCACAATCCTATTTTTAACTAATGGCTACTTAGTAGCAGCCTAACGAACAAATTATTTAAAGTAACTACAATAATGCTATAAATTAAAACTAACATTTCTTAGAAATATTATAGCCAGAAAATTTTTGGCAACATCACACGCATCTGGTATACTCCAACAAAGGCAGGTAACTGCAATTCCAGTGGACAGAATGGGCATTCATCAGTGCGTGACCTCAATCTGCATCATTTGGCATCATGTTCAATGTTCTACTCTTACCTTCAGTTCTATTATACTAATGAAGTTACTTAATTCTATAGTATAAAATTATGAATAAGTATGTCAAACTTTTTAAATGTTTAGAGATCTTAATTAAAATGAATATATTTATATATCTTCAGAAACTTTAAAATATACACTGAGTGGCCAGATTATTATGATCTCTGAACACGTAATAATCTGGCCACTCAGTGTATATCCTATATAATAAAAGGCTAATATGCAAATTGTCCCCTCGACCAGGAGTTTGACCAGTAGGCAGGCCGGCCAACCGCCCATGTCCCCTCCCCTTGGCCAGGCTGGCTGGATACACACACACACACACACACACACACACACACACACACACACACACTGAGTGGCCAGATTATTATTATGCGTTCAGAGATCATAATAATCTGGTCACTCAGTGTGTGTGTGTGTGTGTGTGTGTGTGTGTGTGTGTGTGTGTGTGTGTGTGTGTGTGTGGGTGTGTGTGGGTGTGTGTGTGTGTATATATATATATATATATATATATATATATATATATATATATATATAATTTGAATAAAACAGGGGACTTACTCCTCTAGGTACCTCTTCCAAATCTCGCTAACATTATCACATTCTCACAACTTAGGTGGGGTGGTAATTATAGTTTTTAACAATCTGGTATATACATTATTATTGCTCTGGAGGCTGACAGGCTAGTTTGCTTGGATGATAGAGATGATTGAACGACATCAAGCAAGGACTGCAATATGCCCAAGCAGAGTCATGTGAAGAATCAAACAAAATGTGGGGAGGGGCTCAGTGGGAAAACATTGGCTTTTACATTAAGAGAGTCAGAGAACTGCCCTAACCGGTTTGGCTCAGTGGATAGAGCATCGGCCTGCGGACTGAGAGGTCCCAGGTTCGATTCTGGTCAAGGGCATGTACCTTGGTTGCGGGCACATCCCCAGTAGGAGGTGTGCAGGAGGCAGCTGATCGATATTTCTCTCTCATCGATGTTTCTAACTTTCTGTTCCTCTCCCTTCTTCTCTGTAAAAAACTCAATAAAATATATTTAAAAAAAAAAAAGAGTCAGAGAACTATAGAAAAGTTGTGTGTAAAATAATGATATAATTTGATTTAAGTTTTAGTAGAATTAATCTAGCTACTGAAAGACAATAGAATTTAGGTGAGCTAGAGTAGAAAACAACAACAGAAAACGTATTAATAATATAGCTGTGAGGTAATCGTGGTTTGGACATGGAGGTATTGGAGCTGGTGAGAATAGGACAGATACTGAATATACTTTTGAAGCATAGCAGAATTTGCCTCCCCAAATATGCCACTTTCATATAAGGATTACTTTTGCCTAAAGGCACTGGAGGAGCAGGAACAATACTAGCTTTCTGCCCTTCCCTCATTTGCCTAAAAGCAAAACATAAATTTACCTAGGTGTCCATCCTCCCCTTTCTACCAGGAAGAACAAATGTTAATCACCAGAGACTATTTCACACCCTTATCAGGCCAAAGACAGCACCAGAGGAATCCACATAACAAAGTTTACTAACCACCTTGTATTTACCATTAGTTTTCCCCCAGATATTTACCTTCTCAATTTGCAGCCCTTGGGAACTTAAAACTGCCTTCTTTTGTCCTATCCTTATAAATATTTTTTGTTCTTGTTGAAAATTCTATATAAGTCAAGTTCTAAACCACCTCTTGAGTTTTTCACCTCTAAGTTTCTCCCATGAGTTATACATGTTAATAAACTTCTCTTTGCTTTTCTCTTGTTAATCTATATTTTGTTAGAGAGCTTCAGCTGAAAACCTAGGATGGGTAGAGAAAACATTTTTCTTCTCCCACACTTTTCAGATAGAGGGGCAATTTACTACTGGATTGGCTGTGGAATATAGGAGAAAAAGAGGGCTTCAGCAAAGTATGGTTGGAGAATATTATTTGCAAATGTATCCCAATTCTTTACTCTTCTTTAATCCCTACTTTTTCTAATGTGACTTCCTGGTATCTACTCAAACCTGATTGAATCTAGGCCAGTCTTGTGACATGCTTTGGCCAACAGATTGCAATGGAATTGTCTAGCCAGTCCTCTAGAAAACTTATGTGTTTCTGATTTCTCTTTTGGAAGCTTGCCATTGTCATATGAACAAGCCAGGCTAACCGGCTGGATGCTGAGAATCATGTTGCTCAGTCATCTCTATCATCCAAGCCAACTAGCCTGTCAACCTCCAGAAATGTGAGTGAGGCTATTCTGACCAATTATTCATCAGACAACACTCCAGCTGAACCCATATGTATGATGAGTAAGCAGTAAAATCAACAGATCCTGCCCCAGATTAGCAGGACCACTCAGAAGACATATGATTCCAGAGCAATAATAGTGTTTATTTTAAGACACTGAGTTTGGGATAGTTTATTACTCTACAATAATTATAATAGTCAAGGGAGACATCCTGAAGTTACTTCTCTTATTAAGGCAATAGGGATATGAAATAAACAAATTTCTACTACACAAATAAAACTAAGATATAGCAGCCAGTAGGGTTGGTAAAAATCCAGGTATTCATTGTAGCTTTTAATCTGGAAAAAAGTATTTCAAAAGAAACAGAAGTATTAACTCTGTCAAGTACTGCCAAATCAAGGAAGATGAGGGCTGCAAGTTGACCACTGGATTTAGTATTATAGAGGACTTTGCTGGCCTAATTTCAAAGATGCTTCCTTAACCAAGATGACAGAATGAGAACAAGAGAAATTTTATGAAAGACACTGAAGACTACTATACAAATTTAATTACAAATTGTAAAATTTTGAAATTCTAGATAACTTCCTTTTGGCTGAATACATATGTTTTCTAGTAAAACAGAATGTATAACCCTATTGTAAGATATTAGAGTAAATAGAAATATCAATTAAACCTTCAAATTACTGATACAGATTTCTACTCTTTGTCCATACCAAAAAAAACACATACTAAAATTCAAGCATCATCTGACTATAAACCATTATATATGTGACTTACATTGTACACTCCTTTAAGACAATTTCATGTATGATTGCACACCAGCACATAAATAAGATTCCAAGGAAAAATGTGGAAAACAATTTTTAAATACATAAAATATTGCTTAGTTGTTTTGATCTGTTAGTTACAGAAAACTTCTATGTTTTATAATTTTACTAGAGGCCCAGTGCACGAAATTCGTGCACTGGGGAAGGGGGAGGTATCCCCCAGCCCAGCCTGCACCCTCTCCAATCTGGGACCCCTCGAGGGATGTCCAACTGCCCGTTTAGGCCCGATTCCGGTAGGATTGGGCCTAAACAGGGCAGTCGGACATCCCTCTCACAATCCAGGATTGTGGGCTCCCAACTGCTCGCCTGCCTGCCTTCCTGATTGCCCCTAACCGCTTCTGCCTGCCAACCTGATCACCCCCTAACCACAACCCTGACAGCCTGATTGATGGCTAACTGCTCCCCTGCCAGCCTGTTTGCCCCTAACTGCCCTCCCCTGCAGGCCTGGCCACCCCTAACTGCCCTCCCCTGCAGGCCTGCCCCCCCCCCCCAAACTGCTCTCCCCTGCAGACCTGGGTCTCCCCCAACTGCCCTTCCCTGCAGGCCTGGTCGCCCCCAACTTTCCTCCTCTGCCAGCCTGGTCCCCCACAACTTCCCTCCCCTGCAGGCTTGATTGCCCCCAACTGCCCTCCCTTGCAGGCCTGGTCTCTCCCAACTGCCCTCCTCTGCTGGCCTGATCGCCCACAACTGCCCTCCCTTGCAGGACTGGTCCCTCCCAACTGCCATCCCCTGCTGGCCATCTTGTGGCAGCCATCTTGTGTCCACATGGGGGCAGCCATCTTTGACCACATGGGGCAGCCATCTTGTGTGTTGGAGTGATGGTCAATTTGCATATTACTCTCTTATTAGATAGGATAGAGGCCTGGTGCATGGGTGGGGGTGGGGGCCAGCTGGTTTGCCTTGAAGGGTGTCCCACATCAGGGTGGTGGTTCCCTTGGGGTGTGAGGCAGCCTGGGCAAGGGGCCTATGGTGGTTTGCAGGCTGGCCATACCCACAGGGCGGCCTAAGCGGAGGCCCTGGTATCTGGGATGTATTTATCTTCTATAATTGAAACTTTGTAGACTTGAGTGGAGCCAAGCCTCCTGCTTGCTCTGTGGCCGCAGCCATTTTTGTTGGGATTTACTTATCTTCTATAATTGAAACTTTGTAGCAGAAGCCAAGGCAGGCCAGGGCTGTGGGAGCTTGGCTTCCTCCATTGCCAGGGGCAACCCAAGCCTCCTGCTCACTCCATGGCCACAGCCATCTTGTTTGGGTTAATTTGAATACTCGCTCCTGATTGGCTGGTGGGTGTGGCTTGTGGGTGTAGCGGAGTGGTGGTTAATTTGCATATTACTCTTTTATTACATAGGATAGTCCAATATATAAATTTGTATCAAAATTTGGCATTAAAAAGAAATCATTGGTATTTATTCAAAGGCTTTAATTTTTTTGTAAGTAAGATTGGCAGATTATTTAGGTAGGTTTTTTTTGTTTGTTTGCTTTTAGCTATTCTGGCTGATCCTCACATAGGTTAAGAAAGGGAATTATATACATCCTGAGTGTTCAGTCTTATCCTTGGTGCCCAGGAGGCTGTGTTTATCTTCTCTGTTTCCTATTACCCCTGACTGGTATAGAGAACATTATGCTATGAGTCCCTCACTTGGCATTTAATATAGGTGCTCCTAGTAACCTTTGTGCACGCAGGCTCAAAAGTGGCAGAATGAAATAATTACAGCCACATCAAAGTGATTAAAAGCAGTTCTGTGGAGAGGGGAAGAGCACCCTAATTGTGCCCCAGGGAAGAACTGCTTCGGATGGGTACTTAGGATTACTTTGAAGTGAAAGAACTATTCTGGCCTCTCAGCTGGCTTTACTAAGTAGAAATGTATAAGCTCTCATGGACTCAGGGGAGAGAATAAGCTGAATAGCTAGTATGAGCATTGATCGCTTAATCTCATGAGGTGAAGCCCTGCAGAACACGATGCAAAAACAAGTTATGTGATTTCAACTTGAGTGACCCCATTGCATTAAAGCTAAATTAGACCAATGCCGATAAGCCTCAAGAAATAAATGTCCTTCTAAAGAAAGCAGTAGTTTAATTTATAATTCTGCCTCAAGGTTTCTCTGCTAAAAATAATCAGCTAGAATAGAGCTAATGCTTTTGGTTTAATTTAGAATAACATCAAATGGATGTTATAACTGACCAGTGATGATTACATATTTTGAAAGCACGTGATATTTACTTTCTCAAAGCTGTAGGAAAATGTAACATTTGTCACTCAGTTGTGTTCTGGTACCTGGAAGGAGAGTGTAACTCCTACATTTAACTTACTGCCAAACGATGAATTAAAAACCAAGGAGAAGCACTGATATAAATATGATTGGTGGTCTAAATTCCCTTTATTAGAGATAGCTTCCATTCTGATCTAGAGCTTTGTTATTTAAAAACGATACTTAAATGCTGTTTTGTTTCAAACTCAAGATGTTATTGAAATTGTGTAAACTAGTAGGGACTGCTTTTTAACTGTAATAAGAATCAAAACTGATCTAATTCAAAAATGCTCTTTTTTATAAACACTTTGATAAATATTTTAAATGTTTGTTAAATATATATACTATTTTAAAATTCAGTGTCTTTTTAAAAATTCACCACAGGTATGCCAATTATAAACTATTGTTATCCTATCTAATAAAGAGGGAATATGCTAATTGAACCTCACGCCATCACAAAGATGGCTGCGCCAACAGCCAATAAGAAAGGAATATACTAATTGACCGCCCCACCCTCAAAGATGGTGGCACCTACAGCCAATAAGAAGGGGATATGCTAATTGACTGCCCCGCCCTCAAAGATGGCGGCTCCCACAGCCACAAGATGGCGGCGCCCAGTCCCCTCAGCTCCACCCGGGGTGGCAGGCGCTTGCCTCTGGAGTCCCCCAGTTCCCTCAGCCCCCCAGCCTCCCAGGGCCAGTTGAGGCTTGAGCTGCCTGCAGTGGCAGCAGCAGAGGTGTGATGGGGGCATCACCTTCCCCTGATTGCTGGGTTGCCTCCCACCACTGAGGGCTCCCAGACTGTGAGAGGAGGCAGGCCGGGCTGAGGGACCCTCCTCCAGTGCATGAATTTTCATGCACCGGGCCTCTAGCAAAACAATAAAAGAGAAAGTAGAATTATATGGCCTTATCTTTAAAAAGTATAATTTAGTTCTTGCAAGTTTTTTTTTTTTAAATAAATTTTTTATTGATTTCAGAGAGGAAGGGAGAAGAAAGTAGAGATAGAAACATCAATGATGAGAGAGAATCACTGATTGGCTGCCTCTAGCACACCTCCTACTGGGGATTGAGCCCACAACCCGGGCATGTGCCCTGATAGTATCTTAAAACAGAAATTACTTCTATTTAAAATTTAAGTTGTAAAACCATATTCATAAGTGTTATAAATACGCACTTCAGAAAAATACTTACATGGATCATTTAAAAGTAATGTGTAGATGGCTTTTTTCTTGTTTTAATTATTTAGAGACCACTGAGAAGTATCAATAGAGAAGATTAAAGTAAGCTACAATCGAATACGTATATAAACAAAGATTTATATGAGCAATGGGACATGACTATTACAATTTATAATCACCTATTTCATGTTCTGACTTAGCATAACATTTTTGTTTGTTTTTTTACTACTTTTCTAGACATTTAAATAGTACTGCATGTTTTAATATTTAAAAAAAACCCCACCTGTAGTTTTATGAAAATGTAACACATAAGTATAGAATAATATTTGGTTTCTGCATTCTCTATTAGTCATACAAGCTCTCTTACTTAAGTTTGTTTGTTTATTTCTCAGCAAGTGCTAACAGAATAATACTATGTAGAATGGAATATGTTGCTTCTTTTCCCTCCTTGAATTTTTACTAGTTGTTGACTGCTATTGGAAGACTACCATATGGTGTATAATAAAGATTTCATTTTAGCATGCTACAATATGTTGTATTAAAACCAGAAAGAAAGGAAACTTGGATAGAAAGGTCATGAAATTGCTGCAATATACTGTACCAAAAAAGAAGTTGTTACTAAGTCATCTTATGAATATAATGATATGCATTTCAATATGTGTACTAAATGAAAAATATTTAAATTATTTTTAAAATATTCCTTCTTTATGCAAATAATAATAATAATAATAGCAGCAGTGTGGCAAACTGGATATTTAACTCTCAAAAGAAACATATTTAAGAGCTTGGGTCCATTCAGGAATTCAGTAAAATTTATTGATTACCTACAATATAGTAACCACCAGGCAGAAAGATGAACAAACTCAGAATCTGTTCCCTAGGGGCTTATAATCTACTAATGGTGTTGTAGACATATAATCAAATAACCATAAAAATGCAGTAGGTTCTATTTTTAGTAGACATTTGAAAATGATGATCTGTGGACCCTGAGAAGAAAGCACTTAACTCTGCATAATAATTCAGGGAAGACTTCCCAGAGGAACTATCATTTCAGCTAAAAGTTCTTTTTCCATTATTCAAATCTCCCCAAATGCCAAATCTATATGTCCATAAGTTTAATAACAATGCAAAGAATGATTTCACAGTTTCTACTCTTGTGCCCCCACAATCCATTTCTACAGAGCAGCCAGATTGATCTTTTCAAAACCTCATTCAAAACAAGCCATTGGTTTGCCTAAAGTGTGTAGTCACTGGCTAGCAAGATCCATAAACTAAACATGGGCCACGTGAACGATTCTTAACGATTCTGTGAATGCAACTCCTTTCACTCTTCACTTCACTTGGTCTTTACTGTGAACCTGTCTTTGCTGCCCTCGTTTCATGTATTCAACGCCACTTCATTCATTCACTTTATTCCAGGATCTGCTCAAATGCAATCTTGTGAGGGGAGAAAGGCCTCTCCTGATCACCCCAGCTGCCTCTCCTAGGTATAATAAAAAGAAATGTTTGGTCTTTGTCCCCAGTTCCTTTGCCTGGGCTTCTAAAGCAAAGCCCTTGGCAGCTCCTTTGTAGGGTGTTGTTTACATACTAAGGAGATGGTGAGCCCCTATATAGCTTCCAGTTGGGGCTGGTCTTCAGAAAGGCTAAGCCATGATTCCAGGGTTGGAACTTTCACCTTTAACCCAAACCTCCCAGGAGGAGAGAAGGGAGTAGAGATTGAGTTGATTCAGTAACGAGCAGTGATTTAGTCCAACTTGCCTACATAAGGACATCTCCATAAAAACCCCTAAACATCAGGGTCCAGACAGTCTCTGTGCTGGTGAACCCACTGAGTACTGCAAGGGTGGTTAGAGGCGAGCAGTGTATCACATCAGTCCTGATGTCTTTTGTATTAGGTACTTCTTGTGTCTTTAATGTTTCATTTGCCTTTTGCAACAAATATTTCAATGAAGCTATTTTGGAACCTTGAAGCCTTCTGAAAGCTTCTGTGAACCAATTACAACAGGTGTCCTATTCTGTTTGTTTGATTTGGGAACCTTTACTTTCAAGTTCTTAAATTAACAATCTGATCTAATTGAAACATGCCCTACAATAGCATTGTAAACCTAGGTTGTTTTTAGTACAGTTTTGCCATTTTTGTAGATATCTATAGCTTCCAGGGCTATTAGTCTTAGATATAAATAAGCAGGTCAAAAGGTGGTACTTAAAGATACCATTCTTTTTTTTTTTTTTTTGGTAAGCTAAGCCTCTGAGTCTCCCAGAGCCAGACTAATACTTAAGGGGAATGTGCCAATGAGTTGGAGATTAGGTGGTATTTTGCAATATACCTCATTGTATGCAAATTTTGTTGAGGTTGGAGGGTGATCTAGTGTCAATCTATTGCACTTATCTTTACCTAAAATTATAATAAAAGGTAAAAGTACTTTGTTTTTCACACACACATAATGACAAGTGATATTTCTTCTTTGTTCATTACAGAATCCTGAAACCTTTGCATACATTAGGCATGCAATAAAATTTGCAAATTAATATATGAGTGAATGCATTTCTGTTATATGGGAATGGACTCCTAATATTGATATTTCTTTTACCATTGGCCACATGGGATATAATGAATGTGTCAAAACACAAGCATATGTTTTACAAGGTTGCATTAGTTTTATGAATAAATATCATGCTATTTGAAGGATGAGAAATGAGGAGATATTTTGTAAACCAACTACCAAAGAATCAAAACTAACAGAAGAATCAAACTAGAGAAGTGAAATATCTTGGAGTAAAATTATATTATATGCTCCCTAAAAGCTGTCTTTTCATTTTGAGTTTTACAAAGTTCATTCTTTGCCCTGAAATAAAAATGTGTCTTCCCCTCTAGTTTGCTTATAAACTATAAGATCTAAGTATCCCAGCAGGTTTCAGTTGCAAATACCAAAGGAGTAAATTTCCCCCATATGGTTTTTGCATGATCCATACGCGGGTAATCAAACAAACCAGCTAGGGAAATCAAAGGGATCAGCTGGAGACTTTCTTCTGCTTTAGCTAAACAGACCAGTTCAAACAGTATACTTCCATGAAATGTCATTATGCAAAACTGGCTCTATTCTCCTGAAAAATAGACTATCATTCTTTATTTTAAAAATTGTATATTTTTAAGAGTGTTAAGACAATTTGCTTTGTGTATAAGGTATGTTTAAATGTTAATTAAAATATTTCTAAAATATGTTACCATTTTTGTTTCTTACCAAATTGCCTCTGCAACGAATCTAAGCCTAAAAGTAGCAAAATTTGATTTGAATTCTGCATTTCCTTAGTTAATTTCCTTAGTGAATGTTCTATGTTGTTCTGACCAACTACAGAGACTTTTAATAAGAAATACCAACTTGAAAAACACTATCTAAGATTGTTGTATTTTCACATATGTAGTTGGCATCTTTTTCCTATGCAGATAATTTATTATTTGTAACTAGGTCTGTATTTTAATTAAAAATAGTATACTGTATGGGAGGAAAAATAATTTTACCTCTACCCTACTAAGTTCAATGTCCAAGAATCCCCTGTAATAAAAGATAGGTTAATTTAAACCTTATATAGTATATGAACATATTGAGAAGTAATGTATTATGCACAAAGATTAGTCAATCTTGCAGACATAAATGTAGAGAGAACTACTGAAATAAATAAAATTTTTACTATCCATACAAATACTATCAAGGATAAGTATAGCACAAATCAACAGATTCTGAGTATCTCAAGCCTTCTTTCTGAAATGGATATATTCTAGTCTGATGGCATTAAAATGCTGACCCATCTAGCTCCTCTTATCTGATTCATTGATCAGAAAGTAATCCTCTAATTTTAAAATAATTCTCAAGTAGATCTGCAGATAGAAAACCCAGAGTGGTTATGTGACTATTACTGTTCTGGTCCATGCACAGTGTTATCTACCCAGGTATGGTAGTGAATTGGAATTCTGATTGTATTTATTAAAGGACTAGTGACCTGGTGCATGAAATTCATGCACATTAAAAGAGAATTAATTAGAGGAAATATTTTAATATTGCTATTTGCCCTTTCTCCATAATAGAAGTGTCAGAGATCAAAGAATATTAGTAAAATGTATATGAAAATCTTCCTCCTGTCAGAGTCTGGGGCACACCATGGGAACCAGAGTCAAGTCCCTGCCCACCCACGTGTGCCTCAAAATCACGCGAGACCCAGACCTGGTCAACCCATGCCCATTGGGCTAGATCCAGACCCAGCTGGCCCCACCCCCATTAAGCCCTGCCGGGTGTGTGGGGGGTGTGGCCTCAGGTCACCTGGCCCAGTGCCGGGGTGGGGGTGCAGCCTGAGGTCGTCCCCTGCCCCGGGCCAAGGGGCACACCTTGAGGTCCCCCGTCAAGGCCCACCAGGTGGGGGGTCCCCTGGCCCAGTGCCATGCAGCCTCAGGTCCCTGCTGATTGCATGTTAAGACTCATTATAGGAACTCGGCCTCAGCTGTGGGCACAGCCATCTTGTGTTATGGGATCCCTGCCCCCACTGTGGATGCAGCCATCTTGTTATGGTGTGATGGTCAATTTGCATATTCCCTCTTTATTAAATAGTATATTATTAATATGTCCCTGCCCTGAGAAAGAGCTCACTGTTTTTGTCTGCACACAAAATGAAGTTCTCAGACATACAAAGTGCCTTAGAATCTTGGCAAGTATATCATAATAATATTAGCTTCTGCAATTCTCTTGAGAACTAACAACCCAGTTATTCTCTGGGCAATATAAACTCTGGTCATATGCCTGTTTAAATTAAAAAATTTGTACCACTTAAAGTCTTATCTAAATATATTGTTTCTCTATCCCTTTTGTCCACCAATTTCATAAGTTATACCTTCCCTTTTATATTCTTACCAATCATTAGTAGCCCCCCTATCATTAGTTCATGGCTGTCTCATCCAACACAATTAGATTAAACACAGATTTCTAAACCTACACTTTTATTTTACATTGATTTTAGAAACAGAGAGGAAGGGGAAGCGTGAGAAACCTTGATTTATTGTTCCACTTATTTATGTATTCACTGGTTGATTCTTGTATGTGCTCTGACAGTGTATCAGGAAGATGCCCTAATCAACTGAGCTACCCTTAAACATATCTTGTTAACTTAGGAGGTTTTATTTTGCTTGTTAAATCTTTAACTAAAGTTTTTTAATTCCAATTTTTATTCGTTCTTATAAAATAATATGTTTATAAAGAAAAGGATACTTGTTTCCCAGTTATTTTGGCCTGGCTACATCCCCATTACTTTATCTAGTCTTTATAGCCAAAGGAGTATAATAGCATTTGTTTTAAATTTTAGAGACAGATCATAGAATAAAATAAGAACTTAGCTTTTCAAATATGAAAATTATTATTGCTAGTAAATTCAGCACATATTTATAAATATTTTAAACTATTACTTTCCCTACTCAAATTTTTGTATAGCTATTCACAGATATGTGTAAAAAACAATTCATGATAACCTTGTTTGCAATAGCAAAAAAATAAAAAATTAAAAATTAAACAGTCCATAGAATAAAATACTACTTATCTATTTTAGAATGAAATGTACCTAAAGAGAAACTATGGACACAGAAAAGATGTTAGAGATGCATGCGTCAAAAAAATCATTTTGCTAAATAATAAATTTAAGATATTTAAGGAAGAATATTGATGTATTCACATAGTCTCCCTAGAAATACATATAATCCTATATAATAAAAGCCTAATATGCTAAGTGTCCGGTCAGCTGTTCAACCAATCAAAAAGAACATGGTAATGATATGCTAAAGGCCGCTAAACCGCTCACTATGATGTGCCCTGACCACCAGGGACAGACAGTCGACTGGTCAACCATTTGCTATGACGTGCACAGACCACCAGGGGGGCAGATGCTCCGACCAGTAGGTTCGCTTGCTGCTGGGGTCCAGCCAATTGGGATTGAGTGAGATGGGCTGGACATGCTCTAGAGCCCTTCCACGGACCCTCCCCAGCTGGCCAACCTCCCGCATCCCTCCCCGGCCCCAATTATGCACCGGTGGGGTCCCTTGGCCTGGCTAGCACCCTCTAACAATCTGGGACCCCTCAAGGGATGTCAGAGAGCCGGTTTCAGCCC
Organism: Cnephaeus nilssonii; assembly: GCF_951640355.1. Taxonomy (NCBI): domain Eukaryota; kingdom Metazoa; phylum Chordata; class Mammalia; order Chiroptera; family Vespertilionidae; genus Cnephaeus; species Cnephaeus nilssonii. Next base: position 62,573,769 of record NC_137076.1, on the reverse strand, counting down.
GATCCCACAGGCCAGGCCAAGGGACCCCACTGGTGCACGAATTCGTGCACCAGGCCTCTAGTATAAAATAATCATGATCACACCTAGTTACTATTCATTATATTCATCTATACAGTGCTGTTATTGCTAATAGCTATGCCAAATCTTCATTATAATATTTAATTCAAAATACCCTACACTAGCTACTGGGACTTTTCTCATAATTATAAAAAATGATTATGGTTTCTTTAATCCTAGCCAAGACTGAAGAATATTTCATTTGACTAGAGTCATGAAAATATAATATGAATATCTTTAGAAAGTTTGCCACAATGGCTACCACTACCTGTTTCTGTTCAACAGGACTCTAAGTCAACTTGCTATATGATGCCTTCTTTTGTGTCAGAGAAATCAGTCTATTACATATAAATAAAAATAAACATAGTATGTATTTCTTTGAAATACCTCTTGTTTATAAATGATATTTCTTATTTTGAAGGTTGAGTCAGTAAAATAATGCTTAAAATTTGAGTAGGTATCTTGGAAGATTTAAGCTCTGTCAAGCTTTCACTAAAGACTACTAAAATGAACTACATCAGCTTTGAAAATGTTTAAGTGTCTCCCCCCCTTCTACCCCCCAGTAACTAAAATCAGCATAAAATAATGTTCCCATTATTCTGTTCAAGGTCAAATAACAATTGTCCTGAAATTTTATGTCATTTATATAGATTTTAAAAACATTAACCTCCAATATGAACTTTTTTTCTTATAATTACTTCTTTTCAACATTGCATAGTTACATAGAGGATACACTGATATCAATTATTAAAGTTCATATAATTGTGCTCAATATTTCATTATAATTATAATAAGCTAGTTTTTTTAATTTCAGAGCTATAAATGGAAAGTTTAATTACTCTGATATTTAAAATTGGACACATTGCTTCTTCATTTCCCAACATTAAATTTATCAGAGTATTTATCCTAAAATGCCTTTATTTGCCAAAACACATACAATTTAATATAAAAATTTAAATAATATTATATATTTAAAATGTGTAAGTGTTGAGTAATGTAAAAATCTTGAATACTAGTAAGAATTTATGAGACATTATCATCCAAAATCTACAGATACAAGTTATTTAGCAAAGAAAAAAATTCACATGAGAAAATACACATTTAGCTATATAAAATACATTTTTAAAAAGACTTTTGTACAGAAATGTGCAATTTTAATAGTCAAAAATCACTTAAATAATTATCATTTATATGGTAAAAAAAAAAAGGGTTAATATGTATACTTTCCCACCATCACCCACAATGCCAAGCCTAGTGCTATGAGAGCAGAAGGGATCCGTATGTGGTTGATGAGTGAATGAAGGAATGTAGAGGTGGATGAGTTAATGAAGAACAGGTGACTGTTCTGGTATCGGCTCAGTGGTTTGTTGTTTACTTTTTTGTTTTGTTTTACTTAATGTTATAGAAGTTCATTGTAGGAAATTTGGAAAGTGAAGAAAAGTATGAAAATAATAATCACAGATGATTCCATTGTAAATATTTTGGCATATATTCCTGTTTTTTACACACATACATGCAGACATGTACACACACATACATGGATATTTGTGTATAAGTTCATAATAGCACTTTTGTAACTTGACAACGTAATGTAAATATAGTTGTGATGAACTCTTTCTCCAATTAATATTCTATTGTTAATATTTTCTCAGATAAAATATTGGTAAACATTTGATTCAATGTACCTTGATATAATTAAATTTTCTTGCAGATTGGAAAAAAATGTATACTTTCCCATAACTATTATAAGTTGACAAATGGGAACATAATAATAAAATATATTAACTGAAAATTCACAAAGGAGAAATTATTAAAGGAGAATTAACATATACAGTAGTCAAACACAATTAGTCAAAGAATTAATATTCAGTGACATATCACTTAACCCATCAGAAAGACAAAAATGAGTTATAACATCTATTGCTGTCAGGAATTGAGGGTAATTATTGTTGTGGGTAATGCAATGTATTACAGCCATCTTGATTATAATTATAAAATTAAGGATATTACGAATAACTATAATAAAGAAATTAACCTTTCACTCAGAAAAAAAATGTAGAGAATAATGACATACTAGTATATATGAGGATATTTACAGCACTATTCATAGTAGAAAACAAAGAGATGTATAAGCATTGGAAAATGGTTGACTTAGTCAAAGTTTATCCATGCCATGGAACACCATGTAGAGATTGTAAGGAATGACTGGTAGGTATATTAGTTTACTTGGATAAATTTCCATATAGTTAAAGGAAGTTGAGATGTACAAGTATATGTGGTGAGGTATCATTTTATAAAGCAAAAAGAAAGTAAGCCCCATATTCAGATAAATAAGCGAACTTAGTATAATAGTATAAATATAAATTATAGCAGAAATGTTTTATATAATTATATAAGCTTAAATAAAATTCATAACTCTAAATATTGGATTGCCAATATTGGGAGATATAATGATGTAAAAAAGAAATATGATGAACTTAAAAATATCTTTCATTATAGTTCTTGCCCATTGAGTATGATGTTGGCTGTAGGTTTGTCATATAAGGCTTTATTATGTTGAGGTATGATCCCTCTATTCCAACTTTGCTGAGAGTTTTTTATCAGGAAAGGATGTGGGATTTTGTCAAATGCTTTTTCTGCATCAATTGATATGATTATGCGATATTTGTCTCTCAATTTGTTTATGTGATGTATCACATTTATTGATTTGCAGATATTGTACCAGCCTTGAATCCCTGGAATAAATCCCACTTGCTCATGGTGTATGATCTTTCTAATGTAATACTGGATCTAATTTGCCAGAATTTAGTTGAGGATTTTAGCCTCTATGTTCATCAGGGATATTGGTCTGTAATTCTCTTTTATTGTGTTGTCTTTATCTGGTTTTGGCATTAGGGTGATGCTGGCTTCATAGAACAATCTTGGAAGTGTGCCTTCCTCTTGAATTTTTTGGAATAGTCTGAGAAGGATAGGTTTTAGTTCTTCTTTGAATGTTTGGTAAAACTCCCCTGAGATGCAATCTGGACTCGGGGTTTTGTTTGCTGGGAGTTTTTTATTATGATTGCTTCAATTTCCTCCATATTACGGCCTATTGAGATTTTTTTATTCTTCTTGATTGAATTTTGGAAGGTCGTATTTTTCTAGGAATATGACTATTTCCTCTTGGTTGTTTAGTTTGTTGGAATAGAGTTGTTCAAAAACTAAAAGCATTTACCCTAAGAACAGGAATAAGACATGGATGCCCACTTTCACCATTCCTGTTCATCACAGTACTTGAAGTACTAGCCATAGTGATCAGACAAGAAGAAGAAATAAAAGGCATCCAAATTGGAAAAGAAGATGTAAAACTGTCATTATTCACAGATGACATGATATTGTACATAGAAAACCCTAGAGGCTCTATAAAAAACTACTAGAATTAATAAATGAATTCGGCAATGTAGCAGGATACAAAATTAACACCCAGAAATCTATGGCTTTTTTATACACCAATAATAAGCTCACAGAAAGAGAAACTAAAAGAACAATCCCATTTACCATTGTAACCAAAAATTGCGAGACCTAGGTATAAGTTTAACCAAGGAGGTAAAGGACCTGTACTCAGAAAATTATAGGACACTGAAAAAAAAGATAAAGGAAGACATAAACAAATGGAAGAATATACCATGTTCATGGATTGGTAGAATCAACATCATTAAAACATCGATACTACTCAAAGCAATCTATAGATTTAATACAATACCCATTAAAATACCAATGGCATACTTCAAAAACCTAGAACAAACTCTCCAAAAATTCATCTGGAATAAAAAAGACCCCAAATAGCTGCAACAATCTTGAGAAAGAAGAACAAAGTAGGTGGGGTCTCAATAACCAGATATCAAGCTGTATTACAGTCATGGTTCTCAAAGCTGCCTGGTACTGGCACAAGAACAGACATATAGACCAATAGAACAGAAGAGAGAACCCAGAAATAGACCCAAGCCCTTATGCTCAATTAATATTTGACTAAGGAGGCAAGAGCATACAACGGAGTCAAGACAGTCTCTTCAATAAATGGTGTTGGGAAAATTGCACAGATACATGCAAAAAAATGAAACTAGACCACCAACTTACACTATACACAAAAATAAACTCAAAATGAGTAAAGGACTTAAACGTAAGACAGGAAACCATAAAAATCTTAGAATCCATGAGCAACAAAATAGCAGACATTTGTCATAGCAATATCTTTACTGATACAGCTCCTAGTGCAATGGAAACTAAGGAGAAAATAAACAAATGGGAATACATCAAAAGAAACCATCAACAAAACAACAAGAAACCCACTGCCTGGGAGAACATATTTGCCAATGTTATCTCTGATAAGAGTTTATAATCTCCAAAATTTACAGGGAACTCATACAAAAGAAAGATAACAATACAATAAAAAAATGGGCAAACAAACTAAATAGACACTTTCGAAAGAGGACATACAGAAGGCCAAGAGACATATTAAAACATGCTCAAAGTCACTAATCATCTGAGAAATGCAAATCAAAAGGACAGTGAGGTACCATCTCACACCTGTCAGAATGGCTATCATCAACAAATCAACAAATGACAAGTGCTGGAGAGGATGCGGAGAAAAAGGAACCCTTGTGCACTGCTGGTGGGAATGCAGACTGGTGCAGCCACTGTGGAGAGCAGTATGGCGTTTCCTCAGAAAATTAAAAAAGGAACTTCCATTTGACACAGTAATCCCACTTCTAGGAATATATCCCAAGAAACTAGAAACACCAATCAGAAAGGATATATGCACCCCTATGTTCATAGCAGCACAATTTATCATAGCTAAGATTTGGAAACAGCCTAAGTGCCCATAAGCAGATGAGTGGATTAAAAAGCTGTGGTACATCTACACCATGGGATACTATGCTGCTGTAAAAAAAGAAGGAATTCTTACCATTTGCAACAGCATGGATGGAGCTGGAGAGCATTATGCTAAGTGAAATAAGCCAGTCAGAGAAAGATAAATATCACAGTATCTCCCTCATTTGTGGAATATAATGAACAACATAAACTGATGAACAAAAATAGAACCAGAGTCATAGAAGCTTCGAACAGACCGTCCAATCCCCAGATTGCCCAATGCCTTCCTGAGGGAAGGCAGGGGGTATGGGGGTAAGAGATCAACCAAAGGTCTTGTATGCATGCATATGAGCATAACCAATGGACACAGACTGGGGGGTAGGTGAGGGCATGTGCTGGGAGCTGGGGTGTGGGGGTGACTGGGGAGAGGTCAATGGGGGAAAAAGGAACTTATGTAATACTTTAAACAATAAAGAATTTTAAAAATAACAAAATTTATATATATATATATATATATATATATATATATATATATATATATATCTTTCATTATAAATTTATATAAAATTGTGGGTTGGCATTCATGAAGAACTTTCAAAGTAAAATAAACAATTAATGAATATCTCAATTAATCTCAAACAAGGAAATTCTAAAAACTTATTATCAAACCTTCTGATAAGATTCCTGAACATTATACTATGAAGGGAAATACCAGATAAGCAGAAACGTTTTGCTAAATTAAAATAAACTTTCTTCAATTAATTTTGAGATCACTGTGTGTTTTTTTCTATCTCTGAATACAATAGCTAAATACTTTTTAATAATTGCAAAAACTATTAACTCTTTTGCCCTTTCAAAGGATTACATGCTCCTAATTATATCTAAATATGTTCACATTTGCCTTAAAATAGCCACTTATTGCAGCAATTAAGTTAACATGCAAAAAAATTGTTTCTGCTAATAAGAGAGATTAATATGTATCCTCACAGTTAACAAATGGAGCTTAAATACTGGCTCTCATATGTTACTAAACGTTTCTGGGAAAGATCACTTTCATACTTGCATCAGTGTTTTGAATAATAATGGATGCTTGGCTCACATGTCCAATGAGTTTTACAAACTTTTTAAAGAGAAGTCTTTTCTTACTTGAATTCTATGCACTTGGATTAACAGAAGTAATCTAATGCATGTTAGCCTAATGAAAGAGAAGTAGTGAATCAAACCACATTTATTTCAGTTCACTTGTCACAGGTTCACTCATTTGTGAAATCTAATGAAACACTTCTGGAATGAAAGGAGAAAGACAGAGAGGCTGTAAAAGATTTGTAGGAAAATCTGAATTAATTTTGAACAATAAAATAAAGAGTTTAAGAAAGCTGATACTTCCTGTCAGAAAACTTTTTAACCAGTAATTCTACTGAATTCAATGCATATTATTTCATAAAATTGAATTGCATTTGATTGAATATGTTAAGCCATGTTTTATTGTTACTAAAGTTTAGAAATAGTTATATTGGGCTACTCATAGATAGGAAGTGGAATTATGTAGAATATAGAAACACAGATTTTAATTAATCATTCACCTAGAAATCCATGAACAGCTCCAGATCATTTGGTTAATCTCAAATAATATTATTTTAATTAAACCTATTGGAAATTTTCAGCAGCTGGAAAAAGTGAATGTGTGTGTGTGTGTGTCGGGGGGGTGGAAATCACAGCAGTCAATTTCCTGGTAACTTCATGAGTTTTTGGTCATTTTAAATGATTATTTGAGGTTTTGAGTCTAATCCAGTCTTGTGGTACTACTAATACAATTGTAATTTACTTGTTTTTGTTATTTTATATATGCAGCTATCTGTATGTATGTATGTATGTATGTGTGTGTGTATTCCACACACACACACACACACACACACACACACGTATGTATACTGAGTGGCCAGATTATTATGACCACCTGACGTTGTAGGCAAATTAGCTATAATTTCGCACTGAAGTTGCTAGAGGGCCAGACCATTATAAATAGCACAACATACCTAAGTATTGTTGCTGATCAAATTCATCCTATCATGTTGATGGCGTATCCCAATGGAGATGGATTCTTCCAATAAGACAATGCGCCATGCCACGGTGCTCATATTGTGCAGGAGTGGTTTTAAGAACATGAGGGAGACTTTACCTTGCTTAGGTGACCCCACCATCACCAGATCTCAATCCAATTGAGCGTTTGTGGGACGAAGTTAAAAGAGCCATCAGACAGCTGGTTCCACAACCATCAAATCTCACAGAACTGGACAGTGCTATACATCAGGCATGGTGTCAGATTCCTCGCATCACCTTTCAACATCTCGTGGAGTCAATGCCAAGAAGAATCGCTGCAGTATTGAAGGCAAAAGGTGGCCCAACGAAGTACTGATGGGGTGGTCATAATAATCTGGCCATTATACCAGTATATCCTTCAATTTAGTTGACTACTGATAAATATATTTAACTCATTCCAAATCAACTGTAAAATATGGTTACATGTTGATTTTTAAAACTACACATATAACAAACCAATAACAAATCTATAAGACTTTAGTTGAAAATCTGATAATGTAAAACCACCAAATAATCCTTTTTTCACATCGTCTGTGTTAAGTTTGTATAGAAACACAGTATAATGATGTTTTAGAAAACTCCAGAAATATGCAAGACAGAAAAGCATTCCAGAATCACTTTTATTATAGAACTCAGAAGCCCTCTAAGGAAACACAAAATAACAAAATAGTATATACACGCCTGTTTTATACAAGCTGGGTCCTGTTCAATACTAAAAACAGGAGGTTATAAGAATGTCTTTCCCTAATACTTGATCTATCTATATAAAAATGTAAATCTAGTACATACCTTCAAGTAAATAAAAATGCATATAATATTTTAAGGAGCTTCATATGATACTAAAATATGGTATTTTCACAATGATTTTAGCCATTGTCCTCTTCATGGATATACAGATTACATCCAGGTTTTATTTGTTCCTGTGAACACTTAAATAAACATTCTCATTTTTGTATTTTTCTTCTTGGGTTTTTACTTTTGCAGAAAAGATAGCCGGAAATATTGAAGTCATGAGTCTAAAAATATGGGCATTTTAAAATAAAGCGTATTGAATCATGTTCACCACGATCCCCTTATACGAAATGTTATTCTCCATTTAATATTTATTACTCTTAATGATAAAAAGTGGTAACTATTACTTGTATTTGTTATTTATCTCCACTAAACAATGTATTTACTTACTGCTTTTAACGCACTCTAGCCCACGTTTTGCAGTAGACCTTCTATAGGGTCTCTTTCTCCACTCCAAACCCCTCCAGTTCCTAGATGTTATCATGTTTATCAGTCCTACTACAGGTCATTAATAGGTGTTTCCTTATAATATATACTCATAACACTGCAAGTGTGTTTCAATGCCTAATCATGCTTTCAATAACATCTGTTAAGATAAACATGCATGTAAAAATGTATTGGCCATAATTATTTTCTCTTGCTTTTTTCCCTACCTTGATATATTTCTGGTTTTGTTCAGTTGCCAATAGGGCAAATTATTTTTTTCAACTATTTTCTCTGATGGCATATGCCAGTAATATACTCTCTAATTTCCTTTCCCTAAATATTTTTCATTATCCTAAAATAAAAATTATATCTTTTGTGAGTATATTATTCTTCGACTGAGTATTTTTCTTTCCGTAGCATTGACTTCCACCAAGTAGTAGTATCAGTGAGTACAAGCCAATGCTAATATGTTTCTTTTTCCTCTATAAGTAATTTGTTGTAATACTGGACGTTGTGGGTTACTGTTTTTATCCTTGGAATTCAAGCTATTCACTATAATGATAAAGCCATTTTGTAAATTACTCTGGCCTGGGACTTGATGAGATTTTTAAATCTTTCTTTGTATTAGATAAATTGTCCCCTGTGATTCATTGAGTCAATTTTTTTTCTATACCATCTATTCATTTTCTTTTTCTAAAACGTATTATTTTCATATTATAACTCTGGCAGCAATCCTAAAAATGTCTATTGTTTCCATTAAGTGCCACCTCTATTTTTTCCTGTGGGTTCTGAGTTATTAATTTCACATGATCTGCCAGGCCACTAATTTGGTGCTGAATACTGATGACCCAGTCTTCCAAATGTTTAAATTAGTTTCACAAAGTTAATATCATGATTGTAATAACTTAATTGGTGCTCCTCCAGGGCTTATATTACCATGCCGTTAAGGTTGTTGTCTGCTGCTTCCAATAACTCCATTTCACTGTGAGCAACTTCATCTCTGGGTTCCCTTGGTTATTCCTTCCTGTAGCTCCTTGTGTTCTTGAGCATGGAATCATATCTTTTCCTTTCACACCCTCCGAGATCAGATTAAGTTACTAGGCTGGGCTGAACGAAGGAACAGTCACCAAAAGGCACAGCTCTGTGTATGCCTCCTATTGGGCAGGAGACATGTCTTAACTGCCAGCTGTCTCTTGAGGCTGGGGAAAAATTAAAATGCTCTTTTCTCTGTGGTCTTAGCAGCTGTGTTTGTCTGAGTTGCCCCAGCCGCGGAACCTGAAGGCTCACTGGGAAGCTCCTTTCCAGGTCCTGAAAGACCAGCAGTCCCGCTCAAGTGGGTATGTGAGCAGGCAGGTGCCCAGCTCCCTTGAGCATCTTGGTGCTCAGGCATCAGTAGTTATTAGGGAGTCCTGTGCTTCATGAGATCCAAAGTCCTCCACCTCAAATGCCCTCTTTAGTTTTGATATTAAAAATGCTATTTGTCTTATCCCAGAGAAGAAGCCAAGATATAGAAGAGGGATATGGTTTGTAGGATTCAGGTTTGTTTTTTTACAGAATCTCTCTCCCGGTAAACATTATTATTCAAATTAAATAATGAAATGATTATTAGTAAACACTATATATTCTAATATATTAAAATAAATAATATTTTAGTCAGTCTTTCAAAATCTATGCATAAACTCTTGTATCATGTTTCCTAGGTTTTACGTGCGGCCTGCTCATTTTGTTATGGACAACTGCTGGGGTGGGAGTGGGGATAGAAAGAAAGAAGGAAAGAAGAGTGTATTTTGTATTTAGCCTTTATAATAATACCACGCTGCAATGTAGCTAATTAGTCACTCTAACTGGTATTTTCTTATTTCCATGGGGGAAGTGATACAGGTTGGGAAGGGGCAGAAGAGTAAGAGAACCAATTACTTGTTTGCAAAATACAGTGTGAATTCTCTTCCCCTCACAGCCCCACACACTTTCCTATTCTCCATATGCATAAATCCTACTTATGAAACACAATGAAATCTAGCATTAGTGGAGACACACTGCTGACTACAGAATGGGTTCTAGAACTCCGTTAAACGAGCAGGCCACACGTAAAAGCTGCTCATATCAAACTGACCCCTTCACTCACATCATCTTCACAAGTATGGGCACCATTCAGGAAGCCTCCTGCAAGAAGCATCGGCTGGGCACCATTGTGCAGGTGCCAGCTGCTTTCATTGGGTTTAGTTCGTAGCTCACAAGATTCTTATTCTCAGAAGTGTATAATAAGTGTTTAGAAAGAAGCTAAATTTACGGTATAAAATAAACCCTGTGAAGAGTATTAAGCAGGTTAACTCTTACTGCTGAAATATCTAAAACCAAAGGCACAAAAATATTAGGAGTCTCTTGTGCACTTATTAACCTAAGAAGGTGGTAATGGGAGGGTCATCGGTTATTCAACACAGTCAATAAGGGATCCTGGTAGATGGCAGCTCAGCCATCTTCAATGCGTGGTTTCCAAAATTGCTCTTTGGGTTGTCTTCATTCTTGTCAGTCAGAAGAGGATAGAGCCTAGATGAGTAGATCTGGGGGCTTACACAGGTCAGTCTGCAAGTGGTTCTGAACACATCTACTCCAATTCTATTTACTTGACCCATTTAACTGCAAGGGAGGCTGGGAAATGGACTCTAAGCTCTACTCAAGGGAGAAGAGAAAATTAAGTCTTTGCTTCATGAGGTGAATTAGTAAATACACAAATATTTTAAAATAATGTAAGTATGGTTTAATGTTATGGATGATCCATGCTTATATAGAAACAATGACAAAAATGTTTGAATGTTTTTAATTTTCCTACTCTTATAAACTACACCTTCAAAATGTTTAACATGGGCAGCCTGCTCAGAGTAAATGGCACTTTTTTTTTTCTTTTGAGAGGAGTGTTATGGGTCACTCCAGCTTTGGGTAAAAGGAAATAATATTAAGGAGAAAATGATACATTTGGGGGATATCTACATTTTCTATTCTATCGTTCGGTTTAAGCAGAATTTCTCTTTGACTTTGCTTGGTGAAGTCTGCATTGCACACTGGCCACTGCGCGTGGTTCTTTTGGAAATGGCTTCAGCAGACCCACTCAGTGCACCAGCGGTGTTAATCCAACGATATCCCTGGGCATTGAAAGCTTACCTGGAATAACACAAGGAAATACTGTTGTGAACAAGTGATTCTGGTTAATTATGATGTCAATGTCCTGAATGAGAGGCATGCTGTGCTGCTGAGGTTGATGAACTCACTTAGTTTTTTGTTATTGTTTTTCCTACCTGAAACCTCGATTTTAGGCTTTGCCTCGCTTTAGTGAGCAGTATCTCTCCAATGATATATTTAGTGATTTTTTTCTTAAATTACTTAGATCCAGGATGTTTTGCTTCTATCTGATGAAAATAACTACCTCAAACACCATCTGAAATCACGTAGGTTGGCCATTGAGGGAAAACATAAGACATTAGACCTACATTTGTAGTTAAAAAGATACAATTTTAGTAACTAGTCTTTTTTACTAAGTAAATTATGAAGTAGAATTGTGGGGATATATGGTATTAGTGGTAACAGAGGCATCCAAGGAGGCAAATAAATAAATAAATAAAATGCAGGATTCAATAGGAAAGAAACTTTGCCTCTCTGTACAGGAATGTGCCATAATTCTCAGTGACATGTGGCATTGCTCCAGAGTGACTTTCAAACCTCCATTCCAAAAAAGATTTAGAAACTAAAAATCCTATTTTCAGGAATCAAAAGCTCACCAGATTCATGGCTTCAGCTTCCACCCAGAAGAAATCAGTCAGTGCTGCTAACTAACTGTCTATTTATTCTCCAGAGACTCTAGTTTTATGACCTGGAGGGCACATTATACAACTTAACTTTTCAGGTCAGAACCAACAGTTGATAATTAATATTCTCTTGCTGCAGCTATTTTTATTTTTTGGCTTAAAATATTTAATTAGCATGTGCCCTGAGGCTTTTTGCAATGGGTTTATCTCTACAAAGAGTTAATCATCAACATTAAGAGCCTTTTTTTTAAATTTCTAAGCAATTCAACTGTCCAACTTTTATGTATGTTGTAGTCATATTCTTGTTAGTCATCTAAGAAAAGCATATTTAACAGATGAATGTCATCAGAGTTAACACAAAGGGGGCTAATGGAATGAACTAAATTGATTAAGGCAGCAATTTAAAAAATACCATTTGAAAAGAAAAAGTGAATACTATGAATTTATTTTCGAACTAGCCTCTTAACTATTCATTTTGAATACATGTTTATAGCAATGGCCTAAGGCTATCAAATACATATGTCAATCTCAGGTATGACAATATTAATATCCTAAACTCAAAACCATCTATATAACACAACAATCAAACTACCATAAACCCTGACTCCACAGTCAACAACCTTTAGCGTCTAAAGAAAAAGAGAAAGAGTAAGGTCTTGGGTATTTTGAACATATCATGAACCCAGGAGCTTCACGTATGGCACAGTCATTCAAATTTGGGTTATTATTGCCCTTTCCATTCTGAAGATAATAATGCTAATTCAAAGTCAGTCGATCTCTCTCTCTCTCTCTCTCTCTCTCTCTCTCTCTCTCTCTTCCTCTCTCCTTCTCTCCCACCCATCTCAACCTCTCCATCTGTCTCACCCTCCACCTGTATTTCTCTCTCTCTCTTCCACCCATCTGTGAAATCAGACTAATTTAATGCTTAAGTTTGTAAAGCTCCAATTCCAACTTTGGATTTCTTCCCTCCCCCCAGCAATCAGCATTTTATTTCAGCCATTTGTGGGTCTGGGGGTTTTTATCTGATGCTGTTACCCATCTATGAAGGTGGAACAAACAGCATCAGGTTGCCCCAGGCATGGAGAAGGGAAAGAGAGGACAGGACGAGCAAAAAGAATCTATTCTGGTGTCAATATATGAATGTGTTGCTGAGGCTGACAATGGGTCTGTTCAGTTCTCAAAGGTTAGGATATGTCAGACTCAGCAGCAGCTGACAGTGTCAGAGGTGATGGCCAACATGTTATCATGCAGCCCCGATCGCTTCTCTCCCCGCACCCCCCCCCCCCCCCGCCCGCCAGCTTTTCCTACTATCAATTCCACCATCCCACCAGAGGAGTGCTGCCACCTGGTTTGTGAAACCCAAAGCCAAGATAGAGCCTTGTTAGGTCACAGGAGAAGGGGGCCAGAAAATGCTTCAAATCTAGGGTGCTGGAGATGGCTATTATCCGGAATGGGTTTGTTACTAAATGGATTTCTCTTAATGTCTGACATAATGTATACTACCTTTAGTTAGTAATGAACATGCATGGGTATTATGTCAATGTCTATATTGATCTATCTATCTTCTTGAGCAACAATGAAACAATAAAAGCACAAGGGAACCTCAAATACATTATGTTTGAGATATTTGAGATGCTCTATTGATATGTCCGCAGATAAACTGAATTAAGTGAAAGTTCAATTAAAAACTGAAATATGGGAAACACATACAATCTATAAAAATGAGAGAATCAGAAACAGTCTTCCTACTGTAACTCCTGGATCAAAAAACATCATGACAATCAATTTTCATTATTGTGAGGAACTCACTGATCTCCAATGAGGCTACAATTTCAGATTATCTCAGGCACTTTTTAAGAGAAAAAGGAATATTGGGAAGGAAGCAGTTACATCAATGAGCAGGGAGATGAACAGAACACTAAGGCCAGATGCAGATTAAAAGATCATGATTTGTCAGACCTTGGCTTGGGTTACTAGCAAGCAAAGTCCAAAGACTGCATTAAGAAGAAATTGACTGAGGGTTTTCAGAATGAGGAAGCCTTAAGCCTCTCTATCAGGGAGCAGAAGAGCAGATTCTTATGATCCTCTCTAAAAGCACACTTAGGGCTTTAAGACACTTCAGCATAGAGCATCTGCAAGGAAATTTTCTGTTGCTAATATTAATTACTTTTCTTAGAAAGACATCGATGTAAAACTGTGCCAATATATCCTTCCCCTCACTAGGAAGAGAATGAGGAAAACAGGGGAAAATATTACTAGTAAGATTACCTAATCCAAAGCAGTTTAGCTTAACATAGTTATATACATTGAAACATTCTGTAATGTCCCTAAAATGTATTTTAAAGTGAAAATAACCATCCATTGCACTTTTAGAGCTAAGGGTGGTAACAGCTTCCTGCTGTTGAGAGTCCCAAGGGTAACCTCTCATTCCTTTTGGGATCATGTTAATTTTGCCATAGCTTTGTAAATACTCCATTTACTAAATTCGTTTCCACAGTTTTGAGTGTTCTGTCTGATTCCTATCTGACTGATTCAGAGTCCTTGATTTCTCTTTTCTTTAAGTCCCATGATAAAATGATTAGGAAATGTAGACATCCCTTTCAAATTATATCCATAATCCAAAGGTATTTTACCCTAGTCACTGCTACCCATTTGCCAGTATTTCTCCTTCTATGCCACGGCCTAAGGCAGTGATTTTCAACCACTTTTATATCATTCCTTACATAAACTAATTACTAAAATTCTGTGGAACACCAAAAATATATATTTCTGTGATCTGACAAAAAAGCAAAAGCAAAACAAAACAGGTATAAGTTTGATTGATTTACAAGAAAATAATAGTAATTACCTACCCTTTTTTTCTCCAAAGTGACTTTTTTAAAAATCAGGTGCCTATACTTGTATATAAAGATTTCTGGTACCAAGAATTAACCAATGAGATGCAACCTTATTATGTAATGTAAGAAATAAGATACACTCTATTATATGACCCATATATTTATGGGCATGCACACCAGACAGTTATTGTTATGTTGGCTGTTGATATATTTTTTTTTATTTGACAATTTAATGAAAAAGAGGTCAGTGCCTCTGACTAAATAGTCAGATATAGCATGTTCTAAAAATTCTTGTGACACAAAAGTCAAAAATCGCTGGCACAAGGATATTAATACTACTTTTCTCAACACTGAGGTAAAACAACAACAACAGCAACAACAACAAAAACAAACCACAAGACTGCCTGCAACTTAAGTGATAGGACATTGGGGACAAAGACATCTGGATCCACCAAGCTTCCCTTGAGGACTAAGAGGACTGATACCCCTGCACATAACGTGGGAAACTGTTCTCATCTAAGCTACAATTTTCAATGCCTGAATTATGGCTGGAGACTTCTATCTGCTCTCCCAACCCCCACTCATCCTCTTGGTCAGAGCAGTTGGGTTATTATTTGAATCCTGCTTCTTATCTTGTTTCCATGCCTAAACCCTCAAGTTATTTTCCATTACAGGTGGAATAAAAACCAAACTACAAGACGCATCATGTGGCCTGACTTCTACCAACCCTCCCAACTCCTCATCTCTACTGCATTTAGCAAGCACCTGAGATGTTGTAACTCAGAAATCCCTTGTTTATACTCCTTTTGGCACATTTTTAGTTGTTCCTTTTCCTTAGGACACTTCCCTGGAGTTTTGCTACTTTGTATGCATCATATACAATTTCATTCAAGATACACCTCCTTGGAAAACTCTTCTCCAGTCCAACTTAAAATAGCTTCCTGGAAAAGTCACTCTCTACCATACCATCAATTTTCCTCATAGTCTATACTATATATCAACCAGTAAACTTATTCTATACTAGAGGCCCAGTGCATTTGAGGGCGGGGGTCCTCAGCCCAGCCTGCGCTCTCTCATGATCCGGAGACCCCGCGATCCATCACCCCAAAGAGGTAGGCCCTGCCCACGTGGCTGGAACACCCTCACAGAGGGAGGCCCTGCCCACCCACTACAGTGCTGCCGTTCGGTAGCCTGGGCCTCCCTTTTTGGGATGATCATGGAGTCCCCCGATTGATCGTCCCACCAGCCTGTAGCCTGGGCCTCCCTCTGCAGGGCAATCGTGGAGTGATGGCCAGGCCCCCGACCAATCGCATTGCACCTGACTTGGCTGACCTGGCGCCAGGGCGTATCATAGCGTGGTCGTCCTGATGGTCATTCTGCTGTTCGGCCATTCGGTCAATTTGCATATTATGCTTTTATTATTATAGCTATTAGTTTATTGATTTTTATGTTTTCTCACAGTAGACTATAGGCTTTTTGAAGGTAGAGATCTTGTCATGCATTAACAACTGGAGGAAGAGCATCTGATTCATAGAAGGCCTTCAAAATTTCATGTAGATGGCTGCTATCTGACTTGACTTGAGAAATTTACACCTCCTTTAAGCCTCTTATTTCTTTTATTTGAATCATACCTAACTGCACTGTTATCCTATCACTGGGTGGATTTGAGGATTAATTGACATATTTATGTGAGAGTGTTTAGTGTTCTACAATATGCCAGACACATGCAAGGGATGTGTTACAGTGCCAGCATCAAGCTTGCAGCAGCTATTTCATTTTCAGAAATTTTGTGAGCTGACTGATAGCACATTATAGCATGAAAGTGGCCATGGTACAAGTAAATAGATCATGGAAATAAGAAATTACTATAAATCAGGGCCATTTTGTCCTCAAGGATCTGGCTGATAAATATTCATGAGCACATCACTGAATCTCAATCTACATTAATAAATGCCTCTTTAATATCAACACTACAAAGAGTGCATTGTGACAAAGTAAAACATTTTAAAGTAAGAGCTTCATGAATTAGGAAACAAAATAATATTAAGAATAGTTTAAATCATATTTTATTTAATTATGGGTTTGAATGAACAAAGTTATAATATACTTGTATCATCAAATCCGCTATTTTAAAACATGTTCAAAGAGAGCAGCATGCTGTTATTTCAAAGGAACATTTATAAAATCTAAGATACTACCTTTCTCATGTGACCTCTTCTTAAAATCCTAAGACAGCGGTTCTACTATTTCACTGGACAGTAGAACCACCTAGAGAGCTTTGGAAATGTCAATGACCGTGAACCAATGCCCATGACCAACTAAAACTAAATTTCTGATGATGAAACCTGAATCTGTATTTTTTTTTAGCTCCCCAAGTGATTCCAATATGCAGACAAAGTTGAAACCCACTATTCTAAGACACGAGGCTCTTTAAAACTGGGCAGCATGCCTAATAGATATGGATATAGATATAGATATAGAGAGAGATAGAATATTTCTACTTAAACCTTATGCCAGTCAAGTTAAACTCTTGCAGATACATTATATCATTATCTCTGAAATGTGTTTGGTTGAAATCCAAGGAAGATAAATGAGCACTCTTCTTAGGAATGGTTTAATTTGGCAGACACTACCACTTCCACAAACAAACTGTTCAACAAAATCAGCTCTTGGAATCATTATAACTTTAAGAATAGGAATTAAAGAACTATGCGGCAGGTGTTATATGTAGTAGAGTTAAATATAATGAAAACACTCCTATTCATTTCATTATAAACAATATTAATTCTCAAGATGATGATTCACAATTTTAAGTATATATCATAAAGGATGGTTTATCCATTATTCTCTACCACTGTCAAACATATTCTCCTAAGATAAGAATGCACTGCTATTATCTATATAGGGCAATCTCTAATAGTGTCAGTTAAAATGGATCGAGTATCAATTGTTTTATTAAGTGAAATAAAAGACATGCTAAAATATTTCAGAAAAATATTCACTACTCCAAAACTCAAATGTATCTATCTACAAAGATAATTTTTATCTATCTATCTATCTAGCTATCTAGCTATCTAGCTAGCTATCTAGCTAGCTATCATCTATCTATTTAGATTAGGTAAACTCATTTCAGGCTCTTGTTATTGTTGCTGTTTTCTTATATGTGAGACTCACATAATGAATTTGAAAACAAAATAAAGACAACTGAAGTAGAAAAAATCGGTTTCAGGAAACATCACAAGCTGTTCAGGGATGACAATAAAATGTCCTTCTGTATTAGGTGAATTAAAGGTTTTAGTATCACTTCTCACTATTTTTTGCCCTGAAAGAAACAAAAGTTGAATACACAGCATTTTTGTTGAATTCTCAGCCACTCCCTTATTTCTCCAAATGAAATAATGTGTTTTTTTTCCTTTTTTGTGTGATAGAGATTTAAAACTATGCTTGTGTATCTTGTAGAATGCCCAAGTATATAAAATGTAGATTGCTTTCAAATAGTTTCTTATGATAGGTTAAAAATTTGCTTTAAAGAGCATTCCTCTTATTTGAATTACCATAGATGTTATTTAGAAATTCCTGTTTAAAGGAAAGAAGTATTTGAAGCTTCCTATAAAGTTGATTTCTATATATTTTCTATTCCAGAATAATTTTCTTTTATACAATCTGATATATGTTCTTATGGAAAAGTTTTGGTTTTCCCAAGTTTAAAACAAAAACCATAAAATATTTAAATTCTAAGAAATAACTTTAAAACATTTAGAAGATCAATATTGATGAATTGTTGATGATTTCCAGCATATTCTGGATCATGAAAATATTGGAAATTAAAGATTTAAAACCAGGTAGTCATTATTTCGAAGATTATATAAGCGGGACATGGAAAGATAAACTAGTGCATAGTCCTGGACTCCCTCTGTAAATCCACTTACCACACAGTCCATCTCAACAGAGCCCACCCATTTCCCTGATGTACAGTCATGTCGAGCTTCCATTGGAAGGCATCCTCTTGTCATTGGTGGGGAGAGGTCTTTGTCCCCACTGGTTGCTTCTTGCAATATCCCTAGAAAAAGAATTTTCTAAGGCTGGCACGGGAGGATAAGGTGTTGTAGACAGCTTTATTTCTGTGGAATCAAACCCCTGAGTTTCCAAGGTCCTATTTCCCACCACGGAGGAAGTGTAGCTGTGGCTTCAATAAGGCTAGAATCATCACCAGTGTCCAGATTTTCCCTTCCAGGTTGACATAGTCCAATACAACACCAGCTAGCTTAGTTTGTGCTTCCCACTGTAGTCCATCAGTCCATTATATGAAGGGAACACAAGCAGGAGCAAAGCCAAAGGAACCAGAGAGCCAAGAGCCAAGAGCCACAAGAGAACAAACTCCTTTGTTTGGGGAATTATGTATCCCCAAATGTTTGTGGGCTGGTAGTGGCCCATTCTGGTCAATGATTTCAGTTACTTTTAACTACATATTAAATTACATTTAATAACTTTGTTTCTTTGGAAAACATTAATATGGAATAGTCTTTGTTAAGTTCCACTTTTATATAAACACATACATGAACTCAAAAAAACATTCTGAATATTTATTTTCCTACTTGGGGACATCTGTTATATTTAAAATGTAATCCTTACTTGCCTTTAAATACAGTATATATGATTTATATAACTGGAAAGGTTAAGATCTATTTATTAATATCTTTTGTCATTTATTTAATTTTAAAGCATGTTTCTTTTGAAAGGTTTATTTTTATTTTCATTGTTTTGTTCATGTAATTGAGGAATGTAACATAGACATATTACAAATATTGCCCATTTAACACAGAAGAGAACCTGTGCATTTTAAAATTACAATAGTGATGAAAAATGAACGTTGCTGAACAAATATAAAATTTTACCATATTGGCATATACATGTGTCTTTATAGTTTAATAAGTGTCATTGTATAATATGTAGTTTCTAAGAGTAACCATTGGTTAAACTTTTGCTTCAAAAATACAATTTCAGGTTAGAGAAATATGTATTCAACAATGTAGATAAACAGACCTGTACTCAAACATTGGAGATATCCCTCCTCACACATATCTATTAA
Source organism: Cnephaeus nilssonii (assembly GCF_951640355.1). NCBI lineage: Eukaryota > Metazoa > Chordata > Mammalia > Chiroptera > Vespertilionidae > Cnephaeus > Cnephaeus nilssonii. Next base: position 62,553,817 of record NC_137076.1, on the reverse strand, counting down.
GATCCTGATAGATTAGGTATCCCAAAGAACACAGATTAATATTTGCCTACCACAATGAAACCATGACCTTGATTTTGTCAACTGAGGTCAACGTAATATCTTTCTGCCTTAATTAATTTATTCATGGCCACCTTATTATTTGGAGAAGACCCAAAGAAATGTAAACATTCTCCCAATTCATCTCTGGAAGCATTTAATAATATGTTCTTTCAGAAAAAATAATTCTACAACCAACTAACATTAAAATGAATGGGGGGGGGGATACAACTTCCAATATAATCCTTCTGAAGGTTCCTTTCAAGGTCTAACATGGGCTGTGTCTGCCTAACATAAACTACAATGAAATTACTGAAAATACTAATCAACTGTCTCATTTCTAAATTGGAAATCAAACTACAAGGCTGATATTTCCACACTTCAACTACTTAAATGTTGGTATCATATGGATGTAGTCTAGAGGTTTTCTCCCAGATGCACAACACATTTCTTTCCCGCATAAATACCGGCCTTTGCGGGAATACTTTGGCATTGGTGCAGGTCCTTGATGTTGGCAGTCTTTGTGTAAATGTGACACACATGCCCATTGATTTTGTTCCCAAAATAATGTTTTCTCATCTTTATTTTCTAAAACCACAGGTGAATCATCTTGAACAGAGCTTCAAACACACAAGTTACATGATGATATCCAGTTTAAAATTCAAATCAAAGCATGTTCAGTAGGGTGATGAGAAAAATTTATGCACGGTTTATAAAGTTGGAGCATGTGTGCATTCACTACAAATACAAATAATGAGAATGGGACCAAAGTATTTTTTCTTCTCATTAAATATGCTGTTACTCACTATTAGAAGAGGAATTTTATTTTCCAGACTTAATTTAAAAAGTGTACAATAATAATAAAAGCATTATATCCTAGGTTTCTCAGCACATATACTAGTACATAATGATCATATCTAAAAGAAAAGAAAATTCACAAAGTTTAATAAAATTATCCAATGCTTTTACCACAAAAAAGGACAGACTAAGGTTTAAATATATAGCCTTCTAACTCCAAAACCTATGCTCTTTGATTTCACCATACTGCTTTTTGTTAGTATAAATTTTAATAGGAAGGAAAAAATACAAAATTATATACATTTTTAGTCAAACTTTGAGTGGTGTGGGGTTATGTCAAGGATAAAAGGAATCATTTCCTAGACCAAAGCAGTTAATAATAAACAAAGTTATCTTTAGCAAACAGTTTACAGGGCTTTTAAGACCTATTTGGCATTGTTTTCCACTAAACTGCAGTTACAAAAGAAAAATTATTTTATTCCATACCAGTATCTGTTTCTTCAATTTTAATTTTAACAATATACAACACTTCTGTGACTTCTCATACCACTATAGGAGACAAAGAAAATGAGCCCAATGTGCAAATTCCCAGTTTTAAGCACAGCATTTAATTTCAATCACTGAAAACATTATAGGGTTTGAACACATATTGAAATGGTGAGTGTGGGTCCATCCAAGCCAGAGGCCAGGAGGAAACAGGCTGGGAGGCAAACACTCTGTATTCCTTCAGTTTGTAAACTGTGAGTTTTTATTAATTCATTTGAGGATGACCTAATTTTCAATGATCTCTGTAGCACATTTTACCCATTTCATCCCCATATGCTCCTAATAACTTATCTAACTTAGCTAGTACACGTTTGCATTACTCCTGGAAACATTCTGAGAATGATAGCATTTCCAGTGAATTAGGCATGCTTTTTATTCTTGGGGGACTTCTGTGTTTAAATGAATACTCACACGCTTCATTACAGTATCTCTAAAATACATGCAGACCCTGAGGCATACCGAATTACTGAATTAAGGTGACATAATTCTTAGAAAAAGAGTTCAGTCCTTTGCTCCTAAAATGTACTGATGTCTCCAAGGTTCTGACTAATTTATACTGCTAGGGGAACTGCCCCAATTTACTTTGGTTTTCAATAAAATACCTCCAGCTGCCTCCAGCTAGAGCTTTGATTTGGGACAGAGGTACCAGCCAAATTAGTGCTATCGTAGTATCATTATTTTTAATAGATCTTCGCTTCATCAGAGTGGAAGGATCAGGACCCAATCTAACATGTTACATTTGTTGTTACTAAGAGAGCTCAGCATGCTTCCAAATGGCAGATTAATATTAGTTTGCAGCTGTACTAAAGAAAATATGTTCTCTATATAAATAACACAACCTATAAATCTGGGACAATTTTATTAATCTAATTTAATTGTCTGAGAATTCACAGAAGTGCAGAAGATAGTTAAAATTTTTAAAAAAAGGTGAGATGTTATGGAATGAAAGAATTTTTTTGTATGTCCATTAATTGACACAACTGGATTCTTACCTTTTGAATAAAATGAAGTAACATGATAGAAATATATTTCAAATGAAATAACAGGTATATTATTTCTGTAGCTTTTCTAAAAACTGAGTTATAGATACCAGGTGGGTAAAGCTAAAGGACTTGGCTATACCAGTAAACACTGAAAAGGAAGGATTCTGGGCAGTAATAAGAGCCAGACGCACATGGAACAATTGGCTCTTGGTTTTCAGTTTATTTGAGTCAACTGTTTAAAACTCTGATACTCAGCAAGGCTGATGTGGCTCAGTGGTTGAACAGCGAGCTATGAACGAGGACCTCACAGTTTGATTCCCAGTCAGGGTACATGCTCAGGTTGCAGGCTGGATCCCCAGTGCAGGGTGTGCAGGAGGCAGCCCATCAATGATTCTCTCTCATCATTAATGTTTCTATCTCTCCCTCTCCCTTCCTCTCTGACATCAATAAAAATATACTTAAAGTAAAAAAATAAATAAAGCTCCAATACTCAATTTCAAACCCAGCTCTGTGTTGATGCATTACATAACTTGAAAACTGCATATCCAAAATGGAGCTGGGTCATTTATAAAATACTAGAGGCCTAATGCACGAAAATCGCAGCCCCTGCTGCCTCGGCTGGCCCTTGCAGCCTCAACTTTGTCTGGAAGATTGTCTATAAGGTCGTCCGGATGGTTGTTCCGCTGTTCGGCTGTTCAGTCTATTTGCATATTACACTTTTATTATTATAGATGTACATAACCTTCTGTGGTATAGATAAAAATTAATCCATGAAGTATTGTTTGATTATTTTCATTATTTGAGTCCTCATGGAAAAGGAAGAAGTCCCCCTAGGCAAACAACTATACTCTAAAAAGCTTTAACAAGACTTTGGATCTTTCTTAATGGTCTAAGGAGTTCTGCATGTAAACAAGAAGCCTCCACAGTCACCTTGGTTAACCTTCCTGGGATGGTGAAAATAATGGTGCAATTCTGGTTCCCCTGTTACTGAAAGATTAAATTTGTGATTGCTTCACTCCCTCATTCATATTTTGTCTCTATGTTATCCAAGAATTGGAAATAGCTCCTGCCTGCCCCTTATATTCAAAAGTAAATTTCTTTTGAGATAGAAATTAATAGTTAGTAAACTACTTCTACCCGAATACCAAATATGTTGTGTTTTCTGTTCTTTTTTTAAAATATATTTTATTATTTTTACAGAGAGGAAGGGAGAGGGATAGAGAGTTAGAAACATTGATGAGAGAGAAACATCGATCAGCTGCCTCCTGCATACCCCCTACTGGGGATGTGCCCACAACCAAGGTACATGCTCTTGACTGGAATTGAACCTGGGACCCTTTAGTCTGCAGGCTGATGCTCTATCCACTTAGCCAAACCAGTTAGGGCTGTTTTCTGTTCTTAAAGATACGAAAAATTAACTCCCTTCTACTAGCTTACTGATAGTTTTAAATGATACTATTTGTGATTTCTGATTTATTATTTTAATCTGTTAAAATACTCATGAAAATCCACAAAAAAAATAAAAGAGGCAAAATTTCAAGAGTACTGTTAACAAAATTTACTGGGCACTCATCTCTCAGATGCAAGAGGACAGTCAAATCATATCTAAATCTTTCAGGTAGCCCTAGCTGATTTGGCTCAGTGGATAGAGCATCGGCCTGAAGACTGAAGGGTACCAGGTTCAATTCCAGTCAAGGGCACATACCCAGGTTGCAGGCTCGATCCCCAGCAGGGGGCTGTGCAGGAGACAGCTGATCAATTATTCTTATCATTGATGTTTCTATATCTCTCTCCCTCTCCTTTCCTCTCTGAAATAAAAAATATATTTAAATCTTTCAGGTAAACTGGAAAATTATTTGCCCTACCTGGTTTGGCTCAGTGGATAGAGTGTAGGCCTATGGACTGAAGGGTCCCAGGTTCGGTTCCAGTCAAGGGCACATGCCCGGGTTTGCACTCAATCCCCAGTGTGGGGTGTATAGGAGGCAACGGATCAATGACTCTCTCTCATCATTAATGTTTCTATCTCTCTATTAATGTAGAAAGCAAACTAAAGTACTTCCATTTTATCCACCAATCCAATCTCTAGATATACTAGTAAATACCCAAAAGTATGCTTTTTTTTTTTTTGTAAGCCAAAATTAGGGAAGGTAATCTGGCATATGCTCTTTATAAGGGAGAAAAGGGAGATCAAAATGACAAAGTTTGAACAAATATAGATGAGTTAAAAGCAATTGGAAAAATACTAGACATTGTGATATAAATTCTTGCCATATTGTGAAATGCTTAAATGTAGCAAAGACAATTATATTATTTTAATTAAGGACACACTTAACTATGAAGATTTTGTAGTCAGGAGTCTCTTTATCTGTTTTAAAATCAGGAATACCTGACAGAGTAATAGTGTACCATGGGGTTTCAGGGCTCTATTCAGGGCTCTAATGGGAGCCAGGTATATGGTGGTTAAAATCAAGGACACTGGAGCCTGATGTCCTAAGACTGAATTGAACCTTCAGTTTACCGCAGATATGACCATGGATAAATTGCTTAAGCACTCTAATTCTTAATAACAATATCACCAATAAAATTGTTGTGGATATTTAAATACAGCTAATATGCCTACTTACTGCTGTCTTGGCCTTGTTTAAGCATTAGAATTAAAATAACAGATTGACTGTCAAATAAAAGGGATATAGAGACCTACAATTCTCAAACTCCAGTTGTTATGAAAATTACTTAGGAATGTAGATAGTGATGCTGACTTATGATACTCACATTTATGGATTTTGATTCAGTAGGAATACAAGAGGTACCAGTCATGTCCATTTCTAATAACCACCTTTGATCTATGAACCACACTTTTAGAAGAGTCCACAATACAATATCACTAGATTGATTTTATTAATATATATTAAAAATTGAACATCACATAGATAATAGATCTCATTATTTGATGAGTTCATGGAACACTTCAAAAACTGACTTTTAAAAAAGATGGCGCATAGGAACAAAACACAATTATGACTCAAGGTGAAGTTGTAAAAAAATCATGTTTCCCCAATTAAAATGCCAAACTTTATAATACAGCAGAATTATATTCAGTAGTTTTATGTGCTTATATTTCTAAAGGAACAGATGACATAAGATTTAATCTCAGTGAGTTAGAAAATCAAATTAAAAAACCCTATCAATTGAATAAAGTGGGTCAGAATAGTTACATATATATATATGCATATGACACTGCCTGGTAGAGAGAAGGGAGGTGGGTAGAGAGGTGAAGGGGAGGAAGAATGGATAAAATCCTTGTATTTATAGAATCCTCATCTTAGTAACTGATAAAGATTACAAAAACTTATTTTAATGTCAGATAAAACAAGAAAATAAATAGTCCAAAACATTCCAAATTTTGGACATATCTAATTTAATCATCTTGGTAATTATTTGTAACAAGGGTTCTCATTATTTAAATTTTCAGAAGAAACTGGTGCATTTCAAGCACACTCTTGAGGATGAACACCATGATTAAAACATCAGTAAAATTACTTGTACTCTTAATATTTTAACACTCTTATTTGCTCTCTTGCCTCCTCATGCAGAGATAGTTGAATTAAAGTGCTATAATGCTTCCTGTTTATTATATATACTAGGAGACCTGTGCACAAATTCGTGCACCTTGAAAGGAACTGTGGGCCTTGAGGCTGCTATAGGCACAGAGGCCGGTCTTGGCCCATTCTCTGTGCCCCTGCCCGGCCCCTCCCACTGGGGCCCTGGTCCTCTCTCTGCCAGCAGCCCCGCTCCTGCTGCCGCTGCTCCCACATGCTGATGGTGCTGGCCCCACTTGCACCCGCTGATGGCGTGGAGCCATTGGGGCCGGTGCCAGCAGCGGGTGTGAGCGGGACTGGCACAGTCAGTGGTTGTGAGTGGCGGCTGCTGCCCTGATTACCCCTCAGTAGCAGGGGGAGGTGGAGAAGCCCTCAGGGACAATCAGGGCTGACAACCGCCACTCACACCCTCTGATGGCACCGAGCAATCAGGACCAGTGCCGGGCACCAGCAGCATGCGAGCAGCAGCTCCAGTGCCGGCTGCGGGTGTGAGTGGGGCTGGCGCTGGCAGTGGGTGCGAGTGCTGGGTGGGACCGTGGCGCGCGAGAGCAAAGAATTTTCAATAACTACCAGAGGCTTGCCCCGATGGCAGCGACTGGTGCCCAACTTGGTCTGGCACCCCAGCTCACCTGCTCCACCATCCCACTGTGGCCTATGCCTGCCATGTTCCGTGCATGCTCGCTGGTGGCCAGCACACATCATAGCAACCAGTTGTTTGGTTGTTCCATTGTTCCGCCATTCAGTCTATTTGAATATTAGCCTTTATTATATAGGATATGTTCTAAAATAATTATAAGGTGATACAATGGTTTCTAAAACAATCCTCATACCTTATATTATTACATTATTTCTATTTCATATAAGAGAAAATGATTTCACTCATATATGGAACATAAAACTGAAACCAACAAATAAACAATAAAAACAAACAAAAACTCACAGATACAGATGAGGGTATGGTGGCTACCAAAAGCAGGGTGGGACATAGTAAAGGATAAAGGGAATCAAATATGTAGTGACAGAAAATGATTTGACTTTAGTGGTGGGCACAAAATGCAATAAATATACAGATCATGTATCATAGAAATGTACACTTGAAACCTATATAATCTCATTAACCTATGTCACCCCAATAAATTTAATGAAATATAATTTTAAAAGAATAGCGTTTGGAAGAATGTTTTGCATTTTAGTAGAAACATACCCTCAAGTATCCGGTTGGTCATTTACCTATACTCCTTAAACATTTTAGTACATACTCATGGCTGCTATGGCGAAATTGTCAGGCAAAATTGGGATAGATTTGATATTTCCTGTGCATCTACACCTTGAGTATTTGATTCCAAACTGGCACATTATTCCTTAAGACAGTATGAATATGAACTGCTCTAAAGCAACAGAAACACATGGACCAGCTGAAGAGTGGTTAGGAGTGAATGGGCCGCTCCAGCTTTTCCATGGATCTAAGGCCAGAGACGGAAGCAATAACAGAAGGTAGAGCTGCTGCTCCTTTGTTGTGATTTCATGGCACATGCATATTCATTCCTAACCAGCACCTCTCCATCTGTGTCTCTTATTTCATACATGTTTCCCTCATTAGCACACTTGTCTTTGAGGTGTTTGATTGAGGAGATTTGCTCTTTTTTCAACAGATATATACTACCTTAAAAACAAAGAAAAACTGTGTATACTAAGTGTTTATAACAGTGTTATAATTAATAAATGCACTGAAGGGTAAAAATAAAGGGCATTAATCATATGTGCACACTTTATGAATTATTGCATTTTTTCAGACACATACCAAACGTAAGTCTTATTAATAGCACACTATTAGAAAATAGACACTTTGAAACAAATGAATGTTATTTCAGGCATGGTGCTCTTTCATGCAACAACTGTTAAAAAACAAAGTTTTGTCATATTTACATATATTATATTGTTTTCCTATAAATGTATTATATGCTGAAAATTAAACAGCTACTAAGTATTATATTTATACATATTTATTATTTTAAAAGGAAATAAAATGTGCACATATTTTATGACTTCACTAATAAACTAATTCCCAAACAAACCTTTATCTTACTTGGAATTGTGTTTTCAATTGTATATATGATTTTTTCCCCAATAAATACTAAGTTCAGTTCAATATTGAGATTTTGTGCAGGATAGCTATGACTCACTCAAGTGGGATAATTTGGAAGAGTTTAATGAAGAGAAGTTTGGGAAGGGCTAAGGGAAAACAAGAAATAAAAGTACATGTTTCTGGTGACCATGTGTGGATGGATGGATGGGTGGTGTCTACTGGGCCTGTGGAGGTTGCAGGTAGCTGGACTGCAGCAAAAGGTAACTGGAGAATAAGGATTCGCTCTGACTTCATTCTCCTCTGCCTTCTGGGAAAAGATCCCCTGCTGGAGCTCTAAATTTTCCAAGTAAAGATAGGACTTCATAATGATGTCTGCTGCTGGGAAGGGAAGGTAAAATTCCAAGTATCAGTTTCCATAGCCCCAAAAAAGAAAAATTGAGGTTATGTACAAAGATATAAGAAAGAACTATCTTCCACGAAATAACTTTGTTTTCTTCTTTATATATCTCTTTGGCTAGGATCAGCTCAGATGATATAGCTCATTGAAGATCAGCATTCCAGAGCATAGCAGGGTGAAAGAGAATGGAGAAAGAATCTGGAGGGACAAATGGAATATACCCAGGACAGCCCGTGTCTGTGACATTATCATTACACTAGAGGCCTGATGCATGAAATTCTTGCAAGAGTAGGCCTTCCTTCCCCTGGCTGCCAGCACCAGCTTCCCTCGGGCACCCAGGACCAGGACTTGCTTCCCTACGGCTGTCAGCAGGCACCTGGGACCCAGGCTGGCTTCCTTCTGGCCCTGGCTTCATCTGGAAGGATGTCCGGTCTAATTAGCATATTACCCTTTTATTATTATAGACTAGAGGCCCGGTGCATGAAATTCGTGCACGGGGCTGGGGGGGGTCCCCTCAGCCCAGCTTGCACCCACTCCAATCTGGAACCCCTTGGGGGATGTCTGACTGCTGGTTTAGGCCCAATCTGGCCTAAACCGGCAGTTGGACATCCCTCTCACAATCTGGGAAACTGGCTCCTAACTGCTCACCTGCCTGCCTGCCTGATCGCCCCTAACTGCCCCCCCCCCCCCCCCGCTGGCCTGGTCACCCTTTACTGGCCCCCCTACGGGCCTGGATGCCCCACGCAGACTGCTGTTCGGTTGCTTGGTCACCCCTCACTAACCCCCTGCTGGCCTGGTCAGCTTAGTCGTTTGGTTGTCCCTCCTAACCCCCCTGCGGGCCTTGTTGCCCCACACAGCCTGCTGCTTAATAGTTTGGTCGCCCCTCACTAACCCCCCTGCTGGCCTGGTCACCCCATGCAGCCTGCTGTTCAGTCCTTTGGTCGCCCCTCACTAACCCCCCTATAGTCCTGGTCGCCCCATGCAGCCTGCTGTTCAGTCGTTTGGTTGCCCCTCACTAACCCTCCTGCAGGCCTGGTCGCCCCATGCAGCCTGCTGCTTAGTAGTTTGGTTGTCCCTCACTAACACCCTTGCTGGCCTAGTCGCCCCACGTAGCCTGTTCGGTTGTCCGTTTGGTTGCGATGGTCACTTAGGCTTTTATTATCTATACTAATAAAAGAGAAACATGCAAATTGACCGTACCTTCATGACACCCACCAGCCAATCAGGAGGAGTATGCAAATTAACCCAACAATGATGCTGACAGCCCCACCCCCCAGCCACTCCGGGCCTCTGGGAAGCACGCATGCATGCGCGGAGCGGCCAGGCGGGGTGGGACGCCTGCTATGAGGGGGAGGGCGGGGGCAGAGTGAGCTATAGGAGCGGCGCTCCGCCCAGAGCGAAGACTGAAGGCAGCGGTCAGAGCGAAGGCCTGTGTGCCGGACGAAAACCGGTGCCAGCAGCCAGGGGAAGGAAGGCCTATTGCACGAATCTCTTCATGCAATGTGCCTCAAATTATAGATAATAGCAATAAAGAAAATTGTTGCTCTGCTTTTATTCTGTTGCATGACTAAAAACAGATAAAATTATATAGATTTCCATTAGACTATGAAATACAAGCAGTTACTAAAATATATATAAAAATAAATGTCTCATCCTTCTCAAAGTTTTGTGTGTGTGAGGGGGAAGGTTTTAGTACAAATTCTACTCTTTATAGTAGTGGCTATTTCATAGAACATAAGCCAGAATAATTCCCTGAGATGAAAAGCTGATTAAATTTGTCAACCAAAAAGACAGTATTAGATTAAACCACAACCACAATCCACATTTTCATACATTTTCCTCACAGTTACTCAAATACTGAAACCTTCACATAGCAACTTCCCAGAAAGCCTCTGTACACTGAATATTCATAGTCATTTATACCATGGAGAACATCAATACTTTCCTATATATTTGTATATAACCTCAATTATTTTGGGAGGGCTTATGAAAACTTCCACTTAAAATTTAATCTTCCTTTCCTGGCAGCAGACATCATTGTTAAGTACTATCTTTAGTCAGAAAATTTAAATGTGTTTTAATATATTGATTCAGTAACATTATTTTTAAACCCATTAATAGCATATCTATACACAATTTAACTTTAATTAGCAGAGAAAACGTGTCTATAACAATTTGAACAATTTGAATCTGTTTGAGCAAATATTTGTTCAAAACTTGTTTGGAAGCTGGTCAGATTATGGTGCTAATGTACCACCAACAACCTTGAATCACATAGAAAAATGGAGTCAACATTTTGCTTCTAGAGTAGTTTTCTTATAAGCACTTTGAAACAGTAAAATTTAGGAGAACTAATGAGGTATTAATGCATGAACAATGACTGTGTAGCTAAACCAAGCCAGGTCATCTAAGTAGAACTCAAGGAAGTAGTGGGGGGTTTCATAGGTCACACCGAGCAATTTACCCAACACTGCCGTAGGGCTGAAAAGCTCCAAGTTTGGAAACAGGAAAGAAAAAGCAGGGAGAATAAAACTGGGCATCAATCAAGGAAAAGCCAGAATAACTCTTTTGAGAGTGACTTTAGGAGCTAACCATGAATTTAGGGGCATACTGTCAGTGACATGCTCCACAATGTCCAACAATTAAAACATTATCTACACATGTGCTCATGGTGGGAAGGACTGTTATTCATAGATATTTTGAGACACAAAATTTCAGTGAATAGTTATACCAAAAAAGTAACATCATTCTTCCCTTATACAGTGAACAACAGCATAGAAAACAGATTGTAGAGCCTTAAAAGAGTATTTATAAATAACATTTTCTTAATAATAGTAATGATCAGTAAATTGAGGTCAGTACCTAGCTTCTTTTTAGCAGTGAACTGATCTCTTAAAACAAAGAAAATGCCTATCTACCCCTGTATTTAATATCTATTTTTCAGAACAGGTTTATGACAATGGTTATGGTGCTATAATCCTTAAATTCATGTTCATTGATACTGGAATTCCACTACACAGAATACTAGAATACTATTATACCCATAAAGTAGACTTTCCCTGTTCTTGTTTGGTGATCACATTTTGTGCAGCTGTTACAACAGGATATCATGAGTTTTATATCCATGTTGAAGCTATAGCCAATTTTAATACTTTTGTCTTAACTTTATCTTTTTAATCCTCAACAGAGAATATGTTTAGAGACAGGAAGGGAGGGAGAGAAACATCTATCTATTGCCCCCCCTACATGCCCCAACCAGGGATCAAACCCACAACCTTTTGGTGTATGGGGCAATGCTCCAACCAAATGAGCCACCCAGCCAGGGTTCTCACCCTTTCTTTATACTACAGTTGATTGGTTAACCCACCAGCATATTGCAGTATTATAGTATTCTGGGAAAAGACATATTGAGCCTAATGTTGTCTTGTAGTTTGGTTTAATTACACAGAATTTTGCTAATGATTACTTCTCACTTAAAGTTTAGCATAAACTGCATGTTAAAATAGGAAAAAAAAAGTTCAATAGCAAGAAAGTGATGCTCTTATTTGTAATAATAGAAATTTGGTAAATATTGTCTAAAATGGAAAGATAAAAGCATAACTAGCCATGTAATTTTTGCAAATATGTATATTATCTATCTATACTAATACTAATAAAAGGGTAATATGCTAATTATACTGGCAGACCTTCCGGACAAAGCCATGGTGGTGGGGCCTAGGCAGAAGTGGTTATGGTTGATCAGGCCAGGAGGGGAGGGCAGTTGGGGGTGATCAGGCTGGCAGGGGGGGCCAGTTGGGGGCAAGCAGGCTGGCGGGGGGGGGGGCAGTAGGGGGAGAGCAGGCTGGCAAGGGGGGCAGTTGGGGGTGATCAGGCCGGCAGGGGGGGCAGTAGGGGGCGAGCAGGCCAGTAGCGAGGGGGAAGTTGGGGTTGAGCAGGCTGGCAGAAGGGTCAGTTGTAGCCGAGCAGGCCGGCAGGAGGGGCAGTTGGGGGTGATCAGGCTGGCAGGGGGGGGCCAGTTGGGGGCAAGCAGGCTGGTGGGGGGGGGCAGTAGGGGGAGAGCAGGCTGGCGGGGGGGGCAGTTGGGGTGATCAGGCCGGCGGGGGGGGGGGGCAGTAGGAGGCGAGCAGGCCAGTAGCGAGGGGGAAGTTGGGGTTGAGCAGGCTGGCAGAAGGGTCAGTTGTAGCCGAGCAGGCCGGCAGGAGGGGCAGTTGGGGGCAAGCAGGCTGGCAGGGGGGGGGGCAGTTGGGAGTGATTAGGCCGGCAGGGGGGGGGGGGTAGTAGGGGGTGACCAGACCAGCAGGGTTGGCAGTTGTGGGCAAGCAGGCCAGCAGGCAGAGTGGATAGGGGCGATCAGGTAGGCAGGTGAGCAGTTAGGAGCCAGCGGTCCCAGATTGTGAGAGGGATGTCTGACTGCTGGTTTAGGATTGGGCCTAAAACAGCAGTCAGACATCCCCGAGGAGTCCCAGATTGGAGAGGGTGCAGGCCTGGCTGAGGGACACCCCTTTGTGCACGAATTTTGTGCACCGGGCCAGTAGTATATAAATGCCTAAGCAACCATTACACTGGATGACTGGCTGGTAGCTATGATGCGTCCTGACCACCAGGGGGAAGACACTCAATGCAGGAGCTTCCCCCTGGTGGTCAGTGTGTTCCCACAGCCAACCTCCCATGGTCCTTCCCCCTAGCCAGCCAGTCCCGATTGGCCAGGGTCCTGTATAGGGACCCCACCCGTGCACGAATTTGTGCATTTGGCCTCTAGTATGAAATAAATTTCAAAAGAAACAATCTAAAGAGCTGAAAGAGGACTTTAGGAAAGAGGAATATGGGAACAAAAGCTCCTATTATTTGTTATAAACTTATAGTACTCTTTGACTTTTCAAACCATATATTTGCACTATTTTAATACAAAAACATTAAGTTAAAACAAAATATATTTTAAGTCAGGCATTTGATAGCGATATAAGAATTTATTACAGTCTTATATGGGTTAACAACTCCCCACCCCTGCAAATGTGCCTCCATCCACATATACAATATATAGCACTCTATTTCATTTGGGATTGAAACAAAAAGAAAGGATGGTAACAATCGTGAGACACTAAGACCATAAAAACAGAAATGCTTTCATTTCATAGAATGTCTATAACATATAATATTTGTTCCTGAAAAGACCTTCAAGATCATTTAGTCAACTAACGGCTTACTGAGAATTCATCAGTGCATCACTGAAAAATTTTCCTTATGTGTATTAATTCACAAAGTTCAGTATTATTTATTAGCATAATTGAAAGTCAAATTGATAAGAATTAAGAGCTATATTTAAAAATTTCTTAAAGATTATTGGAATTTAAAATCTTACAAATTTACCAAAAATAATGTGGTCAAATTAATTAGGTTAATGTAAGTAATTTTTTTAAAAGTTAAACTAATTTAAGCCCTAGCTGGGTAGCTCTCAGTTGGTTATAGCATCATCCAGATACGCCAAGGTTGTGGGTTTGATCCCTGGTCAGGGCACATACAAGAATCAACCAATGAATGCATAAATAAGTGGAACAACAAATCAATGTGTCTCTCCTTCCCTCCCCTTTCCTCTCTCTCTCTAAAATCAATAGATACTTTTTTAAAGTTAAAATAATCTAGAAATCAGTAAAATTACATTATTTCTCCATCATTATTTGAGTCTTACTACAAAAATGGTGCTTTATTTTGTGTTCCCAGCCAGTTCAGTTTGCTCCTGTTAGAACACCTACCTACTGCTTTGAAAATGTATGTAAATGTTTAATAGAAAGCTAATTGATACTAGCTTATAAATCTTGTCCCAGTGATGTTTTAACTGCAAATGTTATTTTTGAATTGAAAGTAATACTAATGAGACCTGAAAAAAATGTGATTTTAAGGCCATTCAAGTCTGTTTACAGAAAAAAGGCCTGTTGCAGCATTTTTGTTTTTTTAATGATTCAGACATAGTTCTCTGACATAGAAATCTTTTGTTAGGACAAATTTTTAATGTTGTTTAAAATTTTCTTTAAAATTCTAAGTATCAAATTTAGTCTAAAATTAGAAACCAGGCTATTTTCCCATTTACACGATGTGAGTAATTTAGTCATTTAATGTACATATCTTGTTTACTGCATGGTATGACAAAATGTGATTTATTACTTAGAAGCCATTATTAACTAACATGAAGCTTACAGAGAAATTACCTAATGACCTCTCCAAGAATAGAATTAGTTTAACACCTTCTCTAAACACAAGAACGCCTTTTTATAATGAAAAAAAACAAAAAACTTTAAGCTGTTAACATTTGAAGTATATTTAAACATTAAAAACATCATTTAACAATTTTTCTACTATTTACCAAATTGATTTTCAATAATTCCCATATCTCATGATAAAGTTACTTTTTTAATCTTAATAACTGCCAGAAAGCTAAATAAGAAAAAAAACATTCCCAGTTTAAATTAAGGGAATCTCCCAATTTCACTATTCTGATGTTATTCTACCCTATATATTTCTTCAAGTATGTAATATGAATGGTCTATGCTCTAGGTCAAGTTTAGGGAAATGTCAGCAAACCTAATGGATAACATTTTATTATAACTTGGTCCCCATGGGAAATAAAAATAGATCAAATGATAAATAGGCATTATAGAAGAAAAAAAGGGACATATGTAATACTTTCAACAATAAAGATTTAGTTACAATAGTGTTATTAATTATAAAAAATGTAATAGCAGTTAGAAGATTTGTAAAAGAAGAAATTGAAAAAAAACTGTACCAAGTCCTCAATTTAATATAAAGATTTTACTCAAAACCATTGCAAACTAAAAACAGAAGAAAATCCCAATGTGTGCTATATGTAGATAACTTTTCAGTTGGTTCTGTTTTCCTTCCATTTAACTGTGTTATTTCCTCTATTATTTCCTTGTCTTCTTTGCTGCTACCGAGTTTAGAAACACCTACTTCCATTTAACTGTGTTATTTCCTCTATTATTTCCTTGTCTTGTTTGCTGCTACCGAGTTTAGAAACACCTACTCAAAAAGAAATGCTTTAATCATGTCTATTACTTTCACTTTAAATGTGTAGCTTAAAAATATCTGTCATTTATTCCTTGTTCATGTTGCAGAAAAAAAAAAGTGATGACTATATATTTGTCCCATTCTAGAGACGGGAAATTAAATTCCCTTTTCCTACAGAGTGACATAAATCTTATTTTGAATCACAGCACACCTGTTCTTTATTGCTTATCATGCTAGATAAATAATTAATCTCTCATTTTTCAAAATGCTAAGATCCATTTACTATGCATTTTTAACTAAAAATATTTTCTAGGTTTTAAATATCTAAACAATTACCCAACCATTCTAAAGCAGAAATTTATCATATCTCTTTAATTGATATTATTATTATTGAGCCATACATAATACTACCTAAAGTGTGTAACTTCTAACCAAACCATCAATATTCATTTTAGTTTCTTATAGCCAAGAAATCCTGGTTCCTTTTACACATGTTAAAAACAACAAGGATACTTTTACTCTTTAAAGGTTCATTTTGATCTCTTTGCAGTTAGCTGATGTTCTGACCTTCAGAATATTCTTCGTGGATTCTGGGTACTGCCCCATGCTTGGCCTGGCTTGACAGATATCGGGCAAGTTGCTCTCACTGGCACTCTGCCCCATGTATTTAAGACCCGGCAGTGACATCTTTCAGCTTAGAAAACCCAGCATGAACAACTGTGCTCAAAATTCTACACAGTGACATTCAAGAAAAGTTTACTTTTTGGGAAAATAACAATTTACCCCAGCCAAATCAATACAGACCACATGTATTTCTAAAACAGAGAAACCTATTTATTTAGAGTTTTCAGGCAAAAATAATATTCAAGATGAAAATTGTTGAGGTCTGTAAACATTCATGACTTAATTTATTTAAAGGCAATTTCAAGTACTCAAATAAATTTCAGATCTGCATTCTTTTGTCATTTTCATTCAGGAACTCTAATTTAAGAAAGCACTTTATGTTGAACTGTTTATGCATCTATGTTTTTAAAAAGTTTAAAATAGAAATGAAATCTTTATAAATCTATGGCTTAAATATTCAAAAATTATGTTTATATGTCCAACTAGAGAAATGTCCATACATACACACACACACACACACACACACACACACACACACACACACACACATATATGCTTAATATGCAAATTCTCCCCATGGGAGTTCGACCAGGAGACCAATCATTCACTATGATGTCTTGACCACCAGCGGGCGGCACGGAACGAATAAAGGCCCCAGCTGGCAGCCAGCAGCTGGGGAAGGGAGGCTCTGGCCAGCAGCCATTAGGCCCTAATCAGCCCTCACTGCCACTCAGGCCTAGGGACCCTACCCATGCACGAAATTTTGTGCACCAGGCCTCTAGTACCTACATAAGATGTCACTTAAAATTAGTTTTATTAAATTAAGTATTAAAAAGATAACTGAATATGTTAAAAACTAATCAGATGCATTATCTGTTAATGCTAAAAATGTTAAAGAAGTAAAAATGAGATTCACTAAAATACTGGGAGTTTTTTCTTTGATGTGGGAGAAGACAGTTCTTGCAATAATTCATTCCAGACTTAATCATACAGTCTATTCAAAAGACAAAATACATCTGGCTTCATTGTGGCCTGGTTGCATGATGCTACCCTCTGAGGCCACAGGCTGTGATGTGTTTTAAAATGCTTGAATCAGAGTGTTGGAAATGCAAGAGTTAGCAAGCATCTGTTATTGTCTAGAGAGACTATGCTATTTTACTGGCTCCAACAATCTGCAATTAAGAATACTAGATTCCATGTAACTATATCTTTTACTATTAAGCCCAGAAACCCAAATCTTCCTTTTAGGTCTGAGCAAAGAGCACATGTGCAAATGATAACTTAGTTATGTATCAATTCACAGAGGTTATGTTTAACTCTGCTAAAACTATTTTCATATGACAATTGTATTAATAGGGTATAGAATAATGATAGAAAAAAACACAAACTAGCAGCTTAATCCAAACCATGTACTTAAGATAAAATTTCACTGTCATTCAGCAATAAAAAAAGAATGAAATCTTGCCATTTGTGACAACATGGGTGAATCTATATGGTATTATACTAAGTGAAACAAATCAGACTAAGGCGAACACCACATGATTTCCCTTATATGTGGAAAATAAAATAAAATAAAATAAAATAAAATAATAACCAAGATGAGCCCGGCCGATGTGGTTCAATGGTTGAGCGTAGAGCTATGAACCAGGCAATCAGTTTGATTTCTGGTCAGGGCACATGCCCGGGTTTTGGGCTCAATCCCCAATGGGAGCATGTAGGAGGCAGCCGATAGATGATCCTCTCTCATCATTGATGTTTCTATCTCTCCCTCCCTCTCCCTTCCTTTCTCTGAAATCAATAAAAATATATTTTTAAAAAATCAAAGAAGAAATGAATAAACAAAACAAAACAGATCCATAGATACAGAGAATAAGATGATGGTTACCACACTTAAGGTGGGTGGGTGATGTGTAAAAAAATTTTATTCTGATAAAATTTTACATATTTTGAAGCTATCTTTAAGGTATTGAGATTCTATCCTGTGTTTACCATCTTTTAAAACATTCTTCATTGATCACATATCACTGATATTTATTATTTCATATTTTTCTACATTTTCATATTCAATAGAAGATGCATGTTCTCTCGCAAGTATTTCACATCTGTCCTGCCATGCCATTGCACCTTCATTGCATTTGAAGTTGAATGTGTCCATGTGGCTCATCTTGGGAAATGAAACATGAGCAAGAGAGGCCTGTGTCACTTCTAGGTTGACACTTAAAAAAAAAAATCATGTACACTTCACCACACTATTCCCCAGACTGAGGGTGGAGTGGAACAGCACCTCCTGATGGCTTTCAATGGATAGGTGGCAGACTAGGGAAAAAACCTTCATTTTTTCATTACCACATAAACTAAAGAATCCTAACTGATGAACTTGAACAGAAAAAGACTGCAAATAACATAAATATACCAGACACAATCTCACTTTTGATTTTAACTTCTCCCTCTCATTTATAACATAAAATTCTTATTTTCAGAAAGTTTTAAGATTTTCAACATAAAAAGACATTTTATTAATTTTAATTATAACCTATTTTTTAAAGATTACGATTTGCTTATGTAAATTATTTGTGTAAAAGAGGTATGTCAAATGCCTGGACCTTTTATTTCTATTTTTGAATACTTATTTAACATGAAATGTGGGAATAACACAGCATATCAATCTTAAATGATGTTCAGAAATCACGAAACTGATAAGAACATGATCTGAAGCAATTTTTGAACACTTCCTTCCTAAAATTAAATTATACCTACTGAGTATAATAAAAATATTAAATGAATACAAATAAATGAATCATAAGGCCTTTGTACTTTTATAGCACTTTATGTATTTTGTTTAATAGCTTACTGCTTTTAAGGATCCCCTCCCCTCCACAATAGAAACACTTAAAGCTATATTACTAAAAGAACACATACTGTTTGATAATCTTCAAACTGCTTGACTCTTTTGTAGCTAAATGACTTTATTCCAGAAAAGCAGATAAAATTTAAGTTGACTGGAGTCATAAATATGTCAAGAATCACTCTAAATCCATAATTAAATAAACTACAATTTGAGATACTCTACAAATACCAACAAAATATCAACTTTGAAGTTTTAAAAATAAAACTTTAAACCAGCCACTGGCATTAGAAATAAGAAATTAGCATTCAAATATACGTATAAAGCATGCAATTACTTTGTATTTGGGATTATATCACATGAAGCATCAAGTTTTCCTTTATAAAAGTTCAATTAAAAGCACTCAAATGCTTTGATTTATTAAAATGCACTATAAATGTAATTACATAATAACTTTGAATAAATTGGTATATGTTAAATAATCAAAAAATGTTAAAATATTCAATTAGATATCTTTTTTAGCTCATAATCTAGTTTGATTTAGTTTAATATTTTATTTTACATTAATAAACTCAGAATCATTTGTGTTATAAATTTTAAATGACATTATTCTAATCACATTAATAGTTAATTCTCAAATAGAAAAAAAATTGGAATGTATTTTGAGTGTTTTCTTTTCTACTTTTTCTTTGAAATTGATGTTTCAGCATGAAAGGGTAAAATATGCCACTTCAAAATAAGCCACTATGGGATTCTTTTGAGCTGCAGACTATTGAGAAGAAGCAGATACACTACAAGTTCTTGTCTTCCCACCATTTGTCTAAAAGCAGGAAATAAATATACAAAGCTTTCCCTGCCCCCCCACCCCCACCAAGAAAAACAAAAGTTAATCTCTGGAGACAACTTTAGACTCTATCAGCCTGGAGAGGCACTAGAAGAATCTACATAACAGACCTAACTAGCTTTTTCTACTACTAGTTCCCCCCACATATTTACCTTCCCACAGTTTGCCACCCTTGGAAGGCTAAAACTACTTTCCTTTGTCACGTCATTTCTCCACAAATGTACTGTTTTTTGTTATAAATGCTCTGTCAACCAAAGGTCTAAGCTGTTGCTTTGAGTCACTCATTTTTCTCTCAGTGCCTCACATTTATACCTGAGGAATGCATGTCAATCTGTCTTTTGTTATAGGGACCCCAGAGAGAAATCTGAAGGATATAATGAAATTATTCTTTTCTTTGCCTACAAGTATTTAGTAAGAAATATCAGAATGTGCATTCTAGCACTGACCGGTTTGGCTCAGTGGATAGAGCGTCGGCCTGCGGCCTGCGGACTGAAGGGTCCCAGGTTCGATTCCGGTCAAGGGCATGTACCTGGGTTGCGGGCACATCCCCAGTAGGAGATGGGCAGGAGGCAGCTGATTGATGTTTCTCTCTCATCGATGTTTCTAACTCTCTATCCCTCTCCCTTTCTCTCTGTAAAAAATCAATAAAATATATATATATTTTTTTTTAAAAAAGAATGTGCATTCTAAATAGCAATCTATATATAAAAGCCTAAGCGACTGTTCGACAATTCGACCAGTAACTATGATGTGCACTGACCACCAGGGAGCAGATGCTCAATGCACAGGCATGGGAACATGGAACAGACTGATAAGTCTCAGAAGGAAAGGGGGAGGGGAATGCCAGGAAGATATTAACCAAAGATCTTATATGCATACTAGAGGTCTGGTGCTTGGATTCGTACACTGGTGGGGTCCCTTGGCCTGGCCTGCAGGGATCGGGCTGAAACCTGCAGTCCGACAATCCCCAAGGGGTCCTGGATTGGGAGAGGGTGCAAGCCAGGGCGAGGGACCCCACTGGTGCACAAATCCATGCACCGGATCTCTAGTTAAGATATAATTTTCAAAGTTGCATCAGATGGAACCTGTATCTTATACTATTTCAACCAGAAAATGAACAATAAACAAGGTTTTCTTCTCAAGGTCCAATCTCCCACTTCAGAGGCCATGTAGGTGTGTCTATTTCAAACAACTATCAAACCTATCCTTCAAAAGAACTTCAATAAAAGTTACCTTTACTGGAATAATTCCCTCATTTCATTTTATTAAGTATTCATGCATTAAATAAGTCATTCAATAAACATGTATCAATGCAAACTATGGTGAATCCAGGAGCAGGCATAGAGTCAGACAATGTATGTTCCTCACTCCAGATGATATCTCTTAGAATTGTACACTTGAAACTTTTATAATCTTATTTACCAACAAGAGGCCTAGTGCACAAAATTTCGTGCACTTGTGGGGGCCCCCCTCAGCCCAGCCTGCACCCTCTTGCAGTCAGACATCCTTAGCGCTGCCAAGAAGGCGGAAGAGACTCCCATCACTGACGCCATGCTCACAGCCGTCAGCCTGGCCTGGGGCTGAGCGGAGCTCCACCTGTGGGAGCACACTGACCACCAGGGGGCAGCTCCTGTATTGAAAGGCCACCATCATAGCAACTGGTCAGCCCGGTAGTTCCACCGTTAGGGTCAATTTGCATATTACCCTTTTATTATATAGATTATTATATAGACTAGAGGCCTGATGCACAAAGATTCGTGAAAGAATGGGCCTTCTTTCCCCTGGCTGCCAGCACTGCCTTCACTCTGGCCGGAGCCGCCTTTTCGCCTTCCCACATTGCCCAGAGGCCCTGAGTGGCTGGGGAAGTGCGGAATGCCTGCATCGTCACCATGGCGACAATGCAAGCATCCTGCCCTGCCCCTGGCCACTTGGGGCCTGTGTATGCAAATTAACCCACCATCTTTGTTGGGCTAATTTGCATACTCACTCCTGATCGGCTGTTGTGTGTCACGAAGGTATGGTCAATTTGCATCTTACTCTTTTATTAGTATAGATGTCACTTGTCAGATTTATCATAGATCTTTTTTCATTCACATCCCATACAAATTATGAGATGAAAAGTGATGAAACTAAAATAAAAAATGGTTCAAAAGGAAATGAGGACACCATAAAAATTTAGCAACAAAACAGGAGAATGTGTAATAATCTAACTTTTCAAAGCAAACTAAAGTTTTATCAAAGTGTTCAAAGCTTTGAAAGGACAGCAAAAATTAAAAATAAAATGAAAACTAACAAAACTGAAAAATAAACATAAATCATATCTATCAGTGTAAATAAACTTGAATTTAATACTGTTAGGATATGAAAAAATTTAGATGAGCTTCATTTCCATATCCAGGAACTACAAAATAAAAAGGTCAGTAATTATGTCTTGAATTGCAAAATGACTAAACAAATAGCACATGAACAGTAAGTGTGATAGTTGGATTTGAGGAATATACAACTAAAAGCACAAAAAAAGAATTAGAACATTTTGACATTAATATAAATGAGCCCTGATGAGAATTTATTCTAGAATTATCTCCAGTGGCACTAACAGGGGAGAGTGGTATTGTCAATCTTGTTGTGATTGAGAACTGAGGGTTGAGAGAGAAGACTCAAGGACAAATTCAAGTTTGAAATTTAGATACTGAAGTAAAGATGCTGACAGATTCACTGTTGAAAGTAAATAAACTATTTAAATGTGAACACCAAACAATGCAACATACTAGAAAGTGATGTTGAAATGGAGCTAGTCTTGTTTGACAGTTTTAGGTAAACAGCGATTAGGGTAAGTGTTAAGCATTATGTCAATGTTGTTTGCTTTGACAACAACAGGTGACACATTTTTAAAAGATTAACTTTATTACCAGTATTTTATTATTCTCAGGTAATATTAGGTAGAAAGACTAATTTTTAAGCAATCATTATCACCAGATACATTCCCTGGGAAATTTTCTCAACATGTTCATTTCAAATAAAATGTTCTTTAGCATTCACTGTGTAAAATAAATACAGTTTAAATTGTGCAGTGGTGATAGAGGAGGATAACAGGTACAAATGTAAACAAATTCAAACAGTTTTGAATAAAATGAAATTAATAGTCAGCTAGAATCCCTTGGCCCCAAATCTGCATCACCTACTCAATGTGTGTTTGCTGCACACCTGGCTTTCCCCTTTCATGGCTTCCCAGTACTGGCTTTAAGGAATCCTTAGGCATTCCTCCAGTCTAGCTGCCTGGAGTTTTCCACCTCTGTTTCCTGTAAAAATCGTTCCAGTTCTGTGGATGCCTTCATAGAAGTTGGAGAAGGGCACAAGAGACACAGTCTTCTAGATGCCAGGAGGGAAATGTTGCCACTAGAGCGGGCCATGAGCACGCTCTACCTAACTTGCTTCTTATTTCCCTCTAGCTGCCAATCAGGTTGCAATCCAGGTTGGTGGGTAAAGGCTTTGAAGGCAGAGTCCTCTATTGATCCCTCTAACAGAGGACTCTAGGTGAAGAAATGAAGCTTACTATTTTGAGGAAAAATTTGAGTGGGTTCAACTTTTTCTTTAGCTCAGATATTAGACTTCCCTTAATTAAGTTCACCAGAGACAACTACACCATCGCTTTAAAGATGATGTTAAAGTAGCAACTGACCAACAAAACCACATAAAATAAATAAATCTGGGGGCTAATTCTGGCTTTCAGAGGTCACTCCTATTTTTACATGATAAGGTAATAGAATTGGCATTGTTTACACATGGATATATATTTTTTTAATTTCTGGTTTAAGGAGATGTAAATCCAGTGACCCAGCTTTATATTTATCTTCAAGTTACATTATTTAAAAATAGATTCTAAACATTTACTGGTATACTCTTGTAAGTTCCTCCAAAATCATCTTTGCCATAATTAAAACTTATTTCTTCTCAAGAATATCAAGGTACATGTCTTGACCAACAGAGCACATGGGCTCCGTAAAATCAATGAGATGAAATTCGCCAAGAAGGCATGGGGACAGGGAGAAAACAACTTGTAGGGAAAAAAGAAAGACCAATAAATATCACACCAAAAAGTCTAGAGTATATTAAAAGCTTTCCAATAATATATCACACATTCAGTGTTTATTTCAGAGGAATCTATAGTAAAGAACCTTTATATATACATGGGAGGGCAAAAGTAGGTTTATAGTTATGAGTTCATGAAACAGAGTTAATTTTTGTATATTATTTATTAATTATTATATTATTTATTTGTATCACAACTGTACACCTACTTTTGCCTACCCCTGTATTTAACTGCCAAGAGGAAGTAATCCATATGCTTCCTTAACTAGCCTAAAGCATAAAAGAGAGTTTGTAATCAATTTAAAAAGCTATCACAATGCAAATAAAACAGTGAAATATCCTAAAATAAAAATATGTAAATCAATCCTATCTAATAAAGGCGTAATATGCAAATTGACCGTACATCCGCTACAAAGATGGCGGCCCACATAGCACCAGGGTGGGACGCTAGCATCCCATTCATAGGCCGCAGAGGGAGGAAGAGCTGCAGACAGAATGCTGGGCTGCTGGGCCGGGGGCATGCTCAGAGCCGCCGCCCGCGCAGCTTGGAACACGCCCCCAGCCCAGCAGACAGAAGCCCAGCTGACAGAAAGCAGGCAGTGGGCCGGGGGTGAGCTCTGAGCTGCCGCCGTGCAACATTGGACACGCCAAAGAGACAGACGCTGGGCCAGGGGCTGCTCAGAGCCAGGGCTGCTCAGAGCCGCCATTGCGCAGCTTGGGACACGCCCCCGGCCCAGCAGAAAGAAGCCCAGATGACAGAAAGAGGGCGGTGGGCCGGGGGTGAGCTCTGAGCCGCCGCAGTGTGACTTGGGACACGCCAAAGGGACAGACGCTGGGCCGGGGGCTGCTCAGAGCCGGCGCTGCGCGGCTTGGGAAACACCCCCGGCACAGCAGACAGAAGCCCAGCTGACAGAACTGGGCCGCTGGGCCGGGGGCTGCTCAGAGTCGGTGCTGCGCAGCTTGGGACATGCCCCCGACCCAGTAGATGGAAGCCCAGCTGACAGAACTGGGCCGTGGGGCCAGGGGGGCTGCTCAGAGCCAGGGCTGCTTGGCGGCCCACAGAGCACCAGGGTGGGAGAGTCCCACTCACAGGCCGCAGAGGGAGGAAGAGCTGCAGACAGAACGCTGGGCTGCTGGGCGGGGGGCATACTCAGAGCCGCCACCTGCGCAGCTTGGGACACGCCCCCGGCCCAGCAGACAGAAGCCCAGCTGACAGAAAGCGGGCGGTGGGCCGGGGGTGAGCTCTGAGCCGCTGCAGCGTGACTTGGGACACACCAAGCGGACAGACTCTGGGCCGGGGGCTGCTCAGAGCCGGGGCTGCTCAGAGCCACCGCTGTGCTGCTTGGGACACGCCCCCGACCCAGCAGATAGAAGCCCACCTGACAGAAAGCGGGCGGTGGGCTGGGGGTGAGCTCTGAGCCACCGCAGCACAACTTGGGACACGCCAAGCGGACAGACACTGGGCCGGGGAGCTATGCTGCGCAGCTTGGGACACGCCTCCCGCCCAGCAGACAGAAGCGCAGCTGACAGAAAGCAGGGCCACTGGGCTGGGGGCATGCCCCTGTCAGCCCCCCGCAGTGCGGCTTGGGGCATGCCCCCAGCCCTGCGGACACAATGAAGGGGGTCCTCTGTGCATGAACTGCAGAAGAAACACCTTTTCTGAAGGCTCATTGGCTAAGCTCCCTGTAAGCTGCCTCTCACAGTGTTCTTGATAACTTGAATAATAAGAACCTAAGAAAGTGTTCTAAGGTTTTTCCACACTCCTGGAGGAAAAACGAAGGTCCGCTGCTGGAGGGCTAAGAAATGTCATATCCTGCCCTAGCCGGTTTGACTCAGTGGATAGAGCCTCGGCCTGCCCACCGCAGGGTCCAGGTTCGATTCTGATCAAGGGCATGTACCTAGGTTGCAGGCTTCTTCCTAGCCAGGGCCCAGGTCAGGGCTCATGCAGAGGCAACCAATCGAAGTGTCCCTCTCACATTGATGTTTCTCTCTGTCTTTCCCTCTCTCTTCCAAGCTCTGTAAAAATCAATGGAAACATATCCTCAGGTGAGGATAAAAAAGAAAGAAAGAAAGAAAGAAAAGAAATGTCATATCCTATGAAAGACACATCTTGAAAGTGCCTAAAGAAAGCTGTCATTTTTTCATGGTGAAGGGACTGGAGTCCGTGTTGGTGAAAACACCTTGGCGGCTGTGACAGTGGCAGCAGGAGTGGGGTGATGGGGCTGGTGCCTTCCCCTGATCAGCCCAGTCACCTCCCGCAGGGGAAGGCCAGACTGCGGCTTAGGCCCGCTCCCCATCAGTAGGACATCTCCTGAGGGCTCCCAGTCTGTCAGAGGGGGCAGGCTTGGCTGAAGGACCCCCCACCCCCCCCAAGTGCATGAATTTCGTGCACTGGGCCTCTAGTACAGTATAATAGTACTGAAAATACTTAAATAAGATACTAACAAATTAAAGAATCTTTGGGTTCTCATTCCCCACAATTGATGCTATTTCAAAAGTAGTAGTCATTTTCCCTTTCACGCTCATACACAAACACATATTCACATAAAAATAATTGCTGTATTTAGAAGAATAGGGAATTTAGGAGTCAAAGCAATATGATTATTACCTGCTATCAGTTGAGAAGAATATGGTAGCCTAAGCTCTTAACGAAATAAAATGCTTTGTTTTCTTTCCTTCTATTATTCTCTCTCTTTCTCTCATTCTCTCCCTCCCTCCTTTCATCCCTCCTTTCCTTCCTTCTCTCTTTTGCTTTACCAAGAGCTTTGATATTCTATTTAGAATATTTTGGACAGTAAATGTACCTCTTTTCAACTATATCCTCAATCCAGGTTTATAGTTAGGTGTTTAGTGCATAAGAAAAGCAAATATATCTTTCTTAATACCCATTTGATCATCTTTACACAGCTAAAACCTCCTTACAGGAGGTTTAATAAAGCAAGAAACAAACACCTAATTCTTCACTCAAAGCCTACAGAAACTCAGCTCAGCTTCCTTGTGACTTCCTGTCCCTTGCTTTGATTTTTGAACTCATTGTCTCTCCAACCTTTTAAAAACTATATCCAATGTCTAAGCTTCACCTATTAATGGCATTACATCTAGTTTGTCTCCACAATGGGTAAGGGTATGGACTGCACCTTTTTCTGCAAATAGCACAGCATGCCTTCCCCAATGCCAAGCCAGCTGCACCTGCCACCCGAGTCTCTCGCTGCTGCAGTTCGTGCACGTGCAGCTGAGCCCACTAGTCCCCCAATTCCTTCTTCCTCAGGGTGTTGCATCCTGCACGTTAAAAAGAAGCTTTCTTCTGATCAATATGCAATCGTTATTTCTGAGGGAAATGTCAGAGTTTACAAAATAATTTGCTCCTAACCAGAGTGAGAAACTATATTATATGTAGGTAGATATGTTAGTTAAATTAAATCACTTCAGCAGATATACTCTCAATAGTTTGGATACTGACTAGCAAGAATCTCAGAACATAAGTTTCTCATTTTTCCCATGAATATATTAAGAATACTAAATAATTAAAAAAATGTATCCCTCAATGAAAAAAAAACAAACAAACACCACCTTATCTTATACAAGGAAAATATGCTCTTATTCATAGTGTCAAAATAAAACTGCCTATATAGCGTGGTGTGATCGGAGACACACTTAGAAATATATCAATTCCCTGAATATCCACACTTTAATGTAAAGTTAGCTAAATTTAATTAGCTAATGTTAACAATTGAGATAAACAATTAAAATTATGCTAAATTTAATGTATGAAGCATGTTAATCATGATTATTTTGGAGCAGCTCCATTTTCCCTCTCATTCAGTTGGCTCTCTGCTTCGCTGCTCTGACTCAATCATATTCTCTACCACTGCCTCTTGCTGTATTAAGTAGTCACTTAACCTATTCACAAACCAGTATATAAGGATACATATTTCCCCATGCTCTTATAATCATATGCCAATGTACTAGGACAGTGGTCGGCAAACTCATTAGTCAACAGAGCCAAATATCAACAGTACAACGATTGGAATTTCTTTTGAGAGCCCAATTTTTTAAAATTAAACTTCTTCTAATGCCGCTTCTTCAAAATAGACTCGCCCAGGCCGTGGTATTTTGTGGAAGAGCCACACTTAAGGGGCCAAAGAGCTGCATGTGGCTCGCGAGCCGCAGTTTGCCGACCACGGTACTAGGAGGTCTGTTTCAATACTCAAATACAAATAAATGCCTGGAACTGATATAATTTTATATGTTTGAAATTTTCATAACAATAGTAAATAGAAGTATGAATCAATAAAATAGGAATTTATTTTTCAGAATATAATCTGATTATAAAAGTGACTAAAATGATCATATACTTACTGAAATTGAAGAGAAAGAGGTGACATGAAGTAAATGCTAAAAAACCAATAACTTAGCATTTGTGGAGAAAAATTAGAGAATCCAAGACATAAAGATTTAAATCATTGTTCCTAAGAAGCGATAAATTGTTGTTATTCACATTTATGTAAATAATGTTGCTTTTTTATATGTTTTCTATACTACTTGACTTTTGTTAACTATATTTTTATATCAATAATAGAAATCATGTAATAAAAGTGAATAAAAAGCATCAATGTTTAATATCATGAATTAAATACTGTGCCTTTCTTTTTATTCTAGTAATTTTCAGGAAATGTATAAAGTGACTCTCTTGCTATGATTTGTTTTGAATTTTATTGGTAGATGACAATATATGTTTCAAGGACATCATTTCTCCAAACTCATATGAAGAGAAATAATTCACAAGTTGGTGCAGCTTTGCACAGAGTATGACCCATCGTTATTGCCTACCATTGCCATTTTGATCAGGAATGTTCCCTATAGGGCTATAAAGCAAATAATATAGCATCAGGAAATCATCCCAAATATGAAAAACCCTGTTTTGACTGTATATATTTTTTCACATTGGATTTCAAATTTACCCAGGGATTTAAAGTACTCTGATTTATTTTATGTTTTGTCTCTATAAAACACAACTTGTCTATGTAGCCTTGCTATTCCAAATCATGGTATAAGTATAAATAACAGAAATGATGATCTACCTGAGGATGTTTGCATGTGGTTATTATAGTTCCCAGTCATTTCAATCGGTATTGAGCTTCTCCTGAGCATAGGGCATGGCAGTGGTGAATTGTGACTCCAACAGTGTATTTTTCCTATTGCTTATATGGGATTTGGATGAGGGAGAGTTACTACTAGTTAAAGTATCTCCCAACCTTCACATATTAATCATTCCCCAGGTTAGCTACACTAGTTAACTACTAGCTCTAGGTAGCTCTTTTGCTTCATTCACTCACAGGAATGACAATGTTTTCTGGTATGTGATAGAATTAATTTAAAAGATATGGGAATTACTGGATATTAAATACCACTTGTCCTTTAAAGGATCTTGTTAATACGAAATAAATACTAATTTAAAGGGTTCAAAAATAAATAAATTATATATAACAAACATATATGTAAATTAAATATTATACATATATTTATTGTTATATATGAAATACATGTATATATAGAGACTCAGGATGACATTGAGGAAACAGTATAAATGATGTGTACAGTATAATAAAACTGATTGGATGTTCTGTTTCAAAATTAATAACACATTTTACATAGTTAAATTTCTTATCAATGTGCACCATATCTAAATTTGAAGGAGAGGTATCAAGATTAGAGTACTATCTACAAATCATCAAGCTTATATTTTTCCAGTAATAAAATATTACTTACAATGGGTAGCTACAGCATGAAAATAGAAAAAAACTAGGCATGGAAAATGAAAATAGTCTGAATCTAAGTTATTGGCTGTATGACCTTGGACAACTCATGTACTCTCTGAAATTCACTTTTCCCATCTGTAAAATGGAGAAGAGAATAGTGACTTAACAGCTTTTCTGCAACTATCATAGGAGATAGTGTATGAAAGTTCAAGTTTTCTCAAAAGTGTTAGCTAATTTAATTTAATTAGCTAGAGGTCATCTTCTAATGCACTTGACATCTACCTTCTTTTTCATTCCCATTTAGAGTTAGGAGAAGTCATTCACTAATCAGAAGGTTATTATTAAAAATTGTTTATAATTCAAAGGAGGCAAATGTTAATTAGGCAAATTAAAAATGTCACAAATTAGAGCAACACTTTCTTTCTGGGGTACTATTCATGGTACTTGGGAATTTAGTGTTAGATGATTGTAGTAATAACGATAGATAATTAAATTTATGTGTTCAAGTGGCCCTATTATATCTGAGTGTGTGTGTTTATATTCATGTGAATACAAAAAAATGAGCATTTTTAGATAATATTGTTCCCTGCTTATAATTTATAAACATGAAAATATTATTAGCATAAATTATATTTGTCCAAATACAAGGTAAATATAATGTCAATCCAATAAGTATTTCATTATTAAACAAATTTAGAAACATAAAGAGAAATAATGTATCACCTTCTTCCTACTATTAAATCAAATTATATAAAGTTTCTTGTGAATGTAGCTTTGTAAGAAAGTATGTTGCTTTAAGACACATTCTAAAATTACTCTATATATTTTTTATTTAAACAAATTATCACAACTTGAAGTAGAAATTATTTTAAAATGCAGTCTTCCACTGGAGCTAACAAAAGAAAAGACATTTTTCCAAAAGCCTTTTTTTGCTACTGATAATTAGTTTAAAGTAACACATCAGAGCACAACTAGGAAAATTTATTCAACATTGTTTACAGTGCTCTTTAAGTTCTCCTAATTGTTAAGATTGTTCTATAAATATTTGTGTAATGGTTTTGCTTAACACTGTTTAATTCACTTCATAGTATGCGTTAGTAAACTACTCTCCTATGCAAAGAATTTAAAGTTGTCTTTAGTGCAAGTTAATTTAAAATTTTCACATTTTGAATTTTTAGCTTTCTTTGAAGATTTAATAAGAGAAATAAGAAACCTTTCAAATAACAAGAGAAAGCTCTTTTTATGCTGTGTAAATTCTGTGCATGTTCTGTATTGCTAAATTGTATCATACAAGGAGGCATTATCTACTATCTATTAAAAGAATACTTTGATTTAAAATAGAGAACTGGGGGGAAAATAAGAAGCCATTAATTAGTATCACCTGAAAACATCTCTAAATACGAACAACACCATCATTTTAAGCACACATATTCTTAAGTTGACTAAAAAGGATGTGTATTATTGAAGGTTTCTTTTACAAAGAGCAGCAGATTTTAGGCAACAACTCATTACAGTAAAAGAGGACAAAGTGTGTATTAATATTTTAAAGCAAACTCTTTTTATTTACATGGGATAAATACATGGAATGTTTTTTTTCAATATTATTCATTGAGTTAAATAGAAGCATATGTGGGAATGATTTAAAGAACTATCTTCTGTAAGAGGGCTGAGCATGGACTCCAACGCCCCACTTGGCTGGGTTTCTCCCCTGGCTCAGCTACTAACTAACCTGGTCAAGTCTTCTAACCTCTCTAACTAATTTATCTCATGTTAAAATGGGAAGCATAACAGGATCTACCTCATAGGATGTCCATGAGAAAGTTACAGACTTTATACCAGTACACATGATGGGCGCTATGTAAGTTTAGCTATTGTCATTGACACTTCACTGATATTAAATGATCTGCCATGCCTATAATTGCTTTTCAGTTTCCATAGAGAAGGACCCAAAAACAATAAATGAGGACTTAATAATCAAATGCACTGATGAAGGAAAAAAAACATGAACTACAAATGTAGGAAGAACCATGTAGGAGATAAATAAGAGAGCTTGCATCTTTTTCCAACTCCATTTTCCAGACACAATTTGTTTTGGAAGTGACATTCGTTTTGGTAGGGTACTCCACCATCACTGTCCAGAAGACAGCCTGTCTCTAATGGGCTAGGATCAGTGATGGTGGGAGGGTAGTGGTGATTAGGCTTGGACTGAAGGCCAGCGGGCTAGCTAGTGCACTGAGTTCTTTTTTTTCTTTTCATTTTTTATTAAAGGATTTATATGTGTACATATCTTACCATTGTCCCCTCCCACCCCACTCCCATACATTCCCTCACCCCCAGTGTTTTGCGTCCATTGGTTATGCTTATATGCATGCATACTAGCTGAACTGTGATTTCTGTGTTAAAATACTGCTTAAACATTTAACATTTTTCATGAAAATACTTTATACTGCCCAAAGTATCTCCTGCAGTGTCTCTGTTTTCTTTTGATGTAACCTTTTTCTTTGACAGCATTCTTGGGTTTTGGCACAACGTTTCAGCGCATCTTTCCTGTTTCCCTTTGTAGCTACTATTGCTCCTTTTATTGGTGAAAGGTATTTAGAGAAGTCACAGTCCAGATGCCACTTCATTACCATTGCCTTTTCAAGAGACAGAGCTAGTAAAAATGTCTTTTAGAACAAAACAAATGCATGCCCTCATATTTCTCTAATTCAAGTTCTCTACTGCAGAATTTGCATCTGACCTGTTTTATTTTAAACCTGTGTTTATTTTCTCTTATACTGAAAATTTTGGTTCCGGAATAAAGTCAATTTTATTATTTCTCTGCTTTACCCAATCACAAATAAATTAGTTTCAGTCTAACAACACCATTATTGCTAATAAAAAAAAAGAAAGTTTAATGGGTTTCAAGAGTTCTTTGTAGTTCAATTTTTCCTTGAATCATATTTCTCTGAGTTTGAATAGAAAAATACATTGTATTCTAAATTAACGTGGACAGAAAAAAAAATATTTTTTAAATTGACCTTGATAGGTAGGTAGTTTCATTAGTTTTGGTTTTTAGGTGTTTTACTTTCTGATTAAAGATTAATTTTTTATCATGTAAGACTTAAATGGTTACAATTAGAAATTACATGACAAGATATTTAGGTAAAGGCTTGCTTCCATTCCCTTCTCCTCTATTTTGACTCTTCCTCCCCATATAGATAATTGGGAAAAAAATATATATGCCATTCTATACTGTGTCTTGTCCACATATAAGCATATCATAGAAATCATGTTACATCACTGTATAAAGATCATATTAATTGTTTCTACAATGTATTCCACTGTATTATATACAGGACACAATCATTCAGTTCCCTATTGAAGGGACAGTAAGTTGTTTTCAATCATTTTCTATTTAAAGAAAAATACCCCAAGTATATTTTTGCCAATTTATGTTGGTGATAAATTCATAAAAGTGGAATTGGAGGATTAATTTACTGAATAATTTTACTGATATTGCCAACTATTCCTCTATACCATAATGTTTGGGTTTTTTCCACCCAACCCCATTAGTAATTAATGAGACTACCCATTTCTTCATGGCTTCATTAATAAAGTATCATATCATGCTTTTGGAATTTTGCCATTTGCTGCCATAAAATGCTCATTCATCTTTATCTTATTTGTAAGTGACGGTGAGCAACTTCTCATATGTTTAAGGACATTTTTTTCTGTGAATGCCTAGTTGATATCATTTCCCCATTATGCTACAGGTCATTGATCTTTAGAGCTCTTGGTAGATAAGGATATAAACTTTTTGGTCATATAAATTGAAAACATTACTTCCCAGTTTGCTGTTGGGTTTTGACTTAGCTTACTGTGTATTTCACACAATTTTTATCCATTGAAAACTTTACACTAATTTTCTTCTGGTTTATATATAGTTCCATTTTTTACATTTTATTCTCTAATTAATTTGGAATTTATTCTGAGTGGGGGGAAAAAGAATCCAACTTATATGAAGTAGCCATCCAAATGTTATAACATAATTTAAGGTCTTTCATTTAAATAAATATTTCAAGTATGAAATTCTTTTTACTTCTGGCATATGGCATAGAAATATGTTTTCCAGTTACAGTTTCTATAAAGTGAGAGATCTTAAATATAGACATATAAAAACTATATTTTTGCAGAATTCTTTTAGATAATAGCATTTAAAAAATAGTCTTTAAAAACACAGAAGTGATATATAACTTAATGAGGATTACTTTCATTGTGAAATGTATTGATCTCAGTATCGGAAAATATCAGAAATATACATTCTTTGTCAACATGGTCAGTCTTTAGGTTGTTTTCAATAAATATTCTTATATTAAACTATAAAAATAAATAAATAAATAAAAATAAAAACACAGAGAAATTTTTTAGTGATTTTCTTTTATCAAATCTTTATAAATACCTTATTTTAATAAAAATAATGAGTTACTATATTATTTTCTTATATCATTTTAAATAATCAATATTAATTTTTAATGATAATAAGTATATTGGCATAAAGCATTATAGAAATGAACATAAAGCATTTTAGAAATGAACAAGTGATTTGTGGCATTAGAAATTGGCCAATTTGCCACAGGTGGTGAGCATTCTATGAGCATGAGTTAGCCTTTTTCACTTTGTCTTTTTAAATTAAATTTATTGGGGTGAAAATGCTTAATAAGATTACATATGTTTCAAGTGTACAATTCTATATCATCTGTATATTGCATTGTATGTTTATCACCCTAAGTTAAATCTCCTTCCCTCACCATATAATTGACCCTCTTTACTCCATACTATCTCCCCTCATCTCCCTTTCCCTCTGGTGACTACTATACTGTTTTCTATGAGTTTTTATTTGTTTGTTTGCCTTGTTTGTTCATTTTGTTGCTTTCAGCTTTATACCCCACATATGAGTGAAACCATATGGATCTTGACTTTTTCTGTCTGATTTATATTGCTTAACATGATATTCTCAAGGTCCATTCATGTTGTCACAAATGGCAGTATTTTATATTTTCTGATTGTTGATTAGTATTCCATTGAATATATGTACCATATCTTTATCCAATCATCTATCAAAAAACTCCAAATTCAATAGCCTAGAAGAAATAGATAAATTCCTAGAAATATATAACCTTCTTAGGCTGAATCATGAGGAAATGGAAAATCTAAATAGACCAATCAACAGTGAGGAAATTGAAACAATCATCATAAACTGCCCAAAAAGTAAAAGTCCAGGACCAGTACTATCCTTCCCAAACTCTTCCAAAAAAATTGAAGAAGAGGCAAATCTTCCTAAAATACTTTATAAAGCCAACATAACCCTGATACCAAAACCTGTCAAGGATAAGACACAAAAAGAAAACTACAGACCAATATCTCTGATGAATACAGATGCAAAAATTCTAAACAAGACACTAGCAAACAAAATGCAACAATATATTAAAAAGATAATACATCATGATCAACTGGGGTTCATTCCAGGGGCACAAGGAAGGGTCAACATATGCAAATCGGTCCATGTGATACTCACATTAACAAAATGAAGGACAGAAATCATATGATAATATCAATAGATGCAGAAAAAGCACTTTATAATATACAATGTCCATTTATGATTAAAACAATAAAATGGGTATTGAAAGAAAGTACCTCAACATAATAAAGGCCATATATAACAAACCTTCAGCTAATATCATACTCAATGGTGAAAATTAAAGCTTTTCCTCTATGATCAGGAGCAGGGCAAGGATGTCCACAATTACTAATCTTATTCAACATAGCAAGAAAGCAAGCATTAGCATTTTTAACAGAGTCAATAGAAAGTATTAGTTAAATCAGATAGTTGTTTAAGAAGAAATTATTTAAAGTAGCTTTAATGTACACAGATTCCAGTTGTACATTTTACTTTTGAAATAAATGAATTCATCATTTCCATAAATAGAAGATGAAATTTGTTCTACAACTGTTCAAAACTTTTTCTTTGATTTAGAATAAACATATTAAAACACCAGATATGAGAAATCTATTTTTCCAGAACTATATTTTAGAAATAGTTTTAGAATGGTTATAAAATAATACTTGCAATAAAAACAGGGGGGAAAAAACAACCCTAAAAGTTTTAAGCACTGAGAAAAAGTATTAATAGGTTTAAAGCTCATTCCTAAAATAAATTGAGCTTCTTATAAAAGTCAGATATGAGTTAATTTTTGTATCTAAATATTTTTTAGTCTTCTTGCTTGTGTTGATGTATTTAAAATTCAAATGTATCACGATTCCAATCTTGATTTCAGGCCAAACTTAATGTGGCTACATCTCCCTGAATCTATGTTGTCTCAGGTTACTGGCCAATAATGACACCCGTTTCTGTCCCCAGTGGTCTTGCCTAAGGCAAAAACTACATTAATCACTACTGATGGATGATACACTTGACTTCAATCTATACCATACTTACAGATTTTTTTATGAATTTAATTCTTAGTTTCCCAGTAAATGATAAATTCTTTTAGAGGAGGAATTATAACAAAGCATCCTATTGCAACCACGTACTAGTATACATTTAAAGTGTATGACATTGGAGGGTATAAATAGTTATGAATTTCTTACTTTCCCTTAGTTTGACTTTTATAATAACTGACTTTGCAAAACCAAATGCAAAATTTATAGGTTTATAATGACTCTTAGTGTTCTTATTGGTATACTGAGAAAAATAACTAAAATAAAGATCAATCTTAAACATCTTGATGCAAAATATAGTAACTGTATTATTGTTTTAAAAAAGTGTAAAATGTGTGTTTTATATATAGTTTGACTAAAGTATGTGAAGTATAGACTTTGCTTAATGTATTAGTACTATTGAATTTTAATAATCTAGATTAAACCACATTCTAATGTATTCAGTGTAGGTCTGACTTTCCTTTACTAATTTTGATGTGTTTAATACTACCTAAAGTTTTATAAGAAAACATGAAAACTACCATAAAATAATGATTGACTTTTGAAAATTCTTCCAATAGTTATAAATATGAACAGAGAAATAAAAACAAGAGCTTTTATATATTGCTATTTATGAAATGTTTATAACAGTTTTGATACTATTGAAAGAATATTCCCTTTCCACATAAAATTTATGATTAAAGTCAAAGAAGCTATTATATATGGTGTATAATCTATGTAGAAGTGTACCTAACTAAATTATCAGAATTGTGAAGATTAGCTAACATGTATGTATTTTCCTTTTCTTTTACATATTGTCTATATACAAAAGACATGGGTGAAAATGTATTACAATATTTAGTATTCAAAACAAAGTATGTTATACATATCATAAAGCAAAAGAAATATGTTGATATTCTATAATTTAGTTCATGAAGATTACCCTTCTCATACTTAGGGTTTTTTAAGTGTAAGTATATATTTAGTTATTACAAATATGATAACTGAGAATTTTTCTTTTAATTTTGAGATAGGCAGTACATATTTGCCCCAATGCCTAAATCATGTCCCTGGTAGTAAATTGTATAGTCATTAACATTTTACATAATATTTGAATTCTTCAATAACCTGAAAAGTATTTTAAGTAGTATAGACATATGATATGCAAAAAAGTATATGCATATTCATAAGGTTCAGGACATAATATAGCAAATGTGTGTGGGCAACAGTGGGTGTTTTTAAGATGGTTTTGCATTTCCACACTTCGTTTAAAATAGCCGTTGGTAATTTTATACACTCATGGAAAGATACTGATCCTTCTAGGACACTGAGATGATAAAAGTCATTGAGATAATTTCTTACCTATTTGTCTTCCATTAACTCTGATGAACTTCATTTTGCTTCCAAAGATGTCATTTACAAGCGTGGAACACTAGGAAAAACAAAAAGTCACATTCAGGGATTGAAGATCATAGAACGTGACTTCACCAGGAGCCACATAGTCTCCCTATTGCTTTCCAGAGGCAATATCAAATGAAAATCAGTTTCAAGGTAAGAAACTCGGAAAAGAGGTAGAAAAGTTATAGAATAAACCTGTCTATGCCTTCCAGATGAGCTTCAGTCACCCCTACTGGAAATGTGTTTGATTTTATTAAAGAAGGATTAGGAGATGAATAAGACTGAAAACATCCTGTTGTAGTTATATTTCTCCTTCACCTCCCCTGGCTTTTCCCCTAAATAACATCAGACAGGTGCTAAAGCCCCTAGGAAGGGGCAAGGAGGTGGCAAGAGACAAGTGGATGTAAGGCTAGGACCAGCCCCAATTGCCAGGCAAGGGCATTCTTGACTGGGAGGATTTTGCTCAATGGATGGTCATGAATGGTTTGACTTGCCATCTGGATGACTGTAAAATACCTCTTAAAATGTCCATAACTTATTTAATATTTAAAGAAAGTAAGTGCATGTATTTTAACATTAGAGTTAAATATCACTGATTACTGCTCCACAGATGACTAAATAAAAATACTAATGATTCTTTTAGATTTATTTGATTACCATTATGAACTTGTTAATCTCTATTTTATACATATGAGAAATATTAAGTAGAATTCTAAACTTTATAGCATTTCATTCTATCACTTTCCATCTCTAGTCTTCCAATGTAATAGCCAAATGCTAGAAACAAAAGCCTTGTTTGTTTGTTTTTTTTTGGTCCTTCTGGACTCATCCTCCAATTTTTTAAAATCTGTCCTTATTGTTGAAAGTATTACAGATATACCATTTCCCCCTCACTGGTCCCCTCCACAATGCACATGCTCCCCACCCTCCACTCGGACTTTCACTGCACTGTTGTCTGTGTCCATGGGTTATGCATCTATGCATAGTAGTTCTTTGGTTAATCTCTTCCCCCCTCCTCCCTCCTTCCCTCTGAGAAACAAAAGCGTTAAAAAAATAGATAAAATATGGGAATAGGTGTGGTCTTGTTTTTGTTACTATGTTATTTGCTAAATTCCAATAATAGCCATGGTATTAAACAAATTATTCTATGAAAATCAACCCCATTTTTAAAAATGCCACTTGACACTGAGCAGACAATTAGACAGAAGTCTATGCCCTTTTTGAAAATTTAAAGCAATATGTAAGTCCCCTGTGAAACGCAACTGATACATTGAGGCATCCTCTGCACTGTGGTACAATATACGTCGCCAATATACAAATATACCCATGTATCAATATAGGAAGCCTGTCCATTTATTCTAGATAAAATGATAGATTAAGTATGCAGAAGTTAGATTTTGCAGGTGAGGAACTAATCACCCATGGCAGCTGTCATATTTAGAGCAGCATATGAGAGGTAGGAGCCAAGTACAAGTGTCAGGGAAAGAAAAGTCCTTTTAAGCATCAAGATTTTTCCAACAGATGGCTTGGTAATTTATTTTTTATATTCTATGAGTTCTAATTTTCTCCATAGCAAATATATTTTACTAATGCCTCATGTGTTGAATTAATTTGCTGGAGAAATCAAATGATGCAAAGTAGGTTTACAAAATTTTAAATATGGAACTGAAAAGCATTCTTTTGGGCTATGTGTCATACTGAAAGTCAGTGGTTGGAGGTATTGAATTTCTAGCCTATGAGATACTGCGTACATGAGGTTTAGGGAAAAGGGAAGGGCAAAGATCAAGAGGAACAGAAAGAATGACTATCAGAGAAACTGGACTTCTGAAAGAGCTCCCAATGGCCAAAATAGAACAATTCAAGGTCCAAAATTAATAGTCGTTTTGGTTTATCACACAAATATAAAGTACATAAACACAAGTCCATACTGATATACATAAATGACTGGATAAATGTGCGCTAAAGAATTCCAAATAATATATGTACATATTCTACATCGCAGGGGGAGGAGCATCATTCCTGCCACCCATCCTCACCCCTCCCTTATCCAGAGGGTTCTAGACTTAGTGACTTGCTTTAAAAAACTAGGGTCAAGAAGGAAAAAATAGTAAAATTACAATGAAAGAACCTGGCAAACACCACCTTAACCAGGTGGTAAATGCATTAACCTCACCAGTGGGATAACATGGATATTAGGAACCCTATGACTGTGCAAACTGCACCTTTGTGGTATTAATTCCAAAAACCCATTGCCTATACTAATTAAAAGCAAAGGAAAGGAACCCAAATTGAGTCACATTAATTTTTTCATATTACAAATAATTCTGCAATGAACATTTATGTTTGATTTGTATAGAGTATAAAATTTATCTGCGATAAATACAAAAATCACAATTTCTATGCTCTCAAGGAGAAATAAGTTTCAGCGAGTTTCCTTTTCTCTTCCCTAGGCTAAGGGGTTTCAAAATTAGTTTTACTTTTTAAATTTTCTCTGTTTCAGTTACAGAGCATACTTTTGACTAACAGCATCCTATAGATAGGCACATTGCTAAGTATAATTGAAACTACAAAGAAACAAGGGACACAATGCACAATATTTCATGATATAGGACAGATGTGACAGGTGCACCATATCATCACCACCTGACCTAACAGAGATTTTTTGTTGATTTTTTAGAGAGAGAGGAAAGGAAAGGGAGAGAGGGAGGGAGGGAAAGAGAGAAATAAACATCTATGTGAGAGGGCAACATGGATCAGCTGCCTCCTGCACACCCGCTACTGGGGATGGAGTCCACAACCAGCAATGGAACCAGCCATTTTTCCATGAGCAGGATGACACCCAATCAACTGAGACAATCTCCAGGGCCAGATGGAGAGGTTTTAAATTCCAATCAGAGGAATAGGGTCACTTCATGAGTATTGTGGTTTTTTAATTTAAGAAAATAATAATAATTTCAATAGAAAAATAGTTTTGAGGTATAACAAGAAGGAAAACAAGTTTCAAGGCAAATGTCCTGATTGGCTGGACACCAGCAGCAAGCTAACCTACGAGTTGGAGTGTCTGCCCCCTAGTGGGCAGTGCACGTCATAGTGAGCAGTTGAGCGGTCTTAGAATATCATTAGCATATTACGCTTTGATTGGTTGAACGGACAACTGGACGACCGGACACTTAGCATATTAGGCTTCCATTATATAGGATAAGAGTTACTATACACAGTGCGGTTAAAGGGTCAGTAAATCCAGTCACTTCGTGAATTCATTAAAGACCAGAGGCTCTCCATCCATAGGCCTCATCACTGCACATGCTGACGGTGGCTCCTTCTTGAATGAAAGGATACTGTACCAGTTCTGAGCTTCACATGCAGAAAGCTGATGTCCTGTTAAAAATAGGGGCATTTTCACCCTTGAATATAATTTAACCCATAAGAGAAACCATTCCCAGAAGATTACAGATTTCCCATCAGCTACAATTTGCTAGAAATGAGTCATAGGCCATGACAAAAACAATCATGTCAAGGGAAGGGAAACAAACCTGGACTGACTGACGAACCTGAGGAACTAAAGTTATTGTTACTAAGGACAAAGGACAGTAAATGCTCAAGCAGTACTAAGCTTACCCAGTAGAGAGGAAGGTGCTGGTTGTGGCTATACACACACACACAAACACACACACACACAAACACACACACACAAAAGCATTATCTAGCTTCTTTGTATATAATACTTATGGGAGGAAGGAATAGTGGCAATAAGCTGGTCCGTACAGGGTCTATTTTAAGAGTTGTAATGAGGGCATACACTAGGGCAGTTAACAGTGAGGAATGAAAAGATGAGACAATCTTTGGGAGTCTCATCTTTTGTTGGGAGTCTATCTTTAGGGGGCCAACTCTAAATGAAAGTCAGGCATTTTATTTATTTATTTTTAATATATTTTTATTGATTTCAGAGAAGAATGGAGAAGAGATAGAAACATCAATGATGAAAGAGAATCATTGATCGGCCGCCTCCTACATACCCCACATTGGGGATCGAGCCCACAACCTGGGCATGTGACCTGATCAGAGAAGCAGGACCATTAGGACATAGACAGGTATATACGTGAGGGGATTTATTGTAGAAAATGCTCACATGACTATGGAGGCCAATAGTTCCCACAATGTGAACTGGAAGCTGAAGAACCAGAAAAGCTGGTGGTGTGATTCATGCTGAGTCCAAAGGCCTGAGAACCAGCATTTCTGATGTCCAAGGACCAAAAAAGACGGACTGGACTTCAGCGTTAGCAGTTGACAAAATTGAGTACAATTAGTGAACATGGAGACAGATATGATGAAAAGAAGGTAAGATAATATTATAAAAAGTTCCCTGAATTGGAGAATATCTTATGGAATATAGCAGAACAAGCTCACAGACTTAACACATTTTATCTCTGTGCTTTTTCAAAGTCACTCACACACAAAACAAACACTAGTTCCAGGGGAAGTGAAAAAATGCTTGAAGGACATTGTTTGCTACTTTGTGATGACATTGTAGCCAACGTAAATAACAAAATATATCTGTAAATATATTATAGCTATTATTTTATTATAAAGTTATCATTGTTATTAGCTAACTTAAAATACCAGACATGATATTCTTTCTGCAGCTACTGTGAATGGAAGCAGGGAATTTTAGGAAAGCTCACGTGTAAATGTACAGAGTTTGTTTTTTCTCAAGAGAATTCTATCTCTAGTTTTCAGTCTCTCAAGGCATGAATAATTAGTATAAATAGATAGCTTGCATACTGAGGAGCTTTGGAACCAAACATTTTTTTGAAGTTTTTTGTACCTGGTGATAAGAGAAAAGAGTGCATTTCTTCTGCAGCTTTTTAACAGGATAAATTCATTTTTTTAAAAAAAGGAGAGTACAGTAATGCTCACTTACAGGCAAAGGTATATTGTTTGAAGAATTACATGAAGAAAAAAAAGATTATTCATTGCATTTTTATTCCTTTTAGTTCAAACACTTTAAAATGTTTATAAAAATGAAAGATTTGAAAACTGAAGTTATTGAATTTATGACGTTGAACTATACTTCCAATTAACCAGTTCATTGTTTTCCAAATCTTATGTGGATTATAAAATGGCATGGGAAATTGTGCTAAAATGGTCCTGTCTTGTTTATTTTCTCCTCTCATCTTCCTTCATTTTCATACTCTCCTGTCCAGTTCTATTTTTTTCTTCTCATTGTTCCTTTTATAAAATTACATTTTAACCCCCTATTAAAAAGGTATTTTAATTAATAGAGTAGTCTCTGGAGGTCAGTCCTCCTTATCAGCATATAGGGGAAAGCTTACAAAACAATGAGCCCACACATTTAACTATCAAGGGAAAAGCCTCTGTTATGGACACATCTCCATCATATAACTCAACCTGAAAGCAGGTAGCCGGTAAGGTATTCATCTCAACCGAGAGGTACCTGCTTCTCCTTTATACACTCTGGTGATGATCCTCATAAGTCCTTATATCATAGTATCCTGTCTCCCCCAGTGCCTGCCTGGGACATTGGACAAAAACTTTCAGAGCCCCTCTTTCTGTCTCCACTGCATTACATCTTACTTACTTCCACAGCCGTCTTCTCTTTCACTCAGCCATCGCATTTTCCTGGAGGTGGCATTAAATTGGTACCATTGTAGAAAGTAAATAAGTTATGATTGGTCATGAAGTCAAAGATTTCTCATGTGAGGATAAAATATAGCCAAATTGCTATAGTTCATTTTTAATGACTGTTTTTTGTCCAAAAAAGAAAATCTAATAATGACTAGAGGTCACTTCAATAGGGTTAAGTATTTTATAGTGGATCAAATTAGCCCTAGAAGGTTTGACTCAGTTGGTTGAGTGTCATCCCATGCACTGAAGGGGCACAGGCCTGGGTTGCAGGTTTTATACCCTATGGGGAGAGTGCAGGAGGCAGCTGATCATTTCTCTCTCACACTGGTGTTTCTCTCTCTCTAAAAATCAATAAAAACATAATAAAGTGGATCAAATTATAGGGAAAAACAGGATTCAAAAAATAAATACATATCATTATACAGGCAGTCCTCGGGTTACGTCGGACTTGACTTACATCGTTTCACAGATATGATGCCATCTCCCATCCTATCTAATAAAGAGGGGATATGCTAATTGACCCTCACACCATCACAAAGATGGTGGTGCCCACAGCCAATAAGGAGGAATATGCTAATTGACTGCCCCACCCTCAAATATGGCGGCGCCCACAGCCACAAGATGGTGGCACCCAGTCCCCTCAGCTCCGCATGCCTGCCTCCAGAGTCCCTCAGTCCCCTCAGACCCCAGCCGCTCAGGGCCGCCTGAGGCTCATGTAACCAGGGCCTGGCAAGGCTTGCGGGCAGTGGCAGCAGCAGAGATGTGATGGGGGCATCGCCTTCCCCTGATTGCAAGGTCGCCTCCTGCCCCTGAGGGCTCCTGGACTGTGAGAGGGTGCAGGCCAGGCTGAGGGACCCCCCCTCCCACTCCAGTGCTTGAATTTTCATGCACCGGGCCTCTAGTTTATTTATAAAATAAAATAAAAAGGCTCTGTCATTTCGACATATGTACATATGTGCTTTGTGTTTTTTATTATTTATTTACCACAAGTAAAGGTCAGGAATTGTTATCTTTCTTTTAAATTTTTTTTACTGTTTCACTTCATTACTGCTGTGTGTGTGCTCCATATGAGTGACGTAGGTGCTTATGTAGGTGGGTTCCGACTTAGGGCAAAAATTGCATTACATTGTGCTGTAGGAACGGATCTCAGACGTAACCCGAGGACCTACTGTAATCTGGTATTTCAAGAGGCTCTTGGAATATTATTGAAAGTCTATTTTAAAGTGTCAGAGAAAATAAAAGCATAAAGGAGAATTTTCATTTTAATCCTTTAGCCTATAACTAGCAAAGAGACAGAAAGAACAAAGACATGAACAAAAGAAAATAATGTAGGCACAGCCATAGAGCAATGACAAATTCCTCCTAAATCACCAAAGACAAAAATTTTAAAAGATTGATAACTCTCAATGTAGTATAAATCATATTTTCCATCTATCAACCTGGACCTATCTATCTATATTGTTACTGAAGAGAGTATCATTTTTTTTGACAAGCTGTTGCTCTTAGCAACAAGTCATCATGATATTTTCTTTGATTATAACTAAAGAGCAATATCCATTCTTGTTACATGGGTGTAAAGTATAATTTAAAGCTCATTAAAAGTGTAGCAGGTGTTCACGTATAAAGTGCAAAAAAAAAGAGGAAAGAAT
This sequence comes from Cnephaeus nilssonii, assembly GCF_951640355.1. NCBI lineage: Eukaryota > Metazoa > Chordata > Mammalia > Chiroptera > Vespertilionidae > Cnephaeus > Cnephaeus nilssonii. The sequence continues at coordinate 62,509,039 of NC_137076.1, read as the reverse complement.
TTCTCTATGCCTGAGCTGTCAGCGCTCTAAAAGCCTAATTTATTTTGCATAACCTTTTAGAAAATAGACATGATAATAATAGAGAAAAGAGAAATGGAAAACAGGAAAGTAAAGGGACTTAGCCTTTTGATTTGACCTTGATTCCCACCCTTTGAAAATATTATAGTCTTTTAACAATTGCAGCTTTGACATATAACACACTTTTCTTCCCAGGAGATAGAAGTTCTTCAGACATTTCCTTAGCATAAAAGCTGCTCTAAAGTAGAAAATGAGTAGGTGTATAAACTGAAACGGAGTCAGTTTATATTCACTGCAAAGCAGGAAGGGAATGAATGTTCAATCGCCCGGCTTTTCATGGATTCGTTTTTCATGTGGAAAGCTCCTACTCGGCAGAGAGAAAATGCAAACTTGAATTCAAAAGTGAGTAAAAGTCTAGCAATTGCAACTATTTCTCATACCTTCCATTGTTGGCACAAATTAGGCAAGTGGTGAGAAAAAGACCTAAGTACATCAGATCTAAACGCAGATCTGAAATTGAAAGTAATTGTTAACGCAGTGACACAATTTGCGCTGTGGATTTGCATCGTCCTTTCAACGGGTAACTCTAATGAAAGCCCAGGATTGCTGGAAGCCACTGGATTTTCAATAATTCATGTTATTAATATTTTTCTCCTTTTAGGAAAAGGAAAGAACTATACACTTTTTTTAAAAAAAGGCAGGGATATATGAAAGGGACATGGTGGTATTCAGAAAAGAATGGTGAGAAATTAAACAAAATTGCAATCAAGTTTTGATATTGCTTTTTGAGATCTATGCTGTGGCTAAAATTACTTTTTGAAATATAAAAAGCAAACATTCATAGCAATGAAAAAAATCTGAAAGTAAAATTCTTTATAATCTTAACAAAACCTAAAGTGGGTTGAGGACAAGAAGTTTATATTTATATACAATTTAAATTAAGGGAGAATTAATAATAGGCATTTGCTTACTTTTTCCACCAATGTCACTGGGGAAACTGGTGCATTCAAGAACATGAAGTAGCTATATTACACATGTGTGTAAGAGTTTAGTGCAGAGGTTCTAAAAGGATATTTTGTTTGTCTAGAACAGGGGCAAGGAACTCCTGGCTGGCCTTTGGTTTTAAGGCCTGAGAAGTCATTTGGTATGGCCCTGCCAAAGCATTTGAGGTAAGTGAATTAAATGTTTGACCAAATACAGCAGGCTAATTTTAAGTTGATAATCTTGTATGGCCCGTGAATTATGTTATAAATATCCAAATGGCCCTTGCAGAAAATGTTTCTCCAACCCTGGTCTAGAATAATGAGCCAATAATTTATTTAAATATAGATATTTAAATAGCATTAATTAGATCTTGTAACACTGGGGTTCCAGGCCAAAGTTGGTTGTATATAAACATTCATCAGAGTTGAAAAATAATTGTCCTCCCTCCAACCCTTTAGAAATAATCAATTCTTCTCTGGGTTGCCACAATGTCCCTTTTAAACAATGCCACCATTTATCTTCAGACAGTTCTGTGCTTTCCTTTTACTTGCTTATCCTTTGTGGATGTTTGAATCTGTCACTCATAAAAGAGCACAGAATGCTTTTATCTATTATTAATAAAATCCCAATCTATGCCACTCACACTTTCCAATATTTTTGCACGTAGAAGTTAATGAGTAACATTTGCAGAACTGCACTGGCCTTTTTAATCATGATGATGTGAAAACAATATTTCAAGTAATTTTGAAATTTTTAAAGATGTTAAAGTTCCATATTGTATCAGGGGAATATTTAGCGTCATTTGGTTTCAGGCAATGTGCAATGTGACAACAATCCCTATTCTCAGTATCATTCTCTGAACGTCAACCCCTTTTCCTGTTATAAATAAACACACTATGGACTTAAAATTGCAAACCACAAAACTAACTCTCTGCAGCAGATACATTAATTAGTCTTTATCAGAAGATCATCTAACATGGAGATTTCCTCCTTTTTAAAAAAACTGATGTCAAGAACGCCCATTTACATCAGCCTAGCATTTGTATTAGAAATCCTGTCTTTACTTCCTGCAGCATACAATAATACGATCACACAATCACCCTCTGTGGGTCCTCGGCAAATATTAGATGTGGTTCCCTAGTAGTGCTCGTAGAGGTCTGCACTGTGAATATTCCAGTGCCCTCGAAAAAGCATCTGCAGAATAGCATTATGGGCGTGGAGGTTGGAACTATACACTGTGAGAGACAAATTTCTCACAGAGGATTAATAATTCCAATTGCTCTATAATGATGTTAATGAGAAATCAGGCCTTCAAAAATGTCATAAGTTTATTGGAAACCTTTATGGTAATTGAAATAGGGAGAGTTAATATTTTATCATAACATATTTTGGGCCACCAGAATTATAGTGTACTTCTCTTGAGGGCCATCTCTTTTATTTGCTTTAAGATAGAATAAAAATATCTTTAATCATAAGAGTACAAGTAAGTAGGCTACTTATATAAAATACATCAATGTGTCCCCAAACTATCATTGTAAGTAAAGGGTCTCCTTAGATTTTAAAGTGGAGGCATATTTAATTATTTACCAGTAGTAGTTTGCACTAGATGTACTCTGCTTCAGCTACCCAGTTTCTAAAATTACTTTTTCCCCTTAGTCTATAAGTAGTACATGCTCATTAAATAAATTTTCTAAATACAGGATGATAATGTCTATATCCCTGAAGATAATGTTTAGATGACCAGGAAATCACAGTTAACATACAAATTCAAGGTTTTGTAGTAGGTGAAATGGCCCCTGAATAATAAAGAACAAGTAATCTCTATTGATTCCAGTGCTTATATATATTACAGGGAAATCAACAATAAAAAAGATAAGTAAAAAACCCCAAACCACTGAAAAGAAAAAACAATATTTTGTTACTGATACCAAAACTCTTACAATACAATGAAATAACAAATCTAGGTAATGACATTCAATAGCTAGTAAATCATTAGGCAAAATGTCAACGGTGAATTTTATCATAATGAATCAGACTGATATCACCTGAAATCATGTTTGATCCCACTATCAAAATAAAATTAAATGTTACAAGATGGAGGCAAGATAGAGAGTGAACACAATATGATAAGAATTTAGATGCTCTTGTGCATGAGAACAAGATGCCTAGCTGTACCCCTAAAGTGAATATAAGAATAAATATTTGGAGGGTGAGGTTGAATCATGGGTAACAAAGAAAAAGGGAGAGTTGCCTTTATCCCATGTAATAGTGCAGAGTTCTGTTTGTCTCATTGGGAAGCCCCATAGCTAATGTAGGACATGAAGCATAGATTAACAGTGGCTGAAGAACATTTGTAATTGGATGGGACGGAATTCAGCCTTATGAAACTCATAAATGCACTAAAATGTTGCAAGGAAAAAGCCAAGCATTCTTGAGCTGGGAGCCTTGTTGGGTCAAAGGTAGAAGGGCTAGTTGCCTACAAATGTTTAGAGAAACTAGGAATCAATGAAACCACTGAAAGCAACCTACCCAAATATTGTATAATGAAAGTTCAATTTCCACCTAAACAATCTATTTTTAAATTAGTCATTGATTTCTCAATAAAGACACTATTAATGCTTTTGCCTAATGTTTGCTTAACTCAGATGAAAAATATAAAAGTCTGTGTATGGGAAGAAACCTTTTGCTTATTATAGGAAAAGTATCTACAAATATATTAGCAGAAATTAAACAGTACATCAAAAAGAAGAAGCCAATGCATAGGCTTCTGGTATGTTCTTTTATAGCTGTTATCTTTTCAGCTCTCTTTGCTTAATATCTTTATCTACCACGATTGCCGCATTTTCCCATGTATTCTCTATTACGTTCAAAACACAAAACTGCAACCTCCAAATATGATTTTCATAGTCCATAATTTCTTTTGGATTAAAGTTATTCCTCTAAATCAGTTCCCTTGGTGTATACAGCCTAAAATAGTCCTCATAGCATTCCCCCTCAAAATAGAAAATCTTAATTGCAAGTTGGGATTTTCCTTTTTCTATTTCCTATGAGCAACCGATCACCATAAAAAAGAGACACAAGGTGTGATGTAGCCTTTCTTTTTCTGACTCTTTCCAGAGTTGTCCTTCTGCCCTTCCTTCATACTACACTCTGGTCTTCCTACTCTCAGCTACACTCTTTCAAATAGTTGCTACTCTGGCGAAGACCCGAACCTTGCTCTACATCTAAAAAGTGTATGAAGTCATTGCTCAACACTCATCTATTGCTCTGTGGAGTTTTGGATATAACATGACCACTAATAATGACAATAGTGATAATATATTGTATGTGCAGAGAAGTCTATACCTAACATATCCTTCTGGCAAATTCATGAGTGAGGCAGTATGATTAACTAAATTTTATAGTTGAAACTGCAACTTAGAGTAGACTAGCAAATTGCTCAAGGATTTGGTCACAGGTCAGCTTGGTTCTAATCTCCCATGTTTGCAAATCTCCCACTCCTTCCACAAATTTTCCTCCATCCTTACACAGGCTACCTAGGATTAATTGCTTAGTTAAAACAGAACAAACAGTGTTGTGTGTTCTGAAAGCTAATTAGACTGAAAGTTCATGTGCAGGTAACCAGCCCTAGAACTGGAAATGTACATCTACAGTCCAGATCGCACTCATCCCTTAGAATGCCATCTGGGCTTGGCCTGCCTTACATGCTCTCACCTATTATTTCTTTATAGCCTGGGGGTCATACTCTCCATGGGAAGCTATCAAACCAATACCCAGTGGATTAGGGGCCTAGTAGATCAATGAGAATTCCCAGATTAATCAATTAAATCAATCAGAGTAAGCTTATTCTGCTTTCTTTACAACCAGTTGAGAAAAGTGAACTTTAGCACTGATATCTGTACTTAAATATTCTGTTTTCAGTCAATTCCTCATGTAACATCATTGTTCTCTGCTAGTCCCTGCTGGCCACCTTTACTAAATGACCTTTAATGGCATATCATTGGAAATTAAGTCTTTAAACACAAATTGGACAAAGCACATTTTTAAATTGCAGACAATTTTGAAGTACAATGAAATGAATAACTTCATTCTAACTTATACTATGATCATACCATCTCATTTCATAAGATATTTTTCTACTTGACACAAAAATACTTAAAAAGGAAAAAAAATTAAAATCACGAGAGTAAAAAAAGGGTAAGACAGAAAGAAAAATCACTAAACATAATTTTAACATTACCATATGAACAAGTTTATACCCAAAATTTTATTTTGAATAACTTTCCATCAATATTATTGCCTACACTTTAGGAATATTTTAATGAGTATATAACTTTCCACCAAGAATAAATTCTACAGTTTATTGAACTCTGTCCTTATCCCTTAGTATTCAGGCTGTTGTTAATGTTTGTTTGTATTGCTATATATGTATGCAAAATGAATAGCTTTTATTTATAAAACAACATCTGTTTTAGAATCATATTTCCAATTCAAAAATAAATAGGTCAATTTAACATTTTAAAGACTTACCACATATTTAAAGATTCTTGATGCTTAAAGACCTTATTTTCCCCACTGAAATATATATATATATATATATATATATATATATATATATATATATATATATATATTCAATGATCCAGGTCATTCAACATGAGCTACAAATACAGAAATTATTACTCAAAGTCCTTGGCAGAAAAAAAGGAGATTAATGTCACGTGCACATTGGAAGACACATTGACATGTCTTGGGACAGCACTTGAGGAAACATGCTGAGATCTTCAGACTCTGAGAGAGAGAGAGCTGAGATCATGTTCCTCATCCACATTTGTTTTTATATTTACTAAGACAAGTCAGTTACCATCTTTAAATGTTTCTAATATGTGAAGTGTGAATAATAATGATTCTGTCCCTTAGCTGTGTTTTAAATAGTAAATGACGTACTGATCTAAAGGTCACAACAAAATGCCGGGCATATAAGGAGCCCTCGTTAAAGGTAAGCGACTTCTAACTTAGCAGAGTTCTGTGACATGGTGCGCAGGAACGTGTGCTCTGGAGACAAGCTGCCTGAGTTTGAATTCCAGATCCACCCCGTACCAATTGTGTGACCTTCAGCCAGTTATTTGAATTCCCTCTATTGCCTCTGTTTCTTCACGTGGAAAAGCTAGAATAACCATAGCACTTACAGCTGAGGGTTATTGTCCCTATTACAAGATCATAAGTTTCTAGGAGAAAATCTGGCTTACAGTAAACATTAAATAAATAGTATTTTAAACTAGAATTTACCAGTGGTAACAGCTTTCTACTCTGTTTTTAATTAGTGGTTCTCTTCATTAACAGAAAATAGATTGATTGGCAACAGTCACAAAGAAAACAATTACTTAATTTTTAAAAGACTTTCTTTTTATTACAAACTACCCAGGCTAACTGCTACCAGAAGGGCATAAATGCTGTATATGATAAAACAAAGACAGAATCATGCACACAGTGGCCTGTACACATCCTACACTCAAAAAGAATTGCTGAGTATGATTTTAGAACATAATATTAAAATAAAGTTTTAAATAAAAACATTAATTTCAGAGCATTAAGGAAGACAGAATTTAGTATAATAGAATGCCTTTAAAATAAACTGATAAATATATTTTTTCATGTTAAATTCATCTTTTCCCCCAAGCTCCTTTTCCCCATTTCAATGAGTTCTCAAGGTTAAAATAGCTCTGTGACAGTTCCATTTTTAATTTTTTGAGGAAACTCCACACTGTTTTCCATAGTGGCTGCACCAGTCTGCATTCCCACTGGTAGTATACTAGGGTCCCCTTTTCTCCACATCCTCACCAGCACTTGTCCATTGTTGACTTATTGATGGTAGCCATTCTGACAGGTGTGAGGTGATATCTCTTTGTCATTTTAATTTGTATCTCTCTGATGGTTAGTGACTTAGAGCATTTTCTAATATGTCTCCTGGCTATCTTCTTTAGGGAAGTGTCTATTTAGGTCCTTCGCCTATTTTTAATATGGGTTGTTTGTCCCAACAATCCCACTTCTAGGAATATATCCTAAGAAACCCGAAACACTAATCAGAAATAATATATGCACTCCTATGTTCATAGCAGTGTATTTAAAATAGGTAAGATCTGGAAACAGCCTAAGTGCCCATCATTAGAAAACTGTGGTACATTTACACAATGAAATACTATGCAGCTGTAAAAAAGAAGGATCTATTACTCTTTGAGACAACATGGAGGGACCTGGAAAGTATTTTGCTGTCAGCGGTCGGCAAACTCATTAGTCAATAGAGCCAAATATCAACAGTACAATGATTGAAATTTCTTTTGAGAGCCAAATTTTTTAAACTTAAACTTCTAACACCACTTCTTCAAAATAGACTCACCCAGGTCGTGGTATTTTGTGGAAGAGCCACACTCAAGGGGCCAAAGAGCCGCATGTGGCTCGTGAGCCGCAGTTTGCCAACCACGGTGCTAAGTGAAATAAGCCAGTCAGAGAAAGAAAAGTATCACATGGTATTACTTATATGTGGAATCTAATGAACAAAGCAAAGTGATGAACAAAATAGATCCAGAGACATTGAAGCATACAACAGACTGAAGAATCTCAAAGGGAAGGGAAGAGGGGGAGGAAGAGATTAAGGAAATAATTTGTATGCATATATGTTTAACCCATGAACATAGACAATAGTGTGGTGAAGTCCTGGGGAGGTGGTGGGAGCAAGGTGGAGGAGGTCAAAGAAAGAAAGAAAGGGGACATCTGTAATACTTTCAACAATAAAGATATATTTTAAAAATAGCTCTGTGATTTTTAGAAACACACGAAATATATATAATTTAAAATGTATTTCTAAATGTAAAATAAAATGACTTTTTAAAAATATTTTTTACTTTATTTCAGAGAGGAAGGGAGAGGGAGAGAGAGGTAGAAACATCAATGATGAGAGAGAATTGTCGATTGGCTGCCTTCTGCATGCTCTACACTGGGGATTGAGTCAGGCAAGTGTCCTGACTGGGAATCAAACCATGACCTCCTGGTTCATAGATCAACACTCAACCACTGAGCCATGTTGTCTGGGCAACATTTCTATTTCATTAAAATCTTTCCAAGCATTCATAAAAAGTCAAGACACTTATTCATTTATTTATTTGTTATTTATTTTGGAGACCTGGCCTTCTCCAAGCAAACTAAGAACATCACATAGTTTGTTATTATAATTTTTATTATAGAACTTCAAAAATACTATCAATTTTATGTAGTTATTATTATATAATTCAAAATAAAATCTCAATTGCACATCTTTAAAAATAATTTTTGTAACAAATTATCAACCTCCAGAATATGAAAGGTACCTTAAGAGTAGGAAACCATGCTGAAATCAATTATCCACTGTCAATTAAATAAATAATTTAGATAAACCATTCTTTTTCAGAACCCTCAGTTTTGGTTTAAAATACATCAATTCCAAAATGTTTATGTTTTTAATAATTTGAACTTTTCCCACATACCTCTTCTGCAAAAATAAACTTTATAGCCATTTTCTGAATTCAAGTCCTCAATTTGGCCCAACTGACCACTTGCTAGTGGTGAAAGTTTAGTTTTCTTTATGTGTTAGGGACTCCTCCCCTCTTAGAATGCCACAGGAATTGGAGAGTTTATGCATTGCCAGAATACAGGGATAGACCCGCACCTGTTTCATTGTGGCGTCATCCATGCTGCTCCTTCTCCATAGAAATGTTGCCCAGCTGACATGGCTCAATGGTTGGAGCATTGATCAATGGAGTCCCTTTCCTTCTGGGGCCCACAGATGCTCTGAATGGGCTCAGAGATGCCCACACAGCAGCCTCCCCACCAAGGGGAGATTTCCCCGCAGATTCTCTCATTAATTTTTGAGGATCACATAACCACATCAGGGTAAGCTGGACGTTGGTTTGCTACTCTTATAAAAAGCCTAAAACCCCTTTACTTCTCAGTCTCAATAAACTCTCCCTGTCATTTTGTATTAGCCCTCTAAAAAACCCCCTTCCTTAGGACCTGACACTATCTTTATCTTCTAAACCCAACAAATGGGATAGACTGCCTCTAAAATGCCTTTTGGCATCTCATGTTTTGCCCTGAAACATGACAGGTGTTAAAGTCTGCCTGATGAAAGTGAGCCCCAAATCAGAATAGAATAGACTGTGGAAGTGAAAATAATTCTCCATTCTGCAAGTCTCCTACAACAGTAAGGACATGATGAAAACGGTTAACTCTATAAACTATCTTGTCATCTATCTTTTATTTGTATTGAATCATGTTGTACTTTTAAAAGAATAATATTGTTAACAGTACAGATCGTATGGTAGAACTGTTTCAATATACTGGAGAGAAATAAAAAACACATATTGTATCTCGATTGACTTGTAAGGACAATTTTCTTAATCAATGTTGCTTTCAACAAATAGATGAAGATAATTCAGAGATGAAAGAAAGAGCTTTCAGCTCCAAAGTATTTTCTTATCTAGTTTCTGCTGTGGGAAATTGTGTCAGTTCTGAAATTGTTTAAACCTGGAATATAACCATTATTATCCATAGCATCATGGATATAGGGGAAATAAGTGGTGTTTTTTTGTTTGGCCAGATAGAAACATTTCTCATCTACCTTTTTTTAAAAGTGGAAGCCTTGGTACAAAAGGTAGTTTGCACAGATTTGTATTTGAATGCTCCGTAGGCAATAAAAAAAAAAAATCTGTCAAGAAAGTTTCTCCTCCCAAGATTTATAAAGGAACATGAACTGCCTCAGAATTTATAAGAACTGTGTCTTACTGTCTGAAGATATTATGCACACTATGTCAGTGCTTTTCTACCAAAAGGTCACCATCCAAATCATATTCAAAATTTCTGACTTCAATGAATCCTTACTTCATCAATACTATAGACTCAGTTGCCCTGTTTTCATTCTAAAAATGGTACACTTTTAGCAAAGTGAAAACAGAGGTTTGAACTGCCAACATAATTATCTCTGTACCCTAAGAAGGCCAACCTGTAGATTTCTGGTGAATGTATTGATGGAGAAATTAAATGCAGATTACTTTATATCTTAGTCATCATATCTCTAGGTTTATAATTACTTAATTTTTCCACTGGAGTTTTGGTTTCAGTTTTAAGTGAGATTGCCATTGTTCAGAGATATCAGCCCCTGAGAATCGCAGGCTCTGACATCAAGGGAAGATGTGAGAAAATAAAAGATTCTAACATGTGGTAATAACTTGCAACCAAGTGCACTTAGCACACTTAAACAATAAGTGTAAGGTCAATTCCAAGAGTGAGGATAAGACTGAGGATCACATATTAAATTTTAAAAAAACATAAAATGGTGATATTATTTTGATTCATTAAAAATGCATCAAGCCCTAGCTGGTTTGGCTCATTAGATAGAGCATCAGCCTGCAGACTGAAGGGTCCCAGGTTTGATTCCAGCCAAGGGCATATGCCTGGGTTGCGGCCTTGATCCCCAATAGGGGGCGTGCAGGAGGCAGCCGAATCAATGATTCTCTCTCATCATTGATGTTTCTATATCTCTCTCCCTCTTCCTTCCTCTCTGAAATCAATAAAAATATATTTTTTTAAAAAATGCATCAAGATGTCTTCAGAATAAAAACTAACAATCAGTAACTTCTGTATTCCAAACAAAGATCTATATTCAATTTGCTTTTCTCAGTATGATCTTGCCTTTGAGATTAAGCATGAGCAGTTATATTTCTTAGTGATGGATCCAAGACAGCAATACAGTTCCTTCCCCTAAACATCACCTCAAAAACTAGCTAGACTGAAAAATGGGTAAAAGCCTCTATGGCCTCAGGGCTCAGAAACCCAGACCCAAGCATATTACTCTTGCTTTAGAGACTCCTCTTTAGCCATGTGTGATCAATGCTCAGCCACCACGGAGTCAGCATGGTTGTCTTAGGAACGGCTGCTCCACAGGCATACTCCTTTAAATTCATGAAGCCTCTTGGCTCTTGTGCATAAGCAATGCACGTGGAAGTGTCACCATAGACAAAGACTGGAACTGGTGACGATGAACTCAGCCACAAATTAGCTCTATCGCAGCCTCCCTGGTTCTGGGTTCCTTAGATATAAAATGAGCAGGTTGAAGAAAGATCGGCAGTTCCCCCAAATCAGCTACACTTCAGTGTTACTTGAAAAGCTTCACAAAAATATAGATTCCTGGCCTTGTCCTATATTATCATATAAATCACCTGACCACAGGGCACAGAAATGTGTATTTTCTAGGAGCTCCAGAAATAAGACACTGAGAAATATCAGAAATTTTCAAAAGGAGATGAGCAACGTTGAACATCAAAAGAAACTACCACAGCGATAACAAAGAGTAACGTTGAATACTTCATAGTGAATGGTAGCTATGGAATTGCCAACACCAGTACTGAATTCCATCCATCCATCTGCATCATCTTGCAAAACTTCCCCTAAGTTTTTAGGCTTTGCAACTTTCTGTTTCCCAGAGCTGTCCAGGAGTTATTTTTAGTTGGATATTACTCATCATGTCAATATCATATTGGAAAGAGGAAATGTATACAAACTTAGTTGGTCACTTTGAAAAGAAAGCCAAAAAAAACAAACAAACACAAAACGTTATGGTGTGTCTATTATTTAAATATAAAAATATTTAAATCTTCAGAGCCATTTTTTAAAATTGAATTGTTGGTATTTATTGAAATTTGATTTACCGTATTTATCCCTTCAGATTTTCTGAATAACTTTAAGCCAACAATTTCACTTTCATGTAACTTACTTTCACAACACTGGCTAACAGCGGGACAGTGAGATCCATGATCAAAAGTGGAAACAGATTTTTAGCCAAAATTCAGTCATCTCATATATTAAATTTATGGTTCATTAAGTTTTTTTGACACTTTTATGAGGACAACATTTTTATGTTAGCTAAGCAATAAAAGTGGGTGCAAAAATCTCCTACAAATATTAAAAATTATTTTCTGATATTATTAAATGTTCACTAATATTAAATACAATGAAGATTAAGTGTTTAATTATATAGCAAGGAGAATACACTGAAATATGTTTTCCCAAAATATTGTGGTTTTCTCAAAATAGTTTTAATAACTGAATTATGAGAAAAGCACCTCAGTGATCCTGCCTTCAGTTTCCTTCTGGTCGTACGCCAATCTGTGTCTTTATTATTTGTCTGCTCAAAACAAATGCAACTCAGTTGGAAAGCCCATCAATGAGTCCGAACTTTCATTAAGACAAAAGCCCAAATTTATAATTTGAAAGTTAAGGTAATGCAGCATGCCTCTGTAAATGCCATTTTCTGTGTTTAGATTGTTCTGTCTCTTACCTCATCCCATGGCAGGAAAGAACTGTTCAAGCTCATATTGCCTCAAGGTTCAGATCATTATGACATCAGCAACAAGAATGGGATGACTGGCACTCTATCAACAACCTGGGATAAAGGGAAATATTGTGCCTTGCAGTGAAGAGCTGGAATGAGCCTGGGCTCAGAGGGAGACAGAGCCAGGATGCAGGCCCTAGACTCTCTATCTCTAGACTTTTATGTATGTGAGAAAAAATATAAAATCTTTCTCACGTAAAACCCTGATAATCTGGGACATCTGTTACTTGCAACTGAATTTAATATTAGAATTTATTCCTCAATTCCAAATAATTGCACTGATTTACTCCTATTACCATTTTCTCATTTGCTTATTGCAATGTATGGCTTTGTATTGCAATAATTTGTTTATGTACCATTTTTCTAGTCTATGTGCTCAAAATATTATGAAAAGTTTAAATACATTTTAATAATTAATATTTTATTTACTTAGTGTTTCATTTATTTAAATGTATTCTTTCATTTAAGCATTTATTGAATGCTAAACACTACAATAAGTACAAAGAATGAAGAGATAAATATTACACATCATACCTTTTTTATTATTGTCTAGCATAATCCCTTATAAAAGGTGCTAAGAAAGCTTTATTGCATAAATAAATCATATTCACATCCTATGATGTTGGTTAGTGTAACTTACTTGCATTACGTATACCAGAGATTATTCAACTTGGTGGAACACTTTGAAAAGCATCTGTTACTTGAATCAAAACTTAATATAAAGATTCACTCCTCAAATCCAAATTTTTGCATTCATTTACTCTTATTTACATTTTCCCATTCACTTATTATAATGTATCTCCTTGTACTGAAATTAGCCAAATTAGAGTACCCTTCATCCACAGTAAACCAACTCAAAATGAGAGAATGAAAACAAGTGAGCCATTTGCAGTATTGCCCCAATCTGGTTAAAAATATTATGCAAATATCTGGTAAATATAACTGCTATGATATGTTTCCAAAACAAGACAGTACAAAATAAACATTTATATAAAGTGTAAATTGATATATTACCATTCTGACTTAAATTTTAATTTCAAGGAAAGAAGAAGTCTTAAATGACAGTCTGATAAAAATGTTAAAAGTTGGGGAGATGGAAGGTGGCTGCCGATGGGAAGGCAGACTGCAAGATAGTGTGTGAGTGAGAAAACAAAGGGAGAGTGTGTGGTCACACGGGGAGTGTTTGTTGGTGAGTTGAGCCACAGCTCTACTCCAGGAGACTGTGGGGGACTGTTGGACAGGTCTCCCCTGACTGGGCAGCCCTCACTGCTGCTGGGTTCCCTCCCGGAGCGACCAGCTCGGACGCGGAGACCGCGCCATCTTGAAGGAAAAGTGGATGTTATCCGGAGCCTGAGAAGCCCAGGGAATCTACAACTACGGCAACCACCAAACCGCTGCAAACCCGAGAACACCGGTTCCCAAGTGGCGCAAGCACGCGGATTCAGAAGAGCTCTACACTCCACCACGGAAAGGTCAGATTTCACCTGGGATAAGGTGAGGTCTGTGGTCCCGGCAGGAGAGAGAAAGGCACACGTGGGAGCTGGAGACCTGGGGAAGTCTGCGCCTAGAAAAATCCGTGGCTGTTGGGGCTGGCGTAATTTGTGAACGGGGAAGGGGGTCTGCAGAGTTGTTAACAGAAGGGAACTCTAAAAAGCAACCCATTTTGATCTGGGCCCAAAAGGACAGCCTAAAAATTTTAAACGTGTGCCGGCTGCTTAGACCCAATGGGAAAAAAGACTGCACAGACTTGCGCACAGCCCCGGAGTTCGCACACTTAACTCTGGCTCTTTTTTTTTTTTTTCCCTCTTTAAATCCTTGCTTCTGATTACTAAGCCCAGTACATAGGATCACCCAATTGGGGACACTCTAAGAGACTGCAAGGGAAAGTTGTTTTTCTGGAACCTGGGGATCAAAGTGGGGAATAACCATCAGAGAACCAGTTCTGGGGCACCCGTTCACCCAAACCAGTAAACAAAATCAGAAATGAAAGAGGAGAAATAATAACAGACCCCACAGAAATACAAAGGATTGTTAAAAAAATACTGTCAACAGCTCTATTCCAACAAACTGGACATCCTGGAGGAAATGGACATATTCCTAGAAAAATACAACCTTCCAATACTCAATCAGGAAGAATCTAAACATCTCAACAGGACAATAACTATGGAATAAATTGAAGCAGTCATCAAAAAGCTTCCAGCAAACAAAAGCCGAGGGCCAGATGGCTTCACAGGGGAGTTTTACCAAACATTCAAAGAAGAACTAAAACCTATCCTTCTGAGACTATTTCAAAAAATTCAAGAGGAAGGAACGCTTCCAAGCTCATTCTATGAAGCCAGCATCACCCTAATACCAAAACCAGATAAAGACAACACAATGAAAGATAATTACAGGCCAATATCCCTCATGAATATAGATGCCAAAATCCTTAACAAAATTCTAGCAAATTGGCTCCAGCAGTACATCAGAAAGATCATACACCATGACCAAGTAGGATTTATCCCAGGGATGCAAGGATGGTACAATATCCACAAATCAATAAATGTGATACATCACATAAACAAATTGAGAGATAAAAATCACAGTCATATCAATTGATGCAGAAATAGCATTTGACAAAATCCAACACCCTTTCTTGATAAAAACTCTCAGCAAGGTAGAAATAGAAGGATCATACCTCAACATAATAAAAGCCATATATGATAAACCCACAGCCAACATCATACTCAATGGGCAAAAACTAAAATAATTTCCCCTAAGAACAGGAACAAGACAGGGATGCCCACTCTCACCACTCCTGTTCAACATAGAACTGGAAGTATTAGCCATTGCAATTAGACAAGAAGAAGAAATAAAAGGCATCCAAATTGGAAAAGAAGTAAAGCTATCCTTATTTGCAGATGGCATGATACTGTACATAGAAAACCCTAAAGACTCCATCAAAAAATTATTAGACTTAATAAATGAATTCGGCAATGTAGCAGGATACAAAATTAACTCCAAAAAATCTATGGCATTTCTATACACCAATAGTGAACTTACAGAAAGAGAGACTAAAAAAGCAATCCCATTTACCATCGCACCAAAAAAATTAAGATACCTAAAAATAAACTTAACTAAGGAGGTAAAAGACCTATATGCAGAAAACTACAGGACACTGAAGAAAGAGATAGAGGAAGATGTAAACAGATGAAGAACATACCATGTTCATGGATTGGTAGAATCAACATCATTAAAATGTCCATACTACCCAAAGCAATCTATAGATTCAATGCACTCCCCATCAAAATACCAATGGCATATTTCACAGACCTAGAAAGAACTCTCCAAAAATTCATCTGGAACAAAAAAAGACCCCGAATAGCCACAGCAATCCTGAGAAAGAAGAACAAAGTAGGTGGGATCTCAATACCAGATTTCAAGCTGTGTTACAAGGCCACTGTTCTCAAAACAGCCTGGTACTGGCACAAGAACAGACATATAGACCAATGGAATAGAATAGAGAACCCAGATATCTACCCAAACCACTATGCTCAATTAATATTTGACAAAGGAGGCATGAACATACAATGGAGTCAAGACAGTCTCTTAAATAAATGGTATTGGGAAAATTGGACAGATACATGGAAAAAAATGAAACTAGATCACCAACTTACACCATACACAAAAATAAACTCAAAATGGATAAAGGACTTAAACATAAGATGGGAAACCATAAAAATACTAGAGAAATCCACAGGCAGAGAAATCTCAGACATATGCCGAAGCAATTTCTTCACCAATACTGCTCCTAGGGCAATGGAAACTAAAGAGAAAATAAACAAATGGGACTACATCAAAATAAAAAGCTTTTGCACAGCAAAAGAAACCATCAACAAAACAACAAAAAACCCACTGTATGGAAGAACATATTTTCAAATACTATCACTGATAAAGGTTTAATCTCCATCATCTACAGGGAACTTATACAACTTAATAAAAGGAAGTAAATAATCCGATAAAAAAAAAATGGGAAATGGACCTAAATAGAATCTTTTCGAAAGAAGACAGAAGGAAGGCCAAGAGACATGTGAAAGCATGCTCAAAGTCACTAATTATCCAAGAGATGCAAATCAAAATGACAATGCAGTACCATCTCACACGTGTCAGAATGGCTATCATCAACAAATCAACAAAGGATAAGTGCTGGCGAGGATGCAGAGAAAAAGGAACCCTCGTGCACTGCTGGTGGGAATGCAGACTGGTGCAGCCACTGTGGAGAACAGTATGGAGTTTCCTCAAAAAACTAAAAATGAAATTCCCATTTGACCCAGTAATTCCACTTCTAGGAATATATCCCAAGAAACTAGAAATACCAATCAGAAAGAATATATGTACCCCTATGTTCATAGCAGCACAATTCACCAAAGCTAAGATTTGGAAACGGTCTAAATGCCCATCAGCAGATGAGTGGGTTAGAAAACTATGGTACATCTACACAATGGAATACTACGCTGCTATAAAAAAGAAGGGATTCTTACCATTTGCAGCAGCATGGATGTACCTGGAGAGCATTATGTTAAGTGAAATAAAAGAATGGCAATGAAAGAAAAATACCACATGATCTCACTCATTTATGGAAAATAAAGAACATTATAACCTGATGAACAAAAAGATACATTCAGAGGTAATAAAGCACCGAACAGACTGTCAAATTACAGCAGGAAGGCTGGGGAGTGTTGGGGAGGTGGGGAAAGAGATCAACCAAAGGACTTGTATGCATGCATATAAGCACACCAATGAACAGAAGACACTGGGGGGTGGGATGAGGGCATGCAACAGAGGGTAGGGGAGGCTGGGGGAAGGTCAATGGGGAAAAAAAGGAGATATATGTACTACTATATGTAATACTTTAAACAATAAAAAAATAAAAAAAATGTTAAAAGTTATTACCAAACATTGCCAAGATGAAATTAAATTGTTAAGATAAATTTTTCCCCAATCTTTTCTATGAAGAAGCTTTTACAAAATTCTCCCCTTAGAATATATCCCTTATCAACAACACTTTGCTACATTTTTCAAAATAGGTATAGCCCTATTCAACAAACTTACATTGGTGCTCTAGCATAGGCTGGACCCTCATGAGAAAGCAGGATTTGAGTAAAAAAGATACCAAACTGCTGTGATTTGATGGGTCTCAGTAACACTGCTTCTGAATATATCTGACTTAAAGATCAACTAACAAAATATTTTATGATGAAAATGTAAATTTAAAATTATCACTATATATAATCATGATTAAGTTGTTAATTAGTAGAATGCTAATTATGCAAATTTACAACCTTACAGCTAGGAATGAATACTTTTATTTACATATATTTAAGTCTAGGTAAACTGCAGGTAAGAAGATATAACTAGTTTACTTAAGTTGGAATATTTTGAGCAGCTACTTGCTCTTTTGAGCAAGAGCATGTTGAGAAACTGGATAAGAGAGTTTCATGAGCGAAAAAAGAACTCTTTAGATGAGGATAAAGAAAAGAGAAAATGAGGAGAGGGTATGGGAGGAGAAGATGGGAGGGGAGGGGAGGGGAGGGGAGGAAAGGAGAGGAGAAAAAAAAAAAAAAAGGCTACCTAGAACAAATATTCAAATTCACAGCTATGGTGGGACTGGCATTAATTTTCTCCTTTGCATTCTTTGCTCTTTAGAGTAAGGTGACCAGACATCCTGCTTTTGGCAGGACAGTCCCGATTTTTAACAATTTGTCCCGCATTCCACGGCGTTTTAAAAAAGTCCCGATTTTTGGAAAGAATGCAGGACAAGCTAGGGAACAGCGGGAGAACGGGAAGGGAATATACGGTTTTCAGCGGCCATGTGGCTATTTAGCCAGGATATGAGTTTTATATTATTTTTATTAATTTTATAATGTTAAACTTTAATAATAACAAATAATTGTTGAGAACTGATTATCGAGAACTGCTTATCAAAGTTCCCATTGTTGATCAGTTGTTAGAATTCGACCACCATTGTTTGGACTTAATGAACAATGGCATTTTTTGGGATTGGCAACGATGGACACATTTTGTAACTGTCTCTCAGACGATACACATCATACTGCGTGCTAGTAAGCTAGTTAAACAAGTGATGTCATTACAAATCAGCTATTCAGATAATTTAGGTAAGTAATTTATTTATTTATTTCATAAATACATTAATTTTCTTGAATTTAGCAGACAGTACTCGTATTATTTATATTTTATAATGGCGGCAAAAAGTCTAGCGCCGGCCTTGAAAGTGACACTTATGACTTACGTTACGGCAAATTCAGAGGAAAAATAATACAAGTTAGTATTGTTATTATTTAGAAAGAAATATAGGATTAAAATAATTTTTAAAATATAGTTACTTTATAACAATCAAATTAATTTAATTTATAAACTAACAATAAAATATGTTCATGTAATTATGTACCTACTTACTGTGTTTTTAAGCAATATGTATATAATAATTTATAATATAATTTTAAATTATTTTTTTTAGATTTTTAACATAATGAGTAAGAAAAGAGGATGCAAATTCAACGATGGTCTAAGAAGTGAATTTCCTTTTATTAAAAAAACCAAAAGCGATTACAATATAGACCAAATTTTTAATCAAGAACCCTCCCCCCCCCCCCCCCCCCCGGGCCGAAACCGGTTTGGCTCAGTGGATAGAGCATCGGCCTGCGGACTCAAGGGTCCCAGGTTCGATTCCGGTCAAGGGCATGTACCTTGGTTGCGGGCACATCCCCAGTAGGGGATGTGCAAGGGATGTTTCTAACTCTCTATCCCTCTCTCTTCCTCTCTGTAAAAAATCAATAAAATATATTAAAAAAGAAAAAGAACCCCCCCTCGCCCCCCTGTCAATGGTGTCCTGCTTTACCAATGTTAAAATCTGGTCACCTTACTTTAGAGGGCTATTTTTTCATTTAGAAAACCTGATTAAATATTTTAGAATGTTATTAAAACTATACATAGAATTATACACTTTACAAACAAGATTTATCAACATTACTTCATTTGATTCTCTTTACAAGCTAAGCAAGTCCATTTACAATCTTGAAGTAAACACCAAGGTTAATGATTTAACCTCCACTTTATATAAACAAATTAAAAAGATTTTAATAAATACTGATCACATACTATATAATTATTGACTCCCTAAACATTATTATTAAGATCATATTATCATATCCATTTTACAATGAAGTTTACTATTAAGTGCAATTTAGGGACACTCTGAAACACATAGTTTTCTAATGTTCATGATTATTCAAAGTGTCACAATAATGCAGATGTTTGAGAAGAGGTTTATGGGATGAAGTAGTTATAAGGGCAAATATGTAAATAAAGTATCAGGGAAAATGAGTTAATGAAGTGAGAATGTTCACTTTTAAGGGTGGAAAAGGAATGAAAAGAAAGACACTTGCATAAAGCAGAGGGGGTGAGATAAGGAGTGGGCCGAAATGTGAGAAGAAGTGTAGGAGGGAAAAAGTAGAGGATATTTTAAAAATAAAAATTGTTTGAACTTACTGTAAAGGCAGGGAGGAGTGTAATATGAGATGTGAAATTTTATATACTGAAAACAGCTTATTTATCCACCAGGTACCGCCCTGCTAGCAGGAGAACTGGAATTCTCAGCTTTCTTTACAAAAATTAAAGTTTTTAAAAATACATAATTGTAGATTATAGCTATGTGAGAAAATTCAGCTAACCATGTTAGAAGGCCCGGTACAGGCTGCAGCCCATTTTCTGACATCACTTAGGGGCAGGTACCTTCATCACTAGTTTCATCTGAAGGCCTTTTAATCCCCACTGTAAGTGAGCTGTTTCTTCTCCTAGATTTATTGAACTATAACTAGAAAGTAACATTGTGTAAATTTAAGGAACAACCTGTTGATTTGTGTGTGCATGTGTAAATACACACACACACACACACACACACACACACACACACACACACACACACTAGAGGCCCAGTGCATGGAATTCATGCACTCAGGTGTGTCCCTCAGCCTGGCCTGTGCCCTCTCTCAGTCTAGGAGCCCTTGGGGGATGTCCAACTGATGGCATAGGCCCACTCCCCATGAGCGGGCCTACACCATCAGCTGGACATCCTTAGCACTGCTGCGGAGGCAAGAGAGGCTCCTGCCACCACCGCTGCGCTCGCCAGCCATGAGCCCGGCTCCTGGCTGAGTGTGGCTTCCCTGTGGGAGCACACTGACCACCAGGATGCAGCTCCTGTGTTGAGCATCTGCCCCTGGTGGTCAGTGTGCATCATAGCGACTGGTTGTTCTGCCATTCGATTTGCATATTAGCCTTTTATTATATAGGATATATATATATGGCAATATGATTGCCACCACAGTGCTAGCAAATCCCTCCAACATCTTCATGACATCACATAATTAGCATCCCTGTTTTGTGGTGAGGACATTCAAGATTTACTCGCTGATGTCCATCCATCCATCAGAAACATAAGTTGACTCTTCACATAAATAAAGAACATGGTTGAACGGAACTTTTCATACTATATATCAAAATGCAATGGCACTAAAATCTCCATTCTGAAATTTGGATATGATTGGACTAATAGGTAATAATAGAGAATTATTACATTTTTTGCTACTGTATAAATGGCATTCTTTTTATATAGGAAATATCTGTAATTAGAGTGAAGCATACTGAAATATTTAGGAATAGATTATCATATTGTTTATAATTAAGTTAAAGTACTTCAGCAAAAATAAAATACTTTAAACTATTTGGCAAATGTACACAGTTGTTTACTAAGGTGAAAGTTATATGCTTGTTTACTATATGATTCTCTTTATTCAAAGTATTTCATAATATAAATTAAAAATAACCCCATTCTTATGAAACCATAAAATTCGATCAACGGGGAGTAAAATGTCTGTGGTGGCAAGAATATTTTTCCTACTAAGGAGCTTTTTTAACATCTTGGTAGATCAGTTACTGATTGATACTCCTTTTGTTTTTTTATTGTAGCAAGATGAATTTTCTAGTCCAGATACTTGAAGTATCTCCTCTGAATGATCATTTTACTATTTCTTCTCTATGTCTGTCATAACCATCTATTGCCTATATACATGTCTGATAACAGTTATAATTATAATATTACTGCACTTTTGAGGAGGGGTTATTTAATTATTTCTATCCACTTTTATAATTATGGTAGAGTTAATATAGAAAATATTTGAAGTTTTATTGCCTCAAGCATTGTAGAAGGAATATAAAGAATTAAATTTGTCTTAAATCTTAAGAACCTTATACTATACTTGGAAAAAAAAGAAAATGCACATACACACATAGAAACTTAACTAATGATTCAACAAAATGTGTAAATATATCAAATACACAGTATGTTTAAGTAACTTTTTAACTATTATAGAATATTTAACATAATAATTATAGAGAGATTTGGTGTTTGGCATGTAGTCTTTAAATCATTTGTATCAGTACTTACCACAATATATGGAGGAAGACATTTTGGGGAATTTTTCAAGGAATTTCCAGTCATTCAACTTAAATCTACCATAAAATAATAAAAAATACCGCCACTTTAAGAAAACACATGTACAAAAACTCACAGATTCCAGCTAACTCTTCCTTTGAAAACAAATAGCAATCTGTTTTGAATAGCAAAAATCAGTTTCCTTAAAAAAAAAAAGTTTACTTGCTTTATAAGCCAATAATGAGAGTAAAAATAACAAAGTAATTCATACTCAGCAGCCAGAATCAAGAGGCAGGAAAAAAATAAAAAATAAAAACCTCATTAAAAAAAATCAATTAGTACTTTGAATTCCACACAAACAAATTCAATAAAATATAAATTAACCCACTGCAAAAAAAGAATCTCCACTTGGTCCACATTCTCTAATAATGACTTTCAACATATAATAATACCTTTACATCAATTTTTCTCTTTTCAGCTCTTTTTGTTCTCAATACAAAGTGATTTATTTTCCTTTTTAAGATTTAGTATGTCAACCACAGCCTGCTCCATTATACAAAGATGCCCAGATACTTGAAAGACTTTGATACATCTGTGTGCTATTCCCTGTGTGCTGATATATGTCTACTTGCAACAGAGAAAAGAAACTTCAAGGATGAGCTCTACTCATTTCCGTAATTGGTATTCTAGCCTGCTAGTTCAGATGGATTATTGTTAGCGAGATAGGCAGCTAACATTAATGTCAAATTAACATAAACTATAAGGATGATAGTATGCTTAAATTTGCATAATTTTCATCAGAATCTAAAGGCTTTTGAAATTGATTCTCAAGGACTAATAAAGACATATTAGTTTACTTACTGTAACATTTTTGGGATGTTATTTAAAATGTCACATTCTAATTTTAAGTCAGTGATCTGCAACTTAAGATAAAGGATAATGGACATTATATGAAATTTAGACACAAATTAAATAATTTATGTAAAAATATGAACCCCCCAAAGTTATTAATCAGCCTGAGGACAAAGGAGTACCATTTCTTTGATTTTTTATATGGAATGCTACTCAGATCTAACCCCTTATTAATTACATTCTAGAAATTCATTGTTTATATTCTCAGGTCTCTTAATGTAGTCTGTTCAGTGATTCAAAGTCAAATGTTAATGGTTTTGTTCCAAAGTCTTCATAGCAGCAATATTAGTGAACCAAAATGTATAGCCACGCATAGAGACATATTTAACATAAAGCAATGAGTTGGAACACAGAATATTTTAATTAATATATAAATGCCAAAGCTTATTCTTTCACAAATATTAACCAACCAGAAAAACTCCTGTCACCTAATAAAAAAATAAAAAAGTGGAAAATATAAAATAACAGAGAAATGGTTATAGAAACAGAAAATTGTAAGAATCAAGTAAAATAAAGTTGCTTTGAAATATGCAAATAAATGAAAATCTGTTTAAAATAGATAATTTGTTGGAAAATATAATTTCCCTAAACTGACCTGAGAGAAAAAATGAACTACACATAATGATTTCCATAAAGAATATCACCCCAAAACAATAAAATAATAACAAAAACTAAATGAAACAAGCTGAATCAAAGCCTTAGGAAATGAGGGAATTTTCTTGAGGGAATTTTAGTAAATCTCTAAAAAGCAGCTAACTGAAATTCTAGGAAAATATTCCCAGGAGAATTCATACTATTAATTGAATATATATTAATACTAATACATGACAATAATTTTACAGAAAACATAAAATTAACAAAATATCACTTATAAATGTTGATCTAAATTCATAACAAAATACTTTAGCAACATATTTAAAAATAAATGGAACATGACTTAATGGAGTATTTATTCCAGGAATTCAAGCATGTTTCAATATTGTTAAATTGATTAATATAATTTATCAAATCAATCTACACTAATAAAAGAGAAATATGTAAATTGACCATACCTCCACAATGACCATCAGCCAATCAGGAGGGGATATGCAAATTAGCAGGACAACTATGGTGGTGGCCCCACCCCCAGCCGCAGAGGCCTGCTATGAGGTGGAGGGCGGGGGGTGGAGGGAGCTACAGGAGCGGCGCTCCAGCAGGAGCGAAGTGAAGACTGCAGACTCAGGTCAGAGTCAGCGAGAAGCCTGCAGACTCCGGCTGGAGCAAAGACTCTGGCCGGAGCAAAGGCGGAAGGCAGCAGCCAGAGCGAAGGCCTGGGTCCCGGGTGCCAGAGGAAAATTGGTGCCGGCAGCCAGGGAAGGAAGGCCTATTGCACGAATCTTTATGCAACTGGCCTTTAGTACTACTATAAAATATCAGATAATTCTTGTAGATAATTAAAAGTATTTGACTAAATCAAATATTTTTTTAAATAAAATTCAAAAAAATAGAAAATGAATATTTTTTAAGATGGTAAAAGGTATCTATTGTAACCTCAATTCCCCTCTGAATAGGTTATGTTTCATACTTGAGTTCCAATCAAAACAATTAGAGATGGTTAAGTAAATTGCACAAAGTACAAAAAAAGTAGAAAAAAAACAAGGAAAATAGAATTATCTATTTTATATAGATTATATGACTGCATATTTATAAAACGCAAGGGAATAAACTAAAATCAATTCTAAACAATAAAATAAATCAACAATGTTTTAAGCAATCAAATGTAAAAAAAATTAAAAATTACTATTGGCCTTTATACCATCAATTGTTTTAGAATTTCTAACTATGTAAAAGATCCTACTTATAATAGCAAAGAAAATTAGGTATACCTATGAGTTATATTAAATAGAGAAAACCTAAAATCTATATAAAAATTTTTAAAAAACTGCTGAAAGCAACAAATAATGCTCTAACAAATTCAAATTATCTCATGTTCTTGGGTATTAATAAAATTTTAATTCTTTGCAAGTGAAGTCATTAATTAAATACCATTTTTAAGTAGGGGGATTGTTAAAAAATGTACATGGGAAATTAACAAACAAGTACAAAGGAGAAAACTAAACTCAAGAAGTGCAAAGAATGAGCACTAGCCCTGCCAGATACTAAACATATTATAAAGCAGGATACTACAGAGGATGTCAACATTAAGGCAGTATACGACAGAGGATGCATAGCAAGACAGATGAACATAATATAAGAGAAAGTCCAGAAATAGGCTGAATGAGTGTGACTTGTTAGTTGTGATAGAGCCATTTCAAATCAGGGAGGAAAAAAATAGACTATTCAAGAAACCATGTTTTGGCAAGTATAGCCATCAGGAAAAGAGACCTATTAATGTGACTTAAAATCCAGGGGCAAAAAAAGAAATTATTATTAAATTGGAGTATGTCCTACCTACCCCTTGAGTCATGAGATTTCTAAGAAGATTGATAAAAGTGTTAGTGGGCATTTGTTGTGCATAGTTACTATAAGAAAAATGTGAGCTGAGCCCGATCTCCATGGCTCATTGGATTGAGTATCATCCCATGCACCAAGAGGTCACTGATTCAATTCTTAGTCAGGCCATAAGCCAGGGTTTTGGGCTTGATCCCCTGTAGGGGGCATGCATGAGGCTAGACAATTGATGTTTATCATTGATATTTCTATCTTCTCTCCCTCTCCCTTCCTCTCTCATTAAAAAATTAATAAAAACATATTTCAAAATATGACCTGAATAAATACCTGGTCCAATGTTAACAAACAGAATTTAGAGAAAATAAAAAGAGGTAAAACTTGCTAGGTTATAATAGAAAGCTAATTAACATACCCAAGTCCTTAAGTCAGGAAACGATTGTCTAAGTATACAATGGCTTCAGAGTAAAGATCAAATCTAGTGTTGGGTGGTGGCATCCTTTGAAAGGCCTCTGAAAGAATTAACATTGCCTAGTGGACATTTCCAGGTGAATAAAAGGGATTCTCTGAATCTTTAGTATTTTTGTCTCACAGGAGGCTGACCTGTCCGCAATGCCTAGCATGAGTAGAAAGACTTGCCTTGATAAGAATGCTGAATGTTACTTTTGGTGGATTCTGTTGAGTAGACTATTGTAATTGGCAAGGGTTCCAGAAGCCTGGTCTAAAAAGGACTGAGATTGTTCAAAATGCAAAAAGGCCACTGTGATCCTACCTTTAAGTACATGCATCTGGCTAGGAATGTAGAAGTGGTTCAAAGGACATATATTCAATGTCCTCTTTAGAAGTGACCAAATAGAACAATGGAAAGGAAGAATTTCACATAGAGCAAAGTTAAGTGGACAGCAACGGACGAGGGAGATATTCCCAAGCTACAGAACCAAGGCCTACACAAGGAACACTAACCACCCCCAGAATAGCAATTCTGGCAAAATCTGGCTTTCAGAATTGACTAAGACTGCTATGTACCTACCACTCTTTCTCTTTTTTAAATGGGAGGGCCCATAAGGGTTATCTATCTGTGTCATCATTGTACACTGTTTGGAGGGGAAGATAACTTCTTCCTTTAGTTTTTCAGATTAAGAGGAACTATAAACAAGCATCAACCTCCAGACCTAATGTAGATCATGAAAACTATATGGACTCTGAATGTGATGACATGATGCAATGAGAATTTGCTGATTTTGAAGAAGTGAGCATATTCTGCAAATGAGATGAATGTGAATATTCAGGCCAGGGAGTAGACTGCAGTAGTTGATTCCAATTTTTGATTCTGCCATGTACCCATGCCCTTTGCAACTTGACTCTGCAGTTCTTCCAAAAAGTGGTAGTTTACTAACCTATACTTTGAATTTCAGTTGGACTTGACACATGCCTTTGCCAAGTTAATGTAGTAGAAGTGATGATATGCCAGTGCCAAGCCTAGGCCATAAAATGCATTGCACGTACCCACTCTCTTTCTTTGTCTTATGTCTTTCCCCAAGAATATGTGTTTGCACACTCACTTTTTTGTTGGCAGACACACATACATGACCCAGGCCATTGTTCCAGCCGAGGCCCTAGACATGTAGAAAAGTAAGCTGACAGGTGACTGGCAGCTAGCTACAGGGACATGAGGAAGCCTTGTGGAGATCAACTGAGACTAGCAGAACCAGGCAGCTGACCCATAGACTGGTGCACAAAAACAAACACTGATTGTTGTTTGCCTCTAAAATTTTGTGGCAGTTACTCAGCATTATTATGTAATAAATAATTAATACAAGATGTTTCAATTGAAGGCGTTCAGTTATGAGAATAGGCTCTATGGTCGCACAGAACTTGTTTGAATCCTTATTCTCCCAAAGAGTTCTTTAAAACGCTGGAAAGCTACCAAACTTCTTTAAACCCAAATTTTCTTGTCATGGAATTGAGAATAGCTGACAGCAATAGCATCTACCTAATGAGAATTGCTTTGACACTTAAAAGTGATAAGACATCAAACTTCACTGCAGAGTAAGTGGCACTTAGTATGTGCTAAATTAATTCGTTATTATTCTTATTTTTCAATTATTTTGAAAAAATTTATAAACTTTCTGTATAATCATAAAATAATTTTAAACTGAATTTCAGTTTAATATTAAAAATTATGTGAAATAAACAACAGGGCAGAATTATGTTTATAATTGATTATTTAAAAAAATACTTAAATTAAGAAACAGGCTCCATAAAATACTGTAATTTCTGCAAGGGCAAAGATGAAGTTGTATTCAACTGTTTTATTTCCATCAGTCAGCATACTTGCTGCCAGATTGTGAGTGCTTACTAAATATTTGTTGGATTGAAATTGTACATAACAGCATGGACTTCCATTTTTGCCACCATCACATTGAAAGTTGAAGATATAATTAATGTTGGCTAAAAATTAATTTTAATTAAATAACCACATTATGTTACACATAGTGGCCACTCACTAAGCATTCGTTGAACTGACTATGGAAGCAAACAGAAAAACATGCAAAGGTCATGGAAATTAGATAATTAGCTTTTGAGAGGTAAATAGGGCAATATGAATTATTCAACATGGTTTCTGTATTTCTAAATAATTGCTAATAAATTATTTATGAAATATAAGCAAGAAAAAACCATAAACATATAAGTAAAAATTACAACTAATAATCTCAATTTGCCAATAATTTGAAAATAATTTAACAAACAAAAATATATGCTTAATTTTGTTAATATCTACTTTTTTTTCAGGAAAAAAAATTTGTTGAGTACCTTTTTGTTTATTGCCAGGCATTATAGACTATGATAAAGGAAGAAAATGAATGAGAAACAGTCATGTTATTTAAAGAAGTAACAACATACTCAGATTAACAAATGCATATTCAAATAATTATAATTCCAAAAAATAGATGCTATATTATATTACCAAATTATATGGGAGGGCACTATACAGAATGACTACCAAAGAGTGAAAGTGCAAACAAAGAGTTTCATAATATGCAATGTTTAGGTTAAACATACTGGCAGTCCTCGGGTTATGCCGGAGATCTGTTCCTATGGCACAATGTAACGTGATTTTCAATGTAAGTCGGAACCCACTTACATAGGCACCTACGTCTCTCACATGGAGCACATACACAGCAGTAATAAAGTGAAACAGTAAAAAAAAAAATTAAAAGAAAGATAATAATTCCTGACCTTGACTTGTGGTAAATAAATAATAAAAAAAATAAAGCACATATGTACATACATCAAATGACAGAACTTTTTTTTTATAAATACTGTAAATGGGAGATGGCAATATAACCACGAAACAACATACATCGAGTCTGACGTAACCCGAGGACTGCCTACATTTGCAGAAATTTTATGGAAATTATGAGCTTATTTAATCCTAGAATAACTGGGAGAAAGAAAGTAATATGTTCATGGTGGGGGGGAGTGTTATTTATAGAACTGAAGCAAAGTTATACATTTAAAAGAACCAAATTACTAAAAACAAAACAAAACAAAAAAAACCACTGTGGCCAATGCTATATTAATCTTTTCTCTTTCTTTCTTACCAGAAACCTGGTTCTATTTCCAGTGTCAATGGTCAATGTGCTCATTTAAGAAACTGTCTTTTCCTGATTCTATTACAATTAGGAGTGGTCATTTGAACAAGTTCGGGGAATCCTATCCTATATAATAAAGAGATAATATGCAAATTGACCATCACTCCAACACACAAGAAGGCCACCCCCATGTGGTTAAAAATGGCTGCCACAAGATGGCCGGCAGGGGAGGGCAGTTGTGGGCGATCATGTCAGCAGGGGAGGGCAGTTGGGAGGGACCAGGCCTGCAGGGGAGGGCAGCTGGGGACAACCGGGCCTGCAGAGAAGGGCAGTTGGGAGCGACCAGGCCTGCAGGGGAGAGCAGTTAGTGGTGACATGGCCAGCAGGGGAGGACAGTTGGGGGTGACAGTCCTGCAGGGGAGGGCTGTTAGCGGTGATCAGGCCAGCAGAGGATGGCAGTTGGTGGCGACTAGGCCTGCAGGGGAGGACAGTTGGGGGGACTCAGGCCAGCAGGGGAGAGCAGTTAGGGGCAACCAGGCCTGCAGGGGAGGGCAGTTGGGAGTGACCAGGCCTGCAGGGGAGGACAGTTGGGGGGACAGGTCAGCAGGGGAGGGAAGTTGGGAGTGACCAAGCCTGCAGGGGAGAGCATTGGGAGGGAAAAGGACTGCAGGAGAAGACAGTTGGGGGGCCAGACCTGCAGGGGATGGCATTTGGGGGCAACCAGGCCTACAAGGGAGGGCGGTTAGGTGTGACCAGGCCTGCAGGGGAGGACAGTTGGGGGTGACCAAGCCTGCAGGGGAGGGCAGTTGGGTGGGACCAGGCTAGCATGGGAGCAGTTAGGTGTCGATCAGGCTGGCAGGGAAGTGGTTAGGGGGTGATCAGGCTGGCAGGCAGAAGTGGTTAGGGGTGATCAGGCAGGCAGGCAGGCAGGCGAGTGGTTGGGAACCAGCAGTCCTGGATTGTGAGAGGGATGTTCAAGCAGTATGTTCTGATGGCTGAGTGAAAAATAGAAAAATCCTGCATTCTCAAAGACAACTGTAGTGCTGCTATTCCAGACCCGGTCTGAATATCTCTAGCCTTCTTAGTTTATGTGAATAATAAAGTCACTTGCTAGTTAAAACCATTATTTCTATTAGCTCACAGCCACATTTAATCTTATCTGACAGCAGAAGGTTTGATAACAACAACCCCAAAAGCAAAAGAAGAAAAGCTGCCTCTACTGCTAGAAGGGCTAGGATGAGGAAAACGGGTAGGGGAGAGGCAGCGGTGGGAGAAGAAGGGGAGTGAAAAAAAAAAAGCTTCAGTTTGATGGAAAATGTGACAGAAGTTACCTGACATGAAATGCAAGGAAACCAAGGTGGTGAAAGAAAATCAACAATATTCATAGTGATACAGAATTGCAATATTATTTTCTTCTTTTTAAAGAATGAGAAAGGTAAGTTTCCCAAATGTCGACAAAAATAGGAAGGAAGGAAATCAAGGCAGCATCAAAAATAAAAGTATACATGTAAACAAAATTACAATTAAATGTTATATAAATCACACAGAAAAGTTAAGAGGACACTAACCAGCTACCTTATGTGTGTGCCCTAACATTTCAGAAAGAACTGTAGCCAAAAATCTTTGTCATTCAAATTAAAGTGATTTTGATGAATAGTTCCATGGTCAGGATCTGCCTAAATAGAGACAATGAGATAATATTACTTGTAAATTATTTTTCAACAAAATAATCATCTTCCAGTCCAAAGCAAAAACGAAAGGTAAATGATTTTATGAACAAATAATGTTTAATGAACAGTATGTTTTACTTAATGGTATCTTTCTCATTTCAAATTTTGATATGGAATTAAATATGGAGATAAAACCATTATTTAATCAAACTGCATTCTCAAATGTGAGTATACTAAAGTCTGAATTACTAAATATGAACAATGCTGTGAGTGAGTTTTAAACAGTATTGAATCTGATCTCTTTCATCATGTTTGCAAAATTGACAGTAGGATCAACTAATCTTACTTTTTAGACCACAAAGCTCACATATTAAAAAGTAATATTAGTCACTGTTGTAAGTTTCATTGTAATGCAAGTTTTTCCACCTGTTACTTACCTGCCAGCTACAAAGGCTAAGGTAATTTAAGAATCTATAATAATAAAAGCATAATATGCTAATTAGACTGGAAAGCCGAACAACCTTTGGGAGGCCCTACCAGACATCCTTCCAGACGACCTTCCAGATGAAGCTGGGGCTGCGAGGGCCAAGGCAAGCCGCTGAGGCTGCAAGGGAGGAGCGCCTTGCACAAAGTTCATGCATCGGGCCTCTAGTAAATAAAGAAATCTCTTGGTTGATTACAGTTGGATTTTTATACTTGCAGTAATATATCTAAAAAAAATCCAAAATGATAAAAAAATATAAAAGTTGCTCAAATGTTGGACAATTAGTATCAGTTGCCTAATAGAAGGTAGACTTAGGTTTTTAGGGGTAATATAGAAACAGTGGTTGCTCCTCTTCTAGAAACATAATTAACTGTTATTAATATCCTAGTCCTTATATTAGAGTAGGGGAATTAAAAATTAGTAAATCACATTGTCGGCATGGCTCAGTGGTTGAGCATTGACCTAAGAACTGGGAGATCATGGTTCCATTCCAGGGCACATGCCTGGGTTGTGGGCTTGATCCCAGAGCGGGGTGTGCAGGAGGCTGCCAATCAATGATTCTCTCTCATCATCGATGTTTCTATTTCTCTCCCTCCCTTCATCTCTGAAATCAATAAAAATAAAAAGTAAATCTGTTTCACATGAATTAATCCACAAACCCTTGGAAAGTTACCGTTACTACCACAGAAAATGTCCAGTGCTAGAGGCTAGGTAACATTCTCAAGAGCACAGTTCTAACATGAATCAGGTTTAGTTTTATTCCTGATTATAACCTTAACCACTGTACATATGACACTGCTTTTCTAATATGAGGCTTTCGAGGCAGGAAGTTTAAGACTAGATGCTCATCCCTTGTAAGAGGCAGGAACAACCTAATGGACAGGGAGAAAGAAAGCCATCTCCCTTGCCTCAGGCAGAGGGAGACTCTGCTCACTTCTCTCCCCACAGGCTTTAGAGCTCTCTGCTTGTTTTACTAAGATATACTAAAATAGAGATAAGAAAGAGAAAAGAAGATAATAAAAAATTAAAAACAATAAAAAATAGATAACATAAAAAGGAAATAATTAAAGCAACGCCCAAAGGTGATAAGAAGAATAAAGTAAACATGAGATAAAAAGAAAAGCCTTATAAAAACGTGAGAAAAGATAAATCAACTAAGAACAATTAACTGTGAGATTGAAAAAACAAAAGGACTATAAGATTAAAAGGAAAAGATAAATATGCAGAAAAAGGTTTAATGAATTCAAAAGAAAAGAGAACAAACTAGGACATAAAATACTAACTGAAATAAAATAAAAAATAGAAGTACAACTACAAGTTCCAAAGTTTCACTCAGGCATACATTTATGTACTTAGAGGTAAAATTACTGAACAATTTAAGCAGATGGCACACAAAACTGTGCTTTCTATACTGGAGGGTGGGGCAGGAGGAGAAGGGGTGCAGTGTCTTCTTTGGCTTTAATCCTCCGGGAAACTGGAGGAGAGTTCATGACCATTCTATTCTTCTCTGACCTCAGCTCAGTCTGTGCCCCCGAGATGCTGATCAGCCATCTAATTGCTTCCACAGTATTTTCTACAAGGCTCACAAATCCTTGTTTCTCTTGGTGTGAATTCCCACGTCCCGTATGGTTCAGAGTTCGGGCTCTGGAAGAGGGGCCGCATGCAAATGAAAGAGACGAAACTAGAAACAATAATTTGGAAATATTGGGGAACCAGGAGGGAGCCCAGCTCAAGAGGAAGGACTCTGCCAGGGCTCTGGCCTGGCCATCCTTTTATTCAATTTGGGATACACCTATAGCCCTTAGGCAGGCAATTTCCAGTAACAGGCAGACTATCTTATCAGTAAGGATTTACATGACTGTCTGGTAGGGAAGTTGCTTCAGCTACCATTGTCTCAACTAAACAGTGGGTGCATATATGCTGCTCCAGCCATGAACTAGTCTTTTGCCAAGAGGAGTTAGCATAATGCTGTTGTATGTTTATCTGAGACAGTGAAAGGCTGCCATATTAGCTTCAAACTGTTGTTTAAAATGGGTGGGTCCTTTGGTGAGTTGTATTACTAATTCTAGATATTACATCAATCATTTTCATATAACAGCCTATGAAATTATGCATGTAGACATGTATTTTATACAAAAGAAAGATAAATAAAGGTATGGAAGGATAATATGGTGATATAGTCACTGAAGCATTATTTTGTCCAACATCACTCCCCCTGCTTATCACCTCTCATTTTTGTCATGAGGCATGAGGCCAATGGAAGCTGTCAGAGAAGGACCTGAGAACATATGTGAGAATTATTTAACTTTTGAGTGAAAAAGCTATGTATCTAGATTTAAGTCTGATGTATTTAAGAAATGACCAAATACTGAAAATTCTCACTATAATCACTGCTCTCACTTTTTCTAACTATTGTCACTGAACTATGGAAGAGAGAGACACAGGAAATCAAGGAAATAATAGCATTTGATAGATATTACAAGAGACACTGCTCCCATCCCCCACTTACTAGAAATAGGTTCCTGGAGAAGGCTCATTCCACTTTGACTTTCAGAGAACTACAGGGGACAGCACCCAGGTGCTAGGTGGAGTGTAGGAAGCCAGCAAGTTTAATAAAGAAGATGCCTACTGTCGATAAGTGGCAGATGTAGAGCACAATAGTGATGCTATGTGTGGAGACACAAGAGGACTAAAGACAGTTCCCTGACTCTCTCCTGGAATTGTGACCTGGCATTGGATCAGAATGACCCAAAGAGCAGGGGAGCAAAAAAAAAAAGTTATGATTAAAATGAGCAGGTATCAAGTCATACATAATATGTTTGGACAATACCTAAAGGATGTGAGTGAAAATGGAGCTACATTTCAGAAAGCCACACCAGGGAGCGATAAAGAAACAAGTTAATGTCCACGACTGACCAACAGTCATTCACTGCATCACTCTGCCTCACCGTGCAGAGGACCAGACAGATTGACTTTAACATGGCATGAAGGCAAGCCTCCAGCATGAGAAACATCCTCCTACCCAAAGAAGCCATACTTTAAATCGGGGTGTATAGGATACTCAAGAGTTTTGTGGAACATCAAAGATAATTAGATTTTATCAGTAATAGACTGCCCCAGTGAAAGATACTCCTTAGTGTTTAATACCTGCCTAGAAACTGAATGGATTTCTCACATATTCATCTAGACTTGCTATTTTGCAACATGAATTTTGTTATTTTGTTTTATCTATATGTCTGCTATCTCTGTCTTCATTTTCTTACTTTTACTTCCATGGGATACATTTGTAGACTCTGGAGCAAGGAAGGAGGATAAGGAAGATGAAGAGTGGGAGAAAAAATAATTAAAATAGCATTTAGAGAAACTTGAATGAAAAATACCAGTTATTATCCAACCAGACTAGCCCAAATGACGAGGTTGTATTTGTAGTAATTCCATCTACAATCCCACTATCTATATATCCCTACTGAAACAACCACAATAGCACTGAAGAGTGAAAGCATTCTACATCAAGCAGAAAATTTTCATTGTGTTATGTCTTACAAATTCTGCATTCTGTTCCATAATATATTTATGTTCTTTAAAATGTATATTTTAAACACATAAAAAAATCAAATAAAATAGTTTTAACCTTTTGTAAATGGCTATTTATTTCCTCTTTCAATTTTACAAAATAAGATTAAAGAATAGTGATTTCAGTAATTCTAGTTCTGATTCTTGTGACAAATGTGCCATTCCATTAGACAGCTGGCTGGGGAAAGTGAACCCCAGAGGAAACCGAAAAATACCATTTTATGGCCTAGCAGCCATGTAGCAATGCTACAAGCAACAAAAACTTGGTCTTTAAGATACCTCAAGAGGAACATCTGAGTTTATATTCTCTTGATAGAGTTATCACTTGAGGAACACAAGGGCATGCTTTATAAACCAATATAAGATAGATCATTCCCATCATCCTCTAGATTGTGAAATGGAAGAGGTGAATTACATTAGACATCAAGGTGTAAGGAAACATAGGAGACTTGGTTGGAAAGTTTGTAAGGCGGAAATTGCAACCTAGGGGAGTTGGCTGAAGGTGACCACTCCTAATTGTTCCTTGACCTTTCCAAACAAGTCTGTGTAAGAGTAGACCCCCGGGTGTTTACTGGAATCTTTATGCTTAATCTTTAGATGTCCTTGCTTAAAGGACATGCATGTGTCCTCCCAAGAATGTTTACCCTACTGATTGTGTCTAAAAATTAAACTTTATCTCAAACTGCTATTACAATAAAAGCCTGAAGAGACAGGTGAATGAGGCTGTCTGGTTCCTATAGCCAGGCAGTCCCTTAGCCCTCTCTTTCACAGCAATGGTGCATCAGAGTAATCATTCATCCATCACTCAGGATCTGCTGATCAGCCCCGGCATCAAGTTATGCTACTAGGTTCTGAGGATACACAAGTTAACCCAAATATTTGGACCTTGTCTTATCATGCATAACGAAGAATATACAAGGTCCCAACCTCCTGCTGCTGAGGTCTGTTCTCTTCTTTGGAAATGTTTTTGTTTGTTTGCTTACAGCTTTTCCTTGGACATTTCAATTTCTAGATCCTACTGTAAAACCAAACCCCTTTCTTTTAACTAGTTTCTATATTTGCACAACCTGTAAATTGTAAAAGAATTCTTTTCTTATTTCTCTGTGCTACTATTTCATCAAGCCTTCTCAAAACTTATTAAAATACAGAACAGATTTCTAAAATATTACAACAATAAATCATTTTTAAAGAGTACACTTTTCCTTTCATTTGCACGATAGGGTTTTCTATCACACTGCAATATATTTCCATGAGTCCAACTTTATTTTCTTTCTCATTAGTCATCCTCTAAGGAGCTCATATATGCCTAAAATTAAACTCTGCCAACTAATCTCTGTGTGTGAGGTTTACAATGTTCTTTTTCTGGCACAGTGTGTACCAGTCATATCCCTTTCTCTTTTGTACGGAATGGAAGTAAATGAAAAACCGCAACAGCAGTAACAGTGCCCAGAATTCGCCCTCAACTCCCGGTGCCCCACACCCCTGATTTTTCCTGCCGGTGCCTGTTAACTTGATTGGATTACACACCAGTATGCAAATGTCATTCTTGAAAGGCCATCCTTCCCCAATTCAATAAATCTCTACAGCTGGTTAGTTCCATGCTGTATGCTCCATGCCAACAGGCATGTTGCCATTGACTGGGATTTTCAATTCAATTACACAGGCTTGCAAAAAAATAGAAATCCCTTCTTAAATAGGGCTGGACATCAATTTAATTTTATCTCATATTTCCAATTGTCATCTTTTCCTATTTTCCCATTGAGATTTTAAAGCACAATTGAAAAGACTATCAGATCTATCCTGATAGTCAGATAATCTGTGTTGGTATTTCAAAGTTAAATTTTTAAGCCTGCATACGAACTGTTGACTTTTATTAAGTTTCAGTACATTAATATATCATTCAGGTTTGCAACAGTTATTTCACAAATGTGGTTATTTTCTTCTATAAACATAGGTGAAAAAAGAAATTATTTGTTTATTCAATGGAATTTTAATACTGCCATTAGAAACATTATGAAAAGGCTTATAGAATAAATAAATATTCAACAATAAGGAAACCAGAGATAGAACCTGTTTAGGTTTTAGTTAGTTTGAAATTTTCCAAGACAAAATTCAAGTGGAATAATTTAAATTTATGATCACATCTGTTTTTTACATATATTCCAAATAACCATTAATTCTATGACTAAAATCAGAAGTACTTTTTAATGCCCTGTATTAATACTTTCAACAACAACAAAATTTACTGGGCATCTTTTATATGGCCTACACTCTATTTGGTCCTTGTGAGATATAATTACAAGCAACAAATGATCCTAATTTTTAGTAGCTCATAATCAAGTACACTAGTGTGAATTTTAGGAGTTAATTATTATGTACAAGTCTTCAAGTTATTTTTCCAGACTTAAAGCAACATTGGGAAACTCACGTACAACTTGATACCAGAACAGGATTTGAGTTAACATATCCTACATTAAAGCAAACACACACACACACACACACACACACACACGTTATGTATATATGCTTCTGAATTCTTTTTTAAACATAAATATTGGCTTCGTCCCTAATGTGATTTAAAGTTACACTCAGAGAAAATTTGCTTCATCTCCTATCTTGAATACCTCATGACCAGATAGAGTGTTGTAAGTGAGAAATCATTCATTGAGAATGTGAATTTGGGGACTAAAAACCCATAAGATACTAGGGAAGTAGTGTGCTTTGAAACATTCAAAATGAATTCCAAACGTTTTGAATGTATAAGATGCAAAATAAACCCTTTAATGATTCATGTCTTACATTCTAAAGAATCTGTCATAGCTTTCAAGGCAATCAGACACATACAGAATCTCAAAAATAGTTTTGCATTTTTTAGATCAAGAAAAGGCTGTAGGCAGTTGAAAATGAATAGTAGATAAGACCTGAATGGCAATAATGAAAGCTGTTAACATGCAGATTCAATTCAGAATAGCAAATGAATTATTTTTTTAAGCAAATAAGAGGCTCTTTACTTCTCCAAAATTAATTTCTTTTGTTTTGGTACTCAGTTCACTTTATGGAAACCTATAAGCTATAGGGACCAGTAATATACCCACAAATCGTAATTGCATATACAAAGGCTTAAATGTCAAGTCTGCTTTGACATTTAATGCAAAATTAACATTTCTATTTTCTATACAACAGAGTAAAAATTAATCATGTCTATTTAGTTGCCCATGTAAAATACAATTTAAAAAATACTTATATTTTCTAAGCATAATTTAATAGTTTTAAAATATATAAATAAAATATACATAGTATTTCCCATGTCATGTATTCAAATTGGTATATTGTAAGTTGTATTTTAATAAATCTTGAATTCAGGTTATCATTTATGAACACCTTACTAGACTATTATCTAGTCCAGGCATCCTCAAACTACGGCCCGCGGGCCACATGCGGGTGTTTTAGCCGTTTTGTTTTTTTACTTCAAAATAAGATATGTGCAGTGTGCATAGGAATTTGTTCATAGTTTTTTTGAAACTATAGTCCGGCCCTCCAACGGTCTGAGGGACAGTGAACTGGCCCCTGTTTAAAAAGTTTGAGGACCCCTGAAATCTGAAAACAAAGATTGTTATTTGTAACCTCTCCATTTGCTGCTAGTTGAAGTTATAAAGTAGATTTAAAATTTAATAAATTAAGAGAAAGTGTTGGAAGAGATTAGATGACAGTGTTCATGAGTGACAAATCCGAGGTAATTTCCTGAGTCTAAAGTATTAAGGACTCAAAAAATTTTACAACACCAAAAATCTTTATATCTTGATGCTGGTGGCAAATTCCAGCAGGTTATAATTATAGGAGAAGTTCCTCAGAAGGCTGATGGAAACCTTCAGCAGGGCTGAAGATCTGTATAATATTGCCTGCTGCCAAACAGCTGAGGGCTGTTCCCCCAAGTCCTTTACTGTTTATCAAATCTTACCTTTGTTATGTACATCTGCTTTGCTAAAGGGCAAAATGTGGGAATAAAAAGCCGTGGGTCCGGACCAGGGGTCCTCAAACTACGGCCCGCGGGCCACATGCGGCCCGCCGGGTGTTTTTGCCGCCGCTGCCTGTCCTGCTTAGCAGCCGACTTAGCAGTGTGCATAGAAATTTGTTCATAGTTGTATTTTTTTTAACTATAGTCCGGCCCTCCAATGGTCTGAGGGACAGTGAACTGGCCCCCTGTTTAAAAAGTTTGAGGATAGCCGAAACCGGTTTGGCTCAATGGATAGAGCGACGGCCTGCAGACTCAAGGGTCCCAGGTTCGATTCCGGTCAAGGGCATGTACCTTGGTTGCGGGCACATCCCCAGTAGGGGGCGTGCAAGAGGCAGCTGATCGATGTTTCTCTCTCATCGATGTTTCTAACTCTCTATCCCTCTCTCTTCCTCTCTGTAAAAAATCAATAAAATATATATATAAAAAAAAAAAAAAAAGTTTGAGGACCCCTGGTCCGGACATTCGGAGAGCCCACTTCACCGGAAAGTGGAGCCTCCCTGGCTCCCCATGCCTCCCAAATTTATATTTCTTGTCTAGTCTCTCAATTCATTTATGCCGCAGCCCCTTCTCCAGATTCCTGAACCCTAGCTGTGGAAAGACTGCGGCAACTTGATAAAAGGAAATACAAGGCTTTGGATAGTCATTACCTAGTAAAATAGGACCTGAATAGTCCCTATTATGCAAATAGTGATGCTCTTCTTGCCTGGCCAAAACTTAGGGCATCAAGATTTTGACTTCTCAAAATAGTTCATTCCACTGGATTGAGGTATTCATCTAAATAACTAATTAACTCAGATTTTTTTAAAAATGCATAAAATTTGTCCCTGAGAAGATAATCTTACTTAAAAATCTATATTTAGACAAATGTATAAATATAGAAATGATAGTTATTTAAAAGAAATATATGTATAATGTATAAATTTATATAAGTATATATATATATATATATATATATATATATATATATATATTTATATTTGCAATGATACATGGGAAAAATTACAGTGTAGTTCTAAGTTTTAGTGTCAAATGCTTCCTGTTTTATTACCATTGAATTTGTTATGTTTCGGATTACTTTTTTCCTAGCTTCATCTTGCTTCTGTATCACCTGCTGATTGAGCTCTCTTTTCATTGCAAGTTCATTTCCTACTTAGGTCTGAACCAGACTAGCCATTCCTTTTATCAGTGCACAATTAGTCAAATACCTTTTTATGTAAAGGACTCAGAAGTTATACATGGTGAGCACGCTGGCAGGCATGTTTGCGCCATACTCTTTCTAATCTAATTGGATGGATACTTGACTGAAGTAGGGCTGATCATATCTTCTCTTCTAATAATCTGCAATTAGGACAGAGAAAGGGCCAATCTCTGTGAGCAAGGAAACTCTGGAATTAGAAAACATCATTTATTCCATGAAGGAGAAATAAAAGAAGGAAAAGTTACTTATGGGGGAAAAAAGAGAATGAAGTAAAT
This sequence comes from Cnephaeus nilssonii, assembly GCF_951640355.1. Lineage (NCBI taxonomy): Eukaryota > Metazoa > Chordata > Mammalia > Chiroptera > Vespertilionidae > Cnephaeus > Cnephaeus nilssonii. Next base: position 62,468,975 of record NC_137076.1, on the reverse strand, counting down.
TCAATAGGAGCAGCTCTAGTTCTCCTGAGATAAGACTCCCTATGGACTTTATAATAATGGATCTCTTTAAAGTATTTTTTTACAAAAATTCTTTTTAGAGTATTCTGCAATCATAATAGGAAGTAATATTAGTTATGATAAGTTAAGGGAGAAATTTTTCTAATATTGAATTCAATGCTCTGGATTTCTTAGTAACAATTTTCTTCCTCCCTGCCCCCAATTATATGGGAAATCATCAGTGCTATTTATACATATAACTTAAACTAAGGAATAGAAAAATGCTATCCTACATAATAAAAAGGCAATATGCAAATTGCATCACTCCGCTACGCCCACGATTGGGCCGGCTGGAGGCGCGGGGGGCGGGACTCAGGGTGGCCGATTGGCTGGCAGTAGGACCGGGGGGCGGGGACTCGCGAGTCCCCGTTCCCCGCTCCTCCCGCAGGCCTAAACGGCTGGCACTGCGGGAGGACCCATGGGCGTCGGAAGACACCGGTGGCGGCGGAATTCCGGTGGCGGCGGAAGACGCCGGTGGCCGATTGCGTGGCTGCCGGCACCAGTTTTCCTCTGGCCACCACCCCCCATCGGAGCGCCTCCCGAGTCCCGCCCTCAGCCTTCAGGAGGCGCTCCGATCAGCGGGTGGCCAGATGAAAACTGGTGCTGGCGGAAAACTGGTGCTGGCAGCCAGGTGAAGGAAAGTCTATTGCATGAAACTTCGTGCAACGGGCTTCTAGTCTTATATAATTCCAATAAAACAGAATGTGCCTAAAGTGAATTTCAATGTATCTTAAAGTATACTGAATCTCTGAGTGAAGTCTAAATAACAGCTTCCACTTCAGTGGCCTTATCTAATTATTGTTCCTATAGTGTTTCTGGAAACTTTCCTATTTAAAATAAATAACTTACGGAAAATAAAACTATATTTCTGTATGAACATAAGTGATTTTACTTCCAATATAACGAAAATGGGAAATTTATCTTTTTATTTTATTTTTTAAAATATATTTCTTTATTGATTTCAGAGAGGAAGGGAGAACGATAGAGAGATAGAAACATCAATGATGACAGAGAATCATTGATGGACTGCCTCCTGCACACCCACCACTGGGGATCGAGCCCGCAAACCAGGCATGTGCCCTTGGCCAGAATCAAACCTGGGACCTTTAAGTCCACAGGCTGATGCTCTATCCACTGAGCCAAGCCGGCTAGGGTGGAAATCTATCTTTTTAAATGAATATATTCCTGTGCAAGTTTTACTCCTTTCATCACATTAGTTAGTACCAAGAAACTAGCTGAGTGTGAGGAAGTTCTAGTAAATTATCTAGACTAATAAAAGAGAAACATGCAAATTGACTGTACCTCTGCTACGCCCACAAGCCACGCCCACAAGCCAATCAGGAGCAAGTATGCAAATTAACCCAACCAAGATGGAGGTGGCCGCAGAGCTGGAGTGGGTAGGAGGCTTGGGTTGCCCCAGCGACGGAGGAAGCCAAGCTTCCTGCCTGCCCTGGCCAGCCCTGGCCTCTGCTCAAGGCTACAAAGTTTCAATTATAGAAGATAAATAAATCCCAATAAAAATGGCGGTGGCCACAGAGCTGGAGTGAGCAGGAGGCTTGGGTTGACCCCGGCAATGGAGGAAGCCAAGCTTCCTGCCAGTCCTGGCCGGCCCTGGCCTCCGCTCAAGGCTACAAATTTTCAATTATAGAAGATAAGTAAATCCCAGATACTTGCTTCCCGCCAGCCCTGGCCTCTACTCAAGGAGGCACTGGAAAAAAAAAAGAAAATGAAAAAGAAAAAATGGAGGGGCTGGGAGCTTGGGTCGCCAGGGGGTGATCAGGCCAGGATGGGACGGCAGTGTGGGTGATCAGGCTGGTGGGGGGTGAGGCTGTTGGAGGTAAGCAGAACAGCAGGGGGGCCAGTTGGGTGTGAGCAGGCCGTCAGTGGGGGTCAGTTGGAGGTGATCAGGACAGCAGGGTGGGGCAGTTTGGAGTGAGCAGGTCAGCAGGGGCCAGTTGGGGGTGATCAGGCTGGTGGGGGGCATTTGGGGGTGAGCAGGCTGGCAGCAGGGGGCAGTTGGGGGCGAGCAGGCCGGCGCAGAGTGGTTAGGGGTAATCAGGCAGGCAGGCAGGTAGGTGAACAGCTGGAGCCAGCAGTCCTGGATTGTGAGAGGGGTGTCCGATTGCCAGTTTAGGCCAGATCCTTGTATACCGGTACTAGGACATCCTTCGAGGGGTCCCAGATTGGAGAGGGTGCAGGCCAGGCTGAGGAACACCCCACCCCCCCATGCACAAATTTTGTGCATTGGGCCACTGGTTATTAATAAATAGTAATATCATTAGCAAAAATTTCAAATTACAAAAGTTATTTTAGTATTCTTACCATTTTTTATAGTTTTACTAGAGGCCCAGTGCACAAATTTGTGCACGGGAGGGGGAGAGACCACGGGATGTTGGCTGGCAGGGGAAGGAACCTTGGGAGATTGGCCTCAAGGAGGAAGCCAGCCCTCGACCCCCCTGGGAAAGGGGCCGCATCTGCCACCACCCACCCCCGGCTGGTTCGCTGTCCCAGCCCAGGGCCCCAAGACCCCAGTGGGGTTGGGAGAGGAGGCAATGGTTGCTGGGCCAGGCGCAGAAGGAACGGATGCCAGACACCACCGCCACTGTTGGCGCCCTGCCACTGCACAGTTCCCCGCCTCGCCCCCTTCTACTTCCCTCCCCGTTGCACCACCACCACGGCAAGCGGGCGGCCCCCAGGGAAAGAAGAGGATGGGAACGAGACAAACCCTTGTGTCAAGGGCTGACTTTCAATAGATTGCAGTGAGGGAGCTGCTCTGCTATGTACAAAAGCCCAACCCAGAAGCAGGTCTCTACAAATGGTTTAGCACCAGGGGCCAATGGGGGCCGGCCGGCCGGGAGAAGTTGGCTGGGGGAGGTTGGCTGTGGGAGCACACTGACCACCAGGGGGCAGCTCCTGTGTTGAGCATCTGCCCGCCTGGTGGTCAGTGTGTGTCATAGAAACTGGCTGACCGGTTGTTCCAGTCATTTTGGTCATTCGGTTGTAATGGTTGCTTAAGCTTTTATATATATATATATAGTCTGTTCTAGAGACCACTGTGTTTCAGCACAGAAACTTTTTCAAGTATATAAATCTATACATTCTTCTGCCACTGAAACTTACTTTTGCTGGAAACTTTATTTTGATAGTCAAAAACTCAAAATAAATAATTACTTAACATGTATTACACCAGGAATAGAATTAAATAGAGATGGAATGATGCCCTAAATATAAATGATGATATATACTGTTTCTTTTATTAAGAAAAGGAGGTAAGTAGAGGCAGCATAAGCATCACATCACAGTAAAATTGTTTTGTAGAATTGTATCATTCTCCTTGTAATAATCTCCTTATATGAAAAATCAAATGTCACCTTAAAGCAACATTTAGAAATGACATTTCTCCCTGTTATTTCCTTTGATGATCCCCAGGTATTTGATAATAAAGATAAGATTGGAGCTGATTTGCTTTGATGTTTTCAGAGCAGGAAATGCTCTCAAATCATTTTCTGTGTGTAATCGAAATGCAGGTAAAGAATTCCTCAACTCTTCAGAATGCTAATTAAATGTAATAATAATTTGTATAACCTGCTGTGAGACTAAAGTGGCTAATAGCAATCACTTGGGTTTCCAAGGAGGAAGAGATTGTTTTAATGCACTTGTCTAATTTAAGAAGTTAACTATTTTATTATCACATAATATTGTCATTTGCTGGAAATTATACAAGGTTAATAGTTGATCACTTCTTAAGAATTTATACTTTCTTGTAAAATCAACACCAATAATCTACTTCCAGGAAATATCAAAATTAAGTAATAACTTAAAGGTTAATGGGAAAATTCTCAGGCACCTCAAAACAAAACCTAGATTTTTTATTTTTTTTTTTATTAATCCATGATGTTTCTATAGTAAGAAGGGCTCTAAATGTGCAGATGAATTCTTGCCTTGCTGCCTTAATATCTGGGTGCAGGTGCTCTTGATACAGCACAGCAGATACACAGAAGCAACAATTCCGTGCCCAGAGAGTGAATGGTAAAAAGTTACATGACGCTCAAATAGCTCCTTCTTTAGGAAAAGAGAAACTATCCAGAAAGTCACACACCTAACAAAATCTATTGTAACCTTGGGACTCAGATATTTTTATAAGCCTATTTTCTTCTTTTATAGAGCTATTTTGCTTGGAAAAAAATCATCTTGGTTCCATAAGAGCAATATTCTGTAATAAACTATAGTATTAAACTGACAGAACTTTTTTCATATTTTCACAAATGTTAGTGCCCCCCCCCCCCAGAATTAATTTAAAATGCTGTCATAAAATAGCCAATCAATAAGAATGAAGCCAAAGATTTGATACATCTCTTTGCATTTGGTGATAAAAGTTGCCTCTAACATCCATTAATTGAGAAAATTTAAAGCCACTAGCTTTTATTGGGACTCATAAACAATAGGCTGTGTAGCAGTTTGGCTGAAGTTCAAGCTACCCTGACACTTACACTATCCATGATAATTGAGGACTGACATGTTTGTGGCATGTAAAGATCCTTTATGGAGGCTCTTGCAAAATAGGGAAATTACAATGCCTAGCTCCAGGATTTTGGAGCAAACCATGGAAATCCTTACTCTGGGCTGACTATTTGATGTTTACTTTTCCTAAAAGATATGATGGCCTGATATATGGCCTGATGGCATACAGATGTATGCCAATTTATGGCTCCTTATAAGAGTTTAGAAAGTGAATATTGGAATTCTGATGACAACAATGCTTGAGATGGAGGCATATTTACAGCCCTTTATTTAATACGTGCATGAAGTGTGAGAATGTTCTGTCCCATATAAATACTCACAAACGTTCTCTCACGGTAGAGGAGCCCCCCAACAGTCATATGGGTAAGATGGCCTGTTCTGTGGGTATTCATGGAATAGACACTTTTCTCTAGATGAGGTCATGGCCCTTCCTTGTGGAACTCCCGCCAGCCCCAACATTCCTAAGCTTATTCACCACTGCTTCATATCATACACATGATTGCTTCTCACCAAGGAGCTTAGTTCACGGCAAAAGAATGCAAAAAAGGCTTTGCATCTATGGGTTCACATGATCTCATCAATGCCCCATTCTCCAGAAGCAGCTCCCCAGCAAAACAGTGGAATGATTTACCAACATCTCATTCATGTATGGAGACATTTGGGAGGAAATGCCCTGCAGGATTAGTTTATTCTGTTCTAGCTGAGCAAGCAGAGACCTCTGATAGAAATCAGAAGCAGTCTCAATTGATGTATTTTATCCCTACAAAACACTCTGAAATTGATGCTGTTTGTAAAGTCCCAGAGAGAGGTTAGAGTCCCAGAGTGAAGAGGCACGGATTCATAAAGTCAGAGCCCTAAATCCACAGGGACAACTGAGGGCTGGGTACACAAGAGGAAGCATTATAATGTCCTGTCACTTCCACATCACTTAAAAATAAAATCAACTCAAAGACTAGTGCAAAGAAGTCCAGCCAAGTTCTTTTCCATAGTAAATACTTCATACGTATATTTTTAAATCATGCTTTTTTTTTTCACAAATGGAATTTTTGTTTGCTGTGTGTCCTGCCTGGACTCTGCATGAGCTTGACCTCCTTACTGGGTAATCCAGCACCAGCAAGACCCTGTGTTACAAGATACCCAGAGCTATCAAAGTTCCTCCCCTGCATGAATAATCCCAGAATCTGCCATATGAAGTTCAAGGAGACTGTAGTCTATTTCATAGAGCAATGAACTTACTGCCTGATATTTACAAACACCCCATAGACACTTCCCATGGTCTTCTGCACAGACTGTGAGACTGCCGCTCAATTCTATGTCTTCATACTTTTGAAAATTCTACTGTGCTGAGCATAAGGAATCCTAGATAGTGTCTATGTGATCTAAAAGTTCATACTTTCCTTCCATCCAAATATTCTGGATAAAACACTTTCAAAGCAAAGAGAAAGGAGTTTGTCTCTCCTTATACAGTGAAACATCTGCTCCCTGGAGTATCCTTCTGCCTCCATTTGAAAAATGTGTCAGATGTCAAAGGGCTCCTGCTGAGTAACATGGGCCTCAGTTCTTAGAAAAGGATGAGGAAAACATTCCTAGAAGGTAGGATATGGTTAACAGTCAGGGCTTCCCTGTTTTCAAGTTACTCCAAAAGTTATTATAAATATATTACAACTGAATAGTACTTTCATGAAAACATTTAATGTTTGTCAGGCAAAAAGCTAAGAACTTCTTTTATTTAATACAAAGAACAGATGTATGAGGTGTGCATTATTAAAGACTCCTTGTGTAGTGTAGGTGAGGGTATGAAGACTAAGAGGTAACAATACTACAAACTGACAAATCCAGGATTGTCTCTGATGTCCACTTCTAAGTTAAACAAAAATGTTTCAATTGTCATTTTTATATATCTTGGCACTAAGTGCACACAGAGCCAGGCCATTGGCATTTCTGTGTAACCCAGGCGACCTGTTGGTGATATGAGATAACAGCTAGTGGAGGGACTAGGACAAACTGGCAAGTCCATGCCTTATGTACCTGAACTAGTGAGGACTTGACTTGAGCTAAGTTTTGTGCTGCTGAAATCGAGCCACTATTTTCATATGTTCTGATTTTTTTTTTTCATTAAAGAAAAAGGGGTTCCCATTTCTGGAATTTTATGTTAAATTTTTCTACTATAAATGTCAATTAATTCAAAAACATATGATAACATTGTGTTGACCAAATACATGCCAGTTTTTTACTTTTCACGTCAATAAGGACTAAAGTTTTAATTCGTTTTTTAACTTATATATATTTATCAATGTGCAAATCGGCCTATGATATAGTTAACTTGCTGTCTATACATTAACCCTTCTAAGTTAAAGGCTTTTACAAACACAAATTAAAATTAACCTTCCCTTTTTTCTCTCTCTCTTAATGGCAGGCTTCTAGAAGTGTAATGGTATTTATTTCACTTTATTTTATAATTACAAGTTCTCAAATTACTAGAGGCCTGGTGCACAAAATTCGTGCATGGGGGCGGGGGGAGGTGTCCCTCAGCCCATCCTGCACCCTCTCCAATCTGGGACCCTTTGAGGGATGTCGGACTGCCCGTTTAGGCCTGATCCCACCGATCAGGCCTAAACGGGTGGTTGGACATCCCTCTCACAATCCAGGACTGTTGGCTCCCAACTGCCCTCCCCTGCAGGCCTGGGCCCCCCCCAACTGCCCTCCTGTGTGGCCTGGTCCCCCCCAAAAAAACTGCCCTCCACTGCAGGCCTGGTCACCCCCCAACTGCCCTCCCCTGCTGACCTGGTCTCCCCCAACTGCCCTCCTCTGTGGCCTGGTCACCCCTAACTGCCCACAACTGCCCTCCCCTGCAGGCCATCTTGTGATCGCCATCTTGTGGCGGCCATCTTGTGGTGGCCACCTTGTGGCGGCCATCTTGTGTCCATATGGGGGCAGCCATCTTTGACCACATGGGGGCGGCCATCTTGTGTCTTGGTGTGACGGTCAATTTGCATATTACTCTTTTATTAGATAGTATTTGAGGCCAGAGTTTAAGGTTTAACTATTTCAATATGTGCCATAAATTACTAATCTAAAGTTCGGTCTTTCAGCGACCTTAATAATTGGGAATTAGAAAACATTACCTCATTTATTTAATGCCTATACTTTCTTAAGCATTTGATATACAGTTATAAATGCAAAGCTTTTGTGTACTTTAAAGTCAAAGATCCATTACCTGTAAACACTTTTTAGGATCATTTTTTTCTTAATTATGCATAAAATAAAATTAGAGAAAGCAAACTATTACATGATAATTTTTACTTAAATCAAAATATGTAACTTTATTTCTTAAAGATTTCGTTTCTTCAGCAGATGTTTCATTGTGCTAAGTGTACTTGAGTGATCATTAGTAGGAAGTATTCAAATGGATATTCCCTATAGCAGATCCCCCAATGAAGAAGTATCACATTTTCTCCCTATATTTCTCTAAAGACATCTACATCAAGTATTTAGACCAAGACATTTTTATGCATTTCGTGAAGTAATAAAATTTCTTAAAGGGTTTTTCCTCCTCCTCTTTTACTTCCTACATAAAAATATTTTTATGACGTTTCTATTTAGTACTATTATTTTGAAGAAAGGCACAATTCCTCCACTTGATTACTACTGAAGCATTTTAAAACAAATATTTATACTTCACACGTGATCTATATTATTCCCCTCTATTTTAATCCCTATGTACTTTTCTTTTTGTAAATTTCTAACCTCATTTCCATTTATTTGCTTTCTAAAGTCTCCTCTCCCTTATTTTACTTTTTTACTGAATGACTGAAATAATGTTCTCATTGTGTCTATTTCTGCTGCATCCAGCTCATGTCATTGTCCCACTAAAACCTGACAACCTTTCCTTATACTGTAACACTCAATATTCATGCCCCAAATTTCTATTCTCTTATCTTCCAGCACCTGTACTTCTTCACCATGATGTTGAAATATTCATGCCATTGGTGACAGCTGGTGAAATTAAATTTAAATGTAGATGTCTCCATAATTATACTCTACAACACTTTGTGAAGTGATTGTAAGAGAAATTTTACTGTCTGTCACGTGAAAATTTTTTCTGACTTTAGAGGCTATTGTTATTTGACATCTGAATATTCTGTTGTGCCATACTTTTTTTGAAAAAGTCAAATTTACAGCATTCAATTCTATCCTGAATATACATTAATTCAGGTGAATATAATTGATAATATACTAAGAAGATGTTTGCATGTTCACTGTTCATTCAAATAGCATCCACATTTGCTTTGTCTATAAAGAATTAACTATTTTGTCTGTCATTGACTAAGTGAGATGTTTCTGTAAAATGAATCAGAGTTTTTGCCACCACATTAAAAAGAGAAATAAATTTAGGTCATTCAGTTTTAAACATAATTCTACAGGCTTCAGTTGATTGTCAGCATTTGCACAGTCAGGTGGCTTTTTCCTTGTCCCCCAATGTGTAACATGCAAATGGCCTTTTTGCAAGTAAATGCAGATTCCCAATCTAGCCAATTCTGGAATCTGATCTCAAAGGACCCGAAAAGATTGGAGACTGACACAGATGAATTAACATAGATGTCAACACATGCAGCTTCAGTATATTTCACATGGTTCAAGAATCAACTAAGATCTCTGGCTTTGACTAGGTAGCAAAATAGAGTAAACCAAGCATAAATATTTTTGATATAAAAAAATCATAATTTAGAAAGGTTTTGTTAGTTTTCCATTGGAAAGCAAAACACTTCATTTACTTAGTTCAACTGTAGCCAATTAATGTTTATATCTTGTTTATTTTGTGTCTTGCACTCTGACAAGTCCTGGACCCTACCCTCAGGTAACTACCTTGAGGTATGGATGACACAGAGATATGGATAACACACCATAATGTGGTTGGTAAATGCTATAATTGCAGGACAGAATTCTTCCAATGGCAGTTTAGTTCACGCTTGTAGTTCAAATGAAGTTTTGGAAATACATATCTTTAATTGACATTATTAACTCCCGCACCCGCGTCACTTAGAAGTTAAGTTGCAGAGGTCTTCTGTTGGTCAGGCCTGATGGAAGAGATGTTATTGTAAAACTAGGCTTGCTGGGTCAAGGGGATACAGATATTTAAATGTATGGAAAGATGAGACAGGCAGCATGGGCAGTGTGACCTACAAAAAGCCATGGAGAATATTAGCATGGCAGGATGACTTTAGGGACAATATACATAGGCAATCAGCAAAAGCAATCATTCTGCTCAAAGAAAATTAAGAATAGATCCTCAAAACAAAAAGTCACGATTTTTCGCCAAGTTTCCAGGTAAGAACCAATTTAGGATGGGGACACTTCTAGAAGTGAGGTCACTTCCCCCAGAAGCTTGGCCTGTGAGGTAAGAGAAATCATAGTGTGGTAGGCAAACAGAAGCCTCTGATACTGATTTTACCTGGCTGAGATCCTAAGTAAAACATAATAGTGCATCCTGGGATGATGAGTGGCACAAATCAGAGATATTCTTGTAAACCTAAGGAGGCAGAGTAGTGAACCCCATCCATTAATTCACCAGTCTGACCCCTGTAAAAAGGCAGAGTGTGTGCAATCATAAATGCAGGCAAGTGTTAGACCTGATAGAAGCTGTTATATCAGAGGTAGTATTTTTTTCTAGAGCATTTTAGCACTATTAATTATGATGTTGACTATATTTTTATAACTTAGTCATTGCCATTTATCCCTACTTCCTAAGAGTTTAATAATGAGGATATATTAAATTTTATCAAATGTTCTGTCTTCATCTAAGTAGATAACCTTAAGTGTTTGTTTGTTGTTGATGTTTGTATATTAATGTGAAGAATTGTTTTGGTTGGCATGCAAGTCTTTAACCAATAATGTATTCTTAAAATTGAACCAATTTTCCTGTGCAGCATTATCCTGTTTACATTTGGGGGGCTCACATTTTGATTAGTGTTTTCATCTATGATCATGAGAAAGATTTGCCTTAATAGGTAATATTTTTATTATGATAATGTATAAAAAAGTAGGAACATCCTATATAATAAAAGCCGAATATGCTAAGTGTCTGGTTGTCCGTTCAACCAATCAAAGTGTAATATGCTAATGATATGCTAAGGCTGCTCAACTGCTCACTATGACGTTCACTGACCACCAGGGGGCAGACGCTCCCACCAGTGGGTTCGCTTGCTGCTGGGGTCCAGCTGATTGGGACTGCGTGAGATGGGCCGGACATGCACTGGAGCCCTCCCGTGGTCCCTCCTCAGCTGGCCAACCTCCTGCATTCCTCCCCGGCTCCAATTGTGCACTCAAGGGGTCCCTCGGCCTGGCCTGCGCCCTCTCACAATCTGGGACCCCTCAGGGGATGTCTCAGAGCTGGTTTTGGCCCGATCCCCCAGGCCAGGCTGAGGGACCGCACTGGTGCACGAATTCATGCATGGGGCCTCTAGTTCTATCATAATGTTCAAAATGTTTTATATTTTAATGTTTTTCTTTAATACTTGAGTTTTTAGAAGTATATTGTTTGATTTGTTTATATTTAGAAAATTTTAATTTATACCTTATTAGTGATTTCTATTTTAACTCTACTGTGATAAGATTTATTCTGAGTGTGTTTACTCCTTTGAAATACATAGACACTTCATGGACAAAGCTATATAATTTTTTTTCCCATTTGAAGATAATGTCTTTATTTTGTTTTTTTAAGAATTTCTCTTCAAACTTGGTTCTCAGTAGTTTCACTTTGCTATGCCTAGAATGATTTTCTTTGCACTTTTTCTTTTTAGGCTCAGAGCATTTTTGTAATCCATGGCTTGATGTCTTTAATCACCTTTAAAGAAATTTCAGCCTTCATCTCTTCAAATATTACTTCTGTACCATTCTCCATTTCTATTATACTGATGTTCTAATTAGAAGTTTGCTTAATTTTTCACCCTTCTTATGGCCCACACTACCTTATTTTTATTTTGTGCTTCAGTCCAAATACTTTCTACTGACCTATATTCAAGTCTCATTGACTTTATCTGAAAGGCTGCTAATCCTATGTACAGAGTTCTTCACTTAGTTGTTGTAGTTTTCATTTCTAGATATTCCATTTGAATAATTTTACGCATGCCAGACCTGTGATGAAATCATGTTACCTATTTTTGAACATATTATAGTTACCTTAATGTCCAAGTCTAGTCACTCTATTATGTGAATCACCTCTGATCTATTGTCTGTTTCTCTTTCTTTTTATAATTTTTAAATGAATAGTAAGCATTCTATTTTTTAAATGTTGAGGCTGACAGATGATACTGTCATCTCAGGAAAAGATTCATCCTATTCTTTTCCAGGCAGTGAGATGGGCAGATCACTACACTCTAACTGGGATCTGAAATGATTCAAAATTCTACAAACCTCTATTGTGATCTTTGGTCCCTCTCTTGTTTAGACCCATTTCTAGGATACCAGATAGAGCTTAAAATACTTACAGGGTCTCTTCTCTCAGGAGAGCTTGAGATTTTTGTCTACCCAGAATTTAGGAACTAATATATTGTGCAATGCTTTTTAGCCACTTTCTACACAGGTAGTCTCCAGCTCTGCAGAGCTTAAGCAATGTAGAGTTAGGCTGACTTAATAAGCTTGTCCTGATTTTGGTTCCTCAAGATTTGACTGTCAGAACAATTCTCCAGTGCCTTCACACATAATTTATTTTCATGTTTACTTTGGATTTATAATTGGTCTTGGTCGGAGTGCTGACCTATTATAAGCTACTGCATCATAGCCATGAGTGGACTTCCCCAAAGTGCTACAAAATCTGGGGTGAGAAAACATGATGCACAATGATAGCTTTATGAGGTAACTACAGGACATATTCTTGTCCCATGTAAGCCCATCCTAATCTGTTCCTCCAAATTGATTTACCTGAAACATAAATCTAAATATAGCATTTACCTATTAAAATATTTCAATGAAAATCTGCTGCATGTTAGAGTAATTTTATCCATCAGATGTCTACAATTTCTAAGGTCTTTAAAGCTTTAAACATTTTATAAAAATATTTGAAATATGAACAGAATTAATTTTAGTAAATATTAATCTCTATAGATGTGATATGTCAATGAACCAACAGCAACTCAACACAAATCTATTATAATTTTATATAAATATTTTATTGTGAAATGCAAGAGCATTTTAATATTTTATATAAGAGGTCCGGTGCATGACATTTGTGCACTGGGGGTAGGGGTCTATCAGTCTTGTCTGTGCCCTCTCGCAGTCCGGAACCCTTAACTCTTTACCGCCTGCCTGCAGTGGAGGCTGCCACCGCCACAAGCCCACTAGCCACAAGCCAGGCTTCTGGTTGAGCGGCACTCCCACTTTGGGAGTGCACTAACCACCAGGGAGCAGCACCTGCTTTGAGCATCTGCCCCCTGGTGGTCAGTGCACATTATAGCACAGTATGCAAATAGACTGAACCGGTTGTTCCGCGGTTCAGTCTATTTGCATACTAGGGTTTTATGATATAGAACAAAGCGGGTTTCAAAAGTAAGCTTGGTCCCATCAAAGTTACTGAGAAGTCTTAATCTTTAGATAGTGATGTATGATTTATTCTTTGCCTACTACATAATTTTATTTTTTAGTGCCTCACCACCCATACGTCCCTACCTCAAATACAGTGTACTATATCTGAAACTATGTAAACATACTTGAATACTGCCATCATTCTTTTGTATGTATCCATGTCTTTATTATCCCCTAAAGGCTTCATCTTCAAACATCAACACATTGGGTGTTAAGGCTTCAACATATGAAATTTGGGAGGGGGAGCGCACAGTTCAGTCTGTAGTTCTGTGTGGGTGTGTGTGTGCCTGCATAGAGGTGGTTTGTTTGTTTTTCTGCTGAGAATGTGTTTTTCACTCTGAGCTGATAAAATGAAACAAATGTATATACATTAGCTAAAAATAAGCTTATGTCCTTGTCCAAATATCCCAGTATGCCATAGAAACCCAACCCTGCTGGTCTTTGCCTCCCAGGGCTAGAAAAAAGCATTGTTAAATGGAGAGCTCCCCCAGGAGGCCAGTCTCTGCCTCTGCAGCATTCTACTCTTAATCACTTCAGCTGCATATGATTGGCCCAGGTGGGTGGAGGGGAGTGTCATCTGTTCTCTGTAAGTTCTTTGGCTTTGATTCCCTCAGCAGCTTTTTGAATGCCAGCATATTGTGGCTTTAAGCTTTAATTAAAGGGATTAACATAACAAATCCAAGAAAAAGATAACCTTATTATATGGCTTTGGGTTTACCAGTTAGAACATAAAAATAATTAAGATAATTTGATTTGATGCCTTTGGAAACATGTTTTTCCAGATATATGTGTGATAAACAATGCACACAAAAACCAGTAAGCAGAGACCAGGCTTAACAACATGGTCAGTACAGAACACATGTGAAAATGCGTTGATTAATACTACCGATTTTTAGTATTCATAAAAATGTAATAAGTCACTAAATGTAGTAAATGCTAATCAATATGTTTCCATGTAATTGGCTTAGCTGGGAATTTTCAGGCATGTGAAGATGCTAAAAACTCTATTATGGTTGTATGTTTTTAAACAAAATTTATTCCCACTGTTTTATGTTGGCAGTACTGTACTCCCCCACATCCATGGAGAATACGATCTGCGATACAAGTGGACACCTGAAACTGCATAGTACTGAAAAACTATGTTGTTTTTCTACACAGATACCTATGATGAAGTTTAATTTATAAACTAGTCACAGTAAGAGATTAGCAATAATAACAAATAATAAATTAGAATAATCATAGCAATGTATTGTAATAAAAGTTATATGATGTGGTCTCTCTCTCAAAACATTTTATTATACCATACTAACTTTTACACTTAAAGGGAGTACTTTAGAGCTTCTCTTAGAATTGCCAGTATCACTACTTTTGTTCATTGGGGCCATTATTAAGTAAAATACGGGTGACTTGAACAGAGGCACTGGGATACCATGACAATCCATCTGATAACTGATATGGCTAGTAAGTGACTAATAGGCAGGAAGCATATACAGTGTGGAGACTGGACAAAGGGATGATTCATTTCCCAAGTGGGATGGAGCAAGATGGAGTGAGATTTGATCACACTGCTCAGAATGGCACACAATTTAAAGCTTATCAATTGTTTATTTCTGGATTTTTCCATTTAATATTTTCAGCTTATGGTTGACATGAAAAGCAAAATTCCAGGTAAGAGAGGACTACCATCTATAGTAATAAAAGGGTAATACGCAAATTGGTTGGGATGCCCTCATGCAATGTCCGAACAGCAGGCTGCATGGGATGACCAGGCCAGCAGGGGGTGCAGTGAGGGGCGACCAAATAACTGAACAGCAGGCTGCGTGGGGCAACCAGGCCGGCAGGGGGGCGGGCAGTGAGGGGTGACCAAACGACCAAACAACAGGCTGTGTGGGGTAACCAGGCTGGCAGGGGGGCAGTGAGGGGTGACCAGGCTGGCAGAGGGGGGCAGTGAAGAGCAAACAGGCCAGCACGGGGGGGCCAGTGAGGAGTGACCAGGCAGGCGAGGGGGGGGGCAGTTGGTGGCGACCAGGCCGGCAGCAGGGGCAGTTTGGGTGACCAGGCCGGAAGGGGGGGGTGCAGTGAGGTGCGAACACGCTGGCAGGGGGCAGTTAGGGGCAACCAGGCTGGTGGGGGGGGCAGTTGTTGGTGACCAGGGTGAGCAGGGGCAGTTGGGGGCAACCAGGCCAGCATGGGGGGCAGTTAGTGGTGATCATGTCAGCAGGCAGAGGTGGTTAGGGGCGATCAGGCAGGCAGGCAGGTGAGCAGTTAGGAGCCAGCGGTCCCAGATTGTGAGAGGGATGTCCCAGATTGGAAAGGGTACAGGCTGGGCTGAGGGGACCCCCACCCCACTGTGCACAAATTTCTTGCACCAGGCCTCTAGTCTATACTAATAAAAGGGTAATATGCTAATTAGACTGGATGTCATCCAGCCGACTGTCCTGACAAATCCGGGAGCTTGGCCAGCCTGCAAACCGCCCCAGACCCTCTTCCAGGCCAGCCTCGCCCCCAGCAGGTACCCCCACCCCCATCAGGGGTGTGGTCGTCCTACAAACTCCCCTCAGCCCCTCACCCAGGCTGGCCTGCCCCCAGCTGGGACCCCCATCCCAATGGGGGTGTGGCTGGCCTGCAAACAGCCCTCAGCCCCTCGCCCAGGCCAGCCCCACCCCCCAGCGGGAACCCCCCTCACCCCGATCGTGGATGTGGCCGGCCTGCAAACTGCCCTCAGCCCCTTGCCCAGGCCAGCCCTGCCCCCAGCAGGTTACCCCCACCCCCATCAGGGGCATGGTCAGCCTACAAACTCCCCTCAGTCCCTCACCCAGGCTGGCCTGCCCCAAGCTGGGACTCCCATCCCAATGGGGATGTGGCCAGCCTGCAAACAGCCCTCAGCTCCTCGCCCAGGATGGCCCCAACCCCCAGCAGGGACCCCCACCCTGATTCGGGACCCCCTTCAGGGCAGGCCAGCCAGCCCTCACCTGTGCACCAGGCCTCTATCCTATATAATAAAAGGTAATGTGCAAATTAACCCTAACGGCAGAATGACCAGAACGACTGCTGGACCAGTCACTATGAGATGCACTGACCACCTCTTGGGCTGTTTCCCGGCCAGCAGGCTCTGATTACCCGATGGCAAATGGGGAACCAGGGGTGGGTAGCGGCGGGGCGCAGGGCCAGCTGTGGGCAGCTGGGGAAGATGGCCCTGATCGCAGGCCAGGCCTAGGGACTGTACCTGTGCACGAATTTTGTGCGCCAGGCCTCTAGTATAAATATATAGCAGGAATGGGATGAAGCAATGTGCATTCTTATCAGTGTAAATGGCTAATGGCTTGCTAGGGGTAGTGGTGACGAGGGGATGTATTTATAGAGGTGTTTATGTTTTCAAAACTTTCTTAGGTCAAAGTACTTCTGCAGGGCATCAGGGAACCTCACTGTGCATATACTGTCCAGGGTCTCTGCCAGATAAGTAAGCCACATAGCAGGAGGTGATCGAAGATTTAGGGGCATATGTCCTTCTCATCCCAGTCCCAGGTATCTTTTCATCCAACGTCTCATACAGTAATGGAATAGATTAGGGATAGGTGCAAAGCTAAAATTACATCCCTTTCCACCTTTACTTTATTTGGTTCAAATAGCAGCTTTTCATTGATTTCATTTAATTTTAAGAAGGCATTCAGTTGATATCTTTACACTTTTCATTCAGAAATACAAATAATAGAAATAACTTTTCATTTGACTATAGTTCACAACTCAGGTATATATGCCGAGTAGGAAAATTCTTCACGTTTAATTTTGCTACAAATTCAGAAAAACAAATGCAAGGCGGTGTTCTAAAGGTACATAAGCAAATAATATACAGCCTGCTCAGATATCCCTTTCTCAAATTCCTGACCATCAAATCAGTCAGTTACATGTCCCATGACTTCCCCATGAATCTCTGTGTGAATAAGTATACATTTTTAAATGTAGAAGTTTAGAACAAGCTTCCCCCAAATCTGCCACTTCGGCATGTGAATTATTTGAGCTGAAGGCAATCAAGACCCTGCAGGCATAGAAGAAACTTTTGCTTCTCTCTTAAAGAATTTAAATTAGAGGCCTTGCCCATAATAAGAGTTATCAGCAGAAATAACTTTGTGTGACCTATCAATAAAGCAGGGCAAACTTCTAATTATAGAATATCTGCTCTTTTTATCCTCCTGCAATTATGTTCCTCCCCTCTGAAGCCCTAAGGTGATCCTTAACTCAGAATGTCACATATACCTCACTTTCCTTTCTGCTTTTGAACCTCTCATGCATGTGTGGTTCCTATGAATACATATGTATTAAGTTTGGTTATTTTCTCTTGTTAATCTGTCTCATGTCAATTTAATTATTAGTGCAGCCAATAGAACATAGGATGGTAGAAAAATGTTTCTTCTCCCACAAAATCTTATTGATTTGTGTGACCATATTGTTTGGGTGGCAGTGAGGGGCAGAGGTTTTGCATGTCTATCATGATCTAAAAACCAGATGAAAAGGAAATAGAAAGGCAAGGTTAAAAGAAAAAAAATAATTATATGAACAAATAAATCAGAATATGAGAGCAAGATTATGTTAGAGATGTTCCTTATTCCAGCGACCTCAAACACCCGTATAACTGTCTCTGCACTTAGATTGTTCTGCATTTTTCAAACTAACATTGGTGGCAATACTACCTGTGAAACAATAGTCCACAATTGGAGCTGTGGTTTTTCAGATCATGTCCCTTGTAACAATTTTTTTTTTTTTTTGCCTGGGGTCAACAGTGAAAATAAATAAGAGATTGGTCATCTGTGGAGATCTTTTCCAGTGTCCATTCTTAGACACACTTTTAAATATATCTAAGATGCCTTTCCTTGATTCATCAGAAAAAAATCAATAAAAAATGCTCTCACTAAAAAATAAACTCGTATTCAATTTTAAGTGAAGGGATGTTGAAATGACAGAAGCATTTAGTTACTGAAACCAAGAAAGAACAAATAAAGAGTAAAAAATCAGTCAGTGTCCTTTTAGGGAAAATTCATGTGAGAATTTGTATCAATTCAAGATTATTCACCTTCGAAATTCAGACAGAAAAGATAATTGACTATCATAGGAGAATTTGGGTTTTAAACAGCAGAAATGAGACAGCCAAGCAGACTTAAATAACAAAAGGGAATTATTGTTCATATAATTACCTAATAATAATTTTGGCAAGGATTTGTCTGTGATTCAAATAATTTCATTCACTTAACCTCCATTTACTTCCCCTAATTCCTGGTTTTCCTTCCTTGGGGTAGTTGCTACAGACTGGGTAGGCAAGATCTTTCCTCCTATTATCAATAAGGTTATAAACTGCCCCTCAGGCTGTAAGCTTCCTTGTTCATGTCCAACTCAAAAGGGGTCATTTGTTTCCAAGGACTTCCAGGAGATGTCCTGATAAATGTGCATGAATCTGAAATAATTGCATAGGATAAGATTAATATCTATTATATTCATTATACCCTCTCCCCTGGAACAGGGATGTGATTAATTGCATGCAAATTCAAGTATCTTTAAATGGTAGAGAAAGATATCTTCCTCAAGAAAACTTGAGGTGCTTTCCAAAAATGGGAATGGGGTGGGAAATTGATATCGGTCACTTAATTGGCAAGTGTTTACTGAATAAGACAACATTAACACTTAAAAAATAGAAACTGTTTACACAGATTCCAGATACACTTTCTTTTTTTTTAAATACATTTTCATTGATTTCAGAGAGGAAGGGAGAGGGAGAGACACATAAAAACATCAATGGTGAGAGAGAATCATTGATCCTCTGCCACCTGCAGACCCCCCACTGGGGATCAAGCCTGCAACCCTAACATGTGCCCTGACCCTGTCCGGGAATTGAAGCATGACCTTCTGTTTCATAGGTCGACCCTCAACCACTAAGCCACAGTGGTCGGGCTCCAAGTCTACTTTATCAGCACAAATTTAGCAGCTGATAAAAAAGCACCCATTATTTAATTAAATTAAGGCATATTAAAAATTTTAAGAGTCTGAACAAAGATAGAGTCAAATTGGGCAGCATCCAATCTAGCAGATAGAAAAGAGCTCTGAAATACTGTACAAAATGAATATCCTTTAGAAGCAAACAGAAGAAGGAACAAGGAAGTTATACAGGGCAAAAAAAAAAAAAGGTAGGTTGTTTATTGCAAGGTTACTTTCATTTAGGGCATGACATACCTATCAGGTAGGTTATCTGACTAGTGCTATTCAGGTGATTACTGAATGGCTCTTCTTAGATTCCATTTCTGGAGGAGCCAAAACTATAATTAACTTAAAACCTCAGTTTGGAGATGTAGGCTTAGCATAAGTGACTCCATTTTAGGCCTTCTGTGTCAGAAGTCCAGTTTGCCATTCTATTTAGAGTAACACATCCTATCTAATAAAAGAGTTATATGCAAATTAACCACCACTCTGCTACACCCACAAACCACGCCAATAAGTCACACCCACCAGCCAATCAGGAGCGAGTATGTAAATTAACCCAGCCAAGATGGCTTCGGCCACAGAGAGAGCAGGAGGGAGGCTTGGGTTTCCCTGGCGATGGAGGAAGCCAAGCTTTCCGCACACCCTGGCTGACCCAGGCCTCTGCTTAAGGCTACAAAGTTTCAATTATAGAAGATAAATAAATCCCAACAAAAATGGCGGCAGCCACCGAGCTGGAGAGAGCAGGAAGCTAGAGTTGCCACCCGGCGATGGAGGCAGCCAAGCTTCTACAGCCCTGGCTTGATTTGGCCTCCACTTAAGGCTACAAAGTTTCAATTATAGAAGATAAATAAATCCCAACAGAAATGGCTGCTGCCATGGAGCAAGCAGGAGACTTGGCTCCGCTCCAGGCTACAAAGTTTCAATTGTAGAAGATAAATAAATCCCAGATACCAGGGCCTCCACTTGGGTTGCCGGGGGGGTGTGGCTGGCCTGCAAACCACCACAGGCCCCTCACCCCAAGGGAACCCCCAATCCCCAAGGGAACTCCTACCCTGATCCAGGACACGCTTCAGGGCAAACCAGCCGGCCCCCACTTGTGCACCAGGCCTCTATCCTATCTAATAAAAGAGTAATATGCAGATTGACCATCATTCCAACACACAAGATGGCTGCCCCCATGTGGTCAAAGATCCTGCCCCCATGTGGACACAATATGGCCACCACAAGATGGCCAGTAGGGCAGGGCAGTTGGGAGGGACCAGGCCTGCAAGGGAGGGCAGTTGTGGGTGATTAGGCCAGCAGGGGAGGGCAGTTGGGAGGCACCAGGCCTGCAAGGGAGGGCAGTTGTGGGCGATCAGGCCAGCAGGGGAGGGCAGTTGGGGGTGACCAGGCCAGCAGAGGATGGAAGTTGGGGGCAAACACGTTGGCAGGGGAGCAATTAGACATCAATCAGGCTGGCAGGGGAGTGGTTAGGGGGTGATCAGGATGGCAGGCAGAAGCTGTTAGGGGCAATCAGGAAGGCAGGCAGGCGAGGAGTTGGGAGCCAGCAGTCCTGGATTGTGAGAGGGATGTCCGACTGCCCGTTGTGCAGGCTGGGCTGAGGGACACCACCCCTGGGCTCGAATTTCGTGTACCGGTCCTTTAGTAGCTAATATAAAAATCAAGATGGTGGCCAGGCTGACTTTTCCTCTGGAGTCTCCCAGGAAATAAGTGCTCACATATCAATCTGTATGTTGACAGAATCCATTTATTTTCAGCTATACAATTCAAATCACATTTTCTTTCGAGCTGGAGTCTGAAGTAGACTTCAGTTCCTGGAGTGCACTCCCACTTCCTCTGCTCATGGCCCTCTCCTTCTACAAGCCAGTAATGCTCCATGAGTCTCTCTGGCACTCCCAATCTCTGACTTGCTCTTCTACAACTACCTGGAGAAAAACTCTCATTTGAAAGGCTGATATGATTGGATCAGGTCTACCCAGAAAAATCTATTTTAAAATCAACTGTTTCATAATCCTGGGAGCAAAACCCATCATTTTCAGCTGGGGGTTCATTCAGGACATATATACCAAAGAGAGCAGGAGATCTTCAGAGAAACTTAGAATTCTCTCTCACACATCCATCTAATTACTTTTTGCCTATAAAATGATATCTTAAATAAGGTTTTCACATTAACCCACTTTAAAAAAGTCTTTTCAATTAGCATGCCAGGTACATTTTAGGTATAGCAGTTAATTATCATTCATGTTTAGTAATTAGAGCCGTTGAATCTCAAGTGATTAAATTGATAAATTATTTTTCTGAACCTGTCATTTGATGCATCAACCAAAGAGTGGTCAGCATTTGAGTCCCTCTTGAAATGGTCAGTTACCATCTCATCCCTGACAATTACAATTTGCTTAATTGTCCTAGGTTCAATTTTCCCTACTCCATTATCTTTCCACTTATACTAAAATTCGATTGCTAGTTACATAAATGTTATGTATTTATAAAAATAAATACCATATGCAATGTCTGGTTTTAAAAGGTCATTTAAACAAGTGGGTAAAATATAAAAGCTTATGATGGAGAAAGGAATATTTATGGTGCTTCTGTGAATGTGAGTGAATTAAGTATTGAAGGTTTCAGTATACAAAAATAACTAAAATAATGCATCATAAGATTCAGTCACATCTTCTCAGAATTTCCCCTTTATTCTTTTCCTTTTGTTAGCTTTAGTTTGTCAAAGGACTTAATGAAATGTAACATATTAAAGATAAACTCAATTGCTTAAACCCTAATTCAACACTGCACATATTTCCCATCACTTTCAGCAGTACAAGCGTTCTCTAGTTTTTCCTGCTTTGACTTCTGCTCCTTTACTGCTCTTGATATTCGATGATAAAGGCATTCCCTTTGAGAATCTGATAAAAATCCATTGATTTTCATCCCATAGAAATATATATATGTATATATATGAATATATACTCATCTACACAACATTTTGCTTTCAATTTGGAGACTCACTGATCCCCTAAAGCTATCTCCATTTCACATCTCTTAAGTTATGCTATTATTTCTCTAAAAGGTTTTATATCCACATCCCCTCTCCATTTCCTGAGTTCTCACCCTTATGTCTCATTTACTGCAATCATATCCTTATTCTTTCCAGACACTAGTATACCCTTACTTAATGTACCATACACACAGATAATGTTCAACTATTTTTTCTCAAAACACTTTCAATACATTCATTTACTCATAAGTCTCCCTCTTTGTATTTTTCTCATCTAAACCTACAAAGCCCCTTTTCATCTCTTTTCCCTAAACTTACTGCTTCATCCTATTACCTAATTACTGGTTATGAAAAATACTAAAGCATGTGTTTTCTTGGCTTCAACCAAATTCAAATACTTTCCTTTAAATGAAAGTAACTTCATCCTTTCTGCCTGCACGTCTTTCTTTGCGGGTGGCTTCACCACCACCCTTAATGCTCTAGCCTCACCTATCTGCCCTCCTGCAGTATATTGATGTTGCATGTGTGTATATATGCTGTTGATATTAATCTCAAATCATATTTATTTTACTCATTTTCACCATTGCTACACTGAAAAGTCAGAGGTAAAACAGGGTCTGTGTCCATTGCACCTATCCCTCTATCTGGCCTCCCC
Source organism: Cnephaeus nilssonii (assembly GCF_951640355.1). NCBI lineage: Eukaryota > Metazoa > Chordata > Mammalia > Chiroptera > Vespertilionidae > Cnephaeus > Cnephaeus nilssonii. Next base: position 62,446,203 of record NC_137076.1, on the reverse strand, counting down.
TTCCCACTTCTAATTAAAGCAGTATGCTGTCTGTAAAACCATACGCACACATGTAGTTAAGTACTAGGGGTGAACTTAAAAAAATGAGTCAAGAAATCATATTCCCTATATTTTTCAAAGAAAAAAACCCCACTAATTTTAGTAGAACTGAACATAGTTTGAAATCCTGTTAGAAGTTCACAGTTAATTATCTTTAAAAATATATTTCATGCAACACAATACCTAAACATACATACACACATACATTCACACTTATACAACCCTGAAAATAAAGTGAAGGTGATAAAATGTTTCATTCTCCCTGACAAGACTAAATGGAATGGGTAAGTTCTCAGGACTTGCTCAGAGGTTTACTCTTCGATAAAGATCAATTCATTGACAAAAATAAACTCCAATGCAGGAAGCAGAGTTTCTGACTTTGCACTATACCTAGATCTTGATGTCCAGTAACAGAACAGAGAAGGAAAGAAGAAATCGTGAATCACATTAGTGACTTGCACAGGGATATGGTAATCCTACCTAATAAAATAGTAATATGCAAACTGACTGCACCTTTGCTATGCCCAAGCCACGCCCACCAGACAAAGCCACGCCCACCAGCCAATCAGGGTGAGTATGCAAATTACCCATCAAAGATGGCAGTTAATTTGCATACGCTGAGAGAGGGAGGAGTGAAGACTGAAGACAACTTAGAAGGAAGAGGGAGGAAAAGCGGGAAAGCAAGGAGGCTGCCAGAGGGAAAGCTCCGGAGGGGCGGAGCGGGGCGGAGCGGGGCGGAGCGGGGGTGGGGCGGGCGGCAGAGGCGTATGGGTGCAGGCGCAGCGGCCACAAAGGCAGCAGCAGCGGCAGTGCACAGGGCCGCAGCGGCCGCTTGCAGGATTCTTCCTGCAAATGGGCTACTAGTGGTTATATAAGGAACCTCTGCCATGAAGAGGCCCAGATGACATGAAATTGGGGAGTGATGGGCTCGGTGACTATGAGGAAGACAAAGTCAAGGAATAGTCCTTTTAGTGGTAGTAAGGCTCCCCAGTTTATCCTGGGAGAGATGTTTGCATTGGCTTCCATGGCTCTTTCCCGGTGCCATGGTCCAGGTCAGAGTTGACAGAGGCTCTCTGGTCCATGGTCTCCTTGCACACACAGTTGGTAGTAATGCAGTTAGCAATGGATGCACAGGTTGTCTGGGAAGTATGTCAATTCCCTAAGTGACATCAGCAGTCAGTCAAGAATCATGCAGCAGCTTGAAAATATAAATACCTGCAGAGATTATGAGGAGAAGGGGGTATTTCAGACATAGTCAAAATTGGCCAGAATAATAGCTCCTTCCACTTTTCAATGTTGAAAAAAGAGATCGGGTGATTGAACACAGAAAAGTTGCTATGCTATTAATTGGCATCATAACTGTTCCTTTAAGTTGATGGCCCAAGAAAACACCTGTTATGTTTATATTTATATCTTAATTGGGTATAGATTAGGCATTGTGGGAATTCAGACTTTGTCAAATCAATACTATAAAGTGACATTATAACAATCTGTGTTGGGAGATGCTGAAAAACCATTCACTTTAAAATGGGACACTTCCCACTTCCTTATTCACATTGTATATTAAGAATAGCTTCTATACTTGCCATAGAAAAATGTTAATTTGTTAATTTGAAGAGTAGCTTTTTGGTGGTAAATAATATTGCATCGATATCATGTAGTTCATTTGCTCTCCCTGTATTACCTGTGGGTTTTTAATTGAAACTCATGAGATAATATCAGTATTTAGCAGTTCCTGGATATGATTAGATGTTAGCCTCTTTGGAATAAACCCAAGTTATTTATCGGGGAAAGTGAAAATCAAAGTTGAAATGACTTGTCTAAAATATTTAGGATGATAACAGTGATATTGTGTGGCCTGTATTCCAAATATGGCAACAGTTTTTACAATTCAGTGCATACGTAGACAATAAAAATGTAAATTTTATACAAATAGACAGCTAACTTTTATGCTACTAAAATATTTGGAATCGGTATAACATTTGTAGTGAAATATTTCACTAAAGGGTAGGATTTGGTTTCCAATTCAGCTTCTGCAAGTTAATGCCTGTAAGGTTTTGTCAGTTAACTGAAATTTAGAAACATATTTTAATCTATTAAACAGAGATCAAAAATTCCTATCTCACTGGTTATAATGAGGTTTAAGTGAGAAAAAGAGGTAAAATCACTTTGCAAGAGATAAACTCTAGTTATATTATTGAAGTTGTTAAACAAGTACAGTTAGGATAAGCATACAAAATATTACTTTAAATAGAGAGTAATAAATGCTAATGCATAAAACACAAGCTAAAATGTTTAAAATGACTTTATAAGGGCATTTAAATATTAAAAATAAAAGACACATGGTGGATAAATAATGAAAAGTGAATTGGGGTAAATTTCTGGCCTTTTTATAACAATAATATTAACTTCAAAGAAGTGCTTTTTAGCTAAATGTTTTGTAAATGTGTTGTGGCATTTTTATCCTAATATTGGTTCAATATTCTGGATTAATCATTACAATACTGCATTAGGTAGCATTTTGCAGCCCCAAATGGCAATGTTGCCTATTGAGAAACAGTGGGAAAGGAGCCATGGAGATCTGCAGTTAGTGAGGTCAGCACACACCTCTGACATATCCAAAGCCTGGGTCATTTCTCTGACTGATATATAAAAGAAGAAATAAAGGCCAATATCATAAACATCTGGACAAGCTCCCTGTGCATATAATATGAACTGTTTTTATCACTCTAAGTAAAAGTTATAAAAGAAGAGGGAAAAAGGGCAATTGTCAGGAAGATTATATTCATTGTCAGATCTCTTGCATGGAGAGATAGAGACGGGACTGAGTCATATTGGACAATTCAAGGGAATTATGTTAATTTCCTTCCTTCCTTCCTTCCTTCCTTCCTTCCTTCCTTCCTTCCTTCCTTCCTTCCTTCCTTCCTTCCTTCCTTCCTTCCCTCCTTCCCTCTTTCCCTCTTTCCTTCCTTCCTTTTTCTTTTTATTTTCTTTGAAGATAATCATGTAATTACTATGCCAATTACACGGATGATCAGTAGAAAAAATACCTCATTATGTACTGGAATGAACTCTCTCAGGTCCTTGAGGATGTATTCCATTGATGCCCATGATATATGGAGGGAGCACAAGAATTCCCATTTCTAGCTATTTATCTCTGTTTTCTGGAACTTATCTTGAAAAACTCTTTCCTAAGAACCACAGGGAACATTAATTTAGGTTGCTATATATTTTGCAAAATTATGTAAATGTTGTATCTATAAATGCAGTGTACAATATCTACCCATGGAAAAAACTATAGAATGACTTAGGTTTGAATGAAGCAAAAATCTTCCTGGCTTCTCTATGTAGAGAAAAATTAGCATGTAAATGATCCATAATAAATAGGAATAATAATACCAAAACATAACAAGAAGCATTCTTCCTCTATTCTCATCATGCTAATTTTTAGCTAATTATGACTGGTAATTCTGATGTTTTCTTGAGCTCATGCAATATTAAAAAAAAATTGAGTTTGCTCAAACTCAAATTTATTGAGCGAAAAGTGTGTATTTCTAATTTCTTTTGACATGCTCAAAAACAATGGAAACAAATCACTCTGATGTGGTTAGAGTATGTGTGTTTCTTGAATTCACCTTTCCCTCCAGCTATTTTTTTTTTCTCAGCCTGATTGACTTTGAAATTTGTTTTCTGCTTAGCCCTATGAGGCACCGATTTCCACAGCAAACTTTGATTTTATTCCTCTTCACTTTAACCAAACTCTCCTTACTTTTGTAATGACAAAATAAACTAATGCTGTTAAACTGAAATACCAATAAAAGTAGGCAATTTATCTCCTTTCCCATTAACTAAGTGTGGCCACTGGACGTTTCCTTCCTTACCCAGGTTCCTTTTTCTATTCTTTCAAATGAAGTGATCCCTATTCTTTCAGAACACTTCTTCATATTGCATTAGTAATAGAAATGCTAGGCAAAGTTTAGGGATATGACTTCGTATGGCAGGCAATACGAAAAGCTTTTTTGAGTACAAGAGGCTGTGAAAGTTCACGGAAAATATATCACATAGCTGACTATCTGCTCTATCAACAAACTGAGTTGGCCGACATACAGTATACAGATTGAAAAAGAATTAAGTTATCATGGTTCACTGAAAATAATGTGCAAAGTAAACTCAGTATTCCTCAAAGAATACATTAAGATTGACAATAATATGTCAATTTTCTTTTTGATATATTGGACAGGAACTTGACATTTCCTTTATGGTCATGCTTTTTGTGTCCCAAGCTAGGAAATACAAGCTTCCTCTAAAAGACAAGTATGTTGAACCATTTGATATTATCCTAGGTTCTTGCTTATATGTATCATCAATCTTAATTAATCTCAAATTTCATTCATGGTGTAAGATAGAAATTAGTTTCTTTTCAATTGGGATATCCATTTCTCTAGCAAAATTTATTGAAAAACATTTCCTTTCACCATAGAAGCGCCAGACACTTTTCTTGTAAATCACTTGACCATATATATGCAGGTCTCTTTTCAAACTTTCTATTCAGTTTCATATATGTGTATATGTATATGTATATATATATATATATATATATATATATATATATATATATATATGTATATATATATATACACACATACACACACACATATATATACATACACACACATATATATGTGTGTGTGTATATATATATATATATATATATATATATATATATATATATAAAATCTATTCTCAAGTCAATACCATATCATCTTGATTGCTGTAGCTTTTTTACAAAGTCTTTAATCAAATAATATAAAGCCTCAAACTTGTTTCCCTTTTCTAATTTTCTTTTGAATATTCTAGGAACTTTAAAAGCATGCCAAATGTATCTTCACTAAGGATATTCCAAATAAACTTACAGTAAAGTTAAATATAAAATACAATACAGTTTACATGAATATTTAATGCAGTTAATTTGCTTTTCAATAAAAGTTATAAAAATATTGTTGCAATAGAGGTTACTTTACTGAAATATTTAGTTTTGAAATACAGAAAGTCAAACAGGTATTTTGATTTCAATTAATATGTCTATTTACAGCAATACTTACAGGTTATTTCTAATAAGCCAGAAAGTAAATAATAGTTAAACATTGTACAGAGTGGTCCTTGGTCAGTTTGTCAATATGCAGGATTGACTGGCTGCCAAACTACTACATGCCTCAGGAGATATTAAAATGAGCTTCAATTTTTATATAGTAATTGGAAATTTCAGAACCTGTTGTTCCATCAGTTTACAAAAATGGATATATCCAAAAGGTGTAACAATTTGCAAAAAAAATTGCTTGTGAGTGCAAATATCTACTGATAGAAAATTGTAAGAAAAGGAAAATATTTTTTAAAATATGTAGAATCATTCAATTATTTATGATCTTTTGGAAACTGCCAGTTTTCAAAATCTTATTAAATTCCATTCTAAAGCCATAAAAAAGAAATGTGAAGTAGACTATCATTATGCCAATTCTAGCTTATTTTCATGTTTTATATTTAATATGTGTATCATAAATTAATAATTTGCATATTTAAATACTATTTGCAACACTTGACAAAGTTAATACAACATGTAATATACCAGCTATGTTTCTGGCACCTAGAAATAAATATATATTTAACATCAAAATATTTTGGAAGTGTTTTTTTTTAATGTTTTTAATGAAAATAATCATAATATTCTATATTAATACTTATTCACAGTCAGTATAATTATTTATAATATTCTTTCTCAATGACAAGGTCATGTCACTCATTAATTTATTCACTTAGGTAATTATCAATTTAACAAATCTTTATTGAAGACCTATCATATACGGTAACTATTTCACTTATTAGGGATGAAAAAATGATCTCACTCCTCCAAGACATTGCACTTGAGTTGGTAGAAAGTTTATTTATTAAAACAGAAAATAAAAATGGAATTGCCCTCAAGTAAAATTATATTTAGCTTTCCAGACTGAGCTTTCTTCACAATATTCCATATATTTTAAACTTCCATTAAAAACTTGATCTTTGGTTTCTACTACCACTTTAAATTTTCAACATTAGACCACTGATATGAACTACAATAGTTACTTTAATTTACTGCAAGTAGGTCTCATTGTAAAAAATTTCTACTCTATAAGGTTTAATGATATGGTATAAGGTATATAATGTGGTGTACAGTATATGCCAGACTATTTTTCCCCTGTTTAAAACTAAAATATAAAAATTTTACCTACATAGAAAAAAGGTAGTTAAACTTGACTTACTTTTTTGAAACTAATCTTTCTTTACTTTTCATAAATTAAAAGAACTCATTATGAGAATACAATAAATTACTATTACTAATATGCTTAAGCCAAAATAAGGTTCATATTTTTCTAACCATAGGTTTGATAGATTTTATGTAAATATAGTCTAGAACTTATTTTCATCAATTTTATTTACAACATAATATTTTACTTACATGGTAGGTAGTAAAACTACACAAAAAAGGCCAAGGCAATCTAGACCGGAACAGCCAGTCGATCGGTCACTATGACACGCACTGACCACCAGGGGGCAGATGCTCTACGCAGGAGCTGCCCCCTAGTGGTCAATGCACTCCCACAGCCAACCTCCCGTGGCCTCTCCCCCTGGCTGACCAGCCCCCATCGGCCCCTGGTGCTAAACCATTTGTAGAGACCTGCTTCTGGGTCGGGGTTTCGTATGTAGTAGTATGTAGTAGAGCAGCTCTCTCACTGTGATCTATTAAAAGTCAACCCTCGACACAAGGGTTTGTCTCACTCCTGTCCTCTCCCTTTCCAGGGTCCGCCTGCCCACCGCGGTGGTGGTGCAGTGGTGAGGGAAGGAGGAGGGGGGGGGCGGTTTCTTTTGTGCCTGGCTGGCGACTGTTGCCACCTTTCCTGACCCTACCGGGGCCTTTGGGCCTGGGCTGGGCTGGGGAACCAGGGGTGAGTGTGGCAGACGCAGCCCCTTTCCCAGAGGGGCCAAGGGCTGGCTCCCTCCTTAGGGCCGGCGGCCAACCTCCCACGGTCCCCCCCCCCCCAATGCATGAATTCATGCACTGGGCCTCTAGTTTTATATGTCTTTGAAAATATATTTTCTTACTAAATAACATGATCAGCTTCAAATATAGTCATAGGAGCTATTATTTATATATATAAAAGCCTAAGCAACTGTTACGACGGAATGACCAGAATGACCGGTCGTTATGACGTGCACTGACGACCAGGGGGCAGACCCTCAACGCAGGGGCTGCTGCCAGCCCACAGGCCCAGATCACCGATGGGGCCTGCCGGCCACCCTCCCAGTCCCTCTCCCTGACTGGGAGGCCCAGATTGCCCAATTGGGGCCAGGCACCTGGGCTGAGATGGGGAACCAAGGGTGGGTGGTGGCGGATGTGGCCCTTTTACCAGGGGGGCCAAGGGCCGGCTCCCTCCTCAGGGCCGGCGGCCAACCTCCCAGGCCGGCAGGCCCCAATTGGCCTGCCACCTGCCCACCACGGTGGCAGTTGGCCCCTCCCCCTAGTCAGCAGGCTCCAACCGCCCAATCAGGGCCGGGCCCTGGGCTGGGATGGGGAACCAGGGGTGGGTAGTGGTGGATGAGGGTGGCAAGGGAAGGAGGAGAGGGGGAGGCGGGGAGGCGGGGAACCTGATTGGCCCTGATCGGCCCTGATTGACGGCCAGGCCTAGGGACCCCACCCATGCACGAATTTTGTGCACCGGGACTCTAGTTGTGTATATAACTTGGTTTCTTGATCTCCTCTATTGGCCTGTTTATGCATAAAAAAGTATTATTTTTAAACAAAATTTACCTTTTTTCTAACACTTGTCTTTTTGTTGCACAAATATTCAATTCTAGGTAGACCTTAAGTACAGAGAACTGAAATAAAGTCATTTCTTTCCTTGATTTTTATACTTGTTAAACAAGAAAATGCCTATTCACATATGTAAAATGTTGAAAACTACAGCAAAATATTTATTGCATTCCTGTGAGTGTCAAAATATCCTTCTTTCACAGAATTTCAGATCAAGGCAGGTCATCAAATCCCATCCTCACTCTATGGTAAGAATACAGCTCACAAAGTTCTTTCTGTTGTCTCAGAGTCTAGTTCTCAGTCTGAGCACAAGATTCAGAATAAGGTACCTCACCCATTCATACCCTTGCATTCAAAGGAACTGCACACCCTCTTCAACGCTCTCCGAAATCCTCTCAGATGGTTCTCAAATACACCTGAGACTTGATTATTCCCTTTTGTAAACTCAAGTCCAAGCAAAGTGGACACAGTTTAATTTCCTTTTGCAACTTATTTCACAGGTTTCAGTTTCCTTTTACAACATATTCTGCAAGACTTCACAAAGACCCATTAAACTGCTCCATGTGTCCAAACAAATCTGCTAAGCAGCCCAGTGTTAGCAGCCACACTTCACCTTGAAATTCTGCACTGAATCAAATCTTTTATTTCCTTTGGAGCACTCCTCTAATTCACCTATCTGCTGAAATACCCTGCTGAGCACTCTCCACCTACTGAGCTACCACATTTCTGTGTGTAGCAAATGTATGTGCTCTTGACCAGGTATACACCCATTTAAAACATATTCTCAAGTAAACTGGTCTTTGTTTAGTAAAGTAATTGTGTAGCATCATTTAGAAATTGTGTGTGTTTTTTTATTCACCACCAAGAACTTTTATCACCAGCATTTCCCCATAAAAAAGGCATTGTTGTGACCATGTCAGGATTTTCCTTTATTTAAAGAGATATAAAAGCAAGCATTGATAGGGCACCATCAGCACAGATGTCAACAGAGTTCCTTTAAGACCAACTCTTTGTTTGCAGCGAAGAGGAGAAACATTAAAAACACCCTGGCCTTTGATTGTTGTTTCAGTTTGCTTTCTGCAGTAGAAAAAAAAAACCACCATGAATCTCACCATCATTCACAAATCTTACAAAAGCTACAGCATGACATGTACTGGGAGAAATCTCAGGCCTCATCCACCAGGTAGTGGAGCTGTTATTTTCAGATTATTACATACAACTGCTTCAGCATTATGTGGCATGATATTATTATGTCTAGTATACTGTTCAAGACTGGAATCTTTCCAAATCCCCACATTGTATCTTGTCCTGGCATTTTAATCACTATAATTTTACAGATTGGCATTATTAAGTTTTCACCAACTGTGTGACTTTTCCTTCTCAGGACAATATGTTTGACTACAAATAACTTGCTTCCTGAGACTCGTATTAAAGTGACTTTTCAAAATGAAAACTTTAGTTTGTTTTGTGGTTCTAACATCCATTAAAATAACCAGTACCTTTATATGTCAAAAGGTGTGACGTGTAATGAGGTATATTTTCAATTCTGCTGGAGCCATTCCTGTATTTTTAGTTTATTTGCCACAGTTGACACAAAGTAGAATAGAAAATGTGAATTATTGGCTCAGAAAGAGTCCACGGCAAAGAGACTTTCATTGTGTGTGTGTGTCCCTCGTTATACTTCTCAAATGACTCAGAAGATTACATTGTTCATTGCCAACCTTTGCAAAATTGTTCATTGGCTTAGACTTAGAATCCTCCTCTTTCTTTCACCTCATCTTCAAACACCACCACACTCAACTCCCAAACACCTTTGTTAAAAAATAATAACAACAGGGAGGGGGATAGGCTAACAAGATATAAAATGGAAGCATATCATAATTAAAAATAAAATTACAAAAATAAAATATGACAATATCACAATACAATTCACTTCTTCAGTTCTAACCTACACAATTCACATTATGCAATGCTTGCAACAATTGAGAAAAAAGAAAAACAACAGCAAAGCATCTAATGGAGAAGTTAGTTTACAACATACACAAATTCCTTCTTCTGAATTAAATGTTCCCTCTGGCTTTCTTTTACAATTGTAGAGCACATTTGCTCCTGTGATTTTCCTAAGTCAGTGGGTGGTGCCTAAGAGGAGAATGAGGTTGATAATTGGGAGGGAGAGTCTGATGTTGAGGGCTCCTCCCCACTCTGGGTAACCAGAGCTTACCAGTTATAAACAGCTTCTCCTCTGTGGCCTAGCCAACTGAGAAAGCGCATAACCAAATGAGCACAGTGCACTGCTATATGGAAATGAAAAAAAACAAAAACAAAACCCTCTAATAATGATAATGGGGATGTTCCATTATTTCAAGTTTTAAAATCTTGCACAAAATTCAAAAATAACATTTGTGTCCATTATGAACACACTACCCATAAAAACATTTAATCTAATCCAGGAACACAGGTTGGGAAACCCTATTATATACCCACATTGACTAATATGCCATTTATCATAGTATTTATATATATAATCTGTAGGTTAATTAGTGAATCTTTGTTTTACTATATATTTAATATTTGAGCATATCCTTTTAAGTGCTAACATACAGATAAAAGTCACAAAAAACTTTATGGGTACAATAATCTGTTCTATGATTTATCTAGTACCTGTCCATAAGGATTTAGAATCAAGACACATAAGCTTATAATCATTGGGAAACTCATATCTGTAGGGATTCTATTCCACAAATCAAGTAAGAAGACAGAACAGTAATATTAGATAGGTGGCTTCATCAAGACTGTTTCCACTTTAATGCATGTTTTTGGAGTTCTGGTAAAACAGGCAGGCCTTTCATAGCAGAAACTCCTTTATTATTTTTGTCATAAATTCTTATTTTTTTTCTTCCTTTTTACCACTTGGAAAGTTATTCAGGCATTTTATGAGATAAGGTTTTTATGAAACTCTATACTGTACATATCATTATAGCTAAATCTTATTTTACTGGCCTTCCTGAAAAGTGAAACCACAAACTGTCACTAGATTAATCAAATCACAGCAACACTCCCTATTCCAGTGAAGCTATGGTTGAACAGATGATATCAAAACTTCACTAAATCACAATACAGATACCACAGCACAAAAATCAAAGCAGAATTTATTTGTAGTTGTAGACTCCAACCACATCATATACACTAGTCATCGTGTCCATTACTACCTAGTTCTCAAGGTCAGGGTGACAGTTAATAATGTCCTCAATGTTGGCAAATGTCCTAAATTCTGCCTGAGACTAAGTTTCACAGATATTATTAAACTGCAATAAGATTACATGCAGCCCTAGCCAATTTTGCTCAGTGGATAGAGCGTCAGCCTGCAGACTTAAAGGTCCCAGGTTTGATTCAGGTCAAGGGCACATGCCCAGGTTTCGGGTTCCATCCCCAGTATGGGGCGTGCAGGAGGCAGCCGATCGATGATTCTCACTCATTATTGATGTTTCTATCTCTCTCTCCCTCTCTGGAAAAAAATAAATAAAATAAAATATTACATGCAGAGCAAGCATGTATCAAATTGGCACTCTAAAATTAATGAAAATGTGTTAAAAACTTCAAGTTAAGCACACACACACACACATACACATACACACACACACACATATATATACTTCTGTTTGTATTTCCTATGTTCCTAATGTTAAGCCAATTACACTGTTAGACTCAATTTAGAAATCACTGATCCCCCTTGTTCTCAATCTGACTGCACATTCAAATCATGAGTGAAAATTAAAACGAAGAAACCAATATATAATTAACAGAATCCACCCAAAACAACAGATCAGACTCTCTAAGATTGAGGACCAAAAAACAGATTTGGTAAAGCTCTGCACTTGATGAAGCATAGACAGTGCTGAAAATCTCTTGGGACCCAATAATGTAAACATTTAAATCCAAACTTTGTACAATTAGCAAATAAGTGGCATTCGTAATAATTTTGTCAGAGCTGGTGCTACTACCTATGATGAGTCATTCAGTCATTCATTCGTTCAGGAATTCATGCATGAAACTATAATTAAATAACTGTCACATACATTATATTCTAGGAAGTGAAAATGTAAGAATGAATTAGGCAAAGTTCCAATTTTCAAGAAGCTCACCCTGTTACAGAAGCCAAGTACTTAAAAAATTATAATGCAATGTGGTAAGTGCAACACAGGTTGTATCAAGAGAGGAGAGAGGAAGGGTGTTTAAAAGTGTTTGAGATGTTAGCATCTTAAAGTGCGGCTTACACCTTTTAAAGAAAAGTAATGCATGTGAAGGACACAGGAAGAAAAGCATCTTCAGAAGTAATAACAAATGAAAAGACAAAGAAGAATAAGAGTTGGATATGGCTGAATGGTATACATTTGTTTAGAGATTGTAAAAGAGAGGTCTGGAAAAAATGAGGCCTTGAACATCATTCTTAGGGATCTTTAACTTCATTGACTAGGCCAAAGATTACAAGGATTTGAATTCACATATAGGTAAAAGAAAAGAAAAGAAAGTTTAAAAAAAGAGCAAATAAAAGTAAAACAGAAATGAAAAGATGAGCATGAACCTAGCAGTCAGATTTGTAGTTTTACAAGTAAGTTAGGAAATAACACCTTATTAGCACTATTATTTCAAACCTTAAAAACCATTTTAAAGTCACACAATTAGAAAATGATGTAAAAATACAGGGTAAGTTGATGAACTGAACACATTCAGTTTAATGCAGTTTGTGACTGTCCTTTTTGTTCTCTTCTGTTTAAAGACAAGTACAAACTTCATCAGGGTTTTGAGAATCACTTGGGGGATGTGGAAACTTTTAAATCTGGGGCAAAATTAGATTTTATTTTTATCAAATCAATTCTGTCAGGGTGGAAGGAAGTGTGGTGGGAGATGAGATTACTTCTTTTCTTACAAATTGTTAAGATTGCATTTGGGTCAAGTTTGCTCTTCCAAAATGTTTAACTTCGTTTAGCCAGAGGGTATAATTTAAAGCATCAACTTTTAGAACCAAATTGTTTGCATTTGGGTTCATTAATTTACCATCTTCTTCACAGGGACAAAGCTCTCTGCTTCAAATCATTAACAGTGAAATAGCAATCACATTGAAAGCTATTATAAAAGTAAAATCATCCAATATGCAATAGCATGTTCATAATGATTGGAAGAATACAAAAGAATCTAAATCAAAATTAGCCCCATCTCATTTTTTTTTTCACTGTAAACCCAAATAAGAGAGATCATTGTCCTTTCCCCCAATTGATTTTTAAAAATATGTTAGCAAGCTCTCTTAACAGGGAACCACTGTTTTCTGAAACCACCAAACAATAAATTTCTGGCATTGACACTACAGTATGCTTAGCCTTTTACTGCTCTGTAAGGTTCTTTTCCATGGATCCAATTACTTCAGACATGTTGAGTACAAGCAGCTAAAGTGAACATACAATGCAAAAGTTTTGGGCTCTTTGTAGCACTGTCAAAAGTAATACATGCTATTAAAATCTATATACCCTATATATCATTTCTATCAACTGGGCAACTTAAACAATGAACATTTATTTCCCCATGGTTCTGGGAACTGGGAAATCCAATATTTAGTTCATGGTAAAGGCGTTCTTCCTGACTACAGAGGGCTCCATTCTAATGTACATGGTCTGGAGAGAGAGTGAGCTGTGGTCTCCCTTTTTTTTAACGACATCCATCCCATCATAGGGTCCCCAATTTCATGATTTCAGCTAAACCTAGTTATGTCCCAAAGGCTTCACCTCCACATTGGTGGTGAAGGAGTTCTTAGGGGCCAAATAGGCAGGTTTAGGACATTTTAGAAATTAAGGGGTCCATGGAAAAAGCACAGGGCTACAGAGCTGCAGAAGGTGCATTTCCATAGAATAAGGAAGCTGGGAGCTGCAGAAGGTACCCATTTACAGAATAATTTTACAGTTTTCTTTCATTGGAAAAGCTAAGAAGAGCTCAAAGATTAGATATAAATATTATATGGTAGGATTTTAATTTTTCCCCTGGATAATTGCAAATTAATATAAAACTAGTGTCCTATCACATTGACTATATTCCAAATCTAGCTATTTAATATTTGCATTAGTAAGAATTCCTAGATTGCATTTCTCAAATATATGAAAATTCTGACTATAAAGCAGAATATCAGGAAAAAAAATTCATTTACAATTTGATTTTCTCATGGAAATTATTTCAGTGGTATAGATTAAAAATATTTACTTCATATATTGACTTTTTTTACATGCAACTCCTTTTCAGAATGGTATTTATGTGTGACTCTCTGATCATAACACACAGTGACAAAAAGCAGGCTACCATAATTTCCCACAATAAGAAAAAAGCAGCTACTTAACATAAGGATGGATTATTTTGCAGCAGGGCAACACATCAGTGTGAACATTCACATATTTCTATCAACTCCTGCTCATGGGAAAAATTTAGCCTGTTTTTAAACCAAGAAATATGGGAAACAGTGGAGAAGGGGGAAAAAAGCCAGATGACGCTGTAACTGAAAGAATTTAAAGGTCATGTAAGGGGCTTGGAAGGCATACAAAGTGTGGTAAGAGTAGGTTTTTTTTTGTTTGTTTGTTTGTTTTTAGGAATGTTATTGGTATAATAAACAGGGTTAGTATCCTTGGAGAGACCAAATGCAAATGAATTTCATTTAAATTACTCTGGCCATTAATGTGAATCCACTTAGAAACTAATCCAGGTAATAAAACCCCATACTGGTAAATGGTTTCTTTTACAACAATTTTCATTTGCTGCTATCCAACTTTTGGGATCAAAGTTATTATATTCACCAGTATTCTTGATTAAAAAATGTTCTTGACTAAAGTGAGAAGATGGTTCTTGAATAACATAAAAAAGTCAAAGAGATCGTGTAGAAAATATTCTGAACTTGAAGTTGCAAATTGGGAGAAAACTGACCATTAGTGATTGTAGACACTAGCTAGAAAATGGAAAGTTTGTATAACATAATACCTATTCACTAAACTGTGGACATGTAAAACTCTCCTGCTGGAAGTAGTAAAGTAAAAATTACCCATTATGTCCAATTTCCAAGGACTCTTAACTTACATGGAAATTGTAATTATTTGGAGATAGTGTGAAGACAACAATATTAGGATTGGTTACATTAGTTCAAAGTTCTGTTCTACTCCTCAATCAAACCAAATACTTATACTTCAGGTTTTACAACTGCTGGTACAAGTTCATTGCAGTTAATAACTTGATACTTTTTTCATTAATGACATGGTCAAGGACCAAAGAAAGGGATTTTGAATCATGGTGAGAATATGTCATAATCAGTAATGGGCCCTTTTAAAATGTGAACCTGTAATATTGTTATCAGAGGTTGTTTCTAGACTCAACGTTATACTAACTGATGTCCCTGCAGACAATTGCTTCAGAGCCATGGACTGTTTTGAAGCCAAGGTGGCTACTGAATTGGATTATAAATTATAGATCATCAAGCAGAGCAGTAGTGCACATGTTATACAAGGGCTATGCCAGACATCCATCAGGTGTTGATGGACTCAGACTGAAAGATAAGAAGAGCATAAATGAATATGCAGAAACAATAATAATGGATAGAACCACTACCCAGATATTTTCTAATTCTTTTTATTGCTGAAAGTAATCATAGTTGAAGAGGAAAAGAAGGCAACTCCAGTAGTCTCAAGACATAACAAAATAATAATGTTTATGCCCAAAATTCAGGGGAAGATTGGGAAAGTCTGAGTGATATAGGTATACTTAAGGATTTTGGAATTCAAATCTCAAGCAAATAAATCCAAGTGCATAGGAATAAACAAAGTCCCATTTGGATGCTGTAAAAGCAATGACCATCTACAGACTACCTCCACATTTAGGGACCTAGAAGACATGTGGTTTGGGCTTTGTTTTAGCAAAGGATAGGTGAATGACTCTGTACACTACCATCTATTGGTTATCAAAAACACTTGCTTTCCTGAAGGAGGGCTGAATGTGGATGTTTGTATTCATTATTTAGGAAGATGCAAGTTCCAGCCTCAACCTTGGAAACAAGAAACCCTCATTGACCCCACCATATTTGACATGGCAGCAAATACTGAGAAGTTAGAAAAGAATCCATTGGACACACTCCCAGTTAAATAAGAGAAACCTGAAGATCTAGGGTTGTAGAGAGGAGTTCTCAATTACTGACAATAGAAGAAATGTGATGATACATTTTTTAATAAAACAATGTGAGAATATTTGCCACGTTATATTTCTCTCTCCTTCTAATTTTCTTCCTTGATACTTTCCAACTCCCCCATCCCCAATTTGAGATATGTGAATAAGTATAAATATGATTTCATTATAAAAAATGAGCCATATGTACATTTTTGGAGTTGTAAGAGTGACAGTAAATACATAAGAATCTCCTTCATCAATCAAATTTTATCCTGTAAGCAGGCCTTCTGGAGGACATTCAATGACACTATTTATTTCATCTTATTTTATTTGTTTACCCCTTCTGTACCAGGCAGAGTCCAATCAGGGAAAAAAGTATACAGTAATTCAGACGAGGAAAGTTGTTGTTAGAATTATTAACTTTAACTGGGGATTGGAGTAATAGGGCTTTGGCTATTAAAGGGTAAAAAGATTATTAGAAAAGCACAGGAATATCAAATATAAGGAGCAGCCACTAAATCCAGGCTGAGAGAGCTCCCAAGCAAGAGTCCCCTGCCAGGGCTTAGACCTCACTGGCAAAGGTAGAGCCTTAGATCAGTGGATGTGGATAAGTCTGCTGAGGTTCTATGTGGGCAAACTTCTGCCCTCTGAGCTGCCAGGTAAGGCATCCACAGAGAGAGATAGAGATACCATATAATGATACTTGAAAGCCATTTGAGTGAGTTGTCAACATTATTATGATGTGAAATGCCTGAGAGAGCAGCTGCCCTCTATGCACTACAGGAGCTTGTGTTGGAAAAGCACTCCCCTCCCCACACTCACCCTTCCTACCCACACTCCTCAGAGGATCCTGGTAAGAAGAGCTCATGGACAGCAGTGGGGCAGGCGGCGGGTGCGGGGAGTGAAGATGGAGGAAGGTATAGGGGGATAAATGGTGATGGAAATAAATAAATGCTATTTTTAAAAAATCTAAAATTAAAAGAAAAAGAAACCTCTTCCTCTTCCAGTGCCCTCTACTGACAAAGCTTAATATTTCCCAGCTGACAAAAAACGACAGAGCTGACTTCCTTATTGCAGAGCAGGCAATCAAAGGTGAACTTGGAGCCAAAAGGCAATAAATTGATTACTGGCACAACATCCCATTGCTAAGTGTGAATTATAACTCACAAGCTTTGCTTTTACATGACTTGATTATTCTTGTTCTCTACTCCAACAATTCCGACCCTTATAGCCGAATTTCTCACACTCTATTGAGTAAATGTTTCTAGAACACTGTACAATGTAATATCATTTTTGTACATGTATTTCACTGCTCTCATAGTTTGGCGTTCACATAATTTTAGTTCCTGCATGGACTCTCTTAAACCTCACCAACTTTCAGATTCTTTTCATTTTTCCCAAATCATATTCTTAAGAGAGAAAATAGCAAACCCAGTTCAATCCTATTTCGGTAGAAATCTGAGCAATTTTCAGCAATTGAATGGTTTATGAACTGACTTCTTTATGTTAGATCTTAGGCTGGTACAATCAGTGTGGGTCAGCAGAGGAAAGCACACAGCAAGTCTGTGACGGGAAGTGTTCTGAAGGCTGTGAAGGTAAAAACCGTACTCTGTATGAAATATCAGCTCTGAATGGCCAATGTAGTTTGGGATGAGGCTGATTCCAGAAACTGCTCACAAGACAGTTGGTTCCTTAGTAGCTTGAAGAATAGTGGAGTGGGGTGCAGTCAAATGAAAAATATATTATGTTCATGTTCCATAGCCTAAAAAGACCAATTCCTATTGTGCTTTGGTATGCCCTAAATATTGGAAAGTTCCTTGATGTCTTGTTTTGTTTTTGTGGAAATCTGAACTCTCCCAAACCTGGGAGTTGGAAAATAAGTTTTAAAATTGCAGTTCAAATTTTGGATGTTTGCTAAATTAGAAACATAGTGTTTGAGTTGAAAGTATTGATTTACAAGGTCACATATGCTTTACAATCTTTCATTTTGTGGTAAGAATTGAGAAATACAAAAAAATGGGAGAAAGATTTGAAGCCATTTTAAAAGTATTGAATTAAATACTTTTATTAGCTAAGGGAATCACATTAAAAATCTAAGTAGTTGTCAGCAAATTAAAGCACTTTAGTTAAAAATATATATGAGTATATGTCCAATATGCTGAAAAAGACCCAGTTTCCCCATGTGTCTGTCCTTTAGTTTGACTTTAGGACCACACTCATAATACTTCTGACACCAGATATGGGGGTGGGCGGGGGAGGGGTTCTCTCACCAAGCAATTTTCCAATTTTCAATGGACACTGGCAGGGTGTCCCTCAAATTTAACTCGATTCTGACACTACCTGAAGACAGTATCAGATCCCACAGGTTAAGGGTTCAGTCCAACATGACTGTGACCCCTCATTTCACACGCCGATCAAAAGTCCAGGTTGTCACCTGTGCCGTTTTCCTACGGACTGGCTATAGAGTGGAAGTTCCCAAGACCTCCTCCTCCAGTTCTATTAATCTGCCAGAGCAGCTCAGGAGACCCAGAGAAGCATTTAGTTACTAGACAGCCACTTTGTTATAAAAGATATAACTGAGCAACACCCAGGTAGAAGAGAGGCAAGAGCAAGATATATGGGAAGGAGCAAGCCACTCTCCCAGCACCTGTGTGCTCACCAACTTGGAAGCTCTCCAAACCCCATCCTTTTGGTTTTTCATGGAGACTTCATTACATAGGCATGGTAGAATAAGTCACTGGCCATTGGCTATTGATTCAACCTCCAGACCCTCTCCAGTCCCTGGAGGTCTGGGGTGGGGAGAAGAAGGAGACAGGGCTGAAAGTTCATACTAACATGGTTGGTTTCCCTGGCAACCAGCCCCCATCCTTAGGCACTTTCCAAAAGTCACCTCATTAACATAAACATAACAATGTGGTTTGAGAGGAATTTGTTATAAACATCAAAACACCTTTATTGCTCTTATCACTTAGGAAATCCCAAGGGTTCAGAAGCTCTGCCTAATAGGGGACAAGGACCAAATATACATTTCTTATTAAAAATCACATCACAATGTGAAATCATGATACAGGATAATTAAAATAATTAAAATACCAGAAATACAAACAACTAAAGTGATTCGATTTTATTTAAAAAAGGCCTGCCTGCAGGCTTCTGCTTTAACATTTTGGCACAAAGTGATGGTTCAAGCCAGGATGGTTGATGTTGTATTTGACTTTTGGAGATCAAATGCTAAACAGAGAAAGAGCTAGAAATGGCAGTGAACTGGTTCAAAACAGGCTTCCCCAAAATGTGCCACTTTAACATGAGGATTATTTTGAGTTAAATGCAATGGAGACCCTGCAGGCCCAAAAGAAACTCTTTTAAAGAATATAAACACGGGGCCTTTCCCATAATGAGCTACCAGCAGAAATATGACTTATCTGTATGGCACAGCAAACATCTAATTACCGAACATCTGCTCTTCTTATTGTCCTGTGAATTCCCCTCCTCTCCTCTGAAGCCCCAGGCCTTTATCCCATTCCCTGGTTCAATATGGAATATATTCCTCATTTTACCTTTCTGTCTTGGAACTCTCATATAAGTGGAGTTCCCATATGCATAAAAATAAATTTGTTTTTCTCCTGTCAATCTGAGACAGGATAGTAAGAAGCTAGGAAAATCCCTTGCAAGTGGATCCTTCTCCCTCGCACATACACTTCCTTAATCATTAAGGACAATGAGTTTCTAATGAGCATCAAATAATCTTAGAAACAATGCCTCAGGTCTATGGACCACAGAGACAGAGTTTTGGTCAAACTAAAGATAACATCTAGGCCTCAGTTGTGTTTTAGGTCCAGGCCCAAAAAAGCAAACAAAAAAACAAACAAACAAAACAGACAAAGTGATGCCATGGCTGACATTAGGACCAGATGCAATGACCAATGACCCCCTACCCTACTGCCAACTAATCAGTAGAGACTCTGACCCTGAAAGGACACCCTGGAAAGCTGAAAAATATTCTATAGAGATCCTCCCCTGAAAATTTCCCTAGAATTCCTGCCTTCAGAGAACAGGAAACAACAAAAAACAACCTTAAGGCATAGGGCCCAGTGAGCAGTGAGCATGTGCTCTTCATTCCTAAGGTGCATATCTTTGCTTTTTTTTTCCAAAGCTCCATAGGCCCTTCTTTTGCCAAGGTAACTTGTTTCCTGATTCCACACTGGCCAGCTGGCTCACTCTTTCTGCTTCTATGACTTTCCTTCTAAAAAGCTCAATAAACTTCTTGTGCTAGAGTTCTTGGCTCTGAATTCTTGGTTTGCTGAACTCAAGAACTGAGGTCTAACAGTGACGCTAACAAAACTGTCTCATGTCAATTTGATTAAGAGACCAGCCAAAAGAACCTTTATGAGGTAGAGGAAAATTTTTCCTCTCCAACAGAAGCAACCATAAATGGGCTCAGAGGCAGAAATCCTCTGCTTCTCAACCTTGTTATTTTATTTGAGATGTTGTGATGTATGACATAGTGTACATGAATTCTTAGAAGCAGTGCAAAACCTTTTAAAGCTCATAGCTTCTCCCTTACTCATAAACTACACCTTTCTCTGCTTCATTTTTTTAAAGCTGGAAAACTGTATCTTATAGGGTGTTTAATGTAGCATATTCCTCTAACACATAAGATTGTTTGGCTATAGACAAAAGAAACTTAATCTGACAATTATGAATAATGTTGGGATTAATTTTAAGGACTAAAGGGAATTAAAGAATTAAACAGAAACTTTAAACTCCAGCACCAAAAAGCACATGATCCAGAACTTGCAGTGTCTTAAGGCTAAGGATGAGCAATCACATTTTTCTATAGCCCTACAAGGCCTTATACAATGTGAAAAAATAGGTAATTCTCCAAGAGCGATTTAGCATGTTTTTCCTAAAGGAAGGTGAATGCATTCTGGGTAACTGAAAAGCAATAAATATCTACTTTAATCCACATACATATGTTCAACTATTTTAAAATAGTCAGTGAGAAATTGTGGTGAAACATTGCCTAGGAGAGCAATTTTTAAAATGTGCAGGCTTATGTGTCTTTGATGATTTACTCACAATTTAGAGAAACATTCTACTCCCTTAGTCCCAGACTTATGAACAATAACTGCTATTTTTTTTCTGGTGGTTTCAGATGTGTTTCCTTTTCGACTTGATGCACTTATTATCATTTTCTCTTCTCTCCTTCCTGATGTTTTATATGTCACTAAGAAATAATTAAAATGCCCTAATCTACTTATCAACAGACATGATATGTAATAAAATACAATACTCATTTATTCTTTCAACATGTGTTTATTAAATGTCTTCTGTGTATTAGTCACCATTGTAAGAGATAGAGATTTATCTGTGAGCAAAACAAATGAACACCCCTTCCCTTATTCTTAATAAAAAGACACTATGGCATAATTGAACCTTCTCCACAATACATGCTACTATATATTTCACAATCAGTTAACTAAAAATACCCTGAATATTTAAAAATTATAGCTATTTAATTCTTTGTGAACACCAGCATTTACATTTATATGATAGTATATAGCAACTGACAATGAAGATAATCCATTTGTAATAGTATCTAAAATTGGAGCCCCTCTGGAGTGAGTAGAGTGATCTGCCTTCTATGCTGGAAGACAGCTGGATACATGTCCCTGTCTCCCCAAATCTATCCAGGTGCACACAGTGTAACCTTGGTTGTGATAACCCTTACACTAGCACCTGTATTGTTTTACTCAGTTTGGATATTTGAAATGACTCCACAGACTACAGAATATGGCTTTTATTTAAAAAGCAAAGAATATGTGCAGGGAGAGAAAACATGATGTTATACATTAGGAATCCAAGAGGCATTCCAGAGCACAAGCTCCCTATGGCCCCAACCATATACAGAGAATGTGCTTAATGTGTCTTAAACTGCCAAGATCTGTGCAAAGAATGAATCTCAGTTTCAGGACAGCTATGAATGAATGAAACTTTCAATGAAAGGCCTTATAAAAATCCTTTATTCGCAAAATTAAGCCAGATTTGTCACACAAGTTAGCCTAATTGTAAACTACCAGTAAAGAAACTAACTACTGTGTGTTTCCAGGGAGGATTATGGACTTTCATAAATCCACTGCCCTTAATTTGGCCATGAGTCAAACACTAAATATCCAGGCATTCCCAAAGATAAAGACAGAATGTGCCCCCTCCAGTCATAAATCAACTCTATCTCCCTAACTCCTGATTTAATCATGTCCACATTTGTTAATATATTAATGTGTACTAACATCTCTACATTATATTATCACCATCTTAATCATCTCTAATGTAATCTAAATTAAACATTGTCCCCCTGCCTACTCCAGTAGATGGGATCAGAATATAAGCCCTATACTCCAAACCAGAATGGGCTGGGACCCTGAATGTAATTATGGGTCACTATATTACCGTTTTCTGTTGTGTTGATGGCCTTGTGTCAACTCGAAAGGATCTTTATGGGCTGATCCTCATTGTTCTCCTTCATAAGATTGCAAGTGTCTGCTATGCTCCAAAACCAAATTAGAGCTCTATGACAGTCTGAATTAGAAGGTCTTCATACTGTATTATTTCCTCTGTTGGAATGATCTTCCCACAAGTTGTCTCACAATAAGCCTCATCACTTCCTAAATGTCTTTACTCAACGTCACCTCCAAGTGCAGCTTCTCCTGGTCATCCTTTTTAAAGTTTCAATCCCCAGTGATTTTATATTCCCCCTTCTCTACTGCATTTTCTTCTCCTAAGCACTTATCACTGTATAATCATAATATTTTACTCACTTATTTTGTATACTGTATTGTCTGCCTCAATCATAGGTAAAGTACAAGAGATAATAATTTTTTTTTTTTTTACTGTTATATCCCCAAAGCCTAGAACAGCGTCTGACATAAAATAGGTAGTCAAACACTATTTATTGGATGGAAAAACACATGAGTAGACTTTGAGTATTGTCTATAATCAAGTCCCCCACAAGATCCTCATTTTAACCTTTGATTGTAATTTATTTCTATGAACATGAAGTTCTTTGAAGCAGCAAATAAGTCACTGCATTTGATATAATACACTACACAGACTTTTACCTGTTTCCTAAATTTCAATACTTAACAAAGAAGCCAGAATGATATTTTTAAAATGTAAGTCACATAATATACTCTAAACCCCTACATTTGGCTGAATTCTGTCTCTCCAATATCCATGTGGCTCACTCCCTTATCTTTTAGTTTTTCGCTCAAGTGTCACTTTCTCAATGGGGCTTTCTCTAACCATCTTATTTAAAAGTGTTCTAGACTTCTCCCTCTAAAGTAGCATTCCTTTTTCTCTTGATCATGCTCTACTTTTTCTTTGTTCTTCCACAAAACTTGATCATCTCTAATATAATCTAATTTACACATTACTCATTAAATGAGAACTGAAGTACCATGTCACCAAGGCATTTGTCTTTTTTGTTTTTTTTTCTTTCACTGACATATCTCAAGTACCAGGTACAAATCAGGCATTCGGTAAATACATAGGTAATAAATTAGTGCAGTGTTTTCATGAAAGGATGTCATCTCGCACTGTTTTTCTTTGATTTATTTTTTGGTAAGATATATATGGTCAATGGGTTATTAAATTTTTTAATTTTAAAGGAAAGAACAATTTAAGAAGAATTTAGAATACATTATCCATTCTTTGTTCGTCTAAGAGATATTTAGCCTATCTAAAATATACCAAAAGGCCCAAGTTGCCCTTTTTCTATATCCTCTGAGGAAGAAAGTAGACAGGTAATTACAACAAAGTATGATTAGGGCTACGATGCAATCATATTGTAATTTCAACTTTCACCAAAGTCCTCTCTTTGCTTTCTAGTTTTTGGCTTAGTAATAGAAAAGCCAACATAGCATGGTCTTATTACAATACATTGCATTATAAATAGTAAAATATGTACACAAGGGTATCTCCATAGTGTTTGTGACAGCAAGGAACATACACCCTCTTTAATACATCAGCATGCACCAGGAATGTTCTGTACACTGCTGTGCTTTTGGGATAACTATACATTACAATGATGTTTTATGCACACAACACTTATAAAGATCCACTTTTTTAATGACAAGACTGTTTCACTGAAAACGCTTTTAACGCTTATCATATATTATTACTGGGGGCATAATTGTCTGTTTTATCTTTTAAAAGTATTCTGGAAATGTTGCAGATCTCATTTAAATCATTAAATTGGCTTTGGTTTTCCTGATTCAGGGGGTGCCCTACCTCTTGGTGACTCCCCTGCCTGGGACAGCAGGGTGAGCTCATTTCCTTTGTACCAAAGTTGAAACCTGACTACCTCTTGGTTCAAGAGTGCCCTACTGTTCATCAGGCATTATGTTGTCTTACCAAGCACCACAAGAGAGTTTTCCTGGGGATATCGCTGATTGCCTGCACTTAGACCTGATAAATATGCAGATGTGTAGAATATTAAATTACTTTATTAGCAATCAACATATTATGCCATTAGGTTCATCTGTATGACTAAAAATTAATCAAATATTTTAAAAACCAATCAAATATTTTAACCCTGTTTTTATTCTTTTAAATACAGTTTCTAGTTTGGGTGACAGGTAAAGTTATGTGAAATCACTAAGGCACTACACTATGTCCCTACTATTATCCTCTTTTAAATACATGAATATACCAGTAATTTAAAATGAAGTACAATTTCATAAGCTGAGCAGAAAGAGTTTGGGGAAAATGAATATTTTTCAGTTTAGTCAAATTGATAACCCAGTGTACACACAAATATAAATGTTAAAATAAAAACAAATATATCCAAAGACAAGTGAACATGATAAAAATAGGTTTCACTTTCTAATTCCATTATTACAAATTTAGGTTAGGTATAATAAAATTGTTTTCCATTTCCCATAGTTATTTTTTTTCTGAAACACATCTGATTAATCCTAACATTAATATCTTTATGTGCCTGTATATATCCTGATTTATGAAATTTATTATTTTATTTCAGATGAATAGATGGCTTGAAAGTTGTAGGCTGGTTCTGTGTTTTGCCCCTTTACTGTCAATAAATATAGGTTGTAATAAATATAAGTAAAATTCATATCATTGCACTTACGAAGGACTAGTGCTTACAGGATATTGAAAAGGAACTGTAGAAAATGTGAGCAAAACATGGAAAACAACCTCAAACCACAAATACTATGTATTTCGATTTAACTAGAAATTTAATTAAAACCTTGGAGCATTAGCCTCTTAACTCTGAACAATTTATTGAACATTAATTTATAATCAGCCAATGAACATATACTGACATTGAAAACACACTTATATGTGAATTTTATTGACAATTTCCTTGGACAGCTATACCATGGCAACACACTACATCTTAATGATTCCTTTTATAAGAGCTTAACAATCAAAATTTTCACTCTAACAGTGGCCTCTTGTTTTCCTAATTTCCTCTTCCAAATGCTGGCTCTAATCTAGTAGATACCACAATCCACTCATCCTACCACTTCTCTACATCCCTACATGCCTCATTTCTTAGCTTTCCTTCTTATCTAGACTAACTTCCATAGTCACTCATTAAACTCACTGTCTGACACAAACCTTTATTCTCTAGTTATCTTACTTAAAAGCACTACCTTGGCCAAATTCTGTTCTGATTATACCAAAACAGTATCCATTACTTGCCTGCAACTGTTTAGATGAACATGACTGGAAGAAAACACAAAACCATGCTGACGGTCCTTATTTTAAATCAATGGCCACTAACCTGAACAGTTATATCTTTCCTAAATTATCTGACATTCTTATTATCCTAGTTAATTACCATCCTCCCCATTTAAACCTATAACACACCCTTTCCCTCATTCTCAGCTGATAATTTTGCATTTGTTCTCAGTTAAATAATAGAAGCAGTGGAAAGGAAACATAGTTGAGCTCCCTACTTGGGCCTGTGTCTGTGCACTTTATCACTTAGTATAAATTATCTGCTTCTAGGAAGGGCCAAACTGCCATTTGTGCATTAGATTACATCTTTTCATCAGCGCAAGAAGACTACTATAGAAATGCTCTCCTCTCTCAAATATAGTATCAGTTTTTCATGCTTTTTCCCATAAGCCTCAAAACTAGATATTCTTCTCTCTGAATATAACTTTCTTGATGTTTCTCCACCATTTCTTTTCCTTTTTGGCACAAATTCTCAAAGGAGTTCCACACACTTTTGAATCCTTTTTCTCATTATCTATTTTCTATCTGACCTTGTCCAATCGGAATATCTAGGCTGCCAAACTACACTTACCAAAGTCAACAAGCACTACAGTGCAAAATCCAATTGCCAATTTATAATTCTCTCCCCACCTGACCTTTTAGCAGCATTTGACCAAATTGCTTACTTCTTGAAATATTGTCTTCACTCAACATTCTTGTTTTCTTTCCTTTACACTCTTCTCATTTTCTCTTCATCTTTCTTGCTGTTTCCTTATAATCCCCTTACATTCTCTAAACATTAATGTGCTCAAGAGTATAATCCTTGGATATTTTCACTGTGATCACTAAGGAAATTATATTAATGTTCTTAGTGATCACATTTATTTCATGATTTTGATATCATCAATATGATGATAATTCACAATTGTATATATCAAAGCTGGACCATTGTCCTGAATTTTTGATAGGATGTGATGCTTATTCAATTTCTACCCCATATAAAAATAGAACTTAGAATATCTACATTTTTTAAAGGATGCATTTGGAGATATTATCTTACCTGATTTCAAAATGACTATCCTATATAATAAAGAAGTAATATGCAAATTGACCATCACTCCAACACACAAGATGGCTGCCCCCCTGTGGTCAAAGATTGCCACCCCCATGTGGAAACAAGATGGATGCCACAAGATGGCCAGCAGGGGAGGGCAGTTGTGGACAATCAGGCCAGCAGGGGAGAACTGTTGGGAGGGACCAGGCACACAAGGGAAGGCAGTTGGGGGGAACCAGGCCTGCAAGGGAGGGCAGTTGAGGGTGACCAGGCCTGCTGGGGAGGGCAGTTGGAGGGGACCCAGGCCTGCAGGGGAGGGCAGTTGGGGGGAACCAGGCCTACAGGGGAGGGCAGTTGGGAGGAACCAGGCCTGCAGGGGAGGGCAGTTGGGAGGAACCAGGCCTGCAGGGGAGGGCAGTTGGGGAGAACCAGGCCTGTAGGGGAGGGCAGTTAGGGGTGACCAGGCCTGCAGAGAAGGGCAGTTGGGAGTGACCAGGCCTGAAGGGGAGGGCAGTTGGAGGGGACCAGGCCTGCAGAAGAGGGCAGTTAGGAGCAATTGGGCCAGCAGGGGAACATTTAGGTGTTCATCAGGCTGGCAGGGGAGTGGTTAGGGGTGATAAGGCTGGCAGGCAGAAGAGGTTAGGGGCAATCAAGCAGGCAGGCAGGCGAGCAGTTGGGAGCCTGCTATCCTGGATTGTGTGAGGGATCCCAGATTGGAAAGGGTACAGGCTGGGCCGAGGGACCCCCCCCCCATGCATGAATTTCGTGCACCGGGCCTCTAGTAAAGCTATATTAGTTAAAAGTGTTGTAGTTGTGTGCTATTAATTGACTTGTGTTCCCCAGCCCTCCATAAAGATATGTGAAAGTCATAACCCCCAGTACCTCAGAGTGTGTCCTTATTTGAAGATGGAGTGTTTAAAGGTGGAATCATGTTCAAATGAGGTCATTAGAGTGGCTCTAATCTACTATGACTGGTGTCTTTATAAAAAGGGAGAAATTTAAGCACAGATATGCACACAGAAAGCTGTTTGAAGACTGGAATTATTCTCCCACTGACAGAGAATGACTAGAAGTTGGGAGAGAGGCCCGTACAGACCTTTTCCTAGTGCTGTTGGCAATTACGGTGCTCTCTATCTTGGACTTCTAGTCCCAGACTGTGAAGCAACAAATTTTTGCTATTTAACCCACTCAATTTGTGGCATTTTGTGATAGTAGACCTAAAAAAAACCTAATATATGATGTTAGGATTGACATATAGATTAAAAGAATAGGATATAAAATCCACAAATAGGTTTATTCACCTATGCTCTATTGATTTTTAACAATCATGTCAAGAATATTTAATTGGAAGAGTTAGTAATTTCTAAAGACAATGATGTAATAATTGGATATGCATATAAAAAGAAGCTATCCTCAATACTTACTTTACTCCATGTTAAAAAAAATCTCAAATAAATCATATACATAAACCTAAAAGCTAAAACTAATAAATTTCTAGAAGAAAATGAGAGACATATGAGAAAATATTTTGAAATTTGGATTAGACAAAGAATTATCAGAATCCCAAATGTTTGAATCATAAACTAAAACAGTATATAAAGTATGCTTCTTAAAAAATAATTTCATTTTCAAGAGCACTGTCACAAAAATGAAAAGACAGGCCAAAAATGGAAAGAATATAATGAAAAGCACATATCTGACTAGTGATTTATATCCAGAATATATAAAGCACTTTTACAACTCAACAATAGAAAACAAACTAAAAAATTGCAAAAGGGTCAATTTTTAAATAGTCACTTCACAAAAGAAAATATACAAATGACCATAAGTACATGAAAAAAAAGTGCAGGCATCTGGAAAGGGTGAATTAAAGCCCCAACAAGATTCAGCTACATAGTCACTAGAATTAAAATTCTACTAAAATATTGTGTTTGCCAAATTGGTCTCTGTCCAGATCTTTGATGTGGTCCTTAAGTTTTTCAAGTGAACACTGATGAAGGAAATCAAGATTCAACATTAAAGAAGGGAAACACAGCCCAAGCCAGTTTTGCTCAGTTGTTAAAGAGTTAGCCTGTGGACCAAAGGGTCACTGGTTTGAATCCAGGTCAAGGGCATGTATCTCGGTTGCAGTTTCGATCCCTGGCCCCAGTCAGGGCATGTGTGGGAGGCAGCCAATCATTGTGTCTCTCTCACATTGATATTTCTCTTTCTCTCTCCCCCTCCCTTCTACTCTCTCTAAAAAATCCTCAGGTGGAGGATTAACAAAAAAGTGGAGGTATCTTGAGCACCAGAAAAGTTAGGTTGAGGTTCAAGACAGACTCAATTCCTTGCAAGTACTGGGAGAGAGAATCAGGAAGCAAAAGGCCAGAAGGGAAACCCATCAGGTGAGCTAGTCATGAAAAGTGAGTTGCTGGATCGATCCTGAAAGAATTATCAGATACTCAGAGTGTGTAGGTGATGCTTTCTAAATTATATTCACCAGTAGGAAAAGATGTTCTAATATATTTGCATTGATTTATTGTACATATAGATTTAAGCCATCAAATGACAGGCAAGAATTATGTGCAGTTATAAAAGGTAAGGGCAAGAGACGATGGATAGATGAGATGTCAGTCAGGCTCCAAGCAATATTATACTATATTTGACATATTCCTCCATAAAGTAAATATATGACAAGGGTAGCTGAAACTTGCTTGCTTTTCATGTAAAATGTCATACTATAAAACTTAACCTACAACTGGATAAAATGCTTGAATTGAATTTCAGAGGATGAATAGTTAGGTAAATACAGTTGGGGTAGAATATTTTAGGACATGGTTTTCAAACTGTGCTTCACAAGGTTAAATGAAAAAAAAAAAACAACACAAAACACACACACACACACACACACACACACACACACACACACACTTAGAAATGTTACTATAGCCCTTTCTATCTTCCAACTACAAAGCAACTCTGCTTTTATACATTATACTAGAGGCCCGGTGCACAAAATTTGTGCATGAGGGGGGTTTATCCTCAGCCCAGCCTGCACCCTCTCCAATCCTAGACCCCTCAGGGGATGTCCAACTGCCGGTTTAGGCCGATCAGGCCTAAACAGGCAGTCAGACATCCCTCTCACAATCCGGGTCCGCTGGCTCCTAACCACTCACCTGCCTGCCAGCCTGATCACCCCTAACCACCTATGCCTGCCGGCCTGATCACCCATAACTGCCCCCCCTGCTGGCCTGGTTGCCCCTAACTGCTCCCCCCCCCCCCCCAGGCCAGCCTGATCACCCCAAACTGCCACTACCTGCTGGCCTGATTGCCCCTCACTGCCCCCTTCCAGACTGGTCACCCCCAACTGCCCCCGCTGCTGGCCTGGTTGCCCCTAACTGCCCCCCCTGCTGGCCCGGTCACCACTAACTGCCCCCCCTGCCGGCCTGGTCGCCCCTCACTGCACCCCCCCACCAGCCTGGTTGCCCCCAACTGCCCCCCGTGCCAGCCTGATCACCCCTCACTGCCCCCCTCTGCCAGCCTGGTCACCCTTCACTGCCCCCCCTGCCAGTTTGGTCACCCCACGCAGCCTGATGTTCGGTCATTGCGTGAGAGTGTCCTGACCAATTTGCATATTCCTCTATTATTAGTATAGATAATGGTGCACATTTCTAGCTGATACTTTATTTTGATCTAAGGATAATTTGTAAAAAAAAACAAACAAAATAGAAAACTATTCTGAGTAAATATCAGAACACAAGTCAATTAGAAATAATAATGCTGCATTATTCAAAATGCAGATTCAAAATTCAATCAAATCTAAGATTTTCATTGTTTGTGACTACTTTAAAATTACTTCAATAATAGTTTTCATTTTCATTGTATATGCTGAAAATATTTTCTGCCTAGATTCTAAAATGAAAATGAAAACTATAAAGAAGTCTTGGTTTAAAAGGGGAAAAAATCAGCAAAATTTATGAATAGACATTTCACTAAGAATAAATGTTAATATACAATAATTGGTAGGAAAGTTGCTTAATATAACTCAAATTATGAATCTGCATTTTTAAATTTTCAACTTGAAGGTAATTTGTAATTAAAATGCCTATTTTATGATAGCCTTAAGTAGACCAATTTAAAATAGAGCTTAAAGAATGTGATAATAATTTCATTTCACCTGCAGGTAGAAAAATAAATTCCATACAACTTATTTTTCCACGTGCAGGAAAAAAAAAGGAGATATATGTACTACTATATGTAATACTTTAAACAATAAAAAAATAAAAGAAAAATAAAAAAATCTCCCTAAAAAAAAAAAATATATATATATATATATATATATATATATATATATATATATGTGTGTGTGTGTGTGTGTGTGTGTGTGTGTGTGTGTGTATTTTTTTTTTATTGATTTCAGAGAGAAAGAGAGAGGGAGGGAGAGAGAGAGATAGAAACATCAATGATGAGAGAGCATCATTGATGGGCTGCCTCCTGCATGCTCCACACTGGGGATCAAGTCCGCAACCCAGGCATGTGCCCTGACTGGGAATCCAAACTGGCAACCCCTCGGTTCCTGAGTTGACATTAAACCACTGAGCCACGACAGCTGGGCTCTGCCTAGGTTCTTAAGTAAATTTTAAATTGTGTTTTATTATTATAAACAGTTTTTATTTTATGAGCAAATCATCAGGGTCCCTAAGACCACTATTGCATTCAGTGATTCACCAGAAAGATTCACAGAACTCAGAAAAGCTGGCATACTCACAGCTACAACTTATTGTAGTAAACTGAAACCAAATGAAATCAGCAAAGATAAAAGGCATATGGCAGATTCCAGGTGAGACAGCTGCAAACTTCCAGTCGTCTTCTCCCGGTAGAGTCATGCCAACAACACTTAATCCTCCAAGTAAATATGCAGGACAACACATATGGACACTGGCAACCATGGACGCTCATTTAAGACTCGGTGTCCAGGGATTTTCTTGGGGATTATCATGTAGCCATGGAGTACCTACCTACTGGCCTGCTGACCTTATTTCCTCAGTCTCTAGTACCACCAGGGGTCAAACTAATACTGCAGGTCCCCAGGCTCCACTTTAAATTAGATTGTTAGCTTAGACTTCCTGGTGTGTCTCAAGGCCCCATGTAAAGAAAACACTTTTTTTTAAAAAAAATATATTTTATTGATTTTTTACAGAGAGGAAGAGAGAGGGATAGAAAGTTAGAAACATCGATGAGAGAGAAACATTGATCAGCTGCCTCTTGCACACCCCCCACTGGGGATGTGCCCGCAACCAAGGTACATGCCCCTGACCGGAATCGAACCTGGGACCCTTGAGTCTGCAGGCCGACGCTCTATCCACTGAGCCAAACCGGTTTCGGCTAAAGAAAACACTTTTATCAAGCATGATATTCTAAGAGTTTAGAAGTCATCTCTCAGGAGCTAGTCAATGGCTAAACCTTTCTTGGATAGGTGTAGGGTTTGCACAACCGAGGCGTGCTGACTTAATTCTTGCCTGCAGTGTATAACTTGTAAACTAAATGGGCATAACAGAGATACTAATTAGGAACATCTCTGCCAAAAAAAAAGCGGGGGGGCAATATGCATCCTATTTTTTAATGTCACAAAGTAAATTAATAAATAATATTTAAAATATGGTATTGAGTATATTTCATATTTCAAACCACAATGAATAATACTATATTGTCCTGATTTAAACAAAATAAGTTTCCTCCATCAGTAGCAGAAACATATTCTGGAATGATCTCCCTTGTCATTTTCTATACAAGTTGAGCAACACGATGAGCAATTAGTAAATGTACAGATGTATGGCCATACCCAGAAACCTCTTGAGGGCATCAGAAAAATATGCTATTTGAATATCAGGAAGTAACAAAGTCAATCTAGTCTGATGTATGCAACCTGGCCTCTGAATACCTAGGCTGCTGTCAATCATGCTTTCTGAATTAATGCTTAGCACAGCAGGAAATACTAACTTATGCAAAACCAAACTGCTATCAATAAGAAAAAATACTTTAAAGGTGTTTTTTATCTGAAAAAAAGATAATTATTGTCAAGAGGCATTTCATTATTTTAAAAATATCTTTGTAAGGGCATAAATAAAAGACATTTTAGTTGTGCAACCCATATATTTCTGCTATAAAAAGACATTAAAATATTTTATTACTGAGTATACTTTTCCTTTATGTGTTTTTATACTATGTAAATAGAATGGATATTTTAGTGTTTCAAAGACATTTATGAGATAACAAAAAATATTTTTAAAGATCAAGTCGTATATTTGAATGTAATTAATAATAGTATTAACAATGCAACCCATCAATAAAATGTTAGTTTCTTAAACATGGCTATGCAAATATACTAGGCTTAAATTATTCCTTATATACTTTAACTTTATGCTAATAGAGGCCTTGAAAATGATTTAAGGAAACTAAATCATCAACTATAATTTCTATTTGTTTTCTTACCTTTTAATAACTGAGATCATTTTGAGAGTGGTTAATTTATGAAAAATAATGTAAGAAAATAATATATATGTCCTACTTATGACTGTAAGGGAATACTGTATCAGTAATGTTCCTTAAAATATTTCAAAAAGTAATAGTGCCCTTTTAATAATGGTGACATTCTTTTGAATAAGATGAAACATGTTTAAGATTTTTAAAAATACATAAAGCAAAATTATATAATCTCCAGTTCATATAACAGAAGCACTTAAAAATTTTTTGGAAGTACTACATACTTGCAGGATGTTGAAAATATCTAATTTTACTTAATGATGGTTATCTGGTCTTTCTCACTCATATAAAAATAAAGTCAAAGTCCCAAATAATTCGGTATTTTCCCAACTATGAAGTAGGCAATCAAATGTAAGACCTAGGCTTTGGAGCCAGATTGACTGGATTCTAATTTTAACTGCATTAAATACTAGCTGTAAAATATTAATGGTATTTGGTGGCATACTAATGGTATTTGGTCATATGGATTTCTGAGGATTAAATGAGCTAATCCATGAAAAGAATTTAGCAACAGTGCCTGGTGCGTTATAGGTTTGCAATAAATATTACCTACTTTTATTTTTTTTGTTTCCTTTATTACTTTAAAGAATCTCCAGAATATTTAAAGAACAAACGTTAATTAACCATAAAACTGTTTTTGAATAATTCTGTTTCCATAAATGGCAACTATATGGTGCTATATATTTCAAGAATTAGTGCAGTCTGCCCTGGCCGATTTGTCTCAGTGGATGGAGCGTCAGCCTGCAGACTGAAGGGTCCCTGGTTCGATTCTGGTCAAGGGCACATGCCTGGATTTCGGGCTTAATTCCCAATAGGGGGTGTGCAGAAGGCAGCCAACCAATGATTTTCTCTTATCATAGATGTTTCTATCTCTCTCTCCCTTCTTCCTTCCTCTCTGAAATCAATAAGAATATGTTTTAAAAAATAGTGTAGTCTATATCAGTGCCAACTAATAAGACTTTCTGCAATGATGGAAAGGTTCTATAATCTGAAGCATTCATCACAGTCAACCAATAGCCACATGTGACTATTGAGCTTAAAATATGACCAGTTCAACCAACCAACTATATTTTTAATTGTATTAACTTTTAATTAGTTTATTTTGCTGTGTGTGGCTATAGTATTGTACAGCGCAGGTTTATATGCTTTATTTTTCAATACATTCCTCAGCTAAAACCAGATGTTTCCAGTTACTGCTGCAGAGTAAAATGCATTCAATTGCACTTGCATTAAGGCAAGTGATATGTCAGTTTGTTTATACTTCTTTCCTTAGATATAAGAGTAGTGTCTTTCCTCTGCTCAACTTTAGAATAATTAAAACTTGAATTCATATTGGGTTTCAAGAACAGAACTATCTCCTGACATTGGCCCTGAAATTCTACATAGAGAGTATGATCAATTTAGGCCTTCTAATAGGAAACAGATGTCTGCAACTTGGTGGACACAGACAGGAGAAATGGCACAGAGGTCAGGCTCTGGATTTTCAAGGATCAGGGTGCACAATCATGGCAGGTCCACAAAGCCTCCTGACTGACACTCAGAGGCTTCCCAAAGCAAGGAGTAGTTGAAAGTCTCTCTCAGGGCTTTCTCTGCCATGAGATAGAATTACTATAACGTCAGTCCTTTAATATTTTCTGATGCTTCCCATTGGCCAGGTCCAGCTGGAAGCCAGAGCCGGAAAGAGTGCAGCTGATGCCCACCATACAACTCTGCCTCCTGGGGAGAGGGCTAGGAGGCAAAGAGGCTCCCCACAGACACAGGGAAGATACAAAGCATAATCTATTTAGAACCTGAAACTACGGCAGGGTCCCAGGGAGCTGTGGTGTGATCCTATTCTGAAACTATGCATGGAGGCATGCGAGAAGAGGCGAATGAAGCAGCTGTATAACAAAAACAAAGTTGGGTTAAAGAACGTGCTGACAACTTTTGACTCCCTCCACAGAAGTTTCTGCTGTTTATGTTTCATGAGACGCCTTTGGACACTTATATTGCTTCCTTTTTTGCTTAATCAAGGTAAATTCTGCTTTTTTGCAACCAAAATTATTTGATTGCAAAAATATTCTATATCACTCCCTTATTCTACTACCCTACCAAAAAAAAAAACAGCAAAATCAGACTTATGTTTAATTTTAAATAATATATTAATTTCTTATTGCTAGTTAAGTGAAACCACATCCCTAAACAATGGTTTGAACCCACATAAATAAGTTCTTATAAATTAAATGTCTCTGTACTTCACAACTCAAAATAATTCCTTTTGAAAATTTCATTATCACAGGCCCTGGCCAGGGAGCTCAGTTGATTAGAGCATCATCCCCATATGCCAAGGTTGTGGGTTTGATCCCTGGTCAGGGCACATACAAGAATCAACCAATGAATGCATAAATAAGTGGAACAACAAATTGATGTTTCTCTCTCTGTCTCTTTCTCTTCCTTTCTCTCTCTCTCTCTCTCTCTCTCTCTCTCTCTCAAATCAATAAAAAAATAAAATTTTATTACCACAAATAGTAACTACAAGGAACTAAAATTTTGAAAGAAATATGTATATAGTGAGTGTGTATATAAATGTGTGCATGTGTATGTATCAAATAATAATAAACATAATAGTTACTCATTATGTATTCTATCAGCAGTCTGATATTAATCTTTAAACTATGAGAAACAAATTATTCATGATATACTTATTATCCTATATAATAAAAGCCTAAAAGCCTAATATGCTAAGTGTCTGGTCATCTGTTCAACCAATCAAAGCATAATATGGTAATGACATGCTAAGGCTGCTCAACCGCTTGCTATGACATGCACTGACCACCAGGGGGCAGACACTCTGACTGGTAGGTTAGCTTGTTGCTGGGGTCTGGCCGATTGGGACTGAGTGATATGGGCCAGACACGCCCTGGAGCCCTCCCGTGGCCCCTCCCCGGCTGGCCAACCTCCCTGGCCCCTATCTTGCACCAGTGGGGTCACTCAGCTTGGCCTGTGTCCTCTTGCAATCCGGGACCCCTTGGGGAATGTCGGAGAGCCAGTTTCAGCTCAATCCCGCAGGCCAGGCCGAGGGACCCCACTAGTGCATGAATTCGTGCATTGGGCCTCTAGTTACATATAAGCAAATATGGAGAAAATTATTGGCAAAAATTAGCATCACACTCTCTTTTTAAAAATCCTCACCCAAAGATGTTTATTGATTTTTTTAGAGAGAGAAGGGAGAGAGAGAGAGAGAGAGAGACAGAGAAACATAGATGGTTGCCTCCCATATATGCCCTTCCCGGGAATCAAACGTGCAACCTTTTAGTGTACTTTACTCTGCATTTGGTGCATGGGACAATGCTCCAACCAACTGAGCCACCTGATCAGGGTATTATCACCCTGGCTGGGCATCATCACATGACCAAATATAATGAACTTAAAAAAATAAAATTTACTTTGCCTAATGGATTTTAGGACTTTTACTTTTTAATATTTACTAAAAACATATAACATTAAGTAATAATAATCAAAGGTATGATTCATTGAGTACTTTCTACATGCCAGGCATTTTGTGAAGTGCTAAGAATACAAATAAGAACTAATTTCTCAGAAGGAGCATTTTAATTTTTCAAAATACAACAAAGGGTAATTGAAATGGAATACATGCACACCCCAAATTGTTCACTGGCCTGATGTGTACAAAAATACTTCCAAAAGTAGATGATTACCACAATGAAACATTCCTTTTATCGATGAAGACTATATTCACTTGATGCACTGAAGTATTAACTGGCCTATTTTTTCTACAGTCACAGGTCAATTTCCATTTTTAATTTTTAGTGAAAAACAATCTCCAAATAATCAGAGAGTAGAAACAATACTGGAGTTGGCAGTACTTTTTAGTGGAGACTTGGATTCCAGGTTACCACCACTACTCAGTTATGTGACTTCAGGCATGTTATTAACTAGCTATGTGATTTGGCAAGTTAATTGATTCTCTACCCCGCTTCTGCAATCTTACTATTGCATGTAAGATGATAATGCTGAACTACATTATCTCTAAGGTATCTTCCAGCTCTGATCTATTACAAGCTTGCATGTGCCCTAAAATTTTAAATTTATTTTATTTTTTGACTACCAAGAGAATTGTGAGTTATATATCAAGGGACATAATCAAATTCTCAAACCTTTCTTAAAATATTGAAATCCTAAAGGCAATTTGTAATAAGTATATTGGGTCAAATTTGTATCAGCATATCAAATTGACTATTTTGGTGTAGCAATTGCAAACGTACCGAAAATTACTTAACTATAGAGTTGCAAAAACATCATATGGATGTAGCACATACTTCTTCAGTGCATTTCAATAAAGAAAAAAAGTGTTATCTGAATGTCCTCAAACCTAACCAGCCTAATTAAATCACATTAAAAGTCATATGTATAGTGTGTTAGATTAATGATATCCTAACTGCAGAAATTCAGCATGTCAGTATCTTTTTGTGGTTTCTTTCCATCTCCGTGTTTAAGGAGTTCACAGAGTAAACAATGCACTGTTGAATCAAGCCTCTGGTGCTACACTTTTCATGCGTGTGCAATGCATTTCTGCAGGCTCAGAAAACACAACTCTGCCACTGAACACCTGTATCACCAGGAGCTCCACGAGCCACCCCCATTTGCCTTAGGGGTTGGGGAATGCTCCTGCCTCAGCCTCAATGCTCTACACAAATAGGCCCACAGGCCCGCCCTCTTTCATGCCCTGATACTGTTTCTACCATTTTCTTGGAATGCACCCTATTGCACCACCTGGACCAAGTTCCATTTCTCCTTGCTAGATGGGAACACTTCCCCCTTTTCTATCTATAGATATTTTAGGGAGATCCCACAGCAAAGCTGCTTAAGGAACCAGATCTTACAACCTTTTAGTTTTATAAGCAGCCTTCCTTCCTCAGGACATGCAGCTGTCAGGACTGAGTACTCCATTCTAGGTCTTGTGCTCAGTCCAGTGAACTGAGCTGGGTCCCTTATCCCAGGCTGCTGTTTGCCTCCACAATAGCTTCACCAGACCTCTGTGCATATCTGAATCCCAACTGTGAACAGAGCCCAACTCACTGGGCAAATCAGCAGACCAGACACTGCTAGGAAGAGAAGGAAGTCGCAGGGTGCTGGGATGTTACCAGCACAACCTGGAAAACCTATGCACATTCATTTCCTGCTCAGGCTGATACACAGGGTTGCATAAGGGGACTTTGCTGTAGTTCACCTCAAAATTAAATCAAAGATGTCCAATTAATAGTCTAAATGTGCTCTGGAGATCTGCAATCCACACTAATCTGAGACAAAAGGTTTAAAACAGCAATAAACTGAATTTTTATTCAAAATCTAAGCAAAATTTTGACCAGCAAATGCATTCTTTAATGTGTTTACAAAAAACAAAATACGAAAATGCTTTTGCTAATAACAAGACAACTTTTTAAAAAACATAAGATTAACAAAAGTCAGAGAAGTTCAGGGACGAGATTGGAAATCACAACCCTAAAGCATTCCCTATTTTGTGTTGGAGTTTCCTTCTCAGTTTAATTCCTCTGTGTAGATTGTTGCTATTGCTGTTGATGTTCTTTTTTTTTTCTTTAACATTGCTGCTATAATACTATCCATACAATTTTATAAACTTTACTTTCATATTAAGATCATTACATATTTGTCTATTTTTGCCACTAGCTTGAATTTACCATTAACTGTAACACCTGGTACACCAAAAGTTATGGTTATAACAAAGATAATTATTTCTTTCTCTATCATTGGCTATTAAAGTCTTTCAATTTCACATAATTTTATATTGTTTTAATAAATATATATGCACAGAACATATATTTATTTCCATTTATTTATTTAATCTAGAATACAGAAGATATTTCATTAAAGTGTATGCATGTTTGGAGACCCATAATATGTATCATCAGTTGCTTTTCAGAAGAATACCAACTTACAAATCAGGTGTGATATATGGGAGTACTCAAGAAACATTTTAAAAACTGTATTTTTAAATGAAAATTATATAAATTAATCGCTGAAATATTAGTATGCAATAAATAAATTTGCATAAAAACTAGAAAATTATTTAAAATTAGTTTCCAGTTTACTGAGATGAGTCATTAATTATATGTGGATAATCTAGTTCCTTAGCCATAAACTATATAATCTAGTTCTTCATATTATCCATAAACTAACAGAGGAAATTGTCATGTGGCTTATTTAGAGTACACAGAAAGGCAATTTACCAAGTTTTCCTTATCTGAGAATCATGACACTCTTGATTTTATTTTTTCTTTCTGAGACTAAGTCTATCTAAACCAGGGATAGGGAACATCTGGCTTACGGTTCATATAAGGCCCTCGAAATCATTTGATCTGGCCCTGTCAAGGCATTAGGGGTGAGTTAATTAAATGTTACACCAAATATAGCAGGCTAATTATTAGGTTGATAATTTTGTATGGTCTGTGAATGATATTATAAATATCCAAATGGCCCTTGGCAGAAAAAAGGTTCCCCATCCCTGATCTAAACTTTACTGAGATATATGGTAAAACATTTTTTAAAATTTTTTCTCCACATGTATTATCTCAACAATCATCTTCAGGCTGGTACTCTTTTACTGGAAATAGATTCCTAAGTAGTACAATATATACATTATAACCATTCATTAAAATCACATCTATGTTTTTAAAACTGAAGTTCAGTATTACATAGACTTAATCCTGTAGCATAGCAATTTTCAATCATCTTTCATCTCATGGCACATATAAACTAATTATTAAAATTTTGTGGCACACACAAAAATATATTTTTCGCCAACCTGACCATAAAAAAGATATAATGTTGATTTAA
Organism: Cnephaeus nilssonii; assembly: GCF_951640355.1. NCBI lineage: Eukaryota > Metazoa > Chordata > Mammalia > Chiroptera > Vespertilionidae > Cnephaeus > Cnephaeus nilssonii. Next base: position 62,405,959 of record NC_137076.1, on the reverse strand, counting down.
AAATAATAATAGTAGTTGTAGTAATTACCTACCCTTTTTGCTTTAAAGTGACTTTTGAAAAAATCAGGTGTCTATACTTGTATACTATATAAGGATTTCTGGTACCAAGAATTAACACATCAGATACAACCTTATTATATGACATAACCAATAAGATGTAACTCTAATACATGACCTATATATTTACGGTTCAAGACGGGGCATTCACACCAGATGGCTATTGTTGTGTTGGCTGTTGTCATATTTTTATTTGACAGTCTAAGGGAAAAAAAGGTCAATGCCCCTGTCTAAATAGTGAAGTACTGCATATTTTAAAATTCTTGCAGTATACCAGTTGAAAATCGCGGCTGCGACACACAGCTAGAAAATGGCAGATCTCTTTCCAAGGGGACAAGGCTGTCCTTGTGAAATATGCGGCGCCAACCACTGGAACAGAAAGGTAATTCCAGGGGTGGGGGGAACGGAGGACACCTATAATACTTCCAACAATAAAGATAAATGCATAAAAAAAAAAGTTAATTCTGGGAAACAGCTGCAGCTCCAAAATAAAGAGGGGAGGAAGGGGCTGGGTCAAGAACACATGCTTCCTCCTTCAGCACTTACAGAAGTAGCTGGGAAAAGGCCAATGGTATTCAGAGTCAATCCTTCCTCTCATGGACTAGGAGAGGAAACTTCTCCCATAATTACATCTGATTCCTTTCAATGCTTTTTTTAGGGGTAATTCCAGGTGCTTTACATGTATTTCCTCATTTACATCTCCCAACAATTTCACTAGGTAGGTACTGTGGTTATTCTGACTAGACAAATGAGGAAACAGACACTTATGGAAGCTAAGTAGTGTGCATTAAGGTAACAAACCCAGGAACTGGTACAGCTGAAATTTTAGTGCAGGCAGCTAGACTATAGGAGAGTTTTCAATCAGCTACAAAACTGAGCACCACATACTCATAGTTTTTAATGCAATGCATTGCTCTTAAAAAGATTCACTTACTGAGCGAATCCAACTGTACAATTGTATTAGGATTAAATTTAGCCACAGAGTAATTGGCTGCTGGGTGACACAATGAAGGGCCAGGATTGATTTATAGGCCCCAAAATAGGTCTAGTTTGGGCCTGGAAATTTAGGGTAAGGCAGAGTAGGGGAAATTAATGAGGCTGAGCGATGTCATTCACCTTGTATCATCAAGAATGCCTGCTTTGGAAGCTAGAAGACGATATTCACTTAAGTCATCTTCCCTTTGTATGAATAGATGGATGGATTGATGGGTGCACTAATATATAACTGGATGTAAGGAGCCAGCCTGGATTAGAGTCAGGGTTGTATAAATGGCTTGGAAGCCCTTTTTTATTACCATGGTAGTGGCCTTCAAATAAGAGTACTCGTGTTCAGCTAATAAAAGATACAAATACAGTATACCCAGAGGCGGAAGGTGATTCACGGCAGTGCTTTCCCAACTTGAATCCCTGGGGAACTAGCTTCTTACTGGATGTCAGCTGGAGGTCACTCTCAGATCCTAGAGGCATCCTCAGTTCCTCTCCACATAAGTCCCTTTAAAGCCAGCAAGAAAAGAGATAGACTCCAGCAGGGCCAAAGCTGCAATCTTATACAAAGTTATCATGTACACTTCATCATATTCAGAAGCAAATCACTGGTTATGCCCAAACACAAGGGGAGAGATTATTAAAGATATGTAGGCCAGTGGGGGGGATCCTGGGAGCCTCTGGAGAGTTTGCCCTACACATATACCAGCCTCTCTCTGCTAAGAAGTGTGAGTGTGAGAGAGAGAGAGAGTGTGTGTGTGTGTGTTTCACATACACACATACACCATTTTGCAGAAGATGTTACTAAATATACATTTGCATGTAACAGTCACTTTAAGTAACAGCTAACCTTTGAAAGATGTTACTAAAGGATCAGGCATTCTTAGTAAAGTGGATTTACTGTGATTTTGCTATCCTTGAGAAGAATGAATAATAAAAGTTGTTGAACAAGTTACATCATTCTTGTAAAGTAATGCTTTTTATTTTTTTTTAAATATATTTTTATTGATTTCAGAGAGGAAGGGAGAGGGAGAGAGAGATAGAAACATCAATGATGAGAGAGAATCATTAATTGGCTGCCTCCTGCATGCCCCCTACTGGGGATCCAGCCTGCAATTCAGGCATGTGCCCTCAACTGGGATCAAACCTGGGACCCTTCAGTCCGCAGGCTGAAGCTCTATCCACTGAGCCAAACAGGTTAGGGCTAAAGTAATGCTTTTTAAGAGTGTCTTCATATTGAATAAATGATTAAGCATAAATCCCTGAACAAAAAAAGAGCCATTTATCACAGGATGGTTAGTTGGCTTTACAGTTTTCCCTTGGAAATTTTTTCTGGAATGTATCTTTGAGAGCTAAAAATCCTTGAGTAACCATTTCAATAAAGATTGGGGCATATTGTAAATAACAGACATCGAGGCTGAGTTAGTTTTTGATACCTGCTATAAAAAAAAATTACCAGTGACACAGTGGAACAAGCAAATTTCATTCACTTACAGTTCTGGATTTCAGAAGTTGAAAATGGGTCAACAAACCTGTTTCTTTCTGGAGGCTCTAGAAGAGAATTTGCTTCCTTGCCTTTTCTAGTTTCTAGAGGGTGTGTGCATCGCTAGGCTCCAAAGCCTGGAATATGGCATCTAAATCCCTCTCTGACTTTGACCCTCTCTCCTCTGCATCCTTCTTTCACTTAAAAGACAAATATCACATGATCTCACTTGTATGTGGAATCAAATAAACACAATAAACTGATGAATGAAATAGAACCAGAGACATTGAAACATGGAACAGAGTGAGGAATCTCAAAGAGGATGGGAAGGGGGAAGGGGGCAAGAAGAGACTAACCAAAGAATTTATATTCAGATACGCATTACCTTTGAACACAGACAGTAGGGTGGTGAAGGCCTGGGGCGAGGCTGGACCCCGGTGGTGGGGGGGCAAGAGGGGGAAAAAGGGACTGGACATCTGAAATACTCTCAACAATAAAGATAATAAATAAATATAATTTACCTGCCCCCCCCCACCAAAAACAAAAAAACAACCTTGAGATTACCCCTGACTCAGCCCGATAATTCAGAATAGGCTACCACTGCAAGATTTTGAACATCTGTAAACTTGCCCTGTCACGTATCATAGTCACAGGTTCTGGCGATGAGAATGAGAATGAAAGCATCTTTGGGAGGGCAATTTTTCAACACAGCACAGTGGCTTAAATAAGGAGCATGTTTTCCTCATGTAACAAGAAATTGGGAGATAGGAATATAAAGGAGTAATAACGTTCAGATTGAAAGCTCCCATTTGCTCTCAAATTCATGTTTATGTGAGAAAGAAGGAGGAAGGAAGTGGGAAGAAAAAGCACTAGTTAATTTCAGAGTACAGTAGGTCCTCGGGTTACATCGGAGATCTGTTCCTAGGAGCGAGGTAACGTGATTTTCGCTGTAAGTCGGAACCCACCTACATAAGCACCTACATCACTCACATGGAGCACATACACAGCAGTAATGAAGTGAAACAGTAAAACAAATTTAAAAGAAAGATAACAATTCCTGACCTTTACTTGTGGTAAATTAATAATAAAAAAACATAAAGCACATATATACATACGTCGAAATGATGGAACTTTTTATATATATAAATAAATGGGAGATGGCGATATAACCACTAAATGATGTACATCGATTCTGACGTAACCCGAGGACTGCCTGTATAATTTATTGCACAGAATCCTACTGGATGCAAGAAGAGGGCAATGGAGCATATAACTTGCATAGCCAGAATTTTAGAGATAGAAAGAGGAGAATGGTGCTACCTTTGAATATTTTATAATCCAGTTGACCATTAATGCCAGAATTTCAGTATCTTGTAAGGGATAATTATATATTTTACTAATTGTAAAATTATATGGGAAGTGTGCCATAGGTATTTTCCTATTTGAAAAGGAAATACTTTTTGGTAAATGAAATTATTTCATCAGCCATCTTTGTGAGAACTACTTGAATAAATGTGATTTCTTTGCAGAAGAGCAGAGAATTCATGGCTGCTATTTCCATATTTACACCCTTATCCTATACAGTGTTCCATTAGTCCTATGTAATCCCTCATTATTTGTTTTCCTCTTGGGACAATGAGTAGAGATTTACGAATGGACCTAAGAAATTAGGTTCTGTAGCTTTCAGCTATCAGTGAATTAGAGCTGTAGCCTTCTGCTTTCAACGTTCATGGTATGGTAACTGGAGGGCTGTCAATCAACTTTGCATATATTTTCAGACAGAGTGGAGCAGAGCAGAAGCATATTGGAAATGAATTTTGAACAGTTCAAGCAGTAGAGAGGTTTTCTCTCCCAGGAACAAGGCATTCAGCGGGAGTTAAGGTCAGAACTGAAGCACTTCAGTTAAAATGCTCCCAGATTCACACAGTGGAGCCCTCCAGTCATCTCTGGAATCCCCTGCCTGTCTTTGTCTGAGCTGGAATCCCAGCCTTATTGACCTTGGGGCCACTAAACAAATATTTCTTTCAAGTTGACTTACTTTAAGACACGGGGAACATTGTGCAACATTGTATCTTCTTTAAAGCATATATTTAGTAACTGATCTTTATTAAGTGAATATTTCAGGGAATGTTACATTTTATTCAGTGAATACAGTGAGTCATTATACAACCAGATAATGTTTTAAACACAAAAATAATAATAATAGTATTTTTCTTACTCAAAAGCAATTCTTTCACAACAGGATAGTAAGAAGCTAGGAAAATTTCAGGGCAGGAGGAATAAGGAAACTGAAATAAGAAAATTTTAGTTTAGGCAGCCTGAAGCCATCTTGTAAATAGCAAACCCCTATCTTTCCCAACCAAGAATGCTTGAGAACAAATGGTTAATGTCGCTCCTCTCTAACCAGAGCATACATAGCAGAAATCACCCTGGGACTGCTGAGGCAGAAGAAGTGAGGAGGAAGGAAAAAGGGAGAGTTTCATCTACCCACTAAACAAAGAAGCCAGCCATATTGGAGGAAAGGGAGAGAAGGAGGGGTTTAATCTTACTCTTTAAACAGAGAAGCCATAGGTCTCTGGGGTTGTCAAGATAAAATAGCCAGATGCTTTTCATAAATTCTGGGAAAGCAAAAAAAAAAAAAAAAAAAAAAAGAAAAGAAAAGAAAGAAAAGAAAAAGAAAAAGGGAGACCTTGAGATCTAGTCTGTACCAACATAGCCAGCAGAGGAGTTTTAAAAAACCTGTAGACACCCTATCTAATAAAAGAATAATATGCAAATTAACCATCACTCTGCTATACCCACAAGCCATGTCCACCAGCCAATCAGGAGTGAGTATGCAAATTAATCCAACCAAGATGGCAGCGGCCATGGAGTGAGCAGGAGACTTGGGTTTCCCTGGCAATGGAGGAAGCCAAGCTTTCCGCACACCCTGGCAGGCCCAGGCCTCCACTCAAGGAAACAAAGTTTCAATTATAGAAGATAAATAAATCCCAACAAAAATGGTGTGGCCAAGGAGCAAGCAGGAGGCTTGCCTCTGCTCAAGACTACAAAGTTTCAATTATAGAAGATAAATAAATCCCAGATACCAGGGCTTCTGCTTGGGTTGACAGGGTGCATGGCCAGCCTGCAAACCACCACAGGCTCCTCGCCCAGGCCGCCCCATGCCCCAAGGGAACCCCCACACAGATCTGGGACACCCTTCAGGGCAAACCAGCTGGCCCTCACCCGTGCAGCAGGCCTCTATCCTACCTAATAATCCTACCTAATAATAGAGTAATATGCTAATTGACCGTACCTTGGCTACACCCACCAGCCACGCCCACCAGCCACGCCCACCAGGAAACTGTGGCAGGGAAGTTGGGGTGCAGCCAAGCCCAAGGCCGGGAAAGCCTCGGGCGGAGGCTTTCCCGGCCTTGGGCACCAGCAGGGAGCCTGCACGGATCGCAGGCAATGACCAGGGGGTCAGCTCCTATGATCCATAGCAGGGACGCTGGGTGCGGCCAAGCCCAAGGCCGGGAAAGCCTCGGGCGGAGGCTTTCCCGGCCTTGGGCACCAGTGGGGAGCCTGCACGGATCGCAGGCAATGACCAGGGTGTCGGCTCCTATGATCCTTAGCAGGGACGCTGGGGTGCAGCAGAGCCCAAGGCCGCCGCCCGAGGCCAAGCCCCGACCCTGAAAGAAGGCAGAAGGCGGTGGCCACAGCCAAGGCCTGGGTCCCCAGTGCCGGCAGAAAACTGGTGCAGGCAGCCAGGTGAATGAAGGTCTATTGCACGAATCTTCGTGCAAATGGGCTGCTAGTCCTATCTAATAAAAGAGTAATATGCAAATTGACCATCACTCCAACATGCAAGATGGCTGCCCCCATGTGGACACAAGATGGCCAGCAGGGGAGGGCAGTTGGGAGGGACCATGCCTGCAAGGGAGGGCAGTTTGGGTCGATCAAGCCTGCAGGGGAGGGCAGTTAGGAGTGACCAGGCTGGCAGAGGAGGGAAGTTGGGGGCAACTGGGCCTGTAGGGAAGGGCAGTTGGGGGGGACCCAGGCCTGCAGGGGAGGGCAGTTTGAGGGGACCAGGCCTGCAGGGGAGGGCAGTTAGGGGAAATCAGGCTGGCAGGGGAGTGGTTAGGGGGTGATCAGGCTGGCAGGCAAAAGCAGTTAGGGGCAATCAGGAAGGCAGTCAGGTGAGCAGTTGGGAGCCAGCAATCCTGGATTGTGAGAGGGATGTCCGACTGCCCGTTTAGGGATCGGGCCTAAACGGGCAGTCGGACATCCCTCAAGGGGTCCCAGATTGGAGAGGGTGCAGGCTGGGCTGAGGGACATACCCCCCCCCCCCGTGCACAAATTTCGTGCACCAGGCCTCTAGTCTATAATAATAAAAGCCTAAGCAACCATCGCAACCGAACGGATGACCGAACAGGCTGCGTGGGGTGACTAGGCCGGAAGGGAGGTTAGTGAGGGACGACTAAACAACTGAGCAGCAGGCTGCATGGGGCTACCAGGCTGGCAGGGGGAGCAGTGAGGGGCGACCAAATGACCGAGCAGCAGGCTGCGTGGGACAATCAGGCCGGCAGGTGGGGGGCAGTGATGGGGCGACCAAACGACTGAGCAGTAGGCTGCATGGGGTGACCAGGCCGGCAGGAGGGGCAGTTGGGGGCTATCAGGCAGGTAGGCTGGTGAGCTGTTGGGAGTCAGTGATCCTGGATTGTGAGAGGGATGTCCTTCTGCTGATTTAGGCCTGATCCCTGCAGGCTGGGCATCTACTGGACCTTTACCACCTGATGTCCTGGCAGGCTGCCCTGGGCCCTGCTAGGCAGTGTGCAGGGCTTCCTGGGTCAGGGGGGAGTTGTCCCCTTGCCCAAGCCATTCCTGGTACAGCTCCTGCACATGGGCGCTGGTCTCCGTGCGCCACACCGGGATGGCAGCGTAGATGCCTTCCATCTGCCGCAGCAGTGCCCTGTCTGCATGCCCATCCTTGCCTGGGCCTGGCCCCTGCCACTTAGGACCACTTCTGGATGTTCCAAAAGCTGTAAGCAGCCTCAAAGCATAGCAGAACCTCTCCATCCCTTTCAAGGGTGACCTCCTGGAAGTCTTTGTTCCTCAGGGTGTGGTAGGTGAGCACTCCCACGTCCTCGTTGAACAGCTCCTTGGCCATGTGCCTGAAGATGTGCGCCAGGTACGCGTCAGAGCAGACACCCTCGTGGAGCCTCACCTCCTCCTCCATGTCTCCAGAGTGTCCACCGCGGCATCATTCAAGGTGAGGTCACTTTGCTCCATTATCTGGACAATTTCACATGAGGTTAACACGCAGTCTGTACCCTGGGAACTATGTAAAGCTGTGGGAACATCTTCTCAAAAGGCCTCCAGTTTCTTGTCATAACACGGGGCGACAATGATGTGGAAAATCTTGTCTGGGGACAGGTTCTACCATCTGGTAAAGTAATCCTTCACCAGAGAGCCCATGATCTGCTGGGGAGACTTGGCCATGCAGAGGTGGGGGTGATGGGGTGACCCAGCACACACTCTGCCTATCAGACCCAGCTGGGGCAGGTGGAGGTCAGCATGGGAAGCCGGGGCTCTTCCTCATGGTGCTGGCAGTACCGACACACAAATTCCTTCTGACTCTCCAGGATGCTGAAGTCCGCAGCTATCTTCATGTCAAAGACAGTGCGACCCAAGGCTTTTAAAAAAGCCACAGAGCCTTCTGGACGCATCCATGACACTGAGGCTGAATTGAGCAGCAAAATAAGGCAGAGACTGAGGACACACGGAAACTGCCAGCAGCCTGTGCTGTGAGGTATCACATTTCTTATTAAGGTTCAGAACACGGAAGAAGTCCTTGGTGTTCTGTTGAGAAACTAGGACTCCTTCCTCTGCCATCACACAACTGTCACATGACAGGCAGTCACTCAGAAATGTCTTGGCATCGGCCAACTTATGGAATTCTCCCTTCTCTCCGTTCTCCTGAGCCGGACGTCAGATGTTGACTGCGGCATTCTCTTGGTCATCCGTTTTTGTTTTTTTACTACATTCCTTCCGTGTGCAGTGATCACACTTCATCTGGAGTGGGGTGGGCGGGGGTCGGCTCAAGTGACCTGGAGGAAGCACAGGGAGAGCAGTCAGTCACCGCTGGTCGCCCCTGGCGCTGCGGGTGGAGTCCTTTCTTCCTTGTGGAGCGTCTAGGGAGGGGAAGCAGCCGCAGTGCCCAAGGCCGAGTTCCAGGAGGCCGGCAGCGCTGTTGGGATCGTGCTGGCGGCGCTGGTCTGTTGGTGCCTGGCCTGTCCTCTGGAGATTATACCTGCAGGACTAAGGGAGCCAGTCCCCAGTTCCGCCCCACCTCTGCCACTGATTGATTGGAGTCTGAGGGCCAGGAGGAGGGACCAAGAGGCCTGCCTTCCAGCTGCTCACTCGTCGCCCTGCCACTCACTCCGGTTCCCTGTTAGCCATCCCCTGATCAATGAAGCCTGAGGGCCAGGGGATGGACCAGTCATCCTTTAGGTCGTTATGGACCCTGGGTTTTTATATATTAGGATTGTAACTCATGGCACGGAATGCTCGGCACGCACTTTCCCTCCAGCCCCTGGTCTTGGAGACCTCATGTCTTCCAAGGCTCTGCTCACCCTCTTCAGTTGCCACAGCGAGAAAATTACATCGTGTGCCGGAAACCCTTTGCAGGCTCCATGGGTGTGTCTTTACTTCGCTGCAGTTCCCATTACCCCAACGTAAGGAGACACCCTCATTAACAGGTAACACCATCGTGGTAAGACCCCTGCTCAGCCTACTGCAGCAGTTTTAAATAGGCCATGGGTCGCCCTAGATTGTTTGGCTCAGTGAATAGAACCATGGCCTGCGGACTGAAGGGTCCTGGGTTCGAATCTTGTCAAGGGCACATTCTTGGGTTGTGGGCTCAATCCCCAGTAGGGGGCATGCAGGAGGCAGAAGATCAATTATCTCTCATTATTGTTGTTTCTATCGCTCTCACCCTCTGCCTTCCTCTCTGAAATCAATAAAAATATATTAACAAAAATAAAAATAAATAGGCCATGAATCATACGTCACTTCTCTCCATCCATCCAGTCCCCTTACACCCTCTTTCGTCTTCGCCCCCCACCCCCCACCCCACACACACTGTCCTGGGGTCTGTAAAATGGGGTCAGGATTTCTACTTCAACCAAGGGCAACACTTCCGCATGGCCCTCCTTCCCCGCCCATCTCTGTCCCCAGTCCTGTGGGGTCTCTCCCTCCCTACCCTCCATCTAATTTGGTGGGCTCTGTTCTGCCCCCTCCTCCTGCAACCTCCTGTCTGCAGCCTCCCTCTTTCTCCTCTGGAGCAGAGCTCCCCAAAGGCTGTGTGGGGTGAGGTGGAACTGTGCGGGGCAGGTGAGGTGGTGTGGGCAAGGCAGTGCAGGTGGGGCTGTGCAGGCCTTGTGGCGGTTTGGAGCTGTGCAGGGCGAGCCCAGGCAGGGCCTCGGAGGAGAGCTGGGGTGATGGGTCACCGGGAGGAGGAGGGAGGGACGTGGAGCCTGTCCTGTGGGAGAGGCATGGGGCTCCTCGGCTGCCCCCACCCAGCAGCTTTTCTAGGCCCCTGCGCAGCTGTCATCCTCCACCACTCACTGCCTCCCGCTTCCTTTCAAGTTTTGGACTCGGTTTCTCTGACTCAGCCCAGCCCCCCTCTCTGCTGGGTCCCAGGAGCCCCAGGCTGCCCCTTGGCCTTGGGCAGGCTCACTGGCCCGTCTCCCCCTAATGGTGCTACCCACTCTCCAGGAGTAGTTAGTGAAACTTAACAAATAAAAAGCAGCAGCTCTGAAGATTATAAATTGCACACTGAGAATGCCACAGGCTGCGGGGCTGTGAAGTCCATGGCTCTCTGATCACTTATAGCAGCCTCCCACGCCACCCGGTCCCTCCTGGCTCCCGCCCCCACCCCCATGTGCCTCTGCCCAGCACTTGGGCCAAACCCTGGGAGCTTCCTGATGGCTCTCACCTCACACCTCACTTTCCAGTCCAGCCCACCAGTGCCCGCAGCAAACTAACCTATTCATTGGACTGTCTGCCCCCTGGTGGTCAGTGCATGTCTTAGCGACTGGTCGACCAGTCGAACTCCCAGTGGAACTCCAGTCAAGGGGCAATTTGCATATTAGGCTTTTATTATATAGGATACAATTTTTAGAAAAGATTATATATGCTTACTCTGAACCTAAATCAAAATGTCATATATTATCTTTGAAAGTAAAACTTTAATTGGATGGTTCTCTGGAGTGGAAAAAGAATCTATTATAATCTTATAGTCCTGAAATGAAAATATTAATGTGCTTTTCTAATAATAGATCAAAGTCCCAAGTTTTTAGAACTCAATCATAATTTATCTGTCAAAATTAAACATCTGTTAAAAATCCTTTCAGTATTTTATATTACATTACTGAAGTCCAGAGTTTTCATTAAATACATAAAAGCTTTCATCATAAAGTATATATTCTAAGTTTACTTTTAAAGAGGAAAAGGTCTGACCTTTTTTCACTCATATTTTTCAACCATTTTGAAGCATGTAACAGCTCCTTTTTGAACTATAATAAATTTGTGAGCTTCCTGATAACCAGAAAATAAATTTAAGTTCAAGAAATTATATGTTAATCTATGTTTTCCCTTCACTGTGTTGACTGGTCCTTGGTTTTAATTTTTATAGTAATATACATATATTACTCTTTGAAGGACATATTCATGTCTGAATTATATTTGAATATATATTGTTTCTGAACTATCCTATATAATAAAACCCTAATATGCAAATCGACTGAATGGCGGAAGGACCAATTGCTATAATGTGCACTGACCACCAGGGGGCAGACAATGTAGGAGCTGCCCCCTGGTGGTCAGTGCACTCCCACAGAGGGAGTGCTACTCAGCCAGAAGCTGGTGGAAGAGGTGGTGGCGGCAGCCTCTTCCGCCTCCATTGCTGGTGGGCGGTAAGGAGCAGGGGTCCTGGACTGCGAGAGTCTTGGATTGCGAGAAGGATGTCTAACTTCTGGACTGCAAGGGGTCCCAGACTGCAAGGGTCCCGGACTGCGAGAGGGCACAGGCCAGGTTGATGGACCTCCCCCGAGTACACAAATTTCGTGCAATGGGCCTCTAGTACCTTATACATAAAAGGCACTTAATCTAATTTTCCTTAGAAGAGGCACAGAATAATTACTATAGTCCTGTGTTCCCTTTCCCCATTCATACTCACCCTCTTATTCCCCATACTATATACTGATGAATAATGTAATTCAATACAAACTCTAGGGTCTCCTTAATCCCTCCTGGACAATACATGATTCAGATTTTCACAAATGCCTTCATATACTTTATAAACCTGTGTACCCACTGTAAAAACACATTTTGAATTTGCCTACCTTTGACTTCTGGTTTAAAAACTCGAATAACTGTAAAACTTAATAAAAGATGATACAACCCTCAATCTTATGTCAATTAAGTGATTTGCATTACATTGTCATTCTTATGTTAATGAAAACTCTTATGTCAACATAGCTTAAGCTCCTTATCTTTGACTAAATTTAGGATATTTTTCATTATCTCCTAGGGAAATCATGTACAATAAGCATATGTGTCATGGATTTAATTTGCTTGTCTCTTAAATAGTTGTGTGGGATTGACTTTTAAAAGTTATGCACTTAAATATTTTAAAGTGATGACTAGAAGTAAGCAAAGCCATTTAATACTAACAAAAAAATATTGCTAGAGTTCTATTATTGCCCGGCCAGTGTGGCACAGTGGTTGAGCATTGACCTATGAACCAGAAGGTCAATGTCCAATTCCCAGTCACGGCACATGCCTGGGTTGTGGGCTCAATCTCCTGTGTGGGGTGTGCAGGAGGCAACTGATCGATGATTCTCTCTGATCATTGATGTTTCTAGCTCTCCCTCCCTTTCCCTTCCTCCCTGAAATCAATAAAAATATATATATTTTTAAAAAGTTCCATTATTCATTTGACTCTACAAAATGACCCAAATCAATTTCTTTCAGTTATCCAAAACGTTATTCATTTCTCCTCCATGTCAAAATGAAATACAGTATAATTCAGAAACATTTCTTCTGGAATAAAAAGTCATTGGACAAATGACCACTTAAATAGTTGGTTTCTGGGAACATTAAGGTCATGTCTGTACTAGAAATGTGAAGACATAAATGAGACAAATTTCCAAGACAAAGTAAAGCTGAGAGCTCTTCTGCCAGGGCAGATCAGCTGCCTTGCTAAATTATAAAACCATAATGTGCATGACTCTATCCACCAATAAAATGGGAATTATACTACAAGCCAATTCTGTCAGAAGATGTTACAGAGATAATGAGATAATGTCTTTTAAGTGCTTTCAGTGTCTCAGATGAAAGAAAACTTTCCCATCCTCAGAAGAGAGGAGACCCATGATCACTAACATTTCACATTGCTAAATGTACCTTCTTTAGAAAAGTGATGCTATTAAAATAATGACACATAAAGCTCCTCTACTAACATACTGTAAAGCTATATTCATCAGTAATAAAGGCATGGATCTGTAGCAGAAGTTGGTGAGCTTTTCTAAATTTAACAACTATTTTCCTTAAGATTAACAGCCACATTCAAGGATGTACTTCAAAGTTGGCTGTAGACATGAAGCATTCCAAAACATAATGCATTTTCTATTAGGAAGGAGTTCCTCTAATCAGTATAGATATGTGAATAGTGAAAGAGTGAAAAGATATCCTCCTCAGTGTTAACTAAAATGAGAGCTAGTGCATATACCTAGATGCCCTTTTAAACTTATCCTACCTAATTCAAGGGTGATATTCAAATTGACCACACCTTCTCTACACCTAAACCACGCCCACCAACCACGCCCAGCAGCCAATCAGGGCGAGTATGCAAATAAACCGAACCAAGATGGCTACAGCCACAGAGAGCAAGGTTTCCCAGGTAACAGAGCAAGCCAAGCTTTCCGCCTGCCCTTGCTAAGCCTAAGCCTCCACTCAAGCTACAAAGTGTCAATTATAGAAGGTAAACAAATCTTAACAGAAATGGCGGCAGCCACGGAGCTGGAGAGAGCAGGCCAGGGTTGTCCCCGGCAACAGAGAAAGCAAAGCTTTCCGCACACCCTGGTCAGTCCCAGGCCTCCACTTAAGGCTACAAAGTTTCAATTATAGAAGGTGAATTAACCCCAACAGAAATGGCTGCCGGCCATAGAGCAAGCAAGGAGGCTTGGCTCCACTCCAGGCTACAAAGTTTCAATTGTGGAAGGTAAATAAATTCCAGATACCAGGGCCTCTGCTTGGGTCGCCAGGGGGCGTGGCTGGCCTGCAAACCACCACAGGCCCCTTGCTCAGGCTGCCCCACGCCCCAAGGGAACCCCCACCCTGATCTGGGACACCCTTCAGGGCAAACCAGCTGGCCCCCACCCCTGCACCAGGTCTCTATCCTATCTAATAAAAGAGTAATATGCAGATTGACCATCACTCCAACACACAATATGGATACCCCCATGTGGTCAAAGATCCTGCCCCCATGTGGACACAAGATGGCCACCACAAGATGGCCAGCAGGGGAGGGAAGTTGGGAGGCACCAGGCATGCAAGGGAGGGCAGTTGAGAGGGACCCAGGCCTGCAAGGGAGGGAAGTTGGAGGAGATCAACCCTGCAGGGGAGGGCAGTCAGGGGTGACCAGGCCGGCAGAGGAGGGAAGTTGGGGGCAAACAGGCTGGCAGGGGAACAGTTAGGCATCAATCAGGCTGGCAGCGGAGTGGTTAGGGGGTGATCAGGCTGGCAGGCAGAAGCAGTTAGGGGCAATCAGGAAGGAAGGCAGGCGAGCAGTTGGGAGCCAGCAATCCTGGATTGTGATAGGGATGTCCGACAGGCAGTCAGACATCCCTCGAGGGGTCTCAGATTGGAGAGGGTACAGGCTGGGCTGAGGGACACCCCCCCCCTCTCTGTGCACGAATTTCGTGCAACGGGCCTCTAGTAGACAACATACTCAGCTAATATGTCCTCTGAACCACAACACATTCCAGTGATACACTTAATTCTAGTTGTTTCTACCAAAGTGACTAGCATATCCAAAACTTACATAGAATTAAACTGAACCATGACCCTCTCCCCAATTGCCATGCTTTACTTTAAATCAGATAATTAATTAGTCATCTTGTCAATGAGATATGTTATAAGGTTGTTCCGTTTACTTTTTTCTTCCCTGTGGCCTCAGTTATCTATACAGGGGTGGGGAACCTTTTTTTCTGCCAAGGGCCATTTGGATATTTATAACATCATTTTTGGGCCATACAAAATTATCAACTTAAAAATGAGCTTGCTATATTTGTTCAAACATTTAATTAACTTATCCCTAATGCCTTGGCAGGGCCAGATCAAATGATTTTGAGGGCTTTATACTGCCCATGGGCCATTCCCCACCCCTGATCTATAAAGTCTGTGCAGTTTCTGGAAATAACCTACATAAAATTAAATGCCTAAGAAATAAATGAATGCCCACAGAAATTATAAGAAATTTTAAATATTCAAAAGATATAATCTTTGAATAATAGTCAATTGCTTGGTAGAAGATTACATTTTGTCTCTGAAATTTTATTCTTTTGATATTTACTGAGACATTTTTATGGTTCAACATAAAGTCCATCTTGGTAAATATTTTATGTGCATTTGATAAAATATGTATTCTGAAACTGTTGGTCATAATATTTGTATCCATTTTAATTATGTCAAGGTAGTTGATTATCCCGTTCAGATCCTCTATGTCCTTACTTATTTTTTCATCTAATATTGCAACAATCAATTGCTGAGAGAGTTGTTTTAAGATCTCCAACTATGATTGTGTATTTGCCTGTTGCTCCTTTGGTTTTGTCAGTTTTTGGCTCCATGTATTATTTTTTAATTTTTATATATAGATTTTAGAGGAGAGGGGGAGGGAGAGAAAGAGAGAAGGGGGCAGAGAGAAGAAGAAACATTGATTTGTTGTTCTACTTATTTATGCATTCATTGGTTGATTCTTGTATGTGCCCTGACCAGGGATGGAACCCATGCTTCTTGTATTTTGAATATCTATTTAGTCCATGCATAGTAATAATTGTTAATCTTATTAACTTGTGAACCTATTAACATCTGATAGTACCTCTATTATCTGTGGTAATAGTCTGTGCACTGAAGTCCACATCAGCTGGTAGAATATAGTCACTCAAGCTTACATATATATTGTTTACATCGTATATCGTTTTCCCTCATTTTACCTTGAACATTTCTATGTCTTCCTATTTAAAGTGTATCTCTGGTAGACAATATGCAGCTGGGTTGTTCTTTGGGGTGTTTTTTAAGTCCACACTGGCAATCTGTGTTTTCTTTAGAGTGTTTAGGCTAATTAATGGAATTACTGATGTAGTTAAATTTAAATCTCTCATTTAACATTTGTTTTTCTTTGTCCCATCGTTTTTTATTTTTTGTTCCTCCATCCCTCTTTCCTGCCTTTACATGGGTTAAATAGTTCTTACTGATCAAACCTTGGGATTTAAATATGAATATTTAGCTTATCATGATCTACTTATAGTTAACACTGTAGTATTTTTGTGTAGAATATAAAAACCTTATAACTGTATCATTTAAAATACCTACCCATTCTTTGTGCTGTTATAAGCACTGAATTTTGTGAAGTAATTTTAACTTTTAACAGTCATATGCTTTTTTATAAAATTAGATGTATCTAACTCTCACCTAATTTATTTTCTGTGCTCTATATTTCTAACTTTAGATTTGAGTTTCTTTGATATTTACCTCACTTTAGCCTAAAGAATGCCCTTTAACATGTTTTATGGAGTTCAGGTCTCCTGGAAAATAAAGTTGTTTTCTCTTATTTGAAAATATCTTTATTTCAACTTCAATTTAAATATTATAGTTGCTAAGCAGAAATTCCCATGTTGATGTTTTTATTTCCTTTCAACACAAAATTTTTGTTTCATTTATTCTTGGACTCCCAATTTTTTTCTTATAAGAGATCATTCTTATCTTTGTTTCCCTGTATATGTTTTCATTATCTTGTTTGATATTCACTTTGCTCCTTCAAACTGTAGATAGAAATTTACACCAAAATTGGAGAATTTCTATTATTTTTTAAATATTTGTTTTGTTTTATTGTCTCTTCCTCTTTTGAGCTTCCAAATAAATACATTTGTCCCACTGATTACTGAGTCTATTGTTCAAATTGGATAAGTTACATTGATACCACTTCAAGTCATTGATTTATTATTTTGCACTCTAAACACTACTGCTAAGCCCATTTAGTGAATTTTTCTCTTCACTATGTTTTTCAATTCTATAATTTTCACTGGTTTTTACTTTTATAAATATAATTTCTGTGCACAGAGGCCTTATATTTCAGTTCATTATGACTATATTTTCCTTCTGGTATTTGAACATATTTGTAATACTCCTTTAAAGCTCTTTTCTGCTTCTTCCAACATCTGGGTCATCTGAGAATCTGTTTGTGTTGACATATTGCTTTCATGAGTATAAGTTATGTTTTTCTGTTTCTTATTATGTCTGATCATTTTTTCCTCTTAAAGTAGACATATTGAATAGTAATGTAGACACCCCGAGTTTAGTTACATTGCTTTAAAGAGGGTTGATTTTTGTCTTAGGAGGGTATTAATTTGTCTAGACTGTGACTTCAAGCTTTCTTTTCTCTGGAGAGGAATGCAACTGAAATTTCTACTCAGTTCTGTCAGATCACACTCGCTGGTTTCAGTAGATGCCCTGCAGTCTCCTTGTCACATGCATAATTCAATGATCAAGCAATAATTTGGGCATTTTAGAGCTCACCTCCTCTATGTCTTCCTTTTATCTGGGCTTCCACTCACTTAGTTTTTGTTTTTATAATATACTCTATTATCCTTCAGCTCTGTATTCTAACACAAGTAATTAAGAGTGTTTGCTTTTCAGTGCTGTACCTAAGTTTAAAGTATACCCTTAGTTAAAAAGTAACAAGCACTTAGAACCAGTGCTCTTACACTCTTTCAAATGTCCAATTTCCACAATTTCGGCCCCCTTTTAGTCAGCCTCACTGCCATCAAAACACTGAGCTTAAATAGTTTGTAATATAATCTATATATATAAAAGTCTAATATGCTAAGTGTCCAACCGTCGGACCAGTCACTATGATGTGCACTGACCACCAAGGGGCAGATGCTCAATGCAGGAACTTCCGTGACACGCACAGAGAAACGGCACCACGGACCTGGTGCCCACAAAGCAGGCCCCACTACCACCTTGGAGCAACAGCCCACCAAATCACAGCCAATGCTGCCAAGACCCCAAAGTACAAAATGTGGCCCCCAGCCCAGTCACTGAGGGTGCTGGGTAATGATGTCACGTAGCAATGCCCAGCTTCCTCTCCCTAGCAATGACTAGCCTCCTTGCAGTTTCCTCAGCCCAGGAACGTGACTTGCTTTATAGCCAGGTGCAAACATTTCATGCTTTAACAAAATGTCCATGAAGCGTTTTCTTGTGCCTCATCTCATTTGATCCTCACAGAAGTACTGGAATAGGTACATAGGAGACTCGGTGGGATCCTATTTTCTTTTCATTAGCCAGAAAACAAGAGATTTAGAAAGCTTAGAAACTTGACCCGACTGAAAAGAAGTAAGAAATGGTGGACCTTGAAAATGACTTCAGGTTTTCTCACTGCACAGAACATAGCCAAACACTGCTGCAGTCAAATATTTTACCCTTTGTTCTCCCTGTATGATCTATAATAATAATCTGCTTTGTATTGATATTTACTGCTGTGTTTCTGAAAATTACCTGAAAGAGAAGTTGGGATGCTCATTGGACTGGAAAAAGTTTAGCTAAATCAGAAAACAGGTCTAATTAAGCATGTTTATTCTACATCTATAAAAGGCTAAGTTGACTCTCACATGCGTGATACATATAAAGCTCTCACTGGCGCCAACGCATGCGTGTGTTTTGATCTGTCATTGTCAATCGTGAATTTGGTTGATACTTCTATTATAGAGAAAGGGCAAATAGTTGTATTAAAATATTTCTTCTAATTAATTTCCTTTCAATGTGCATGAATTCATGCACCGGCCCACTAGATATAATTGTTATATGTGGGGAGTGAGCATCATCAAAATATTTTACATCACCAGAGTATTTTTATTAAGTCCAAAATATTTCCTATCTTAAAAGTATATTGGTAGTACTATTTAAATATTAGCCAATGCTTGTATATTAATTCTTTGGAATGTACCCACTTCCAGATGACATCCGCTGGAAGGAATTCCTCGTTTAGAATAAGACATAAAATTGCATAGGCTCTTTGTAAAAATTGTGTAAAAATGGTGAGTTTGGGAAGGAAGAATCTTCAAAAAAAAAAAAAAAGAAAGAAAGAAAAAATAAATTTTAAATTATACAGAACACAGAGATTAGCCAGAACTATCTTCTGTTCCTATGTATGATGAGATTGAGTTTTTCCAAGCTATTTGCCCTGTCTCATATCAGGAAATACATAGATCAATCATAAATTGCCCCCAAATAATCCAGGTAAATAGGTTTTTGCAATGGAATCTCTGACTATTCCAAACCTCCTCCTAAGAACCGACATTGTTCACATTTTTCTCACAATGAACAACCATAATGATCCAAGCATTTCTGAGTGGCTAAGACCAATCAAATAAGTGTTCAACCCAATTCCATCCACTGGTTGAGAATTCATGAAACTCAGACAATTGTAGAAGTCCCTTTATTTTCAGGCTAAAGGATAGGAAAGAGAAGGAAAATGAAAAGAGTGCTTCATGATTTTATTAAATCACTCCAGTAGAAATGCTTCTGCCTCAGTCTCACATTGAGTGTGTGCAAAGTGGCCCACAGAGGGGAGATGATGAGCACACAGACATAACTGGAGCCATTCTGGAACAGCAGAGCCAAGGATAAAGACCCCTACATCTATCAGGAGACTACTATTGAAGAAGGCTATTCACTGTTTTTTTAGAATTCATCATTACAAAATCCAAGATAAATAGATATCAAGGGAAAACAAAAGAACTTTTCACCTAAGCTTACATACTGGACAGTCAGATGAAAAATTAGCACTCTTCTTTTAGTTCCTCAGTCTAAACAGGAGGGGGGAAAGGTTTAATCATCTGAGACCTATAGAAATAAAGTTTTATATATCTAGCTAAAATAATTTGACTGAAAACAGTTCCCTAAAATCACTTTTTCCTCCATCAAAGTAAAAAACGATTTAACATTATTAAGAATAACTGAGAACAGGATATGGCTCTATAATTTCAAAAGACACTCTTCGACTAAAATACATATATTAAATAAATGTGCCCATCAATCAACAAGCAGTATTATAAATTTTAAATAATATAACAAGTTGATTTTGTCAGCATTTTTGATGCAATATAAAATTTATGAAAATGCTGCCCACAAACATAATCAACTGCATCCCAAGTGATGTCAGATCATTATATTTTTCCTTGATGCAGTCTGCAAACGTTTAAAATTGGACAGTAATATTAAATACGGGTACTTTCTGGCAGAATGAAATTTTTGACTAGGCAATCATTTTTATCAAGCAGTTTCATTGTATATTACTTGTACATTAAGGAAGCATTTTTTGTTTTGTTTTGTTTTCAACAAACTCAGCACTCTGATATCAAAGCTTGTTTGTGACACTTGTAAACATAACAGTGTAAGGAGAGATGGAAATACTTTTTATGTTTCTTAATTCTCTTAAAATTCTGTTCTTTTGAATATGAATATATATCTCAAGAGAACATCATTACAATGCTTTTAATTGAGTAAATTCTTCAGTTCTCAATCTGACATCTATATGTCAAAGAGATTATTTAAATAAATCAAGAAATCAAGGTTTTTTTTTTCTTTAAATTATATAATAGAAAAATACTAGTACAGTACAGAAGGATATACATAAATTGCTAAAATTAGTTGTACTAGAAAAAATAAAAACCATACATACAAGATAAATTAGAGGTTATAGTTCAAAGGTTATGATGCAGGATCATTAAGGTGTAAATTTGCAGTTATACTTTGTTTCTTCCTCTGAAAACTGAGAGTAGGATGAAGCAATGGAGTAACAACTGGACTTTCCACCATGAATAGTCTAGAGCCTAAATTTGACCCAGGTACTCAATTTATTGGTGGAAACCTGTAAACTGTTAACAAGTCTTCTACTATTTTCAATGCTATATTCAAGGGAGAGTAAATTTAAAATGTTCAGTTCCTATGAGTCAGGCACTTTACTCAGAAATTTAATAAAGTATCTCCTTTATAAATTTAATACTGTTGTAACAACCCTTTTCAAGTGATGGAGATAACAGTCTTACTAGTAATATGCATGTTTTCCACAAGGTGGAAACAATATGTAGGGATCATGGTACTTTGATTCTACCTATAATTATCATACTTAATTATTGCCTAAATATAGAACTTGCTCCTTACAAAATAGTATATCTTTACAGGCAGTGAATTCTGAAACTACATAGAAAAGTTGTCATCTAAATAGTTAATTCTAGGTCATGTTAATGTGAGTTCTGTAGCTTCCCGCCTTCCCTTCCTCCTTTGTTTATTTTGCTACTGCCTCTCTACATCATTGGATATTAACCATTTGCACTTGGATGTCGAGTGTGACTCGACACGGTTAGCATTAGAATAAAGGAATCGAGAAAAAAGTGAGTGCAAAGGGTTAAGAACTGGCTCAGTAACTGAGAACTGGTTCACATATTTGATTGTGTTTTACAAGTATATACTGAATGTTAAACTGTATAAACATTACTCAAGTATTAATATTTTGTTTATAGGAGTATTATTTCATTGCCATAGGATGGCATTATATGATGGTCTTTACTTCATATTTGGCTTCTAAATAAAGATAACTAAAAATGATTATTATTAAAAATAATGGAGAATTTTATCACTTTTCCCAGTCAATAAAGTGAGATGAAATTCTGCATCATGGCCAAGATATATTCAAATTCACTTTGTAATCAGACTCCTTTTTATTTTCAATCTGCCAGAGATGTTCAAAGCATACAAATATTTGTAAAATATTTCCAGGGATAAATACCTGTATTCAATATATATGTGTGTGTTTAGGGAAGGAAAGAGTGGATGTTTGAATAGGAACTAATTTTAGAACTTTATATTGCAGTGCTATAATTCAACTTTATAAAGTTATTTTATTCCTTTTGCAACCTTACAACTGCAGAAATTCAAAGTTGAGTACTTTGATGTCAAGGCCTCTTTATGAAATAATTAGTTTTAAAGGCCATCAGGAAAGAGGCAAAATTCCCAGAAAAGTAGAAGACATAGACAGGAGGAAACAGACAATGAAAGAAGAATCTAGACTAGACTATCATTTTCTTAGACAAACAAACTGTCACATCACCAAATCTTCAGATAAAGAGTAAAGATTGAATTTAGAATCAACATTTGCTATTGTTTGTTTAAGCTATCATTTAAGTTATCATTTCAAAGTGAATTTAAAAATGTATAATCCTTACCACACATTGTCCTATTGTTTTCACAATGTGCTGAGTTAAGAATTCCATGAGGTAATAATATATCAATGCAACAAGAAGGAAAATTAAGAAACATACATGGCCACAATATGTCCAAACTTTAGAAAAGAGAGAATTATGTCAGAGGAAGATGAAGCTTTAGTTTGGAAAATGCATTACTGTTTATTTTTAAAGTATAGTTTTAGATTAAAAAAAGGAAGCTATTTGAATTTTTCCTTAGCTGTTCCTAAGGAGTTGTGGATACCAGGAGGTAGAGAAGCGCGATAATAAAATGTTCTAAACGAGGTCAGAGCACCTGTGCATAGGCTAAGATTAAAATACAAAAATAAATGATATACTCCTTGGGTTAAAGAATATTGAGGAACTTTAGTAAGAATAATATCTAGTTTCAATATTAAGCTTTTACTATTATTTGTTATTATGTATTTTTTATATTGTAATCAATTCTTCATTAAAAGTCTATTGAAGCCAGTGGCCTTGTGCTAGGAGTCCTATGTGAAATAAATGATGGGAGGTGGTAAGTCAATATGAAAAATTAGATCTGAGCAGAAAGCAGAACTTTGGAGTAAAATTGACCAGATTACCCCCAAAGAAACCCAAGGACTATTGAGGAATTGAGTATGATAGTTCCCAAACATTTTGGCAGGAGATTTTAAATAGAGAATGACCCCAAATGAATGGGTGATTTCAAATAATTTGGCCTGACAAGCCTAGCGAATACTTGAGTATTATAGTCAACATTGGTGTGCAGCAAAACTTGACATAAATTCAGCATTTCTAAGGTATTAGTGGGATGTACCACAAAGTATATAGCCAAATTATTAAGAACAAATTATTAAGAACTCTCTGTATCCTGGCAGTGTTGAGAATGACAGAGAAGGTGCCTGGGTATAGACCACTGAACTCTTTGACAGCATCAGGAACAGACGGGCAGATAAAACTAAGGTATCCCAGTCTAGTTTGCTCAAATGGACACTTGTCAACTCCTCATTAGAATAACTACCTTTATTTAGTAGTAGAAAATCTGAGGAAAAATCTTGGATACCTAAAGAAAATTAAATTTGGGTCTGCCTTTTCTTGATATCGGGGCTCTTGTTAGAAGGAAAATGTTCCGATTGACAATGCAAAGATGTTAAATCACTACTCCTTGTCTTCATTAAGCATACATTTGATAGGCAACCCCTTCTATTATTAAGGTATACAACAGTGGTTCTCAACCTTTCTAATGCCGCCACCCTTTAATACAGTTCCTCATGTTGTGGTGACCCCCAACCATAAAATTATTTTCGTTGCTACTTCATAACTGTAATTTTGCTACTGTTAATGAATCGTGATGTAAATATCTGTTTTCCGATGGTCTTAGGCTCTACAGCAGCGGTTCTCAACCTGTGGGTTGCCTGTTTGTTTGTCACTTACTATGCCTCCATGTTGCTATTAGGAAGCTACTTATAGTTTCCGTGCTTTGATTTTCTTATTTGCAAAAAAGGATGATAATATGAGCCCTCTCCACTTTGAGTCTGTGAATTATGATAAGAATAACAATACATAGGACAATATTTCTCAAAGCAGAAATGTGTAACACCAATGATATATGAGGTGCGTTAAGCTAGGACTGGAAAATAATATAATGTTGGTAAATAATATAATGCTGGTGTGGCTCCGTTGATTGGTTGTCATCCCAGACACTGAAAAGTTGTCAGTTCAATTCCCAGACAGGCATGTGCCCTGACAGGGTTGCGAGTTCCAGCCTGGTAGGGGATGTACAGGAGGCGACCAATGGATATTTTGCTTTCACATGAATATTGCACTCTCTCTCTCCCTCTCCCTTCCTCTCTCTCTAAAAATCAATAAAAATCAATCAATCAATAAATATAAATATGTGTGTATGAGTGTTTGTGTCAGAAAAATATGTATAATTTGGAGAACCATAATTTCACAGAACAAGAATAAAGGAAAAAATGAAGAGGCCAATGGGGGAAGACGGGGACATATGTAAAACTTCCAACAATAAAGATTTTAAAAAAGAAATAAAAAACAGGTATGTCCTCAATGTGACAAAATATTAAAAATGAAATTTGAAAATAATTAAGAAATATCCTGGCTGTTTTGGCCCATGGGCTGAAGGGTCATGGGTGTGATTCCAGTCAAGGGTGTATACCTTGGTTACAGGCTCCATCCCCTCCTCCAGTCAGGGCACATGAGGAGGCAATGAATGTGTCTCTCTCACATCAATGTTTCTCTCTCTGTATCTCCCCCACACTTCCACTTTCTCTAAAAATCAATGGAAAAATATCCTCAGGTGAGAATTAACAAACAAAAAAAGAAAATATATGTAAAATTCTCCAAAGAAAAAAATGGTATCTAGAAAGTATTCATTAAACTGTAATCATTCCTATAAAATGACAGTCATTGTTCTATGGGGCTTTCATATAAATGACTTTATGTAACCCTATCAGCAATGAGACACAAGCTGCTATTCACATTTTAGAAGATACATAATCAGCAGTTCGCAAACGTAGAAAAGTGTTTTGTCCAACATTACACAGAGACTCCAACCCAGGGATTCTGAATACCACTGTCCTCTTTCAATTTCACTCTGTCACAGCTGCCTCTTCAAAGTCATTCTCCGCACACAAATGATGTAGTTACTTTAGATTAGTGATGTTTTTCTGACCAAAAAATTTTTTCTTATATCACCTGGACCTTTTTTTTTTTAATTTTAAAAGTACATTAGAATTCTTAACGCATGTAATTACCCTGGCAATGCTAAAAGAAGGAACTTTTCATATCAGTAATTACCCAATTCATGCAATTGTTGCAGAAATTCTTATTAACTAGGGTCACCATTTTCAGGTTAAATAGAGAGTTCTTAAAAGAGAAATAAAAGTAACGATTATATTTCATATGATATGGTCTTTAATAAAGTGACTTTAAAAATTAATTGCTTCTATAATTATAGCAAAAATGAAGTCAGAATCATAAATGAAACAAGAAATACATTTAGATCTCTTGCATAAAATTGCAGGGGCTAGTAGAATTTTAGTGATTCACTATATCGCTTCCTTGTTTCACCCTCTTTGATATTTACTGCAGTAAATATAGAAGCAGAAGAAAAGCCTCTTTCAACTCTTGTTATGTGGCAAAGTCACATATTTAGAAAAAGAACTGAAGAACCATCTGAAAGCAACATGTGAAAGAGTGGTTTACAGAGCCTTGATGTAATTTTCAAAGAAATTGTAGGCAGAAGAATGTTTGGGTCATGATTAAATAGAAAACTATGCATGAGAAAATAAAGAGTGTTTTTATTGGTCCTTCAGATAAAAGTGATCTTTGGGCTAAATGTTGTTCAGACAAGCAGAGGGATTTCTGCAAGGTTAGTTTAGATGAGAAGGTTATAGAATTTGTTTATAAGCTTATAATTCAATTCCTGACAAATAAGTAGATGGGATCACAAAGCAAGCCTTCCCCACAAATACCAAATCTCAAAAGAGCAAGTGGAGTGTGAGTGAGGAGGGGCAATTGATTCCTCATAAACTTATTATTTAAATATTATGTATATGTAGTGGGACATCTGTATAAATTATAAAAACTTTAAAGTTATCCATTAATTTATAAAGGAAATCTGAGCAGGGAAAAAATGAGAATATCATACTTCCTTCCTTTCTTTTTCTTCCTTTCATTTCTTCCTCCCATGTTTATTGATATTAAACTCTATGAAATCCTTCTTCTGAGTATTAAGGAGGAAGAGACACAAATGAATATGAGATACCTGCTCACAAATATGCATGTGTAGTGGAGAAAACAATGCCAACTGTAATAATGCTAACTCAGGCAGAACGGGCTAAGTACTGTGCCAGAAGGAGTACAAATTTGATGAAAATTAATTCCCCATAGAGACAGAAAGGAAAGGTCCTGTGGGGAGAACCAGCAAGTTCATTAAGTCCACCTACAAACTGACCAGGCTGAGCTGGGCAGAGGATGAGAAGAAGGAAGAAAGAAATTGCGTTATTAAGATTCTGGCAGCAAAACATAGCAATGGTGAAATGTAAATACCTGTCGGAATTGGTATTCTAGTGTTCCTAGAATAGAAGGAACATGTGGACATGTGTAAAGCTGCAAAGGTCACTTGAGTCCAGACTCTCTCTCTCTCTCTCTCTGTGTGTGTGTGTGTGTGTGTGTGTGTGTGTGTGTGTGTGTGTGTGTGTAGGAATGGTGGAGCTTTTGAGTTAGACTATATGCACTTTTTTTTTGTAAGTGAGGCTTAGAGGAAAGTAAAGAGATTTTGAGCAAAAGATTGACATAAAAGTATTGAAACTCTAATAAGAAAGCAGCAGAGGAAGGATGGATTGAAACGAAGAAGCTTTAAAGCTCATTCAAGAGGTTCAAGAGTAAAATTGAGAAGCACTGAGACCCAAATTAAAGGGGAGCGGAAGTTCCAAATAGATACAAGACATATTTCAGAAATAAAATCAAGTGCGACATAGAATAACCTCTAACTTTTGGTGACAGACCTGAGGAACATAGAGGCTGGACTTTAGGAAATAGCACAGGCATTTCTCTTGTGATTCTCCTTCAATTTAGCACAACATGAACCAAATTATTAAACCCTACCGCTACAATTGTTTGATAATGAATGCATCACAAAATTGTTTTAAAAAGTTCAAAAACAACATTTAAAATTTAAATGGCCCATGACTTTTAAACCAGATTATTACACTGCAATTATTTTTATAGTCTTTCAAATGAGTTCCTAGCATCAAGAGCTCACAACATGGTTAAATACTTTTATCATTAAAACAGGCTAAATGAACAGAATATGATACCCTGTTCCATTAGCTTTGATAGACATACTCTAAGGCACTGATTATATTTCTGCTTAAGGTTATTTAGTACTTAAAAATTCAAAACTCAAAATATTTTTATTATAAATTTAGACTAGTAAATTTGATTTTGGGGAAAAAAATCTAATAGGGTTTCACCACAGTACTAATTGTAAATATGTTAAGTTTCTTTCTACAAGGAAAACTATTAAAAATTAAGTCATATGTTAAGTTCACTATCTCCTGAAATTGACTATAAATGCCTATCATGAAAACCATAATAAAATCACATTTTAAATTAAACATCATATATGAAAGCAAGTTAAATGTAATTGCATAATGTCTCTTAATTACTTGTTTAATAACTGTCAGACCTCATAGGATCTCAGAAATTAAATATGTAAAAACATATTAACTCACTTACTGTATCCCCCTGACAGTGCATGAATATTCTCTGTTCAGAAAAATGGTGTTTTACATAGTGCTGATTACTTTGCTATTTTTTGGTAAATACCTGATAACATTGTATTATGGAATGAAATGATTTCTATATTTTATTTTAACAATGGGATTAATGTTTTGAGCTGGGGGTTGTGGGGAAAAGACAAAGATCAATGGATTAAAAAATATCATGCTACATATGTATACATGATAAAATTGAATAACAACATGTTAAATAATAATGTATAATGTTAATATAACATAGGCCTTACATATATTTTTGTATTAAATAATACAAAGCATCTTTCTAAATGTAAAATTGGTAGGACTGGCAAACAGTTCAACATGGTGGTTAGAGAAGTGCTGTGAAATTTCTAGACTTCTGGTTTGAGATATCCAAAGTAAATGCTACTTTACACATTTTGTGCATCTCACAATATGCAAAGCATTCTTGTGAACTTTAAATACACTGCTGCTTACCATAATCCAGCACCAAGTGGCAAGTGTTATAACACTGTAGATAGCTATTGCATGCATTTAAAAAATTGATATTTAGAGATGTATTCCTATAACAAATAACAGCATTGTCTGATACTAAAATTGTAGCACCTTAGTTATGCTTTTTTCCCCCCTAAAATGAAAGAGTTTAATTATTGCTACCTAACAACTGTTATTCAAAAGTTATTTTTTAGAAAAAGTGCAATGAAAGAGGTTCTTGATTTTGGCTTTTCAAATCTCAAGTTGACGTAGCTAACACTTTGACAACTGAGCCTCTCATGAAATACATCTCATCAACAAAAATCTCACATATGACATTCAAATTTATTTAACAAGTGGTATAACTAAGTCGAGTATGCAGAAACAGCTGTATCCTAATATAGGACATTTGTAAATTAGATTTAATGATGATACTTTATGCATGCTTTTTAGAGGAAGAAATGTCCAAACTATCTGTTCAATGAGCCACTACAGGAGGAAAGAAACTCATCTACATTTAAAGAGATTTATAATAAACATAAAATATATGATTAAGTAAAATAAGGTCAAAACCTGAATAATAAAATATAAATAGCTGTGCACTTTTTTCCTCTTTCAATTCCAAATGAAGAATGTTCTATTAAGTTTGGACAACAGTTTTCAGGGTTAATTTTTTTAAATAATATATATCAATTTTGATATTAGAATTCTCAAATGATTGACAATGCAAGTATGATATAAAATGTTTTAATTTACGAATTATTTAAACAATTTAAAAAGTGATTCCTATGCTTATTTTGCAAGAATGTGTTTGGTTGAAAGGAAATACTGAGAGGTATCACAAGTCCTACATAGGGAAGAATAATTGGTCAATCCATCATGATTTTTTGTTCTGTTTTGCTTTTTAGAGGAAGAGAAGGGGGAGGAGAGGAGAGGGAGAGAGGGAGGGAGGAAGGGAGGAAGGGAGGGAGGGAGGGAGGGAGGGAGGGAGGGAGAGAGAGAGAGAGAGAGAGAGAGAGAGAGAGAGAGAGAGAGAGAAAGACTGAGAGAGACTGAGAGGTATGAGAGAGAAATATCAATTGGTCGCCTCACATATGGGCCCTGATTGAACCCAAAACCTAGATATATACCCTGACCGAAATAAAACCAGAAACCTTTTGGCGTATGGGATGACACTCCAATTAATTGGGCTACCCAGCCAGAGCTATGATTTTTGTTTTGAAAGCTTACTCTTCTACTTAAGTTTGTGGTACTTTTATATGACCTCAGTCAATGTGCTACTAGCATTTATGAAATTGAACTCCCTAAGTGTAGAGGATTTCCAGCTAGCTATTCAAGCACATCAAATGTTTTCATTCAATTTGATTCAATAAAAATGTTTTTCCTCCCCTGTGAGAATCTATGTTGTGTCCTGAGATATACAAAGATCACCAATACATGTACTTTGCCCACTAGGAGTTGAAAACAGACATATATACTAGCAGTGGGGGAACATCTCTGATGTGTGTAGGAGGGCAAAAGTAAAACATCTATGTTCAGCTTTAGAAAATTATAGGCAACAAATTACACTCCCATTCTGCTTGACTACAGATGTTAGTGACATTCAATTCCACTTGCACAATCAGTAACTTTTTATTCAACGATGCAACCGCTAGCCATTTTTTTATTTGTGTTTCATTTCCTAAATTTTCTTTTCAGAAATTTAAGAATTGTTCTCATTGTTCACATTCACCAGAGATTTCAGTTATTTTCTTTTTGTACTTTTGTATTTTGAACATTGTAAGTGAGCTTAAAAATTAGCCCAGCCCATAGAGTTATATGTGTTAACAACCAAAATATTGAGATGATTCTTGCCCATTTAAAATATTTCAATGCACAAATCCATATACAATTGTTTTTTATTTTTATTTTTTAAAATATATTTTATTGAGTTTTTACAGAGAGGAAGAGAGAGAGATAGAGAGTTAGAAACATCGATGAGAGAGAAACATCGATCAGCTGCCTCCTGCACACTCCACACTGGGGATGTGCCCGCCACCAAGGTACATGCCCTTGACCGGAATCGAACCTGGGACCTCCCAGTCCGCAGGCTGATGCTCTATCCACTGAGCCAAACCGGTTTCGGCAAAATTTTTTTTTCTTATATTTCCTCTTAGCTTTCACATTCGTTCATTTATTAATCATTCAATCAGCAAATGTTACTGAGTCCCTACTATGTGCCAGATACTGTTCTAGGCATCAAGGTGCAGTAGTGAAAGATACTGACAAAAAATAATCCCTGCCCTCATACAATTTCCATTCCAGTGTGGGAGACTGGAAACAGGTAAGTACATAAAATTATCATATGATAGCTACTTATATGGGCTAAAGTTTCAAATCAAAATACAGAATCCTATCACCAAAAATGAATCATATAGTGAAATTTGGATATAAGGGAGCCTGGAAAATCAAGATTCCAGGCTGTTAGCTCTTGTGATAGAAAGAAGAGCAAGCATGGGAGAGGTTGGGAACAAATGCTGGGTGCCAAAAGAAACAATAGGTAATAGAGTTCACACCACTTTGGCCAATATTTAAAAATTTAACCTGCGATAATGATAAAAACTGCATGATTCCTTCTAATAAAATAGAACCATTCTTCATACAAAGACTTCCTAATCTCTCCCCCAAAATTTGGGACCAGAAATACCATCAATGATCAAATCCATCCCTGAGTAACATTAATTCTTCCATAAATTCACTTGCAACCCTTCTTTGATATATTTAGATAATAAAAATGAATTTATATGAATCACCAATACTTTATGAAAGTAATAAGTGAGGAGTGAAGAAAAGAAGTCGACTAATAAAGCAAGTAAAAAATATAAACTGTAGTCATTAAACTATTTTCTGTAATGGGTCACAAAATTGTAGTTTGTGCTTTTCCCCCCCTTTCACTTTTTCCTTCCATTAACCATTCCTTGCTCTCAGCCAGTTATTTAAATCTTCTTTCATGCCCTAGCTGATTTGGCTCAATGGATAGAGTTTCAGCTCATGGACTGAAAGGTCCCGGGTTCGATTTTGGTCTAGGGCATGTACCTTGGTTGCACACTCCCTGGCCCTGGTTGGGGTGCATGAGGGAGGCAACCAATGGATGTATCTCTCTGTCTCACATGGATGTTTCTGTCTCTCCCTCTCCCTTCCACTCTCTCTAAAAATCAATGGAAAAATATCCTTGGGTGAGTTTTAACAACAAAAAAATCTTCATTCATGAAGGGGGTAGAGACTGCTGATCATGTTTTTAATGAGTTGCTGCAGTTTTCCAGGGTGTATTAAAAGACAGCCCCCAAAAGAGAATTTCCAGAGTGTTTTCCTGTTGTTAAACAATGCTGTGTTGGACGTTTTGCCAGACACTAAAGTATATAATGTTTTAACAGTAGTGCCAGAATATAGACCCAAAATGAAAGCCTAAGATGAGTTTTCTGAGTTGACAGAGCCTGAATTTATGGATAACGTTTTTGCCATCCTGATGCCTGCTTGGTTGGTTTACATTCAGTGTGGCTGTGGTGGTCTAGGTGAGGCTTATACTAAGACTTTAAACATGAACTTTCCTTCAGCAAGGCTCACCTGCCACGGCCACTGCTGTGGAGTGTCTAACCAGCCAGCAGCAAAGGTCAACACTGACTCACTAATAGGGCTTTATGTCCCAGGGGAACCAGCCAGTCACCTGGTGGCTGCATAATTACAGGAGATCCTCTCCAATATGAAGAGGCCAGAGATTTCTCCTCATAAAAATAAACCTGTTGGATATAGATTATTTTTCTCCTCAGTGTTTGCAATGCTTCTGTAAAGGCCACCTTCTTTGACATTCTGAATGTTTTATTGTAATGGGTTCCCAAGGCACTTACAGAGGAAAGATCTAGAAGTTGATGCAAAATGTCATGTCTGGGAAGCCTTGTGTTTGTGCACTGCAACTGCAAAAGGAAGCAATGTTGTTCTTTTTTTATTCTTTTCTATCGCAAAAGTCCATTTAAATATATCTGGCTGACAGAATGTTCATCACATTGAGGATCCCTGAAGAAAGAGTTTGATAAATATGGGACCAGGATTTCTATTCCTTGTCAGACAGGGGAGAGTATAGGAAGGTGTACAGATGACTACAGATGGAAACATGGGAAGGCACTGGAAGGTTCAGCTCAGAGAGAAGCATGATCTAACTTTCCCTTCCAGTCCTCTGCCCATATGTCCTTTGCCTGAATCTAGTACTTTTCTTTCATCATCTGAAGACTTAGACAAATCATCTTAATTGGTTAATGCAATATAGGAACTACATTCAAGTTTTAAAATAGATGATATTTCTTTTGAGGAATCAAGTCTTTCATAGAGTTATAATCCCTTCATAAACTGAACATGAGTTGATAAGACATAGGCACTGAGGGTATAGTGTTTAATAAATACCCAGGCTTTTGGACACAGGACCCCACACTTGAATTGAAAATATTTTTTCTTTAAATATTATGAAAAGTTTGGTCAACAATATGTAGAAGCTTCAGAGAAGAATATGATATAGGCTATGAATGAGAGAAAAAGATTTAAAGACAATATACTGATGTAATGAATCTTGAATGATAAAATTACATTAGGAAATCAAATCCAAACGGAAAAGATGTTCTAAGAAGGCAGAGTAAATGCTAATTGAAACTGTAAAACATATGATCCTATTAGGGAGAAACAAGCAATCCCTATTAGATGGAAGGTGTTAAGTTAAAGTGGGAGATACCCCAATCTCTAAAGAAAACACAAAACTGTTTTTCCCCTGAAGAGATAAAGCTTTGTCGTACATGTGGCAGAAAATGCATTTCTCAAGAATAAAACTAGCCCAGCCTGTATGGCTAAGTGGTTGAGCATCAACCTATGAACCAGGAGGTCACGGTTTGATTCCCAGTCAGAACATATACCTGGGTTGGGGGCTTGATCCCCAGTGTGGGGAGTATAGGAGGCAGCCTATCAATGATTCTCTCATCACTGACGTTCCTGTCTCTCTCTCCCTTCTGCTCTAAAGTCAATAAAATATATATATTTTAAAAATAATAAAACTAGACCATTTTACTTGGGCAGACAGGAGTTGGGTAGAAAAGGAAGTTTTTTCCAGTAAGGATAGAGATTCTATACATAGAAATGAAAAGGCTATCTGTTCTTTTGATGTACATCATTTGCCTTAGATGCCTTTGTTCCGTCTCAACCAGCTGCTATGTTCGTGTTGTCCCGTGTAGCCTAGAGGCGATATTCAACCCTGGATGGTCAAAGGGAAACCAAGCAGACCCCATGTTAGAAAGGAGACGGGAAGAGGCCACAAAAGCTTCTCTGTCGTGGGGTTGTTTTTATGGGAGACGTCCTAGCTTCTGGTAGTCCAGCCCTTCCCAGAAACTAGGAAAAGTTTTCTGTGGACCATGTCCCAGCAACAAATGAGTGTGCATTTTCCAGTAATGTTGTCCATGATATATATATACACTAGTCATCAGATTAATAGGAGTAGCTACAGAGTAGATAGCTAGCCAAAGATTTGAAAGAATTGGGTCCTTCGAGGGGTTGTGTACACTCCAAAACAGGTCATGTTCTTAAGAGTCAAAGACTCTATGAAAGGGTATCCTTTGTAATGTTAATTTAACTAATGAAAGAAGTAACACTGAATATGATGAAAAAAATTCAAATCCAAAGCTGAGGTTTCCAAAGTAAAATATGTGGCACATTAAAAGCCTTATTTAACTTCATAATTCCTGATAATTTTTTTAATACATAATTACTCAATTTTTACAACATAGGTAGAATTATCTGTCAGGCTTTATATAAGCTGTACAGGTATGAGATTTGTATCTGTGTGCCAATATGTATCATCTTAGTGCTATTCTCTCTACAAAAATTAGCCCCACTGCTTAGAATTTAAATTTATGCTACTGTTTTTTGATGCTACATAGATATTATGAAATAATTTCTCCTGTGAACTGCTGAAAGGATTCTATTTACCTATAACTTATTTTGAGCTTTATTATTAACAGATGCTTAGTAGATGTTTTCCTTAGTAAGAGATAATTTAATATTGCATGCTGTAAAATCACAGTTCAAAACTACCTGAGTGAATTTATTTTTTTAACAAGTGCTTTATAAATATTCATTTAAAAAGTCATGTTTATAAATTGAAATGGTCCTTTGTAAATGTCCAATTACAATCATTTGACAAGTATAAATACACTTTGTGGCAAACAATACCCTGATTTATGCAGATCCCATTAGGTCTGACTGTGAACTATAATTATCCCGGTGGTATATAATTTTGCCTGCCCAGTCAGTCATTCATAGAGTTTATTTAATACACTCAACTGAGACTGAAATTTCGAAGCTGTTTATAACAGTGGCAATGATGTATGTGCCACCACCCTTTCTAATTCTTGTTTTGCTTCAATAAATAATCTCAGCTAGGACCTCATTCATGTTATTTTGCTCAACTCAACAGGTTGAAAACAAAATAAGAATAATATTAATAACCAGTCATTTTTCCTCAGTCTAAAATGAAAACTTGTTAACAACCTTTGCATGTACTTTTTCTCTTTAGTATATTTGGCTTTTTTTGTCATTAGGTAGTTTTATTTACTTGCAACAAGTAAAGGAGAGGCAGAGGATTCACATCCATGATTTTGTCTTCCCAAAGAAAGACTTAGCCATTGCTTATCCTATAAAATAAAAGGGTAATATGCAAATTGACCCTAACACCAGAACAACCAGGAACAACCAGTTGCTATGACATGCACTGACCACCAGGGGGCAAATGCTCAATGCAGGAGCTGCCCCCTGATGGTCAGTTTGCTCCCACACAGGGTGCTCCACTCAGCCACAAGCTGAGCTAACGACTCCTGGGCGACCAAAGGGATGTCTGACTGCCAACTTAGGCCCAATCCCCCAGGGAGTGGTCCTAAGCTGGCAGGTGGACATCCCCTGAGGGATCCCGGACTGCCAGAGGGCACAGGCCAGGCTGAGTGACACACCCCTGAGTGCAAGAATTTTCATGCACTGGGCCTCTAGTCCTATAAAATAAAAGGGTAATATGCAAATTGACCGAATGGCAGAACAACCAGTTGCTCTGACATGCACTGACCACCAGGGGGCAGCTCCTGTGGGGAGCAGGAGCGGGCCTAAGCTATCAGCGGAACATCCCCCGAGGGCTCCTGGACTGCTAAAGGATGCAGGCCGGGCTGAGCGATCCCTTCCCCAGTGCACAAATGTCGTGCACCGGGCCTCTAGTATACAATATTTGGTACTTACATGTTGATTTTTTTCTTTGCAGTTGGTTACACTTATATGTTGGTTCCTGTCAAGCTTAGAAGTTAAAGACATTAGTAGATAAATTTTTGTTCTGATTAAGTAAATTGCCTCCTTTAGAGAATATTATATGTGAGCAAGAAATTACAGCTAAAATATGTATCTAGTTTGAACAAAAAATCGCATGCTTGCTTCCTTATTTTAAATGCATGACCCAACATTTCTCTTAACTTAGTAGATAAAGTCAGTTTTTAGAATGTTATATGCCTTTATATTACATTTCTACACACAATTTACCTTAAGCAATGTAGGGGCTAGGGGTTTGCCCCCATGCATTGTCAAAAATCTGTGTATAATTTCGACTCCCCCAAAACTTAACTACTAATATCCTGCAGTTGACTAGAAGTCTTACTGTTAACCTAAATAGTCAATTAACACGTATTTGTTATTATACATATTATATACTGGATTCTTACAACAAAGTAAACTAGTATAGAGAATAAAATGTATTAAGAAAATCATAAGGAACAGAAAATATATTTACTTTATTTATTGAAAAAATCCTCATATAAATGGACCCACACAATTCAAATCCATGTTGTTCCCTGATCAACAGTGTGTGTGTGTGTGTGTGTGTGTGTGTGTGTGTGTGTGTAGACTAGTGGCTCAGTGCACAAAATTCATGCACTGGAGGGGGTCCCCTCAGTCAGACTTGTGGCCTCTTGCAGTCCGGGACCCCTCACTCCTTACCACCTGCCTGCTCGCTGCTCCTTACCTCTTGGCTCGCTGCTCCTTAGTGCTGCCGCAGAGGCAGAAGAGGCTCCCGCCACTGTCGCTGCACTTGCCAGTCGTGAGCCCAGTCTCTGGCTGAGCAGCGCTCCACCTGTGGGAGCGCACTGACCACCAGGGTGCAGCTCCTGCATTGAACGCCTGACCCCTGGTAGTTAGTGCACATCATAGTGACTGGTCATTCTGATCATTCTGCCGTAATGGTCACTTAGGCTTTTATTATATAAATATATATACATATATAAATAATAATGCATAACCCAACTTAATCAAAATAGAGCATATACATGGAATCCCTTTAGAAAGGTCTTTGCATGACACCAAAACCAGACAGTTCAGATGAATCACCTGTTTTGGCGCCATTCAGAAATACATGGACATGAACACAATGTTAAATAGCACTATACTGATTTTGAGCAGTCACCACTACACACCTATAGAATGGCCAAATCTGGATCAGTGACACCAAATATTGGCTAGGATGTGCAGCGACAGGAACTCTCATTCATTTGGGGGAATGAGAATGCAAAATGGTTCAGCCACTTTGGAAGATGGCTTGGTAATTTCTTATGAAACTAAAGGAACTCTGTGAGATCCAGCAATCATGCTTTTTGGTTAAAAACTTATGCCCACACAAAAACCAGTACACAGATGTTTACACCTGCTTTATGAATGCATAATGTGTGATAGGCCAAGACAATGAATATTCTTCAGAGCTCAAAAGATATGAGCTATCAAGCAATAAAAATACAGGGAGGAACCTAAAGTGCATATTACTAAGTGAAAAAAGCCAATCAGAAAAGGCCTACTTTGTGATTCCAACTCTATGACGTTCTGAAAAGGCAAACCTGTGGAGATAATAAAAATATCAATGGCTGCTGGGGTGGTGATGGTGGTGAGCAGGAATTAATAGGTAAAACACAGGATTTTTAGAGCAGTGAAAATAATCTGTATTTTGATATTATAATTATAATGATGGGTATACATCATTACACATTTCCCCCAAACCAGAGAATGTACAACACAAAGAGTGGATCCCAAAATGAACTCTAGACTCTGCATGATTAACATGTATAACATGTATCATCCTGGTGAGTAAAGTTGATAATGGGGGAAGCTATGCATGTGTGGGGATAGGCGTTATGTAGGAAGTATCTCTCAATTTGCTGTAAACATAAAACTGCTCTAAACAAGTAAAGCTATATGTGTTTTTTAAAGTAAGCTTAGAGAAAATTGGAAATTATAGAATTAAATTTTTAAATCAATTACTAAAGGAAAAATTCTTGTTTTACAATACAAATAGTTTTTCTTGTCTACCCCCATTTATTAAAGCGAATGATTTGCAAATGTGCTTGAAGACTATCAGTATTTGTCTTTCAATTGCCTTCTACAAAACAGAAACTCAGCTATTTGATGACACTTGCTTCTAGGATCTGCTTCCCTCCGTATTGTTAGGGACACTATTATTACCAGAAAGTGCTACTGTGAGATTAACTTCTGTGCCTTTGACTAAAGAGTGCTAGGCCCTGGAAAATCAGGATATACCCTTTGACTATTCTTAAATATTGAGTTGTGTTCTATGCCAACACACAGAAAATACTTCTCTTATATTTGCAATTATACTATGTTATATGAGTTTCAAAATAATACTTTTTTTTACATATACACAATGGAATACTACTCAGCTATAAAAAGATGAAATCTTACCATTTGTGACAACATAGATGGACCTAGATGATATGCTAAGTGAAATAAGTCAGGCAGACAATGATAAATACCATATGACTTCACTTATATGTAGAATCTAAATAACAAAATAAACAAACAAAATACAAACAGACTCACAAACTGAGAACAGACTGATGGTTGGTTGCCAAAAGGCAGGAGGTTAGGGGGAGTGGATGAAGGGATTAACAAATATAAATTGGTAGTTACAGAGATGTAAATTACAGCACAAATAATATAACTCAGTGATGGCGAACCTCTGACACGCGTGTCAGTTCCATTTTTGATGACACGCGGCCGCTGAGGCAGCTGCATGCCGAGGATGAAACATTTATGTTATTTAAACTAAAAATATTGCGAAATAATGTTTTTTCCTCAAAGTGACACACTACCCGAGTTATGCTCAGTTTTTTGGCGAAGTTTGACATACCAAGCTAAAAAGGTTGACTATCACTGATATAACTGATAATCCTATATAATAAAGAGGTAATAAGCAAATTGGCCCTCACGTCCTCGCACAAGATGGCCACCCCCATGTGGACACAAGATGGCCACCACAAGATGGCCAGCAGGGCAGGGCAATTAGGGGCGACCAGGTCTGCAGGGGAGGGCAGTTAGGGGTGACCAGGCCTGCAGGAGAGAGCAGTTAGGGGCGACCAGGCCTGCAGGGGAGGGCAGTTAGGGGTGACCAGGCCTGCAGGGGAGAGCAGTTAGGGGTGACCAGGCCTGCAGGGGAGGGCAGTTAGGGGTGACCAGGACTGCAGGGGAGGGCAGTTAGGGGTGACCAGGCCAGCAGGGGAGGGCAGTTAGGGGTGACCAGGCCAGCAGGTGAGGGCAATTGGGACAATCAGGCCGGCAGGGGAGCAGTTAGGCATCGATCGAGCTGGCAGGGGAGTGGTTAGGGGCTGATCAGGCTGGCTGGCAGGCAAGTGGTTGGGAGGCAGCAGTCCCGGATTGTGAGAGGGATGTCTGACTGCAGTTTTAAGCCCGATCCCTGTTGGTCCCCTATTGGAGAGGGTGCAGGCTGGGCTGAGGGGCACCCCCCCCCAGTGCACAAATTTCGTGCACCAGGTCTCTAGTCCTATATAATAAAAAGGGAATATGCAAATTAACCTTCACGCCCTCACAAGATATCTGCCTATGACCAGGCCAGCAGTAGGGTTAGTGAGTGAAGACCAAATTACTGAACATCAGCCTGCGTGGGGCAACCATGCCAGCAGAGGGGGAGTTGGGGGTGACTAGGCCAGCATTGGGTTAATTGGGGTGACCAGGTCGGCAGAGGGGAGCAGTTGGGGGCAACGAGGCCGGCAGGGGGTCATTAAGAGGCAACCAGGCCAGCGGGGGGGCAGTTAGGGGCAACCAGGCTGGCACACAGAGGCAGTGAGTGGCGATCAGGCTGGCAGGGGGGGCAATTAGGGGTGACCAGGGTGGCTGGCAGGTGAGCGATTAGGAGCCAGCGGTCCAGGATTGTGAGAGGGATGTCCGACTGCCGGTTTAGGCCCATCCCTGGGATTGGGCCTAAACCGGCAGTCATACATCCCCCAAGGGGTCCTGGATTGGAGAGGGTGCAGGCTTTGCTGAGGGGACCCCCCATGCACAAATTTTGTGCACTGGGCCTCTAGTATTCTAATAACTATGTATGGGCCAGTTGGGTACTTGAAAATAAAACAAGTGATTTCATTCTTATTTATAACCTTATAACCTTGTCTCAATTGTAAAGTCAGCCACAAGCCCATGGGAGTCTGGACATAGTATATTCAAGGTAGAGAACACATGTGAATTTCAATCAACAGCTGACATGTATAAAATCCAGATAATCTGAAGTCTACAATCATGTGATTCTAGGCACTTAGGCAAGACAAACTCCCTTGGAGAGTTTTCTTTCCAAGAGGCTTCCAATCTCTTAGTCACTTCAATTCTTTTCTGAAGTCCAGAAATATTTGCAACCAGGCTCAGGATGGACTTCTGCTATACAATTAAATTTTAAAATATATGTTCCTTAATTCCATAATATTAAATGTAATGATAAATGTTTACTCATTTAATTCTTGCCTGAACTCTAAATTTATTTCTATGAATTGTTCTGAATGTTTTTGTTATTGATTAAAATATTTGTTTTCTGATTCATCTTTAAATTTTGTATATCTGTGTTCTGTTCTGAATGTTTAAAAATTTTTAGTTGATCTGAGAGAGAGGGAGAAACAGTGATTTGTTGTTCCACTTATCTCTGCATTTATTGTTTGTTTCTTGTATGTGCTCTGACTGGGGATTGAACCAGCAACCTTGGCATATTAGGATGATGCTCTAACCAAATGAGCTACCTGGCCAGGAACAACTGAGTCTTTTTATTGTTATTGTTTGTATTTAATAACTATTTTTATCACTTTATTATTGTCTCCATATAGATAAATTTTTGCCAATTTTATTTATTTAGAGTTAAGAATAAGGAGAAATGTCAATCTTTTTGATGTTTTGATTTTCCTCACAGCAACTGCAACATCATAAAAATTGCTAACCTCTTAAATTACTATAGTCTATGGTCATTAAAATTCTAGTCAATTTTGAAGCTGTATTATGCTACTTCAGAGGATGCCTGGAATCAAATTCCTTCCACACCAAGAAGTTACAATTTTTATATACTTGCCTTCTGTACATAACACTACCTTTGGTTTACAATTTTTGTATTACCTTTGGAAACCATGAAGTCCCAAATTCCACATTCAATTGGCATTAAATAAATTAACTGTTTTATCAAGGGAAAAGATTCTTTTTTCGGATAAAAAAGACAGTGACATAGGCTCATTCATGCTCCATCTGTGGTTCCACTCTCTCAAATGGCAACTTCAAGGAGCATTAAATGTATTGAATGCTTCCTAAATAAATAATGCCTGCACAATAGACCCACTCTGAGGAATTAAATCAGAAGAGTTCCAAAATAAAAGGAATACTACCTTTCTCAGTAGGCTGGTTAATTGTATGTGCATTCATATTGATTGATTTTTAAGACCAGAGGGGGAAAAGTAACTTTTCACTGCAGAAACAGTTACAGCAGGAAATGCTATCTTTTACTGAATGAACAATGCTATTTATAAAGGAAGAAAATTACAAAGGTTTATTTCCTGTTGCTAATTTTGCTAGGGCACTGAATTAGTATGATGCTGCTGGGAGCTGCAGGAGACCTGTATGATCCATGAGCAGGAAGGAGCCACCTAATGAGTGGCCTTAATCATCAAAAGCTCCAGTTGGTGAACATGCCAACAAGGGGTCAGACAAGATTTATCTACACCCCCCTCTAAAGTTAGTGTTGCAGGTAATGCTAAGTAAAAGCAAAAGTGACCCAATGCATTGATTTCCCCCCCCCCCCTTGAATCAATTAGAGGTAAAGAAACAAAATTCTTGGTGGGAATAAAGTGGTTATATTAAAGGAAAATCAACAACAAAATTAGTTCATTTCTATTTTCTGCTTTTCAGCTCTGCATCTAATTTGTATTAGTGTGCTAGAGCTGTCTTAACCCCAGTACCACAGAGTGACTAAAACAAACACAAATTCTCACTATCTCACACTTCTGCAGTCTAGATGTCCAAAATCAAGGTTTTGGCAGGATTTGATCTTTCTGAAGGCCAGGCAAAGAATCTGTTCCATGCCTCTCCCCTAGCTTCTGGTGGTCTGCTGGCAATCTTTGGCTTGTGGAAACATCACCACATCTCCGTCTTCATATTCACATGAGTCATATTTGTGTGTGTGTGTGTGTGTGTATCCAGCCAGCCTGGCCAGGGGGAGGGGACATGGGCGGTTGGCCGGCCTGCCTGCTTGTCGAACTCCTGGTCGAGGGGACAATTTGCATATTAGCCTTTTATTATATAGGATATACACTGAGTGGCCAGATTATTATGCATTCAGAGATCATAATAATCTGGCCATTCGTTGTATATCAACATATGTGTAACTCTATCTATTGAAAACAATCCGCATTAACTGATACACCAAGTAATTGTATTACAAGGGTCATTTTTCACTTAATAGGTGGTAAATGCCAATGGGACCATGATAATACTTTCTTTCATCAGTGATCATACTGGACATATTTTGCAAACATGTTTGGTTTCCACACCATCCATTTATCCTAGATTGATAATTATCCTACAAGAAAAACCATTGCCAAGACAGCTTAAGTAACAGAGGTTTTTGTTTTGTTTCTATTTTTTAGGGCTATGCAGGTGTGAAAGTCTTATTCCCATCTTCATAATTTTCCTTCCATCTGGGTTTAAAATATGGGATACTTGCCTCCTCCCTAAAGCAATTGCTAATGTTTAGGTATTGACAAACAAGTCTGTCCACTCCCTACCCCCACATTCAGCTAATAATGTCTGACAAGAAAACCTTGATTCAATCACAACACTTAGCCACTCATTTATTCTCCAGAACTTTTAAGCTTTACTGGAATAGTGCATAGCCAGCTGCTGTGCCATTTGCCTGTGTTTAGTCAAATGAGAGATTTTATTGCCTTATATTATGATGAAAGCAGGCCACATTTGCCAACATTAAAGAGCAACTACAATATATGACTACATCAGAGTTTTATAAGTATGTAAACACAGAGAGAATTGCCTTGCCCATATAGGCAAAGAAAGAGATAAAGAGAGAGAGGTAAAAATAGAACTGGGTTGTAATAAACTTGTGAAAAATTATATATATATATATATATATATATATATATATATATGTATTTCAGAGAGGAAGGGAGAGGAGAGAGAGATAAAAACATCAATGATGAGAAAGAATCATTGATTGGCTGCCTCCTACATACCTCACACTGGGGATCAAGCCTGCAACTGGGCATATGCCCTGACTGGGAATTGAACCATGACTTCCTGGTTCATAGGTCAATGCTCAACCACTGAGCCATGCAGGTTGGGCTAAAAATTATATTTTTATATAAGATATTATATTTATATTTATATTTATATTTATATTTATATTTATATTTATATTTATATTTATATTATTTATATTTATATGTAGTAGGGTGAAGTGTAGTGAGTCACAGCTTAAAAATTAAATTTGTGTTTCCATGCCTACAAGTGGAAACAATATGTAACTAGAAAGGTATTAGGATCCTGATCAAATTTTGACATGAAGTTATTATGATCTCTTGATAGTAAGCAATGCTAGAGTAAAACAATGTTCCCACCATGTCCCCTCACCATTACTTTTACCCAGAAACCTGCTGGCCCTGAGGCCAGTCCCAAAAGGAATCAAACTGTGTAGCCAGTGCTTCCCAGATCACAAAGAGACGCATCTGAGTTTCTGGATGGATGTTGAGGAGAAAGAAACAGTGAAGACCAGGGTCCCACCCCTGGACAAATAACACTGAGGGTAAAACTGCTAAAGGTGCATATATGCTGGGGGTTTTTAAAAAATCACCTGGAAAAGGGAATATGTAAGGATTTCTAGGAATGCCACTTACAAGATTTATTCTAAACAGTTAAGCACATGGGTAACAGAATGTTTTGCTTCATCATTATAATTAAGAGATTTAAAAAATGCAAAGAATCAAATACAGATCCCCATTCTCTTGCTATCAGAGATTATTATTGTTAATATGGTGGTGCTTTCACTTTGAAAATTTAACATTTATTTGAATCTGATACAGATATAGGGGAAAATTTATTTTCATTAATATATGCATAATTCTTTCTTGTGTCATTATAAAACTGTAAAAAAATAGTCACCATAGTTTTATAATATCTCACCATATGCCAGCAAATTAATTTATATAAAAATGTCTTAATGTTGAAGTTTAGGTAATAAATTAAACTACTGTTAGCGTTCAGAGCATATTTCTGGTACTTCAGGATTTTTCCTTGGTATATGTTTTCAGAAGTATAATTACTGAGTCAATCATATAAAATTTCAAATGGATCTTAGTTTTGCAAAATTTTCCCCAAATACAAACCAGTTTAAATTCCCACTTTTCATGCATGATTCTCTTTGCTCTCAATAAACTGCCTACTTCCTAGTTGTATTAAATGTATATTTACTTTTGGTAAGAAAGTGTTCTAATACTGTTTATATTATTAAATTCTTAACTAGAAATGAATTCTAATGTGTATATGTTTACCATTTGTGGTTTCTCCTCGATGATATATAAATGCCAAAGACCTGCAATATTATCTATTTATTTATCTTAAGGTTTAGATGCCCTCAATAATGCCCACCTTACAGGATG
The DNA here is from genome assembly GCF_951640355.1 of Cnephaeus nilssonii. Classification (NCBI taxonomy): domain Eukaryota; kingdom Metazoa; phylum Chordata; class Mammalia; order Chiroptera; family Vespertilionidae; genus Cnephaeus; species Cnephaeus nilssonii. The sequence continues at coordinate 62,362,095 of NC_137076.1, read as the reverse complement.
AATGAATCCACAATTGAATGCACATGTGTAAAAGTTCAAGGAGAGGAGGAATTGAGGGTTTGGAGAAAAGATAGTTGAAGTGAAAGTTTTGACGTCTATGCTAAGAAGTCGTGAAAATGAGAAGAGTTTTAGGCTCAGGGACTGGGGATAAAAAAGAATGAGCTAAGAGACTAATATCCCAATAATACTAAAGAACAGATGTGGTTGTTTTAAAGAAAAGAGGGAGCCAGTGGGGATAGGAAGTCCATTTCCATTAAAGGCCGAACAATAAGTTTATGTTTGAGGTTCAAGTTCTTATGGTTGATCTGAGATACACAGAATTGTAATAGGAATTGGGTGCTGAATGTGGTGGAAGTGAACTCAATGGAAGTGAAGTGGAGAGAATATGGGGCTATTGAACCTGACTGTACTTCACACTTTCAAAATAATGGTAGAAATGGTTGAGAAGTCTCTGAACCTGAAAGTCAAGATGAGAGGTACCCAGATAGCCTAAACTACAAACACCATTTTTAACAAGTGTCACAAAAATGCTAGAGGTTTCCTCCAGCCAGTTAGGATGTAGAACATAAGATATTTTTAAGGAGACTCAGCCAAATAATATAGATATATAAATTCATGTAAAATTGATTTTTTCTAAATCTTTCCTCAAAATCTGATTTGAGTTAAATATTTTCTGTGTGTCAAAAATACTAGATGGGTGTAACATCATGAGGTGCATATGCCATTTTGTCCCCATCAGTGATGCAACGTTTGGTCATTTTTTTTTTCTGATGTTGCCTGCTACACCCTCCCATTATATAGAAAAATTTATTCCATTATTATTGCTTATTTATTCAGTGGGTGATGCTTAAAACTTGTGTGAGTGACTTTTAGCATTCATTGATAATCATTGCTTGAATAAAAAAAAAATGACCAAACGTTGCATCACTGATAGGGACAAAATGGCATATGCACCTCATGATGTTACACCCATCTAGTATTTTTGATAGTCACATATGATAGTCACCAATGCTAATTTGCTATTTTCCTTCCCCTGATATTCTATTTAAAAAAGGACTCTGCCCAGCCATCGTGGCTCAGTGGTAGGAGGTCATGGTTCGATTCTGAGCCAGAGCACATGCCTGGGTTTCGGGCTTGATCCGCAATTGGGGGTAAGCAGGAGGCAGCCAATTGATGATTCCCTCTCATCATTGATGTTTCTATCTCTCTCTTCCTCTCCCTTCCTCTTTAAAACCAATGAAAGCATAATATGTTAATTAGACCAGACATCCTTCTGGACAACCTTCCGGATGAAACTGGGGCTGTGAGGGAAGCTGGGGTCCTGGGTGCCTGCCAGCGGCCCCAGGGAAGCCCGGGTCCCAGGTGCCAGAGGGAAGCTGGTGCCGACAGCCAGGGGAAGGAAGGCCTACTCTTGCATGAATTTCATGCATCGGGCCTCCAGTATTATAGATATTAAAATTTTTCATAGACTAGAAAATACCAAATGTGTCATGCGTCAGGTAGATAAAATTTTAAGCAATATTTATTTAATATTAATTACATTTTAATTATATTTTGATTAAAATTTAATATTTATTTAAAAGAACTAATATTTTCAAAAGCAAACCACTTCAAAACTAAACAGGGTTGTGCAGATATGTGTGTGTGTTTTGTGCTTGTTTTCTGTACTGGGAATAGTCTGTAAATTTCAAAGAATCTGTTAGGAACCTGCTATGGATTGAAATATGTTCCTCCAAAGTGTGTGTGTTGAAACCTTATTCCACAGTGTGATGGTATTTGGAGAGGCTGCTATTGGGAATTAGGTTTAGATGAGGTCATGAGGGTGTGGACCTCATGATTGGATTAGTGCCCTTCGAAGAAGAGACACCAGAGAAATGACATTCTCTCTCTTTCTGCCATATGAGCTGTAGGTATGTGATAACATGGGCCCCTTCCCATGCTGCACCTCCCCCTCTTACCCTGTGGGAATATACTGAAGGCCACCTGTACTAGTGTTATACGGCCAACCCTAGGAGCCTGGCCAGCTCCCTGGTGAAGAAATAGCAAAAGAGAAACAGCTTCTAGATGTGAGCCTGGACTATAAACAACTACAGAGACAGCTGGTCTATAATAATAAAAGCATAGTATGCTAATTAGACCAAACGACCTTCCAGACAACCACACTATGACACCCACTGGCACCAGGCCAGCCAAGGCAGGTGCAATGCAATTGGTCGGGGGCCCGGCCATCGCCCCATGATTGTCCCGCAGAGGGAGGCCCAGGCCACTGGCCAGTGGGATGATCAATCGGGGGTGCTCCACGATCACCCCAAAGAGGGAGGCCCAAGCCACCAACTGGCAGGTTGTGGCTGGTGGGCGGGCCTCCCTCTGAGAGGGAAGCCATGGTTCCAGGTGCCAGCAGCCAGAGGGAAGCCGGTGCCAGCAGACAGGGGAAGGAAGGCCTACTCTTGCACAAATTTCACACATTTGGGCCTCTACTAATCAATGTATTTGTAAATGCTATCTGCAAACTCTGTCTATAACAATCCAGTTTTAGTGTTTCAATGATTGTGCATTGTGTACAAACTGTAGTGAAATGTTTGAACACTCTTAAAATTAATTCGTGCCAAGTGGGGATTTTGGCAAACTGATTTTTGCACAGACTATAATTATTAAAGAAAGTCCTACTATGTAACATGCTCCCCCAGGGAAAAGCATTATATTATAATATTTCACAAAAGATACCAGTATTCCATACACTAGGTTCACCTGACTTCCATATAATTTATGACAGGAAAGTAAAGGACAAAAAATAAAACACAACCCTATTATGATGGTTCTAAGAGCACAAAACAAATGCAGTTAGAAAATGTGTATTTCCAAAGAGTGAACCAATTTCAAAGGTAGAATCTAGATTATGTGGAGTAGAGACTAAAATTCAGAATTAAAGCATTTCCTTTTATCTTTTTGTTGAAAGTATTACATATGCCCCCTTATTTTTCCCAGTGACCCCTTATAGCCTGCCCCCACCCTCCATCTCCACCACCCTATAGTCCATGTTCATGGATTATACATATATGCATACAAATTCTTTGATTGATCTCTTCCCACCTACCCACTTACCCGGGCCTTCCCTTGGATATTCTACAGTTTGTTCACTTCTTTGAATTTGGCTTTTGATAGGAGTTAGCAAACAGGCACACTATGACTGATTTCTTAAATAAGGACCAGAGTCTCCATGTGCGACGATGTTGAATGAAGGACCTTAGTAGTGAGGATGGCAACCTGACACATCCATCTGAAATCCCCCCGCTTCACAGAAAGTTGGGTTTACCTCTTTCCACTCCAAACAAGTATCTGACCTCTCACCCAATCTGGGGAGAAGTGACCACTGCAGCAGAGCAGCTGAGCAGCCTGCCTTCATATTTCCTGCTCTCTCAGCAGCTGGAGCATTTGACTGTGATTGAGATCATCCAGTCTGAGAGAGAATCTCAAGTGTATGATGCAGGAACAAATGAGAATTATTCAGGTATGTGGTGATAAAGATACATTGGAGGAATAGCGGCCCATGCTGGTGGGGATGGAGATGACAACATTAATCTCTGGTGTCCAACATTAGTGGCACTTCTATTATTCAGCCTCCTCCTATGGCATGACTGGCTGTGACACTGGCTCTGAGTCTCCTTCAGGGCGTGCCTATTTTCTAAGCCTGACTTTCTACCCCAACCATGAATTCTGTGAGTCGCTCGTTCTTTCAGTTCATGCATTTTATTGTTAAATGATTAGAAATTAGTTTTTGTTGCTAAAAGGAAGAGCTCTGACTGACAGACTTTGCTAAGAAGCCATGTCACTTAGTATAACACAGCAACAAATTTAACTTTATAATAGTTGATATTCTTTAAAATGATTAAATTGAATTCTAATTAAACTAGAAAGTAATTTCAACTATATTAAATAATTATTTCAGTATTAGATAACAGTATTTAAGTCCCTCTCAGGAAAATTCTTGAGAGGAATCATATTGTGCAATACTAGTACAGTGGGGACCATGGTCAGGTGTTAGATATATCAATGATGTAGTTTTCACCTTTGAAAGGACAACTAGTTTATGAGTAAGAGATTTAAAAATAAAATTTCAATAAACTAAGGGAATAAAATATGGTAACATTGGCCTGAGAAGGCCTTACTTCAATGTGCAAAGAATAGGAATATTGGTTGCATTAAAAATATTTGTAATTTCCTGTATGCTGTGAAATTTTGACATTGTAAAACACCTCTATGGCTGGACACAGACCAGGCAATTCTCATAGAGGTGGCTCAGGGCCACATCAGGTCTCTGATATGCAAACTAACCAATCCAGAGCCATCCTCCCTTTAGTTGGCCTGTGCTCCCGACAGGTGCTATTCCTCTGCCTTTATCATCCAAGGGCCAGGTGCAAGGGAACTGGGGACCACTGATACACCCCAAAACCCATAAAAATAATTCAAACTAGTCAATCCTAACTGCTCATCCTTCTCTGCTTTGCCTTTCTTTTCCTGTGGAAGCCCCAATAAAGGTGGTGGCCTAAACCTTCCCCTTGTTTCTGTCTTCTGCCTCCTGGCCAACTGGTGTCTTTCCCAGGTGGCCCAGCATATCGTGTCATGCCTCCTTTCTCTAGGATCTCTGAGTAGAATAAACTTAGATGCTTCCTGAGCCTCTCCTCTGTCTCCTCTTATGGCTGCACTTGACTATGTCATAAAAAACACAAAGCACAGGCGATCAGCAGATTATAAGTAGTATCTACTCATTTTACTAGTATATAGGAACTTGTGCAAAATTACTTAACCTCCTCCCTGGGGAAGAGATGACTCTCTGGAAGTGCTGTACAAGAAAAGTAATTGTACTTACTCAGACCTAAAAGTTATAGTATCCAATGTCATAGATTGAAATAAATAATACTGTGAAGTTCTTAGTTCTCCCCAAATGCATCCACATATTCAGCATAATCCCAATAAAAAACCCTTTAAACTTTTTGTTTTATTTTGGTAGAAGTTGACAAACTGATTCTAAAATTTGTATGGAACTATGAAGGCATAAAAAAGCTAAAATAAAATTAAAATAAAACAAAGTTGGAGAAATTATAGTAAGATATTTTAAGACTTACTTTCAGGGTATCAAGTGTGTATTCACACTAGGATAGACTTATAGATCAAATGGAACAATTCAAAGAGTATAAAAATATACTATAAAATCTGCCTGTATCCTTCATTCAAACCACTATATTCTAAGCCTTTCCCCAAATCATGTTACTTGATTTCTGATATTGCTGCCATAGGCAAAGAATAATCTTTTTACTAAATAATGGTGGGATGGATATCCAAAGAAATGCATCTCAACCACTCCCTCATTCTAAATAGTTATTAACTCATGTTGGGTCATATACTTAAACATAAAAAAAGATAAGGCTGTAAAAATCCTAGAAACAAATGTAAGAAATATTTTTCTCCAATAAAGGGTAGGCAAAGATTTTTAAAAGAACTCAAAACACAAGGCATAATATTTATATACTAGAGGCCCAGTGCACAAAATTCATGCATGGGAGGGGTCCCTCAGCCAGGCCTGCACCCTCTCCAATCTAGGACCCATGTTCGACTGCCGGTCGGACATCCCTCTAGCAATTCGGGACCACTGGCTCCTAACCCCTCTGCCTGCTGGCCTGATAGCCCCTAACTTGCCCCCCTGCCAGCCTAATTGCCCCTACCTTGTCCCCCTGCTGGCCTGATCACTCCTACCTTGTCCCCCTGCTGGCCTGATCAACCCTAACTTGCTCCCCTGCAGGCCTGATCGTCCCTAACTACCTCTGCCTCAGCCCCTGGCCTAAGCCGCAGTATGGCCTCCCTCTGCGGGAGGTGACCTGGCGGATCAGGGGAAGGCGCCGCCCTCATTACCCCGCTGCTGCTGCCACTGCCAGCCTGAGCCTGGGCCCTTTCGTAGCCGCGCCTCGGCCCTTCGCAGCTGCCCACAGCTGCCTGAGCCTTGGCCCTCGCAGCCGCTGTGGCTTTGTCCGGAAGGACGTCCAGAAGACATCTGCCCTAATTAGCATATTACCCTTTTATTAGTATAGATAATATTTACATGCATATATGTGTTTGTGTGTGGGTTTACAAATATGGTATAAACCCACAATAACATACTGGCCAGTTATAAAGAACAAACTGCCTGGCCAGTGTGGCTCAGTTGGTTGAGCATCAACCCACAAACCAGGAAGGTCACAGTTCGATTCCCAGTCAGGGCACATGCCAGGGTTGCGGATTCAAACCCCAGTAGGGGGCATGCAGGAGGCAGCTGATCAATGATTCTCTCTCATCATTGATGTTTCTATCTCTCTCTCCCTCTCCCTTCCTCTCTGAAATTAATTAAAAAAAAAAAAAACTTGTGTAGAGAAACCTGGTCTTCCTTACTGCAGTAATAGATTAAGGTTGGCAAAAACATGCCACACACACACTGCCATCACCCCCTTTGCCCATGGCAGACATCTAATAGATCATGAAACTGTCCTACTACTAGTATGTCTTAAGAGAGTCCCTTCCATTCAAGTTGACATCTCTGATAGATTGCTATAAATGGATATATATGATCCTTATATCTATAACCATTATATAAACATTTTTGCTTCTGTAGTTATGTGAAAAAAACATCCAATGATGTTTAAATTGAAAAATACAATTAAAACAAGGATAAAAACTACTCAATGTGTGTGGGGAGAGGAATTCTGTACTTTCCACTCAATTTTGCTATGAACCTAAAACTTCTCTATAAAAAGTTGGTTGTTTAAAAAAAATTAATATAGTGAAGATAAAAATTGTACACATGACCAAATAAAAAATAAGATGATTTTGTGTCAAATCAATAACAATTATAATTAATTGAAAAGGATAATGTGGATGAGTCCTAAATAACTGAGCTCCAATAAAAAGAGCAGAATAGCCAAATTTAAGACACTAAGAAATTGAAAAAAAAAAAAGTAATCTCAAAGAGGTAGCTACAGTTGGAAGCAGGACAGTATTCCGGGGTTGTGAACCTTTTCTCAGAGACAACCAGCCTCTCTAAGCTGAAAGAGATGGCAGTTATCTGCAGACTTTGAAATTAGACTCCACACAAGAAGTAGGGTCCAAGGCAGATTTTTCTCCATTTGGAAAACTAAGAGCCAATAGCAAACACATTTGGCCTTTTAAACACATTTGTTCTTATTTGTCAGCTTGAAACCTCAGACAACTAGCTAGCCTTTAAACAGAGAAGGCAGGGCAGTCACCCCCACGTATCCTCAGAGCTCACCTTTCTGTGCTCATTTCTGGGCACTCACTTCCACAATCGCAAAGTACAAACATCAACCATGTCTATTGCATAAACTCATGGGCTAAGTATACAGTTGAATCGGAGTTGAATGCTAGTTTTGAAAAACTAAGTAAACAAAGAGGTGTTTTCCTTTCTTCTTTGATTTCCTTATAAAGTATTGAGGATATTTTCCTTGACTCCAACCAGCAGTTAACATTTTAGCCTTAAATATAGCAAATATAAAACTCTTCTGGTTCCTTTTAAATATGTATACTCTCATAAACAAAACTGTTCTATTTAGTACTCATACTGTGCCTTTTACATACACGTGAGCATTATGTCTAGAATAAGATAATCCATATGAAAAGCAGATTTTATTGCTTTGGGTATATTTGCCAAATGATTCTAAAAAAGAAAAATATGATGCGTTAGATGGATTTATGGGGCAAATAATCTACTCTTGGCAATAGGATGCTAAGAAAAGGCTGGTTTAAAAGTTAAGAAGCTCATAATGCCAGCTCAGAATTTATAGCTAACAATTTTATAGGCCAAAGCCACTATACAGGCATCCTTACCCTGCATGCGAATAGGATTACCCTTCCCAGCATTATCCTAATGTGGAATTAAACTGTCAAGTTGGCTTGCTTGTCGCTTGGACTTGTGCATAAGATGAATGTAACTCTCAGCAAAGTTTAATATTGCTCCATCTGTTAAGTGCCTTTTTCTTCTAGAAATACAAAACTAGAAACACATACATGCACATCATCTCTATTTAACTATTCAGGCATTGTGGGCTGACGTACTGAAAAATATAACAACAGCAATCCAGATCAATAATTATTATAAATTTAAATTTTTCAATTTATTTTTTTAAATTATAGTTTTTAAAATGCTGATATAATTTGAATGATTGGTTTTTAAGTAAAACTGAGGTAAGGAGCATCATCCAAAAAACCAAATACAAATCATATATGTTTGGGAAATGGCTATAAGTATTTGCCATCGATGTCAATCTCTAATAGCAATAAACTTGCTTCTATAACTAAACTTCTTTTCTTTGATCATTAGGAAATCTTTGGATCCTTTTAAGTATTTTGTGTTCTGTTCATAATACATCGCTGTTGGTAGAATTACTGTATTTTAACCGTGATCATAGTGGAAAATTGCAAGGTTGAAGAGAAAATTATTAATTGTTGAAATAGCAGTTGCTTGATAATTTACTAATCTGAATCACACTGAATATAGGAAAAATTAGCTATAAGGACCTAGTTTCCTCTAAGATGAAAGACTTAGAAGAGTTGATACTTTAAGGGAGTAGAATCACAAGTTTTGAACTTGCTTTTTTAGGGAGAAACTTGTAATTAAGCCTTTTTCCATAATTACTTACCTAATTTTCAAAAATATGTTTTTATTGATTTTTAGAGAGAAAGGGAGAGGAGAGAGAAACACTGATTGGTTGCCTCACAAATGCACCCCAACCAGGGATCAAACCCATAACCAGGGATTCCTGATACCAGGAATCAAACCAGCAACATTTTTGGTGCATGGGATGACACTCAAGCAACTGAGCCACACTAGCCAGGGGCTTAGCTAATTTTTTAATAGGTATTTTTTGTTCTATTTATTTCATTTTTAAAATGGAAAATTTTCACCATTATCTCACAAAGATAATAATGTATCCCTAATCCATAAATATTTTCCTTGAAATTATTTCCCAGAAGGCATAAGCATAGCTCAGTAGATAGCTGGCCCTTATTTTTCAAGAAAAGCAATATACTCATGAGTATTTTTGTTATACTAAATCTAGAAGAAAAGCTGGTCTTTCCTTTCTCTTCCCATCTTTCTTATTTTTAGAAGAAATATTGCCAAGTAATAGGAATTTATGAAATTACATACTGTTAACATTTCTCTGATCATATTTAGATAAAACAAACAGAAGTAATTATGTAGATTCTAATGAGCATCTCTTTGTGACTAAATTCCTAAATTTTTGATCATTGGAACTGATTTATGAGCCAATCAATTGTGATAGTGTACTAAGAGATTTTTTTTCTTCTGAGTACAGTATTACAACAAAGTAATTTTTACTATATAAGTTGGGGGAGATAATTTATAAAAACTTTAATATACATTTTCTTACTCATAGGTAATACAATATACTAGACACATATCCTATATAATAAAGAGGCAATATGCAAATTGACCCTCTCGCTCTCACATAAGATGGCCACCCCCATGTGGTCAAAGATGGCCGGCAGGGGAGGGTAGTTGTGGGTGATCAGGCAAGCAGGGGAGGACAGTTGTGGGCGACCAGGCCTGCAGGGGAGGGCAGTTAGGGGCAACTGGGCCGGCAGGGGAGGGCAGTTGGAGGTGATCGGGCTGGCAGGGGAGGGCAGTTGGGGGCAATCTGGCCAGCAGGGGAGCAGTTAGGCATCAATCAGGTTGGCAGGGGGTTGGTTATGGGGTAATCAGGCTGGCAGGCAGGCGAGCGGTTGGGAGCCAACAGTCCCAGATTGTGAGAAGGATGTCCAACTGCCGGCAGTCAGACACCCTCCAAGGGGTCCCAGATTGGAGAGGTTGTAGGCTAGGCTGAGGGACACCCCCACCCACCCCCACCCCCACCCCCCGCAGGGCACAAATTTCGTGTACGGGGCCTCTAGTAAAATCATAAAATCAAGGATTGGGAGCAACCACACAAACTGTTTAATGGTTAATTCTGGGGAGGGATATGTGATTGAGAAAAGAGGTTAATAAAATGTGTATGCAGGAGGCAGGAGAGTATTGTATTGTACTGTATATATAGTGTAACTGCATTTTATAAAACAATATATAAAATGTTTACTTTTTTATTAAGAATTGTTTAATGCAAAAGATAGCAAGCCATCTTTACTCAATTTTTTTTTTCTTATTGCCACTAGCTAGCATCACTTTAGCTGGTAAAAGACATACCTACTTCCCTCCTTTTTATTCCAGTATATCTTTTAAATCATACTGTTTTTTATATGCATTAGAATGTCTAGAAAAAAATTTATAACACCTGTGCAGTTATTTTGACATTTACTGTTACTATAATTTGATATTAGCTTTATCTTATGACAATATCATCTAAGAATTCATTAAATAGCAGAGCCAGCATTAGTTCTGAAAAGTGCTGCTAAGCAACAAAAAAAAACATTGTAATTCAATTAGGTATGTTAAATTTCTATGAAAAAGGTCAAGTTTTTTATTTAGGTAGCTTTATTTTAGAGAAAGTAAAAACGTTATTTGGGGCCCAGCTGGTGTGGCTCAGTGGTTGAGTATCAACCCATGACCCAGGAGGTCACAGTTCAATTCGGTCAGGAAACATGTCTGGTAGCAGGCTCTATCTCAGTCCCTGGTAGGAGCCTTGCAGGCAGCTGATCTATGATTCTCTCTCTTCATTGATGTTTCTATCTCTCTTCCCTTCTACCTTCTTCTCTCTGAAGTCAATTTAAAAAATATCATGAGGGAAAAAATACATCTAGGAGATGTATGTGCTGTGATTAGAAATCACTATATCCTAAGACTGCATTTCTCCATTGCCTTTTCTATAGAAAAATTATTCTTGAATTATATTAGGCTCAAATTTTGCAAACGTTTAATTATGTAATATACAGAAATGCATTTCTTAAAATAAAATACATTCATCCAAAATCTCATTATTTGAATCTTTTACAATGAGAAAAGTACTATTTTATTCTGCAAATAACCACCAAAGAAAGCAAAAATGATCGTTATAGAAATTTTAAAAATATAAAGAGATTTTTTAAATGCTATCAGTAACACTACCCACCAGAGATAAACATTGTAGGTTTCCATTCAGTATATACATATTAGAGGCTCAGTGCACAAATTCGTGCATGGGTGGGGTCCCTCTGGGTGTCCTTCAGGGATGAGGCCAAAACATGCAGTCCAACTCTGCCTGCAGCTCTTACCTGCTGCTCCTGCTCATCCCGACCCCACTGTGCCTGCTGCAGGCTCATGCCCAATCAGTCCTGACTGAGTGAGGCTCGCGCTGCTGCAACAGTGCTCACAAGCCATGAGCCCTGCATCTGGCGCCCTCCCGAGGGGAGTGGCCTGTGGTATCAGGCTGAAACTGGCTTTCCGACATCCCCTGAGGGGTCCTGGATTACAAGAAGGTACAGGCCAGGCTAAGGGACCCCACCGGTGCACTGTGGGGCCTAGGAGGGATCATGGGAGGGCTCCAGGGTGTGTCCAGTCCATCTCACTCAGTCCCGATCAGCCAGACACCAGCAGCAAGCTAACCTACCAGTCGGACAATCTTCCACCTGGTGGTCAGTGCACATCATAGCGACTGGTCAGTCAGTTGACTGTCTGCTCCCTGGTGGTCAGTGCACATCATAGTGAGTGGTTGAGCAGCCTTAACATATTATTAGCATACTAGAGGCCTGGTTAACAAAATTTATGCATGAGGGGGGGTCCCCTCAGCCCAGCCTGCACCCTCTCCAATCTGGGACCCCTCAGGGGATGTCCGACTGCCACTCTAGACCGGCAGTCAGACATCCCTCTCACAATCCTGGACTGCTGGCTCATAATTGCTTACCTGCTTGCCTACCTGGTCGCCCCTAACTGCCCCCCCTGCCAGCCTGGTTGCCCCTAACTGCCCCTCTGCCTGCCTGGTCACCACTAACTGCCCCTCTGCCGGCCTGGTCGCCCCTAACTGCCCCACTGCTGGCCTAGTCACTCCTCACTGTTCCCTCTGCCAGCCTAATCGCTCCCAACTGCCCCCCTGCCAGCCTGGTTGTCCCAAACTGCACTCCCCCCACCAGCCTGATTGCCCTCAACTGAACCCCTCCCCCCGCCAGCCTGGTTGCCTCTTACTGCCCCCACTGCCAGCCAGGTCGCCCCCAAATGCCCCCTCCCTGCCAGCGTGGTCACTCCTAACTGCCCCCACGCCAGCCTGGTCACCCCTAACTTCCTCCCCAGCCAGCCTGGTTGCCCCTCATGGCCCCCCCACCGGCCTGGTCACCCCACGCAGCCTGCTTGTTCAGTTTTTTGGTCGTCCCTTGGGCCAGCCCTGGGTGGCTGGGCAGCCACCATCCAAGGTTTGCCTGTGCTTCGGGCCGGCCCTGGGCGGCTGGGGGGCTGAGGGGACTGGGGGACTCCAGAGGCAGGGGCGCAGAGTGTCCAGACGTGCCTGGGGGTGGGCCCAGCTGTGTTGTGTGCCTGCTGCCCCAGCAGGGCTGAGGGGACTGGGTGCCACCATCTTTGAGGGCATGGCAATCAATTATCATTTTCCCTCCTTATTGGCTGTGGGCGCCACCATCTTTGGGAGGGTGTGACGGTCAATTAGCATATTCCCTCTTTATTAGATAGGATTATGGTTTGATTGGTTGTTCAGTTATTCTACCATTCAGTCTATTTGCATATTACCCTTTTATTAAATAGGAAATATAACATATAAGTTTATATATTTATTATTATATACTTTAGCAGTTTTCCTTTTAATATATATATATATATATATATATATATACACACACACACACACACACACACACACATATATGCATATGTTTTTAAACTGATAAATATGCACATATTTTCTCCTATCATTGTATTGTGAGAATGCCATGTCAATAAGATAATTTTGAAAGAACAACAGGGTAATAAAATGTGTGTGAAGGAGGGGAAGGAGAGTGTTGCACTGTACTGTATATGCAGTGTAACTGAATTTTATGAAACAAGTAGAGGCCCAGTGTGAGAATTCGTGCAACAGTGGGGTCCCTTTGCCTGGCCTGCGTTATTGAGCCGAAACCGGCTCTCCAACATCTCCCAAGGGGTCCCGGACTGCAAGAGGGTGCAGGCCAGGCTGAAAGACCCCACTGGTACATAATCGGGGCTGGGGAGGGACATAGGAGGTTGGCCAGTCGGAGAGGGACCACAGGAGGGTTCCAGGGCATGTCCAGCCAGTCTCACACAGTCCCAATTGGCCAGACCCCAGCAGCAAGCTAACCTACCAGTCAGAGCATCTGCCCCTGGTAGTCAGTGCATGTCATAGCAAGTGTTTGAGCGGCCTTAGCATATCATTATCATATTACACTTTGATTGGTTGAACGGCCAACTGGACATTTAGCATATTAGGCTTTTATTATATAGGATAGTATATAAAGTGTTGACTTTTATGTATTGTTCCTTTTTCTGTAAGTCCAGTAGATTCTAAAAAATCTCAAGGTATTTCCTACATGTTCAAACCTATCAAAATATCTACCCATCCATTATTTTCAAGGTGAGCTCTATAGTAAAGCCCTCCTCTAGCACCCATCCCCATTGTGCTACTGTTCTTCATGCCTGCTCTATAGCTCTTCCTGAAACTTCCTGTTGCTGCCATCCTTTTGCCAGAATTAACTCTAGACCCTCTATTTTCTGGAATTGAGGTCTTCTTTTTTCTCGGAGTACTCTCTAGACTTTTGGAGTCCATAACTTCTGGTAGTGTCCATAAAAGGCACAGTCGGTAATATTTTGAGAAGATTCACATCTACCAAAAATTTATTTATTCTACCATAATGCAATGACCTTCTTTTGCTTTAGTTTAAAACTCATGAGAGAGGGGTGGCACTTTCTTAGTATATGAAGGTATTGCTCTCTTATCTTCTACTTTCATATATTATCAGAAATCTAATGTAGTTCAATTTGATCTTATCTTTATACTCTGTGTTCTGAAATATTATAATGCACTATTTTAGTTTGAGTCTTTTTTTCATTTTTGCTGAATACTAGATGGAATTATTAATGTGAACACTCATGTCCTTCAATTATGAGAAAATTATTTCATTGTCTATGATTAATGTCTTCCTTTAAAGTCTAATTATTTGGGGTTACCTATTCAGATTAAAGTGAACAAAGTACTAAATAGAAGTTCTGTTTGAATTGGAAGAATTTGTCCAATAGTGTGTACATTCATTTCTGTTTCTTATTGTCACATTACAAATTACCACAAATTTAGAAGCTTAAAAAATACTACATCCTTTCATAATCTCACAGTCCTGTAGGTGAGAAGTCAGGGCATGGCCAAGATGCTTTTTCTGCTCAGGGTTTCAGGAGGCTGAAATGAAAGTGTTGGCTAGGCTGCGTTTTCAGCCAGAGATGTAACTAGGAAAGAATCTATTTCCAACCTCATCTAGGTTATTGGCAGAATTCAATTGTGCAAATTCTTATTGTTATAGAACGGAGGTACATGTTCTCTTGATGGTTGCTGGCCAGAGGCTACTTTCAGATCCTAACATCTGCCTTTTGGTCCTAGGAACATGGCGTTCTCCAGGACATGGCAGCTTGCCACATTGAGGCCTGGAGGGTTACATCTGCTGCTGCTTCAAATCTCTCTAAGGGATCATTTGTTTAGGTCAGGCCAAACCAAGATAATTTCCCTTTTTATTAACTCAGAGTCAACTGGTTAGATGGCTTAATTATATTTGCAAAATCCTTACACCCTTAGCAAATAAGGTGATCTTATCACTGGAGTGATATCCCATACTATTCACAGGTCCCTCCCAGGCTCACAGGAGGGGATTACCTAAGGCTATGGGTCATCAGACATTATCTTAGAATTCTACTCACCACAATGGGGATCAGAGTATACTGATCCAACAATCAAGGATATTTCACTGTGAAACTGTACATTCCACAGAGAGTATTCTTTCCCTTGTGCTGATTGAATGATTCCAAAAGAAGAACAACTCAATTATATTTATTGGTGGGTAGGGGTTATAACTAATTTTTAAAATTCTGAGACACAGGCTGGATTCCTGCTGACCACCAAGTAGAACGCCATTTAACTGACTTACTTAAATCTGGGACGCCTCTCCACAGCTGTGCCCCATATACCCGAAACCACCAGTCCTCCACAGAGCAAGCAACCCATCTTTTGCAAGGGATAATGCTTTCTTTTGTTCTGGTTTGGGGCTAAGGAGAGAACATTCTGGAATCTAAAATCTCCATTTATTAACTTTCAATTATTCATCCACCTGTTTTCAATCCCACCTACATTCCGTCTTACATCCCTTATTTGCCTTATTTTCAAATTGTGTTACCAGCTTTCATCTGCTATGATATTCTTTCTACTCTCTTACTCCTGTATTGAATAACTATGAACATGAAACAGATTAGTGCAAATTTTGGCATATTAAAACAGCAAACACTGATCATCTCAAAGTTTCTGTGGGTCAGAAATTCAGAGGTAGCTTAACTGATTGGCTCTAACTCAGTGTGCTTTAGGAGGCTGTGGTCTAGATGTTGGGCAGTGCTAAGTTACCTTGACTAAGGCTGGAAAATCTGATTTTACAATGGCTCATTAACATGGCCATTGGCAGGAAACCCAGTACCTAAAGGGCTATTCACAAGAGAAGCCTCAGTTCCTCACTTCATGGGCTTCCCATTAGGCTACTTGAGTGTCTGCACATAAGAACTCACTTTCCTCAGAGCAAGTCATCCTTTAATTTAACCGCAGTGTTGTTTGGGGAGGTAACTGCATGGCCCAATCTGCATGGTTCAGTGGTTGAGCATCGACCTATGAACCAGGAGGTCACAGTTTGATTTCTGGTCAGGGCACACATCTGGGTTGCAGGCTAGATCCCAAGAGGCAGACAATCAATGATTCTCTCACATCATTGATGTTTCTATCTCTCCCTCTCCTTTTCTCTCCCTGAAATCAATAAAAGCATATTTTTAAAAAAGACATAACTGCATGTGTTCATATACTGAGCTCTGGACAAAAAAACACACACAAAAACAACACAAAAAAACTATGCCATTAAGCTGTTTCTTTTTACTTTGTTCTTATTTCAAATGTCATCTCTCCTTATGTCTATGTGTCTATAAACTTTTATAGTTTTGGAAAAATCAATGTTAATGATGAAAAATTCATCATATCAAATAACTAGCAATCTATATATACTAGATAATCTTGTGAATTTTTGTATTTGTCTAAAGTTTTTCAAAAAGATATTTTGGTCAAACTCATATCACCTTTAGAACACGTTTCCTTTCCAGTGGGGTAAAGTTTCTTTAAATCAAAATGCAGTCTAATAATGGTTGAGAAATGATCCACATTTTTGCCACACAGCACTCAATAAATTTCAAAGGTAAATGATGGTTCTCACTGTTTCTGTGTTGACTATTAAGAATGTGTGTGTGTGTGTGTGTGTGTGTGTGTGTGTGTGTGTGTCTAAATGTAGAAATTCACTAAAATGTGATAAATTGCATTTTCATTATAAAGAGTTTCAAAACATTTTTTAACTTTAGTATGCAATGCCTCAATAGACAATAATTTTTTTTCCAAAAAGCTTACAAGTAGTGATGAAGTTAGAAAATACCATAAATTCCATTATTTCAAGGCAGGAGGTTTTGAACTTTAAATTTACATTAACTTAGTAACTACTTGTGTTAAGAGCAAAATTATTTGTTTTGCGATAGTTTATTTGTTCATATCAGAAAATGCAAGCATCTTTCAGAAATTTATCTTTTACAGGGTTCTAATTACTACTGGGAAAACAAGACAGAAATTATACTATTAATGATATGCCAGGTACACACTCTGATTTTTTAGACTTTATAAACCAAAGTGCAAATGGTTTCTTTGTTTGGGAATTTAGACTGTGTGATTGTTTAAAAGCCCTGAAATCTCCTGGTGCGCATCAGAATTAAGGCCCCTATCTCTGGTTTTCAGTGGAGCTCAAATTACATGTCATTTTTACCTTCTTCCAAAACTAGACCTTTCCTCATTTTGGTATGATTTTTGCTTATTTTGTCACTGAAACCCTAACAATTTATAGTTGGTGATGGGATGGAAGAAGTGAAAAAGAAAATAAAACATACTTAGTATCATTATGGCTACCTCAGGTGGTATTTAATTAAAACAAAAGGAAATCACAACCAGATACAAATGAATATAGCAACAAGATAAGTGGATTCTGGCAAATTTGCTTTAATAGTTTTGTGATTAAAAAATCACACACATTCATAAGTAATAATGTTGTAGGTAATATATGACAACAATAATTAATATTTTAAATTGTTACCTACATTTAGGTACTATCCTAAGCATTTAATTCTGATGATAACCTTTTATGTATGAGTCATTACCTCCATTGTAAAAAGAAAACTGAAAAACAGAGAAACTGCCCAACATCACACTGATACTTTCCAAACGGAGCCAGGATCTGAACCTGGACAGGTTGACTGCTGAGCCTAAGAATCATTTGTTTTCATACAGGTCAGGGTTTTTCAACCTCAGCACTACTGACATATCGGGATGGATAATTCTTTTTTGTGGGAGACTCTCCTGTGCATTGCAGGATATTTAACAGCCTCCCTGGATTCTGTCCACCTCTTATTTTGGCAACCAAAAATGTCTCCAGGCATTGCAAATGTTCCCTGGATGGCAAATCCTCTCACAATTGAGGACTGACAATATAGATTTATCTGTTTTATATTTAATGTTGTTTTATAGTAACTCATAAATACGGTAAATAAAATGATGCCATATAGATGGGCTTAATATAAAAATATGTTTTAAAAATCGAATGGACTTATCAATCATTTTGTTCATCAGATATATCACATTCTTATGTTTTAAATGTCATTAAGGAGAAAAATAAAGGTAATATGAGAAGAAACTAATTTGAAAATGGTATTATAAACAAAATTGGGGGTTCTTTTAGGAAATCTTAAGAGGGAGACTGAAGACTAATACAGTCAGGGGAGCTGCATCTGGTGCAGCAGAGAACAGAATCTTGTGGGACAAATAGAAGTCAGAGCCCCAGGGAAGACTGAAAAGCCTGTCTCCACTAAAACAATTCAAGTTCATTTTATTTTTTAAGTCAGCTAATTACATTTTTCCCAAAAAGCACTCTCAAGAACACTAATTTTTGAGACCAGAAGTAGATTTTCTAAGAAAAGAAATTGTCAAGTGAATAGGCCTACAATCAAGAGAACTAAACATAGTATAATGTATTTGAACCATAAGATTTGATGACAAGATAAATGCCTGGTAAGGCAGAGTAGTGGTGCCTTCCATGCTGTGTGAAGAAGCCCAAGACTTGTCTTAAAAATACAAGCCATTGCCCGGCCAGCATGGCTCAGTGGTTGAGCATGGACTTATGAAACAGGAGGTCAGGTTCAATTCCTTATCTGGTCACCATGCCCGGGTTGTGGGCTTGATTCCCAGGATGGGGCCTGCAGGAGGCAGCCTATCAATGATTCTTTCTCATCATTGATGTTTGTCTCTCTCCCTCTCCCTTCTTCTCTGAAATAAAAATATATATATATATGTATTAAAAAGTACAAGCCATTAACCATGTATGTTATAAAAGGGTAGCATGATTTGATTTGCATTTAGAATTTTTCATTCTTTGAAAAATTTGGGATAATTGGGAGGTTGGTTTGGAAGATAGACTGGTTGCAAAAAAGCTGTGAAATAACCTGGCTAATACAGATGACAGAATCACAAAATTACAGGGAGACTTGGGGAAAGATTCAATACTAATGTTAATAGAGGTAACATCCAGTTTTGGAATAATGAAGTGAATGCAGGTGAGGATTAAGTGAATAAAATTCTAAGCTGACTCCCAGATTTCTTGTTTTAGAAACTAGGTAGTTGGAAGCATTCCCAGCAGATATACGGGAGGAGGGGTAAGTGAGAGGGGATGGATGCTGAATTCACAAATAACTAGATGTGGACACAAAAGTGTTTATCATGTAAAAGTCTAATTTTAGCTTTCTCTTTGCCTTATTATGATGCAAAATAAATTTTCAACAGTGTTTAAGCAATTTTCAACCTTAGCTCGGCACCGGCTTGTCCCATTGGCACTCTTTCAGCTTGCCCTGGCTTCAATGCCAATACTGCCAGGGTATACTTGGCAGCCACAGGATCCAGGTTCCAAATTGTTAAATTATTCTGTTCCACCTTCTTTTAAAGAAATGATTTTACAAGCTAACTTTACTTCCTGTTTGGTGATGTAAAGTGAATTTCTATACAGATTTTTCCTAAAAGTGAAAATTCAGCAATTCTATTATTTTACTGGAGATTCTGTCCATTTCACACACCCCAGTCACACTCTCTTCTGTCCACTACTCAATCCACTGAAAAATTAGCCCTTTCAAAAAATGTACCTGGAAAGCCATCCTCCTACAAGCATCACGTCAGTAGAGCTTGTTTGTTTCACATTGGGTTCCCTAGAAACAGATTCTGAAACAGGGAGTCCTGTGCAGAGTGCTTATTGTGGTTACCTAGAGTATATCTAAAGTTTTTCCCCTTAATTGCAGGGTATGGCAGATATTCAAAGCCATACTCTTTCCTCCCAACACTTCAAGTCTCCACAGTCTCAAATGAATAAATAAGGAGTCCTAGGAGGTCTCCATCATCTGGTTGGGCTAGGATCCAATGCCTTGCAGCCTTCACAGTCTCTGGTGTTTTCTCAGCTTTTGGCCCTCCTGAAGCCCATTGAAACAATGGTTCTCTACTAGCCTTCTAGTCATCTCCTCTGCACAGTGCAAATTGCCCCTCAGTCATGAAAACATGGAGAACCCCATGCAGATTTTTGAGACCTCTCTCTCTGCACTCTCTTCTCCCCAGTACCGGCCCTATTCATTTCCACCACTTCAGCTGCCCTGAATACCAACATTCTCCCTCAGCTCAGTGAGGCTGTTGTACTGTGATCTGACTTCTGCCTACTGCACTGTGGTAGGTTTCCCAGCCAGAAAGCCTGAGTGCACGTGGGGCTCAGCTTGTTTGTTCTCCTTTTCTCAAAATCACAATCATCATCTACCTGTGATCCAAAGCCCAGAAGCATTTGCCTCATGTCTTTTCTGCAATTTAATTCTGTCTACACTGAAAAGGCAAGTTTGGTTGCATTTAATGTATAATAGCAATAAGAGAAATTTTGAATTCTTCAATTTTAAATAAAAATTTCAATTTTTATCTATTTGAAAATAAACTGATAGAAAAGTTCCACTATAATTTTTGAAAATATTATTTTTCAGGAAATATCTGGAGTATTATTTATATGTGTAAAAGTATTAGACAAATAATTTATTCACAATTACATTAAATGCTTCTAGATGGAGAGCATGTTATTAGCTTATATTATTTCATTAGAAAGTAATCATCCAAATACAGCATCTTCCTACTACTTTAATGGACAGTGTGTCAGTCAAGCTATGTCCCTCCACTTACACACTAGTAATGTGGAAATTATTATTACAGATGGAGAAGCTCACAGACATATGATCACAAAGAGATACACTAGCATAAGAAAACCATGACTTACAGAAAAACATTAAATGTGCTAACAGAGTACTCCTTTTTAAATATAATTTGAGGGCAGACCTGCATTTCCCACTACATTCTCAAAACTAAGTGGCAGCCTGATGAGTTGCATTAAAGTAAAAGTCAAGTAATAATGACAAGATTCCTTCTATTTCACTTTGCCCCTGTTTGACATAAGCTGGATTTATGCAATGTCACCAACCATCCATCAATCACGCATGCAATGTCATCACAAGGAGGAAATGGCTAAGTAAAGATATCTTTTTAAAAATGCAGAGTAAACAAGAAATAAAACCAGCTACTAGGAGGTATACACTGAGAAGACATGGCCCAAATATTCTTATTTGAAGCACTTGTATTTTAAGGACACAAAACATTGCTGATTTCCTCCCTGCATCATACATTTTAGTCCCAGAGTAGTTTTGCTAACATACTACAGTCTGCATTAATTTTGCTTCCCAAGAAAACCTAGAAGAGTTATTTTTCTTGAATAGCTCTTATCTTATTGGTAAGCCATGGGCAACCATGCTATAAATATTACTGGTTTCATGAACTTTCATGAACTTGTTGTCCGTCAATATCTTTGCTACCAACGCAAGTCAATTTAGATCAGATGAGGATAATGACAACAATGATTTAAAGATTAGCTAATATTCTTACATACCCAAACCACTTTTAAGGTACATAAAACTTCAAATTTATAAAAGAAAGTACTATTATAATCTACAGAGCACCTTTTTAACTGCTAGAATTCCTTGGGTTTCTGCAGTAAAACTAAGGGACGTTAAGAGATAACTATTCAGAAATAAAGTGAGTGGCTGTTTTTAACATCTTCCCTCCATGTGACAACAGACAGAATGAACAGAAGCAACCATTTCGGTATAGACTCAGGAAAGATATAGGTTGGCATGAGGAGACAAGAAATGAAAAGCACTGGAGACACTGAACAAGACCATGATACTGCATCACACCATAAGCATTCACATTTGTTTAGAGAGGAAGAATTGTAAGTTCATACAAAAACATACCGTGATTTTATATATATACTAGCCCTTCACAGGAATCCATGTGCCAGTAGCTCTCTGTGGAGTCTGGCTGCTCCGTGCCCACTGCCCAGAGGCTCTCCATGGCCTAGAGGCCCTTCCATGGCCAGGCGGGGAATGCTTGCCTCATTGATGCAGCAACAAGGCAAGCATTCCACCAGGCCACTCACGCTGCCCGCTCTCAGCGGCCGCGTCCCCCCAGGACTGGGGGACTCCGGCGGGGCTGAGAGGACTGGGCACTGCCATTTTGTGGCTATAGGCGCCTCCATCTTTGTGACGGAGTGACAATTAATTTGCATGTTACCCTTTTATTAGATAGGATATATATATATATATATATATATATATATATATATATACACACACACATGTATATATACATACACACACACACACACACACACACACACACACACACACACATACTAGAGGCCTGATGCACGAAATTCGTGCAAGGGGCTCAGTCCTCGCAGCCCCAGCTTCATCCAGAAGCTAGTCCGAAAGGACATCCAGAAGGACATTCAGGAAGATTGTTCGGCTGTCCAGTCTAATTAGCATATTATGCTTTTATTATTATAGATATACTAGAAGCCCGGTGCAAGAAATTCGTGCATGGAGGGGGGTTGTCCCTCAGCCCAGCCTGTACCCTCTCCAATCTGGGACCCCTGGAGGGATGTCAGACTGCCCGTTTAGGCCCGGTGGGATCGGGCCTAAATGGGCAGTCGGACATCCCTCTCACAATCCAGGACTGCTGGCTCCCAACTGCTTGCCTGCCTGCCTTCCTGATTGCCCCGAACTGCTTCTGCCTGCCAGCCTGATCACCCCCTAACCACTCTGCTTCCAGCCTGGTTGATGCTTAACTGCTCCCCTGCCAGCCTGTTTGCCCCCAACTTCCCTCCTCTGCCGGCCTGGTCACCCCTAACTGCCCTCTCCTGCAGGGTTGATCACCTCCAACTGACCTCCCTTGCAAGCCTGGTCCCTCTCAACTGCCCTCCCTTGCAGGCCTGATGCCTCCCAACTGCCCTCTCCTGCTGGCCATCTTGTGGTGGCCATCTTGTGTCCACATGGGGGCAGGATCTTTGACCACATGGGGGCATCCATATTGTGTGTTGGATTGATGGTCAATCTGCATATTACTCTTTTATTAAATAGGATAGAGGCCTGGTGCATGGGTGGGGGCCAGCTGGTTTGCCCTGAAGGGTGTCCCAGATCAGGGTGGGGGTTCCCTTGGGGCGTGGGGCGGCCTGAGTGAGGGGCCTTGTGGTGGTTTGCAGGCCAGCCACGCCCCCTGGCAACCCAAGCAGAGGCCCTGGTATCTGGACTTTATTTTCCTTCTACAATTGAAACTTTGTAGCCTGGAGCGGAGCCAAGCCTGCTACTCCCTCCGCGGCTGGCAGCCATTTCTGTTGCAGTTAATTCACTTTCTATAATTGAAGCTTTGTAGCCTTAAGCGGAGGCTGGGCCCGGACAGGGTGTGTGGAAAGCTTTGCTTCCCCTGTTGCCGCCAGCAACCCTGGCTTGCTCTCTCAAGCTCCGTTCTGCTGCCATTTCTGTTTGAATTTGTTTACCTTCTATAATTGAAACTTTGTAGCTTGAGTGGAGGCTTAGGCCTGCAACAGCTCGCGGAAAGCTTGGCTTGCTCTGTTACCTGGGAAACCTTACTCTCTGTGGCTGTAGCCATCTTGGTTGGGTTAATTTGCATACTTGCTCTGATTGGCTGGTGGGCCTGGCTTGTGGGTGTGTCGATGGTATGGTCAATTTGCATATTACCTTTTTATTAGGTAGGATATATATTAGATATGCATATCTATACTTTGTAGTTATTTTTCATCTTTAAGTTTAAATAGAAATAAATTTTACTACATAGTATGATTTAATTGTTTTCTTTCCAAATATTTTTAACTTCATAATACTTGATGTAAAAATGTATCTGCTTAGTATACTTGAAAAGATAGTTGCATATGCCTGATGGATCCACAGAAATTTGCTATCCAGTACCAGGTGGTTGAAGAGAGCAGCAAAAGGAAGAATACCATGTCTTGTAGGTCAGTTCTTTCTACATCTAGATAATGAAGGAAGCCCAAGAGAAACCCCTGAAACATGCAGATGCTGATTTCTGAAGCAGTGCCTGGAAAGCCCATAGGTACATGTATACTCACACCAAAAATGATTTTGAAAGACACTTTAGAACCATTTTAGCAAGCAATGAGTTTGATTTCCTTATTTATTTTAATAGCATTTAAAAGTAGTGTAATGACATACCTCAGAACAAAAGTTGCACACAAGAAGATAGTGCAGGGATGGAAAAAAAAAATCCATGAAAATGGTAAAGAAAAAAAAGCTGGAGTAGCAATACTTATATCTGACAAAATAGACTTCACAATGATGAGACAACAAAGGTCACTACATAATACTAAAGGTATTAATCCAACAAGAGGATATAACCCTGGTAAACATATATGCACCCAATATAAGAGCACCTAAGAATATAAAGAAAACTTCTAGAGGACTTTAATGGTGAGATCAACAACAAAACAGTCATAGTAGGGGACTTGAACACCCCACTGACTTCACTGGATAGATCTTCCAGACAAAAACTTAACAAGGAAACAGTGACTCTAAAGGGCACACTGGATCAAATGGATTTAATTGACATTTATAGAACATTTCACCCCAACACAGAAGACTATACATTCTTCTCAAGTACACATGGATCATTCACAAAGATAGACCACATGTTAGGACACAAAACAAGTCTCTACAAGTTCAGGAATATTGAAATCATATCAAGTATCTTCTCAGATCACAGTGGAATGAAATTAGAAATCAACTACAGTAAAAGCACCCAAACACATTCTAACACATGGAGTGGGATTTATTCCAGGGATGCAAGGCTGGTACAATATCCACAAATCAATAAATGTGATACAACACATGAACAAATTGAAAGACAAAAATCACATGATCATATTAGTAGGTGCGGAAAAAGCATTTGACAATATCCAACACCTATTTTTGATAAAAACTCTCAGCAAAGTGGGAATAGAGGGAGCATATCTCAACATTACAAAGGCCATATATGACAAACATACAGCCAACATCATACTCAATGGGTAAAAATTAACCTTTTGCACTCAGATGTCGAGTGTGACTTGACACGGTTAGCATCGGTAGCTAAATTATTGAATGTATCAATAATTTGAAATATTAAAAAATCCAAATAAATAAGTTTGTATGAAAAGAAACTCCAGTTTTTTATTCTACTGACGCGCTTTGTAAAATCTGGGGTATTTAAAAAATTAAATCCCAAGTAGAATAAAGGAATCGAGAAAAAAGCAAGTGAGTGCAAAGGGTTAAAACCATTACCCTAAGAACAGGAACAAGACAGGGATGCCCACTTTCACTACTCCTGTTCGACATAATTGTTCATGTAAGAAAATACTTTGAACAATTATATGCCAACAAGCTGGACAATGTAGGTGAAATGGAGGAAGTCCTAGCCACAGCAATTAAATAAGAAGAAGAAATAAAAGGCATCCAAATTGGAAAGGAGGAAGTAAAACTCTCATTATTCACAGATGACATGATATTGTACATAAAAAAAAAACCTAAAGACTCTGCCAAAAAACTGCTAAATTTAATAAATGAATTTGCTATTGTAGCAGGATACAAAATCAACACCCCAAAAATTGAGGCTTTTTTATATACCAATAATTAATTCTTAGAAAGAGAAACTAAAGAAGCAATCCCATTTACCACTGCAACAAAAACAACAAAAAATTAAGATACTTAGGAATAAACTTAACAAAGGAGGCAAAACAACCTGTATTCGGAAAACTATAGGACATTGCAAAAAAGAAAGAAAATATAAACAAGTAGAAGAATATACCGTGTTCATGGATTGGTAGAATCAACATCATTAAAATGTCCATACGTCCCAAGGCAATCTACGGATTCAATGCAATACCTATTAAAATACCAACAGCATATTTCACAGAGCTAGAACAAATACTCAAAATTTATATGGAATCAAAAAAGACCCCAAATAGCTGCAGCTATTTTGAGAAAGAAAAAGGAAGTTGTAAGAATCACAATATCAGATTTCAGGTTATATTACAAAGCCACTGTTATCAAAACAGCCTGGTACTGGCATAAGAATAGGCATATAGATCAATGGAACAGAACAGAGACCTCAGAAATTGACCCAAGCCATTATGCTCAATTAATATTTGACAAAGGATGCAAGAGCATACAACGGAGTCAAGAGAGTCTCTTCAATAAATGATATTGGGAAAACTGGACAGATACATGCAAAAAAAATGAAACTAGATTACCAACTTAAAAAACCATACACAAGAATAAGTCAAAATGGATAAAAGGCTTAAATGTAAGTTGTAAAATCATATAAATCCTATAAGAGACCAGAGGCAGCAAAATCTCAGACATCTCTCATAGCAATACGTATACTGATACATCTGCTAAGGTAAACTAAGGAGAAAATAAACAAATGGGACTACATCAAAATAAGAAGCTTCTGCATAGTAAAATAAACCATCAACAAAAGGAAAAGAGAGCCCACGGTATAGGAGAACATATTTGGCAATGATACATCTGGAAAAGGGTTAATATCCAAAATATATAAGGAACTCATACAATTTAACAAAAGGAAAACAAACAATCCAATTTAAAAATGGGCAAAGGACCTAAACAGACACTTCTCTAAAGAGGACATACAGATGGCCAAGAGACAAAAGGAAAAATGCTCAAAGTCACTGATCATCAGAGAGATGCACATTAAAATGACAATAAGGAATCTATCACCTCATACCTGTCAGAATGACTACCATCAACAAATCAACAAATGACAAGTGCTAGCAAAGATGTGGAGAAAAGAGAACTCTAGTGCACTGCTGGTGGGAATGCAGACTGGTGCAACCATTATGGAAAACAGTACGGAGTTTCCTAAAAAAATTAAAGATGGAATTGCCATTTGACCCAGTGATCCACTTCTAGGAAAATATCCTAAGAAACCGGAAGCACCAATCAGAAAGAATATATGCACCCCTATGTTCATAGCAGCACAATTTACAATAGCTAAGATCTGGAAACAGCCCAGGTGCTCATCAGCAGATGAATGGATAAAAAAGCTGTGGTACATTTAAACCATGGAATACTATGCAGCAGTAAAAAAAAAGAATATCTTACCCTTTGAGACAGCATGGAAGGACCTGGACAGTATCACACGGTGAAATAAGTCAGTCAGAGAAATACAAGTATCACATGATCATATTCATATGTGGAATCTAAGTAATGAAATAAACTAATGAACAGAGTGGATCCAGAGACATGGAAGCATGGAACAGAGTGTGGAATCTCAGAGGGAAGGCAGGAGAGGGTGGGTGGGTAGGAGGTAATCAACTAAGACTTTGTATGCATAACCCATGGACACAGACAATAGGATGCTGAACACCTGGGGCAGGAGGGTGGGGTGGGTGTAGGCTGGAGGGGACCACATGGAGGGAAAGGAGGACATTTGTAATACTTTCAACAATAATTATAAAAATACAAGTTTAAAACATGTTTAAAAAAATAAAAGTAGTGTGATAACATAAAAGTAGTGTAATGATACAAGCATACACTGAGTGGCCAGATTCTTATGATCTCTGAACGCATAATAATTTGGCCACTCAGTGTATATCCTATCTAATAAAAGAGTAATATGCAAATTAAGCATCACTCCATGACAAAAGTGGCGGTGCCCATTGACACAAGATGGCAGCACCCAGTGCAGCGCGATCAGCTGCCCCCTGCGGCCCGGGCCCTGAGTCTGGGTGGCACCCGCGCATGGCCGGCACGAGCAGCTGCCCGCCACGGCCCGGGCCCTGGGTCTGGGCATTCGAGGCACGTACATGGCCGGCGCGATCCTCTCCCAGCCCCAGCCCTTGGGCCTGCGAGATGCCCCTGTGCATGGCTGGTGCCATCTTCTGCCTGTCCCCACCTGGGCTGTGGGCCTGCGAGACCCAGGGGCTGCCTATATACCACCCCACCCCCCCTCAGCAATCAGCTCCCATCTGCAGCTGGGGGGTGTAAGCCTGGGAGACAGCCACGCCCCCCAGAGCTATTCCCTCCCAGAGGCAGCCTGGGGTGTCAGGCTGCACCGCCATGGAGTGATCCCACACACACACGATAGACTTGGAACTTTCCTTGCTGCCAGCCGAGTGATTGGAGATGGGCGGTGATATCTGGGCGATGCTGCCCAGCAAACCTCTCCCATTGGTTAGAAACTTCTGACCAGGTTAGGGAGGTAAATGGGTTTTGTTTAAAATCTTTAGAAACCACAATGGAAATGTCTGAGGTAGGGTTTCACATTGGAAGTAACTTACAACTTACCAGTAGGAAGTAACCTACTGGTAGGATCGGGCCTAAGGGGCAGTCGGACATCTCTTGAGGTGTCCCAAATTGGAGAGGGTGCAGGCTGGGCTGAGGGACACCCCACCCCCGTGCATGAATTTCATGCACCAGGCCTCTAATTCTATATAATAAAAGGCTAATATGAAAATTGACCCCTTGACCAGGAGTTTGACCAGCAAGCAGGTCAGCCAACCGCCCATGTCCCCTCCCCCTGGCCAGGCTGGCTGGACCCTACCCATGCATGAATTCATGCACCAAGCCTCTAATATATATATCTATACAAATAAAAGAGAAACATGCAAATTGACCATCACTCTGCTATGCCCACCAGCCAATCAGGAGGGAATATGCAAATTAGGACAAAGATGGTGGCCACCCAACTGCTCCAGGCATGGAGTGGCTGGGCGCGGCAGGACGCCTTCTATGAGAGGGAGGGCAGGGGCGAAGCAATTTACAGGAGTGGCACTCCAGCCACAGCGAAGACGAAGACTGCAGACTCTGGAGTATGCAGCGAAGATAAAGATGGCAGACTCCAGCCTGAGTCTGCAGCAAAGGCGGCAGACTCTGGCCAGAACAAAGGCTTGGGTCCCAGATGCTGGAGGAAAACCGGTGCTGTAAGCCAAGGGAAGGAAGGCCCATTGCACAATTCTCTTTGTGCAACGGGCCTCTAATATATATATATATATAAAATCTCCTATCTAATAAAGAGTAATATGCAAATTTACTATCACTCCAAGACACAAGGTGGCCAACCCCATGTGGACACAAGATGGACACCACAAGATGGCCTGCAGGGGAGGGCAGTTGTGGCCAGTTAGGGGTTACCAGGCCAGCAGAGGAGGGCAGTTGGAGGTGACCAGGTCGGCAGAGGAAGGCAGTTGGGGGTGACCAGGCCTGCAGGGGAGGGCAGTTGGAGGGGACCCAGGCCTGCAGGGGAGGAGAGTTGTGGGGGGACCAGGCCTGCAGGGAAGGGCAATTGGGGGGGACCAGGCCTGCAGAGGAGGGCAGTTGCGGGGGGGACCAAGCCTGCAGGGAAGGGCAGTTAGGGTTGACCAGGCCAGCAGGGGAGGGCAGTTAGGGTTGCCCGGGCCAGCAGGGGAGGGCAGTTGGGGGCGACCAGGCCTGCTGGGGAGGGAAGGGGCAATCGGGCTGGCTGGGGAGCAGTTAGGCATCGATCAGGCTGGCAGGGGAGTGGTTAGGGGGTGATCTGGCTGGCAGGCAGAAACAGTTACGGGCAATCAGGCAGAGGCAGGCGAATGGTTGGGAGCTAGCAGTCCTAGATTGTGAGAGGGATGTCCGACCACCCATTTAGGCCCGATCCCAGTGGGCGGTCAGACATCCCTCAAGGGGTCCCAGATTGAAGAGTGTGCAGGCTGGGCTGAGGGACACCCCCCCCCCCCAGATGCACGAATTTCGTGCACCAGGCCTCTAATACACACATACACACACACACATACACACACACTGAGTGGCCAGATTATTATGCATTCAGAGAGCATAATAATCTGGCCACTCAGTGTATACTCTGTTCCTTTAAATATTCTGTAGGTCCTCTCTTTTAAAGACCCTAATTCTACACACATATTTCTAAGGGAAAACAAATTAGTTTTATATTAACAAAGAAATGTGACCATTTTCTCATTCATACTTTTGTGTTCTGGCTATTACAAAGAAATATGATGACAAAGGATCTTGATTTTAGGGGGAAAATGGTGAAAACCAATCTTTTTTTTATTTTTTATTTTTTATTTTTTTTAAATTTATTGATTAAGGTGTCACATATTTGTCCTCATCCCCCTATTCCCATCCCCCACCCCTCCCCACGGATGCCCCCACCCCCCTGTTGTCCTTAACCATTGGTTAGGCTCGTATGCATGCACACAAGTCCCTTGGTTGATCTCTCCCCCCTACCCCCACCCTCTCCTACCCTCCCTCTGAGGCCCGACAGTCCGATCGATGCCTCCTTGTTTCTGGGTCTGTTCTTGTTCATCAGTCTATGTTGTTCATCATTTCCCCTAGATGAGTGAGATCATGTGTTACTAGAAATATACTTATAAGAACCGAATGTGAGACGAGCAATAATAGTTATGCTGACAGGCAAATGAATCAGTCTGTAGTGAGTTTCTTTCTGGACCAACAGTTCTTTTGAGACCCGATTTCAATGTCCACCCGTTCCTTATGTGTACATGTCGGCACTGACTTTTCAGCTCTGGATGGTGGACAAATGGTGGTAATGCAGGTCCGACTCCCTCTGGTTTGGTCTCGCCTGGACGCAGGGGCGCAGCTTCACCCGGACCTGGGACCCAGCATCACCCAGGCCCCGGGGCGCGTGGCCTCACCCAGACCGAGGTGTGTGCGGCCTCACCAGGTCCCGGGATCCAGCCTCATCCGGACCCAGGGGCACGTGGCCTCACCCGGACCCAGGGGTGCGTGGCCTCACCCGGACCCAGGACCTAGTCTCACCCGGGTCCAGGGGCACACGGCCTCACCCGGACCCGGGACCCAGCCTCACCCGGACCCAGGGGCGCACGGCCTCACCCGGACCCGGGATCCAGCTTCACCCGGACCCAGGGGCGTGTGGCCTCTCCCGGACCCAGGGGCGCAGCCTCACCCTGTCCCAGGACCCAGCCCCACCCGGATCAAGGGGCGCACGGCTTCACCCAGACCCAGGATCCAGCTTCACCCGGACCCAGGACCAGCCTCACCCGGATCCAGGGGCGCACGGCAAAACCAATCTTTTTTATGTTGGTGTTACTTTTGGCAAGCATTATAAAAATATATATGTATTTGGATTCAAATATGAAAGCACAGAGCTTGATTTCAGAAGTCATTGTTTGCTGGTCAGAAATAATTTTTTAAAAGAAATATAGTTTTACTAGCAATTATAAATTACTTTATAAAAATCCCCTAATATAATCCCTAGTATTTTCACATTTTTCTCATAAATGTTTATCAGATTCACTGTAAAACCCTTTAAACTGCATACTTTGAAAAAACAAACAAAACTGGCTTCATTTTCTTATGTACTGTCATTAAAAATAAAGAGGGGAGAAATAAAAAAGCAAATAAATTAATTTCTTCTACAAAAGTTTATAACTTTATCACATAAACTAGAGGCCCACTGCACAAAAATCATGCACTTGGGGGGGTGAGGGGTCCCTCAGCCCGATCTGTGCCCTATCACTGTTTTGGAGCTCTCAGGGGACATCCTTAGTGCTGTTGCAGAGGCAGGAGAAGCTCCCGCCACCACCGCTACGCTTACTAGCCGTGAGCCTGGCTTCTGGCTGAGTGGCGCTCCTCCTACATTGAGCATCTGCCCCCTGGTGGTCTGTGTGTGTCATAGCGACCAGTTGTTCTGCCATTCGGTTGATTTGCATATTAGCCTTTTATTATATAGGATTAAAATAGCTTATTAATGGTTTTATTTCACTTATTCTTCATTTGTATATACCTCAAAAAGCTTTGAAAGGGAAAAACACTGAATATTTATAATACATTTAATGAACATTTTTTGTATAATACCTATGCCAGTCACTATTTTATCTACTACACTACAAAAATAGCAAAAGCCAGGGTTTCTTTCACCAATGAACTCGTAGTCTACTGTTTGGGAGAGCATTTGTTTTGCAATATCATATGAAAACTATCAATTTCTCTAATAAACTTTCTATCTACCTTGGTCAGAAATATAATGTCTAATAATTGTATTATGGAAGTCATAACTGACTTTTAAAATTCCTAATCTAAGAAAAAAATATTATTTTTATTCCATGAGGAAAGTTTCATGGTAGGGGTCATACTTAAAATTTTCAGAAAGTGTTGGTGAGCTCTCTGTATGATCGTTACCGTGCAGAGTCTCTGTGCCACTTAAACGCTGTGCCCAAGGAGGTATTAATTTGCATAGCTGGAACTGAAGGAGTCTGCCTGTATACTCAGTTTATGTTTAGAGGTATTACAGATTGTGACGGATAAAATCAGAGACATCAGCCATATATGTTATGTTATTGTTGTACAAACAAAACTACAGGTGGCTTATTGGCTTGTTTTCCTCATCAGATGGTTCATTTACCAAGACCTTCCTTCTAAAACATTTAAAGTGACAATATACCATATGATCATTCACTATAAAAATACTGACTCTGTAATGAAAATATTTTGTTTGTAAATTCATTTTATTTTCTAATCTTAGATAAAAATTACATTTTTTATACCATTGCCATTTGTAGTTTTTGCCTCACATTTCTTTTATATCTCTGGACACTGGCTACTGGCTAACTGCATTCCTATATAAAGTACCCAGATCTCATTTCTAGGCAAGATAGAATGACTTTAGAGATTTTGATAACTCTTCACTACTCATTCCCGTTCTATTTTCTGAAGGAGCTGGCCACGTCTTCATATAGATGTAAAATTGCCTATCATCTCACTGATCCATATTTTCATCTTCCTTACTTTAAGAAAAATAGTTCACAGTGAGCAATATCAATTGTTCATGATTTCCATGAAGAAATAAACGTTTTAATTTTATTTTTGTGACAGTGAGTTCTTTCTTATTAGTTTGTTTTTGATAGTAGCATCATAAAACAAACCCACTATTGGAACAGTTAATGTGTTTAAAGTTGGTTTCTATGAATGTAAAGTTTCATTCTTTCATAATAAAAAGTTCATATTGTTGAATTTAAAACAGATGAATAATGTAGCATGGATTTAATGTGAACTGATTTGGCTTGTATAACATATTTTTCTCACTACAGATTATAGCATTTTACATTCATGAGAATCTTAACCCCAAAGCAAAGGATCTGGTGTCTATGTTTTTCATTAAGATGGTGTTTCATGTAACAAAACTCTCCCTAAAAACCCTGGATCAATATCCACTTAATAGAAAATAAATGCCACACATATTATTAGCAGTATGTCTTCTGACATCACTTGTCACTGATATGTAACCAAGGTGAGGCGCTTTATAGTCACAAAGACACAAGGTACCAATGATATGCCATTAGTCATGAAAATAAACCATCTTACTACCAAGGGTATTGTCAAGGTCAATACTGTGACTCAGGATTAAAAATAAACCCTATATTTTATTTTCCTGTATCTAAACTTAAAATTATTGAAATTCCAAGATCAATCTTCATTAGTTTGATCTCATGTACCTTATTATACAATTATTAACCTTTTGCACTCGGATGTCGAGTGTGACTCGACACGGTTAGCATCGATAGCAGCTCTTTTTATACTCTTTGAATGTATCAATAATTTGAAATATAAAAAAATCCAAATAAATAAGTTTGTATGAAAAGAAACTCCAGTTTTTTATTCTACTGCTGCGCTTTGTAAAATCTGGGGTATTTAAAAAATTAAATCCCGAGTAGAATAAAGGAATCGAGAAAAAAGCAAGAGAGTGCAAAGGGTTAAGACAAGATGAAGAGGAGGAAGAAAGAGGAAAAGAAGGGAAAGAAGAAATTCACTAAGTATCTGGAAAGCATAATAGACTATGAATGTTTTTCATTTATTTTTACTTACAGTAATCATCAATTACTAACAAAGATGCAGTAACTCAACTAAACAAGGCTTTTAATTGTGTGTCTGAACTATAAATAATTCAGGAAATAAAATACATGCTAACCAAATTTAAAAAGTAGCATTCACTTTGGTTTAACTTCCTCCGAAGGAACTCACAGTCTTTGTTAAAAATAAAAAAGCCAACATTCAATTTACTGAGTTTTTACTAATTACCAGGACCTATTCTTGGTATTGGAGATACAGAATGAAAAAAGCCAACATCCAAGGCCTCCTGAGGCTTACATTCTAGTGTAAAAATGACAATCAACTAACTAATAAATAAACAAAATATATGGTTTGTCATTGTTGACAGTAGTATAGTTCTTTGGTTGCTTGGAATAAATGTTCTCAGATTTAAAGTAGCCAGAAGAACTACTAAATAAATCAGAGAACTTGGATAGGAAAAAGACAAGGGGGGAGTTGTTTCGATTTTATTTAAGATGATCAGGAAGCTCAGGTACTTTTCACTGGTGACATTTGTGCCAAGATCTAAAGAAGAAGAGAAAACAATCCCTGAAAATATTTGTGGCCAGAGTGTTTTAGTGAATGTAAAAGCTTGGGCCTGGCCTAGAATCTGTTCTGCGGCCTGTCTGAACACAGACCCAGCCTATGTGCTGGGAGGGAAAGGAGCACTAGAGCGAGCATCAGAGGGAAGACTAGAAAGGAAGGGAGGGGCAGTTTGAGGAGGGCCACCTTGTCTAGGTAACAGCTTTGGCTTTATGCTTACAGTGATACATTCTGAACAACAATGATAAAATTCTGAAAAATTGGAAACAAGTGGTTACTAAGATGATATATCACCATTTAAAATTGTCAGACCAGCTGGCATTGACTTAGTCACCCAATCTAATGTTGTTATTGGATTAAGAATGTCGGTGAGGGAAAAACACTGCCACTTATCAATGGTCATTCCATACAATTTAACCTAACCAGAGAGAGAGAGAGAGAGAGAGAGAGAGAGAGAGAGAGAGAGAGAGAGGAAGAAAACACTGTACTTTAAAATATGAACAAAATAAAACATAAGGTGTTTTTTATAGTTTCTAATTCAGATTTCAAATTTGTGCAAAAGAAAATTTGCCCTAAATAAGTTTTTATTGAGAAAGGTGAATTGATATCTGAAACTACCTGAGGTGGAACTTGGACACATCACTTCATCTTCATCTTTCTGGGATTCTATGTTTTTTATTATCTTTAAAATGATAAGGGAGAAGCAGAGGATTTATGAGTGTTTATTGTCTAAAATGTTATGACTTAAAAATGGAAATTATATTGTAAATATAGTATATATTATAATATATTTGAAAGGGAAAATTGCTAATCGTCTGTAAAACTAAGACCTAAATATTGTATACCCATACATGAATATGGTGTAAAAATAAAAGAAACATATGAAGCATACAGAAAAACTTCTTTTTTAAATCACCAGAAAGGAGAGTTCTTCGGATTACTTTAAATTTGAAACATTTCTTCCAAGCAACCAAAGAGCTATGCTGCCACCTACTGGCCAAATAATTATCACCTACAAGATGTTGCAATTCATTATTTTTTTAAAAATACGAAGCGTTAATAAACACGTACCCTGTGTCAAAATAGAGTCCTAACATTATAAAAATGAGGATTATAAAAATACTTATGCATTCATTTAAAACAACATATGGATGAAATCTATTTATATCTCTGTATTTAATTTACACAAAACAACACTGCTATTTTCAGGTGGTCTTCACTAGTGATAATGCAACACATTTCTCATGGTATTTCTAGGGGAAAAACATCAA
This sequence comes from Cnephaeus nilssonii, assembly GCF_951640355.1. Lineage (NCBI taxonomy): Eukaryota > Metazoa > Chordata > Mammalia > Chiroptera > Vespertilionidae > Cnephaeus > Cnephaeus nilssonii. The sequence continues at coordinate 62,326,698 of NC_137076.1, read as the reverse complement.
TGATACTCTGATCCATGTTCTAGGATTTTATTCCTTTACAGTAACAAAAATAATGTATTTTATGAAACTCCCAGAAACAAAGCATTTAGTCCTGGTTAATGACTAGCTCTATTAAAAGTGAGTCATGCAAGTGCTAATAATACATTAGCTTTTTTCTTTTCTTTTTTGAGCACTAATGTCCCTAAAATAGCTATGGCACTTAAACCCCTTTCATTTAGAAACATTAGCACCTAAGCTTCTTGCAGCACTAATGAGAAAGTAGCCATTTGTTCATCTTTAACTTCTTATTTTCATTAGGAAAGGCACAGTCGAGTGTACTGTTTTTAGGGTGCTAACCTGCTATTGCACACTGGTAATGAATCACATTGATGGATTTATGCCACATCATCCCCACCACCCAAATGGGGTCCTTCAACATGATTCTTACTTTTTTTTTTTTTAATCTGTCACATCCAAAATAAGCACTTCTCTTTTTAACTCTTCATTCTTTAACATACATATATTTCAGAGAAAGGAAGGGAGAGAAAGACAGAAACATCAATGGTGAGAGAGAATCGTTGATTGGCTGCCTCCTGCTTGCCCCCTACTAGGGATTGAGCCTGCAACCAGCACATATACCTTGACTGAGAATCAAACCACCTACCTCTTGGTTCCTGTGTCTATGCTCAACTGCTGAGCCACACTGACCAGGATTACCTCTTCATTCTGCTAAGGTAACAGAAAACATAAAAAAGTAAGAGGAAAATGGTAACCAGACATTTGCAAATTTAAGCTTGTATAATTTGTGTTCCACAAATAGATCTTGATGTGTATGTGTGTTTCCTTGAAGAATGAAAAAATGTTGTTCAACATTGTAGATATTGGACATGGAACGGTGCATCAAATAATTTCTGTGCTTATTCTCAGAGCAAATCCAGGCTGAGATGCCTGAGTGCTCTGAACTACCCAGCTTTAATGTTCTGCCCCTACATCCTTACTCAAATAGATTGCCTCTTCGGAAGATCGTTTTGAACACTTGCTTAAAATTCTTTAAACACTTGTTAAATTTCTTCTAATGAAGCAAACTCACATTTTTACCATTTCCTTTCTGCATAGTACTTAAATCTTTGATAAGAACCACATTATTTCTTTTTTCATGTTACTATATATATATACACATATGTATATGTGTGTGTGTGTATATATATATATATATATATATATATATATATATATATATATATATATATTGCCCTCCTCCCTTTGTCATTTTCTCTCAATTCCTCTGTCTCTATTTCTCATTATCTATTACTTCTATGTTCTCTCACCTCTGTTTTTGAATGTGGTATGTCTATGTTTTAGAACACCGAATTACCAAATTTACCGAGGCAAGCACAACAACCTATCACTTCAATTTTTACACACAACATTGATTTAAACCAATGCACTACTTCTTAAACTGGCATGTCCTTTTAACTAGAATTTTAAGAAAATAATTTGATTCACAATAACATTCTTAGGCATAGAGAAATTTGAATATCACCCTTGAATGTTCTTAACTTTTATGTTAACTGTACCTGAATTTTTCCTTCTGAAATTTCATGGAATGAATCTTCTGAAAATAACCCTCCTTGGTTATGATTCAGAAAACAAAATGAGAATTATCCAAATAACATACTCTTCTTTTTATAGTAAGAAGAAAGTAAATCCTCAATATTCACTGTTGCTTTAAGAAAGTAATTCTATTTTGAATTTTCACACTAATTATTGCATCTAATGCACTTCCTAAGTTAACGGCAGTTCAAATATTAATACATTTGCTATAAACCCTTAAAAATTTAATTCATGACTATAAATGAGTGTAAGTAGATATATACATACCAGGAGATACTAACTAATGCAAAGCCAAACAGCAAATAATTGAACCAATCTGTGTTTCTTTCGATTAGTTCTATGGTAATTATTCATTTTAAGACTCCAGGCTTTATCAACTCTTGGGAAATGCAAGCATATGAAAAATTGCAGATTCCTTTGATGTTGGTCTGAATAATATGACTTCAATGCAGAACAAAGAGAAATAAAACTTAGTCACGTTCTAAATTTACAAGCATTTAAATATTATTTCATAATTCCACATGTTGGATAACAATACTAGTATCTCCTTCTATTCTGTCACTATTATGAAAATCTGCACATATTTCCTGTCATAGCTTTCATTTACTGCTATTCATATAGCCGACAAATTGAGAATCTGAAGTCCATGTGGTTGTTTGAATACAAATGTTCAGAGGAATGAGTCAGATTACTTATGAAAAACAAACAAACAAAAAGGTGAAGAACCACAGAAGTGACCCCTGTGTGTTGTGTGTATGTGGTGACCCTCATGCTTATTAGATTCAGTTAAAAGCTGTTCCAATAGATTAAAATAATCCTTTGGGCAGCCAGTGGTTTACAAAATATCACCAGACTGTACCCACCTAACCTTCTTTACCTTTTAATACTTGTTTCTTAGGTTTAATGCTTTTAGAAGTCGATGCATAGTGTATACTCTAAGACTCCAGAAAGTCACTTGGGAGACTTAGTGGAAGAGAGATAAGAACACCAACGCTTGCCCTAGCTGGTTTGGCTCAGTGGATAGAGGGTTGGCCTGTGGACTGAAGGGTCCCAGGTTCAATTCTAATCAAGGGCATATGCCTGGGTTGCAGGCTCGATCCCTGGTAAGGGGGCATGCAGGAGGCAGCTGATCAATGATTCTCTCTCATGATTGATGTTTATATCTCTCTCTCTCTCTCCCTTCCTCTCTGGAATCAATAAAAATATTTAAAAAAAAAAAAGAACACCAAAGCTAAACTAATTACGTAGTTATCAGTCACTTCCTATGAAAACCTAGCTCACAGATGGGCAGGAGGTGGGTTTCATCCACCATGTACTTTTTCATGGCACATCACTTGGCACAAGGGAGCTACATTTTCATGCTTGTTGAGGCATGGTAGGAAGAAGGGCAGGCCAGAGGAGGAGGATAAAGGACTGAAGGAATTGTTTATACTATCTAGTTATGTCAATTTTATTTTTCACAACTTTAAGATGAAATTTGTTAAATAAAGACAAAAGAATACCCATTAGGTAAGACGATTCTCAAAATATAGTTTATAGCCTTACCTTTCACGCACAGTCTTCCTAAGACATTAAATTTATCTTGAATTGGAAGTTACTTCAAATTTTACAAAGATATGACTCCACCACTTAATTAAAATGCAAAAGGGACAAAATTGCATTTACTCATCCTTCCCTCCCACCTCACATATTTTAATCTATCTGAGTTAAGTTCCTAATGGAGCACAAATTGTCCAACCTGCTGTGGGCAGTTGTTATAGTCAGAGGTAAAAATAACTTTTTTCATCTGGTGCCTGCCCTCATTACAATGAGAGGTAAGTGATTGGTCTACTCTAACCTTTTCTAAATGACACCTGTAGACCACCATATCCTTAAATGAAAACCTTCTCTATGTTTCTTAATTTTCTCTCTCACTTGTGTTTATGGAAATCCTCAAAGTAATAATTCAGATGAGAAGATTACAGTGGTAAATTCCTTTCTTTTTATTCCTTGGCACATTAACCAGAGATAAAATTATTTAGAGGAGAAAAATTCCAGACATAGGGATCAAATAGTCCACATGACACTTGGGCTTCATTTGGCAACAAGCACACACACACACATAATGGTTTTGCACAGAGAAAAGTTGATCCATACCCCAGAGGATATCTATAACCTTATTCAGTTATTCAGTAACTGCTGTTATTGGTAATAAGAGAAAGGGGTATTTGAAAGCTGAGCCTGCTCCAAATCTATTCAAAATCTATCTAATTGAAGACTGCTCCAGCGTTCGCCAACCAATGGTCCACGGACCACTGGTGATCGTGAAGTCCGAAAGGTTGGTGACTGCTGGTTAACCTATTGAGGAATTATAATAACTTGAAGTGTTCCCCAAGGGGAAAATCTATAAGGCACTGTTCCTATATTTAAGTCATTGACAATGCAGATGGGATGACAAGTCATTTACACACACACACTACCTTGTCAAAGTGATACAACTTCTCAGACTCATGAGTACAGTATTGCTATCTTAGGCATGGGCAAAGGGAAGGGAGGTCTGTAAACAAAAGTTCTCTCATCCAGAGTCCTTGAACTTAAGACTAAACAGAAAGGAAGGTCAGAATAGTCAAGGAGACTTGAGATGTGGGAAGGAGGAAAAGTGTGGAGTCCTTGATAGGTCTACTCAAGTCAGCATTTCATAACTTATGCAGCAACCTCTTATTTTGTTTTATTTTATTTTATTTATTATTTCATTTATTCATAGTTGGGGTCATGGGAAAAACATAAGCAAATTATGCAGACTACATTATTAAGCATATTTTAAAAAAGGCAAAAGAGGTATTTTTCCTAATTAGTTTTAAAATACATGTAATAACTTGAATTATTACTTTACATATGGCATGCTGAATTTTTATTAAGAAATAAATGTGTGCATTATTTATACCCAACAAACTTAAAAAAAGTTATGTCATAATTTGAAGCATATTGCATGCAACATGGTTGCTGTTTTGTAAACTCTTCCTACTTACTCCCTTGTTGGGGTTGATTTAATTCTAAAATGACTGTGTGTTGCACATTAATAAATGCATTGTTCAGAGAGTATATACATATAACATAAACAAAACATTAAATGTCAATAAATATGCAAATGAGATATAATCATCAAATATCTGAACAAGTGGAGTTCATAAATAACCACTAGTCATTGCCCATGTTTTCTTGCTTCATGTAAACAGTATTTTCTGTTTATTTCTTTATGAAATAGTTTGAATAATATGACCGTCGTGCCTTTCTTGAGACACGATATTGTATTTCAGCAGATTTCACTTTAAGAAAAATTCATGGGCGGCACATCGAAATCCATTTTTACTTGGTAGCTTTTACTTACTGTATACTGTATAGCGTTATGCTCTTTCCTGTTCTTCATTATTCTCCTTCCAGATTAATCTACAATGTGTGTGTGTGTGTGTGGGGGGGGGCTCCTAGGAACAGTTTATTTCAAGTTATACAAATATTAATTGATTTTGGTTCAAGTGTTTTGGGTATATGTTTTCAAAGAGTGACATATATTTTTAATGAAGGCAGTGAGTGACATATCCATTGTGAAACATCAATAAAAGTAAATATTAGATAGTTCTCATATTGAGAAAAAAAACAAAAGTCAAATAAGATCAAATAATTTTCCTCATGGGAAATACAGAGAAAAAACATCAGCTTTGTTTTCACTTTTTTGAAAAACACTCTGAAGAAATAGACATAGGACAGCCCTGTTCCACATGCAACATGTACTAGTGGATTGTGTCTCTTCCCCTTTCCTCTGCCACCTTCCCTGCAGAAGGGTTTGTTTATGGGAAGCCTCATTAATGGTTCTTTACCGCTGACCCCTGCTGTAAAGGGCATTACCACTCCACAGGTTCCTATCACACCATTTTCTGGGCATGTCAAAAGCATATGTCAGAGCAGAAAGGGCAGAGATAAACCTTGGGGATCCTAAAGAGTGACACCTGGCTGGAATTCAATTTGCAAGGAAATATAAAGCTGTGTTGTGAAGCACCAAGAAGCTTGGGTTAGCTTAAATGACTCATTTGTTGGAGTTTAAAACAAACTCTAAGGACCCTCTGTGACAGTGTTCAGACGCTGTACAAACATAATGCTGAAATATTTAAACCCAGTGCAAATTATGTTTTGATTCAAGACAATGAATATACTTAATTAAACTGGCACTGAAAATGTAAATATTTTAGCTGGTATCGCATTAAGGCTAAAACCCTGGGAATTAAATTGTACATTTCTAATCTTTCATAATGATGAAATTCAAAATGTTATTGTGTTTATAAAGGAGTCCATTGTTCGGCAGCATATTCATTATGAGATAATGGTTACACATCTAATTCCACAGCAGGGAAAGGATTCAATGGTTCAACATTGCATACAACAACGACAAGATTTTACCAAAAAATCAATCCAATGTAATACTGGATTCTAAAATCTGAAGTCATAGAAAAAGAGAATGTATCACAACCAGTTGATCTTTGTAATTTTAATCATATTCCATCATAGCACATATTGCAAGCAAATCATCGATAATGAACTGACATTATAATTAATTAAACTAAAAAGTGGCTCTTTCAGAGGACAAATGGTATGCTTTATCCAAGAACTAACAGTAAACATCAATAACAACAATAAAAAACAAGTCAAAACATCACTTTTTTTCCAAGGAAATAATCCCCTATAATTTTATATAAAGCCATTTTATATTTTTTATCTAACGTTGAGTTTGTTCAACAATTTGGTATAAACACAAAACATCTTAATTTGATATCTATTACCCCATAATTAGAAAATCAATGCTATTAAAATTATGAAAAAAGTATGAAATCCAATGTTTGGTGTTGGTGGTATTTTGTTTAATTTTAAATATAAGTCTTAAATGCAAGTGAAATCTGTTGATATTTTTAAGTATTTAATTAAAATCTCTGGAAAGTAAGACCACGTGCATTTGTAGCATTTAAATTTATCATTCCTTTATATGATAGTTTCTCACCTCACCTCATAGCCACCCACACTGACAAAACAAGATTATCTTGTTTCTATTTAATTTCATTCTCCTGTTCATTTCCATTATTTTCTTTAATCACACGTATTCGAAAGAAGAATCAATTGGGTTTTCAAGGAAAATAATTTGGTTCCATCAGCATTATTAGCAATGCTGTGCATCCTCTAATATGACTCCCAATGATTCCTGCCTCCTTTTTATTATGTCCTTGAGTAGAATGAAGCAGGTGATGGGATAGCATTTCCAAGATATGGTTATCAAAAGAGGTGATTTTAGTGTTGGGAGCTCTCTCTTGCTCACTCACTAGGAGGGAATCAGTAGCCATGTCTTCATCTCTGCTGGAAAGAGACCTTCATGACAAGGAATTAAGACCAGCCTCTAACTATGCTGTGAGGAACTGCACCCTATCAGCAGCCACATGCATGACCTTGAGGTGAGTGCAGCCCAGCCTACAGCATGAGGGCAGCCTTCTGAGAGAACCTAAAGCAGAGGATCCAGATAACGCATGGGTTCCTTCCACAGAAGTTATGAAATAACCAAAACTTATTGTTTTAAGCCACTTAGTTTTTGGGTCATTTCTTATTAACAATAGATAGTTAATACAACCCTGTTCACCCTCACATCTCATACAGAACTTGGTCAATCAGTGAACAAAATTTACTGACTCAACAATGGGTGTTCAAAGGAAATTTGAGATTTAGTTTGTGACACTGAGTGAACTACCCAAGGTTTGCTATTCATTCCCTTCCTGATTATCAGTGACTGTTTGTGGGCAGCTGGTGCTACAGATAGCTACAAATCATTGTTACTTTATATTTTATTATAATTGTCAACAACTTTTAATAGGGTACCATAAACTCTAAAAAAGTATTAGATACAGGTTAATTTTATCTTTCAGCTTCTATGATCCAAGGGATTTTAGCCTAAGCCACAGTGTCCTTGAAACTATTCAGCCTTAGACACAAAAGATTCTGAAAAAAAGAAGTGGATTTATCTTTCAGTCATTCCCACACAAACCTCCAGCTCTGAGCCTGATATAGATATATGTACAAAAACGTAAGTATAGAGATAAAATTTCAACTACCATAGCTACCAAGTATTTACTAAACATCTCAGGTATACAGGCTATTTACTAACAAACAAAATGTCAAATATAGGGTGCCATGGTTTCAAATCACTCCATGAAAAAGATTTTCTAGATGCCAAACACAGTCACTGAAGGGAAGAGGTTGGAGAAGTTGTGGCCAAAGTCTCACTTTCAAAAAGCTTTTAAATTATGTGGATTGTGGCACATGCACACACATACACATTCAATTCCTGGTTAGAAATGTGAAGGAAATGTTGATCTGATCTTGATCTGATTCTACACCATCTAGTCATTTATTTGTCTCTGGATCAAAATGAACTGAAGTGGCCCTGGGGCCTAAGTGTTCACACTTCTATGCAATTACCACAATCACCAATACAAGCCACCTTCTCACCTTCTGCATTCTCAGCTTTTTGAGGGTATACTTGGAAATGTGCAGAATAAATGAGACGTTTGTTTTAAAATTGAAATAAAAACTAACAAAATAACAGAATTTGTAAGAGATTCCACCTAAAAGTGATGACAGTCCAAAACTAATACCGTATTTTCCGGCGTATAAGATGACTGGGCGTATAAGATTTTCCTGGGTTAAAAAGTCGTCTTATACGCCAGAAAATATGGTAGTCCAATATATCTAATCCATTATTTCTAATCCCATCAATATAGTCCAATATACCGTATTTTCTGGCATATAAAACGACTTTTTAACCCAGGAAAATCTTATACGCCGCCTAGTCGTCTTATACGCCGGAAAGTACAGTAGATGGTTTTTGAGAGATGCATTACTTTTTTTTTTATAGCAATCAGTTGTATCTTATGAAATGTAACAAAACTCTATCACTGTGACACATGCCATTAAAATATTAAACCTAGAAACAAGATGCTTAGTCTCTACCATTTACTTATACTGTTTTTTTAAGTTATTATATTGCATCCATTTAATGAAAAAAAAGAAAGAGTATAAGGTTGGAAATAAATCTTATAATAACTGACAAAAATTATTATCTAATTACTCAATGGCAACATAATATATAAAGATGGGAGTGCTAAGCATGGTAGACTTGAAAATTAAGACAGTAAATTCTAAGAATTCTCATCATGGGGGAAAAAACAATTTTTTTCTTTATTTTGTATCTATATGAGATGATGCATGTTAACTAAAGTATTTTGGTAATCATTTCATTATATATATATATATATATATATATATATATATATATACACACACACACATATATATACATTTCATTATATATATATATATATACATACATATATATATATACATACATATATATATATTGAAATGATTTCCAAAATACTTTAGTACTTATATATATATATATATAATGAAATGATTACCAAAATAATTTAATACTTATATATATAATGAAATGATTACCAAATATATATGTGTGTGTGTGTGTGTGTGTGTGTGTGTGTGTTAAATCATTAACTTGTACAGTGCTGTATTTCAATTATATCTCTATAAAACTGTGGGGAGAGGATGATGAGAGGCTCAGATCATAACCAGAGCTATTTTTTTTTTATTTTATTGATTTTTTAAAGAGAGGAAGGGAGAGGGAGAGAGAGTTAGAAACATAGATGAGAGCGAAACATCAATCAGCTGCCTCTTGCACACCCCGTACTGGGGATGTGCCCGCAGCCAAGGTACATGCCCCTGACTAGAATCAAACCTGGGACCCTTGAGTCCGCAAGCCGACGCTCTATCCATGGAGCCAAACCATCAGGGCATAACCAGAGCTATTTTATCTCTAACTTATTTCTTGCTATTTATAGCCAAGGAGTTTACTGATAGCTTTGAAATAAGGAATTGTTAATTAATATCACAATCACACTGCAAGTGCACCTAATTTTTACATTCATAGCAAGTAGCTCTTTCTTTTTCATAACTGCACACTATATGCATCCATACACACCAACAGAAACATAACACTTATTGTATTTATAAATGAAAGGACAAGGCATATACTTACTGTATAAAATTCTCTGAACAATGGCTGAGTATCTTTCTGGTGTTTTATTATGCCACACTATAAAATGAATTTCCAGAAACTTTGGCTAAGTTTAAAAGAACTAATCTTAGTACTGCACTGGGGTTTGAGATTCCTCTACTTAATTACTAATTTATGTAGATTCATCCCTAGGAGTCCATAAAATGTATACAAGTCAACATAATTAATAATCCCCATTAAATATATTTCATAATGATAAAAGGATCAATCATAAAGATATAGAAATATTAAATTGTGTGTACATCAAACAACAGAGCCTAAAAGTACATCCAGAAAAAGTCAATACACCTGAAAAAAGAAATAGACAAACTCCCAATTATAAGTAGGGACTCCAATATACCCCTCTTAGCAATTGATAGAACTACTAACCAGAAAATCAAGCACATAGAACAAACAAATTTCATAAGCAATCACCAAAATATAAATGACAAACAGAACCGTCCAGCCAACACCAGCAAAATACTCTTTTTTTTCCCCAAAAAAATATATAGACCATCTCATGGGCCATAAAACAAATCTCAGCAAACTTCAGGGAGGGATAGGGAGGGGCAGAGAGAGGGAGAAAGGTAGCTGTCACTGTAAAATGGTAACAAGAGAGATCCCTATTTTGAAACTGTTCTATATCTTGAATGTGGTTATAGCCACACAAATCTATGATAAAATTTCATAGAACTAAATACATACAAACACATACGTAATTCAGTGTATATAAACCTGGTGAAACCTGAATAAGGTAGGTGATTTGTCATGTCTACTTCATGCTTGTGCTATCAGAGTTAATGCAATTTGTTAATACTGGGGAAAATGTGATGAAATTCATATGGAATTGCTCTTCTTCTTTTAATTCATTTATTTATTTATTTAAATCCTCACCAGAGGATATTTTTTCTATTGATTTTTAGAAAGAGTGAAAGAGAGGGAGGAAGGGGAAGAGAGAGAAAGAGAAAAATCCATGTGAGAGTGACACATCCACTGGTTGCCTCTCGCACATGCCTCAACCAGGGTACATGCCGGGAATCAAACTCATGATCCTTCAGTCTAAGGGCCAATGATCTAACCACTGAGCAATCAGCACTCTAACTTATTTTTAAAATTACACATTGATCTACAATTATTTTTTTAAGTGTTCTTAAGGATAAGCAGAACTAATGACCATAATCATAGTAGCTACTTATCAGGTATCAAATGCAGCGCTAAGACCTTATAACATACTTTTTATTGTTGTGAGAGCTCTATGAAACAGGCACATAATATTAATCCCTACTGGTATTTCACAAATAAAACATTGATGTTTTGAAATTCATATTATTTGAATAAGAGGATATAGCTTATTAGGAAGAAAGGATTTAAACTTGAGTTAGAGTACAAGAGCTAAGACTTGATTATAACACTTCGTTTTATGAAAAAAAAGCAAGTTTATTATCTCATATGTCCTTTATATTTATACTTGGCATAATGATTAGCAATAAATTTGTGAATATTTATATATAGATGAACACATCAAATTTTATTATCTGAAAGCACGGGTATAATGGTGAGAGGGAGAGAGAAAGTTCTATGTTCCTCAAGTCATAAAATTTGGAAAACAAAATCAAAATCTGCTCTTCAGTTTCTTCATCGCCTGACTAGAGAAATGGATGCCTCATATAACTTTCAGATCTCATCTCTCAAATATCAGATGTCTAGAGCACATTTTTGGCACCACAGTCAATTTATGATTGACATTTTTAATGAGTGTAAGAAATGCCAATATTTTGTGTTGTTGATAAAACGATCCATATGTTTTACATTTCACACACTTAGGCAGCTGAATTGACATTCTTTTGTGAAATGTTAGGTTCCTAATATGATTCCAAATGCAGGCAGTAGACTAACCCATTTCCATAAGGAATTTAGAATATGCTAAAGATTTTATTCTTGTTTTCATCTGCCACTTGGAGTTTTTAAGTACCTAGAATGTGCAGACTAGTGTTGCAACAGATTAATCTTAGTCAAGAATGGCAAACGCTCTGTAGAAGAATTACCGTACTTTCCGGCGTATAAGACGACTGGGCATATAAGATTTTCCTGGGTTAAAAAGTCGTTTTATACGCCGGAAAATACGGTATATTGGACTATATTGATGGGATTAGATATAACGGATTAGATATATTGGACTACCATATTTTCCGGGGTATAAGACGACTTTTTAACCCAGGAAAATCTTATATGCCTGGTCGTCTTATCCGCTGGAAAATATGGTAACAACATTATTTGCTAGCACAAGGAAATGGACCAATAATTTCATATCAGAGAGCTCAGGAGACCCTCATTGGCACTTAAACGGGACTTGTTCCAAAGTGTCAACTGTCCACATCAGATCTGTAAGCTTCAGGAGGGTAGAAAGTCAGTGTGTCTCCTTTACCACACTGTTCCCAGCAGTTAGATCAGTGTCTGGCACACAGTGAGGATTGTTGTATCAACAAAGTAGCTGGAAAATAACTAGTACACATCACAGGCAAGCACATTTAGATTTTTACCCATTTACTGCATATTGATCCTAACTGCTGTGTTTATTTGAACCACATCCCAGTCAGCTTGGAATTAAAATCACTGTATTGTCTTCTCTCGCTCTTAAAGTTTGGCACAAACAAATATCTCAGTACAGTATTTCAGACTTCTTGTATTTCTCTTTTCAGAATCTCTTGTTAATATAATAACCCAAATCATTTCCTTGGAATTCCTTATTTCTCCCTTGGCTTATACATAGCACAATAGAAACAAACAATTTTCTCAAGAGAGATCTTTATATTGAGAACACAAAAGTCATCTATGCCTTTTATCTCATCAAAATTCATAATTATATATGTTTTTCTCATTTGTAATAGTAGCAAATCAATACATTTCCTCTTTTCTTATCACCTTTAATGTGAAAGCCATGATAATTAGTATACCATTTAATACTGGAACACATCATGGAAAAACACATAAAATAACATTTTTTCATGGAAATATTTTCAAAAGTTAAAATCTCATAAGAAGAAATCCATTTATTCTTGTTATACAGTAAATTATCATTAATCTCTAATAGTCATAATTAATATTTTTATTAATTCCCTTAGCTTATATATTTCTGGTTAACCTCTTGTAGACTCAGAATTTGATTTCTCCAATGACCAGAAGCAGCATTTAAACATAAAATTTAGCAAATTAGATCACTGACACTGTTTTACGTATGCTCTACCTTTTGCCTTTCCCAGAGCCCAGTGGAGACTATAATTTAAAGCATCCTAATATATAAAAACCCTGGGTCATAACGACTAGTTACAACTGGAGGCTGACGGACCAGAAGTCAGTGCTGGCCCCACCCCCAAGCAAGTGGTAAGGGGCAATCAGGCAGGCAGGCAGAGTGGTTAGGGGTGATCAGGTAGGCAGACCAGTAGTTAGGGGAGATCAGGCAGGCAGGCAGAGTGATTAGGGGTGATCAGGTAGGCAGATGGCCCCTCGCTAGGCTGGCCCCTCCCCCAAGCAAAGAAAGAGGGAGGCCCAGGTCAGCCAAACCATTGCACCCCAGCTTGTCACCTGCAGAGGGAGGCCACCAGTGGCAGGGGATGGGGGGCAGCGCTGCCCAAATGGCAAGCAGTGGCAGTGGTGGGGGTAGGGCCAGCTGCCTGCAGCCTGGGGAACAAAAGCCCTGATAGGCTCTGATCTCAGGCCAGACCTAGGGTCCCTACCTGGGGGGTTCTGGATTGTGAGAGGGTGCAGGCCAGGCTGAGGGACCCCTCCCGAGTGCATGAATTTTCATGCACCGGGCCTCTGGTATAATTATATTTTTACATTCTGAGTAGGAAATTATCTTAATTTGTTGTTCATAGAAATCTTAACAATAATTATTATTAATTTCCATAATGTTAAATACCTATATAGTAATACTACATAGTTCAACTTTTCAAACTAGAATTTTGTATTTGCACTCAATTTTGTCCTTGTAAATTTAAATATTTAAGTATGTGAAGTGCCTTTATATAATACTTAAATGAATTTACTGTACATTATTTTGTCCATTTTATACTGGATCATTTGCTTTTTCCTTATTTGTTGGAAGTTTTGTGTGTATGTTTTCAATTATAGGTGTTAAAGATTTTTAAAAAACTAAGTATTTAAAAAAATTTTATACATGCTTTTATTGATTACAGAGAGGGAGAGAGAAATAGAAACATCGATGAGAGAGTCATAAGTGGGCTACAGGTGTTAAAGTTTTGAGTGAGATATATGGTAATGTATCTTTTTCTTATCTGATAATTTTTAATTAATTTAGTTTTTCTTTTTACACAATTTTTATTGAGCCTAAGGTCAATTATATCACAGATATCCTTTATTATTTTTCTCTTTAGATTTTTTCTTAGAATAGTATTTCTTACTTTTTGAATAGATATTAATTTTTAAATTATTTTCTTAAGTTTTAATTTAGTACTGTTTAACATTTTATTTTTTCATATTTCCTAGAATCTTCAGTGATGATATGGTAAATTATGTAATGTTAAGAGAGATTCTCATTATAATAGTTAAGAAAATTATTTTACTCTAAGCTTTCTCTCATGTCATGCCTTCAATTTTCCAAGAAAATACTCCATTTATCAGATGGGATTTCAGAATCCAGAAAGGTTGGGGTTTTTTCCTTGTATTTATTTACATTGATGTGCATTATTCTATTAGTATAGTACATTTCCCATTATGAAAACGTTTTCTTTGCAACCATTACTCCTTTGTAGAGGAATATATTAATTTTAATTTAATTTGATTTAATTTAATTTTAATTATATTTAAGTTATGAAGTTTTTATTCATCAACTTGCTTATTGCATTTAGTTTTTAGTTCTTTGTATTTTTACTTGTTCACTTTCTTTTTTATTGTTTTTGTGTGGGGTTTTTTGTTGTTTTTTTGTTGTTGTTTACTGTGAGTAGTTTTTCTTTTCCTGTTAGGAATTTGAAAATAGTCTAGTAGTGATTTTATTAGCTCATACCTTTGAAATAACCTTCTTAGAACAATTTTAGATTTAGAAAAATGCTGAAAGATAGTACAGAAAATTCTGATATACCTCCTCATCCAGTTTCCCCTATTGTTAGCATTACCAAGTTATATTTTTCACAACTAAGAAACTAAATTGGTGCATTACTATGAACCCCACTCCAGCTTTTATTCGTATTCCTGTTACCAAGATCCCATCCAGGACACTACATTGCAGTTAGCTGTGATGTTTCCTCAGTTGCCTCTGGTTTATGATAGTTTCTTAGTCTTCCTAGTTTACCATGACCTTGACATTTTCAAAAGCATTGAACAGAGATTTTGTAAAATGTTCCTCAATTTGGGTTTGTCTGATACTGTATTTTTCTCATGGTCTTAGATGAGGTATGGTTTTAGGAAGGTTACCAGAGATGAAGTATTCTTCATATCACCTCACATCACCAGCACATGCTGTCAACATGACTTATCGTTGATTATGCTAACCATGGTTTCCCACTTTAAAAATGTTATAGTTTTTAACACTTTCTCTACTAAATTCTTTGGAAGCAAGCCTCTAACAATAGCCCACAAACAAGGGGCTGTGGGTGAGAATTAATCTCCACTTCCCAGACAGAGACTTAACATGAATTATTTGCAATTCTTCTAGAAGGAATATTTTTATCTTATGTATAATTTATTTATTTAGTAAATAGAGGCCTGGTGCATGAAATTCATGCATGGGGGGTGTGTCCCTCAGCCCAACCTGCACCCTCTCCAATCTGAGATGCCTCGAGGGACATCTGACTGCCCGTTTAGGCCCGATCCTGATAGGATTGGGCCTAAACGGGCAGTCAAACATCCCTCTCACAATCCAGGACTGCTGGTTCCCAACTGCTCACCTGCCTGCCTTTCTGATTGCCCCTAACCGCTTCTGCTGCCAGCCTAATCACCCCCTAACCACTCCCCTGCCAGCCTGATTGATACCTAACTGCTCCCTTGCCAGCCCGATTGCCCCTAACTGCCCTCCCCTGCCAGCCTGGTCACCCCTAACTGCCCTCCCCTGCCGGCCTGGTCACCCCCAACTTCCCTCCCCTGCAGGCCTAGTCCCCCACAACTGCCCTCCCCTGCTGACCCAGTCACCCCTCTCCTGCCAGCCCTCTCCTGCCAGCCTCATCACCCCTAACTGCTCTCCCCTGCTGGTCTAGTCCCCCCCCCAACTACCCTCCCCTGCAGGACTGGTCCCCCCCCAATTGCCTTCCCCTGAAGGCCTGGTCACCCCTAACTTCTCTCCCCTGCAGGCCTCGTCTCCCCCAACTGCCCTCCCCTGCAGGCCTGGTCCCCCCCAACTGCTCTCCCCTGCAGGCCTGGGTCCCCCCCAACTGCTCTTTCCTACAGGCCTGGGTCCCCCCCAATTGTCCTTACCTGCAGGCCCGGTTGCCCCCAACTTCCCTCCTTTGTAGGCCTGGTCACCCTAACTGCCCTCCCCTGCAGGCTTGATCACCCCCAACTGCCCTCCCTTGCAGGCCTGGTCCCTCCCAACTGCCCTCCTCTGCTGGCCATCTTGTGGCAGCCATCTTGTGTCCATATGGGGGCAGCCATCTTGTGTGTTGGAGTGATAGTCAATTTGCCTATTACTCTTTTATTAGATAGGATCATTTATGTACTCATGGACCCAAACATGATTTACTGTGTACTTTGGGCACTGTAGTGATATATAAATGCAAAAAATATAACTAACTTATTTCTCTACCTGCTAGTGTCAAGAATTAAACAGTCTTTGTCACTCTTACCTATTTTTAGTCTCAGATATTCTTAGTCTCGGATATAGATTATTTCAAATGTCTTATTTTACAATCTACTTCTTTTATTTCTTCTTATCTAAGTAAATGTAGATTTCATTCTACCAGTTAGTTACACAGGGGAAACTCTTGTGTTTCCTTTGTCTCCTCTCTCTCTCACCCCATATCAAATCAGTTATCAAATTCTTTCAACACTTTCATCAAAATATATACACACCCTAAATATATCTCACATACTCCATTTAAATCACCTGACTCTACATCATAGATAATTATGGCTCAGGTTATGAAAACAACTTACCAAGTACTCCTTTCTTCTCCCCTTGCCTCAATAAAGTTCATTTGCTAAATGAAATTGATTTTGCTTCTGTAAGTCAGAACCTTCTTTTCTCATAAACATTAAAATCCAAAACTTAACAATATATAGACCAGGTTTCAGCAAACTTTTCTATAAAAGGTCAGCAAGTAAAAATGTTCAGCTTTGTGGGTAATGAGTATACTATGCAGCTACTCAATTCTGCTGTGTAAGGGTGAAAGTAGTCATAGACAATATGAATAGATGGATGGGTATGTCTGTGCTCCAATAAAATTTTTGTTACAAAAAATGTGGTGGGCAGAATTTGATATGCAGGTTTATAGTTTGCCAACCCCTGGCCTATATATCTGTTTTTTTCTCTGACCTTTTAACCTAACTCACTTCCTTGAAAACACTCTTAAACCCTAGGTCCTTAGTACTTGCTATCCTTTCTTACTGGGATAATTATTCTCCAGATAACTTCAAGACTCAACTCCCTCACTTCCTACCATTCAAGGGTCACCTTAACAAAAGGCCTTTCCTTATTGCCCTCTCTATCCCTTTCATCTGCTTTATTTTACTAAAGGACATTCATCACAACCTGTCTTGTGTGTGTGTTTTATTGTGCCTCCACCATCCACACTATATGTAAACTACATATAACAGCAAGGATATATCTGTTTTGTTTATTTTTTATCTCTAGGACCTAGCAGATAGTTGTCACTCAGTAAATATTATTGAATAAATGATTAATAATGCATCCTCTGTGTTTAATAACATTAACATTTTGCAATTTGTAAACCTATTTATAGTTTTTATATTTTTCCTACTACTAGTTTTTTTTTTTACAAAATTCTCTATCACTGGATAACTAATTTTGATTTATCTCACTATTGTATGCAAATATGTCTTTTAATTACTCTTTATTTGAAAAAAATAAATTTTTGTTATTTTTTTTCTATGCCCAGAGATAATAATCACAATCTGTTTTACTCAAAGTTCTATAGAAATAAACTCACTGTTTTTGGCACCTATTTGTGTATTTGACAATTTTCATGCCTGTTTTACTACGTTTTTGTTTTTAAAGTATTTTTTTATATTTCTGCATGAATAAATGCAGTTTTTGTTTTACTCTTGAAGCACAGTAACTAAGATGTAGGTCTCTTTTTGTTAGGAGAATCTGGTCCAGATATAGAGTGAAGGGCTCAGGGAAATGCTCTGTGGGTTTGGATCTAGGCTTTAACTTTCGCCCTGCACTTCAATTTCTGCTGCTGCAAAATGCTGATAATAACAGCACTCCTTCAAAGGGGTTTAATAGGGTTAATAACTTGTGACCATTCAATGAGTTTATAGACACAAAGCCCTTTGGAAATTAATTATTATTATTAATGTCCTCATGATCACCATTATCCATATAACCTAGTATATGGTAAAATGGTAAATGCTTACATTAAAAAAGAAAAATATTTTCAACTTTTTTCTTATTTCTTCAGTTGCTTGTCATCTACTTTTCATCCTGGGATTCTGTGGGTGGGTGGGAAGAGATCAAGTACTCTCAATATGCATATACATATGCATAACCTATGAACTCAGACAATAGGGTGGTGAAGGCCTGGGGTGGGGGGCAGAGGCGGACTATAAGTGGTCAAGGGAGAACAAAGTGGACATATGTTACACTTTCAGCAATAAAGATTTTTATAAATTTTTAAATATTTCATCCAGGATTATTTCCCTTATTTTCATTTTTGCCCTTGTCATTTATTTTTAATTATGGGAACTTTAAAGTTATTATTTTGGTGATTTTTTTTTTTTGTCTGGATGACCCAACATGACACACTGCTTACATTTTTAAAAATTAAAAGTCCTTTTAAATTTAACCAAATTTAAGTCAATAAATACTGTTGAGCTCCCACTGTGTACTATATGTTATCCCATGATCCTTTTCTGATCTCAGTTTCTTCTTTGAGTCTGCCACATCTATCTTTCCTGTACAAAACATACCTTTAATTTTGTGTTAAGAATAAAATTTGTGAAAAGGGGATTATAACAGAATTTATTATAGTGGTTAAATGTCAACATCTGAAATACCCTTTGAAAAGCACCTGGCATATAGTGTTTTGGATGTAATATTAAGTCTAATAAATTGCAAATACAAAAATTATAAATTTATGTTTTCTTGACTCATTATAATTCTTTGTCAAAGGGAGACATGTTTCTTAATATTGTGCTCTCTCTTTTGAATGGCAACATTTTTTCTTGTGCAAGATAATTTTTTCTTTGTCCCACGTTTACCATAAAGAGGAATTAACTTTCATATTGTAAATTGAGGTAGGTTCTGCTAGAGATTGTTGGAAACCCATATCTCTTCTTTCGAGTTACTGAGAAGAACATTTCGATTTTCTGTAGCCTATTTGGTTATTAACGAGATTTGGCCATAGGCGAGGTACTGAGAGAAGACAGGAAAGAGAGGATGGGTGGTTTTCCCTGTTTGGTGTGAAAGCAGCTGGACTCTGGCTGGAGCCACCTGTTTATCACCTGGCATGGATGCACTACCTGAAGACAGTGGGTCAATTCATGGTCACTTTATCTAGTCCACATACCAGGCTGTAAGCTGCAGCCCAGAATAATCAACACATCTATTGAGATCTCTGTTCGACATGACCTCAGGGGCTTCAGAGAAAACACTACTGGAAAGGCTACTGATGTAATCTAATCCTTACCCCTTCAAATTATGAGTTCCAACTATCAATTTACAATGTGGCAGGAAGGTCCTGTACCACATTTTCCCTTTCATTCAGCTGTTTGTACCTGTACTTTGCTGGCAGAAGTGTCTTTATGCTTTTGGCATGTATATACAACCTTTTTTTTTTTCTGATTTACAAAGCTATTCATTTTTCTGTTTCATAGCCATTTGAAAATGAATCTAGGTTTGGGGCAACTTAAAAACCTATTCTTACATTTCATATCACAGGTTCAATTCTTATAGTATCAAAATAACATTTTGATGGAATGTCACTTTACTTCACCATACTCATTAATGTGATACAACAAAGAATAATGTCTTCCTACATAAAAATGGAACCGGTTACTAAGGAATGAGAAGAAATTAAGACAAAACTTTTCCTAAAAGACAACCTCATATATATTCACCTTACAAAGATTTTGTTGCATATGTTTCATGCAAAGACCCTGTATTCATGTAAACCATAAAAGAATGGTTCCTCCCAGTGTAAATGAAAGCTTGAAGTGTGGTATCTTAATTATAAATAGTATGAGTCCACTGTTTGAGAAGATTTTCCCCAGAGATTACAAATAGAATGAAGTATACCTAATTAAGTTCCAGTTTGACAAGAATTTTCCTTGATGCTTACTGGCAACCCTCAGATAACTCATTCAGAAGTAGAGATTCAAGTACTCTCAATGACAGCAGGACCCTGATTTCTACTCTTTCTGTCTTTCTATCTCTGCATATGGAAATACTGAAACTCCTATTCTAATAAAGCATTTGTGTAGTAAAAGGAACAAAGGGAAAAAATGTACTGCTGCCTATTTTTCTCTCCATCAAAAATGATTTTTTAAATTACTTTTCTCATCATGTTATCTACAACTACATAGCTCAAAACCAATTTAAAAACTATCCTATCTAATAAAAGGGTAATAAGCAAATTAAGCATCACTCTGTCACAAAGATGGTGATGCCCATAGCGGCCGGGCGCTGGACGCTGGCGGTGTTACCCCAGTGACAAGCCCCAGCATCCCACGCACCCTGGCTTGTGGAGGGAGGGAAGGTAGGTGGGTGGGTCTCTGGCCAGAGGCCGGCCGGGGTATGGGATGCTGTCATTGTTGCAGGCCAGGCTGAGGGACCGCCCCCATCCCTGTGCAAAAATTTCATGCACCAGGCCTCTAGTCTTCTTTATAATGATTTAGTGTTTATGTGAAAGAAATGTACATAAAAATGTATATGCACATATATGTTAAAACTAGTAGCCCATTTGCAGGAAAATCCTGCAAGCGGCTGTTGCGGCCGTGTGCACGGCCGCTGCCGCTGCCGCTGCCGCCGCCTTTACTGCCACCGCGCCTGCACCCACTCGCCACTGCCGTCTGCCCCGCTCCGCCCCGTTCCACCCCGCTCCAACCCCGCCCGGGCTTTCCCTCTGGCAGCCACCTTGCTTTCGGCTTTTCCTCCCTCTTCCTTCTAAGTTGTCTTCAGTCTTCACTCCTCCCTCTCTCAGTGTATGCAAATTAAGCGCCATCTTTGTTGGGTAATTTGCATACTTGCCCTGATTGGCTGGTGGGTGTGGCTTTGTCAGGTGGGCGTGGCTTGGCGTAGCGAAGGTGAGGTCAATTTGCATATTACTATTTTATTAGGTAGGATAAAGCAGACATTACTGGCAATCCTCATGTTAACATATATAGTTAATAATATAATATTATATATTATTAGAACACAAATAATAGTCTGAAATTAGGATAGTAGGATGTATAACAAAAGAGACCAAACAAAATACAAAAACTTACCAGAGAATAAAATGTCACCATTCTCAATTTATAAAACTGTAGTCTTAAAAAGTAAACAGATTAATTGGCCTATCACTTAGCAAAGATGATTATGCAACATACATAAAAAAATTTTGACAGCTGGAATAATGTGCCTTAATGGTTCATTGATGGGCAGACTGGTTTTAATCATCTGCGTATTTATTTCTATTTTCATGGTGGTCCAGCTGCGTTACCACATTTGATAATATCTTCAATTACAGCTGCACTCTTAATGGCTATCATTATTTTTCATAAACAACCTCCCATGGGCTTCATTCAAAGTAGGCAACAATAAAAACATGTAAGTGATATAGTTAACATTCAGTAATTTCATGTCTCATTTTACCATAAGAGTAACAAATATTGATAGGCTTCAGCATATGTATGGCTTTATACTGATTCTGTATATCTAAATTTGCCTCCCCAGTGATTTTGTGACCTAATCCTTTATCACTACTTTTTAATATATTTTTATTGATTTCAGAGAGGAAGAGAAAGATAGAAAATCAATGATGAGAGAGAATCACTGATCCGGCCCCCTGTATACCCCCCACTAGGGATCAAGACTGCATGTGCCCTGACTGAGAATCAAACCTTGACCTCATGGTTCATAGGTAGTCACTCAACTACTGAGCCACACCAGCCTGGCCTTTTATCACTATTTTAGATTATAATATACATTTATCTGATACATTTGACAGGAAAAAAGTAGGTCATGTGTGTTGGTGCATACCTAAAGATCTATTCCTTTACTTTGTAATGGATTCCTGACTTCTTAATCAGCTCTCCCTTTAATATTATGGAAACACATATGCTTCTCCATGAAGTTAAGATGAAAGCTGAATTACAATTCATTTTCTCCTTAGGGCTTCAAATGATAAAGGTGAATTCAGAAATCTAAGACATGCTGAGCTTTAGCTGAAAGCGAGAAGAGATTTAAATCATTCCCACAATAGAAAAGCCTGCAGGCAATTAAGGTGGACCAATTAAAGCATTCCAAGTCATTCCCAAAAGTTTTTAAATCAGATGTTAATTATCACTAGACTCACTAGGGATTGAACATTCTTTCTGTGTATTAAGACCTACCTGGACCTTAATATGGCTTTGTCAAAATAACCTTTGTCTGGGACAGAAGTCTTCTTTAATTGTAAGGCTGATTAAGCTCTACTATGTAAGAATGGTAAACTCATTTTATTTTGAAGCCCTCTGATAGCCACACTAACTAAATTCCTATCCAGAATATATATGCCAGTTAAATATATTCAAGTGAATTCTCAGAGATAATATTGAACCATTTGGATCTTTTTTATTACATAGAGCCAATATTATCCTATATAATAAAATCTTAATATGCAAATCGACCAAATGGCAGAACAACCAGTTGCTATGATGTGCAATGACCACCAGGGGGCAGACGCTCAACACAGGAGCTGCCCCTGGTTGAGGGCAGCTCCTGAATTGAGCGTCTGCACCCCCGAGAGGAAGGTGAACAGCGGCAGCCATCAAAGGCCAGGGCCGGCTGGCGGGTGGTGCCAGGCTGCCAGCCAAAATGGGTGCCAGTGGGGCCCCTAATCACCCTGCCTGCCATTCGACCCACAGATGGCCTGATTGCCAGCCAGGCCTAGGGACCCTACCCTATATACTGGGAACAGTCTCTTTGATTTAAAAATTAAAACCTGGCAAGACTACTCCAACACAGAAAAAAACAGGATGATACAGTGATGACATGCATGAACTCTGGCTTGCACATTTTGTGGTCAACCCTAATTCTGACACTTATAACTGTGTGACAAAGCCAATTACTTAACTTCTCTTTGCTTCAGTTTTTCCACCCAGAAGATGGGGAAAATGGTACTACTTCCTCAGAAGGATCATGTTATGTACTACTTTTTATAATCAGGGCAAAAAATGTAGCTGCCCATACAACAGCAAGATGCCTTTCACCTGTATGAAAAGTATGGTCACTGGTGCATGCAGCGTCCTGGATTGCAAGAGGGATGTCCAACAGCCGGTTTAGGCCTGACATCCCCTTAGGGGTCCTGGACTGTGAGAGGGTGCAGGCTGGGAGAGGGACCCACCCCCACTCCCCCCCATGCACAAATGTCATGTACCAGGCCTCTTGTAATATTTATAATCACTGGATAATTATAATGCTTTTTTTGGTAAAGAATTATAAATTTACTAGTGGCCCAGTGCATGAAATCCGTGCATGAGGGGGTTGTTCCTCAGCCTGGCCTGCACCCTCTCCAATCTTGGATCCCCCATAGGGATTGGGCCTAAACTGAGAGTTGGACATCCCTCTTGCAATTCAGGACCACTGGCTCCTAACCGCTCACCTGCCTGGTGGCCTGATTGCCCCCAACTGCCCCCCATGCCGTCTTGATCGCCCCCAACTGTCCCCCCGTGGCCTGCTCGCCCCCAAATGGCCCCCCTGCTGCCCTGATTGTCCCCATCTGCCCTCTCCTCCTGGCCTGATTGCCCCTAACCACCTCTGCCTCTGCCCCGCCATCATGGCTTTGTCCAGAATGATGTCTGGAAGGCCTCCCGGAAGATCTCCCAGTCTAATTAGCATGTTACCCTTTTATTAGCATAGATTAGACCATCTAGTGACCAGATGGGCTGAGCCCCAAAATGGCACCTGTCTAAAATGCTTTTTCATATCTAAAATGTTTTTTTTTAATCAGAAAAGAAATAAATGAAACTATTTTACATGTGACAAATACTGTGGCTCTCATTTATTGCTTGGAGAAAATAATTTTGGTTACTTGGTGGTTAGTGTCTTTGCCTGTCAACCCTGAACTAAAACCTCAGTTGTTAGAGTATAATATATATACAGATTATCTATATTACCTTCTTTTCAGTCCTCAGAGCCCCACCATTCATTTTTTGAAACAAGACAATGTATTTCCCATGTTCTATTTTTTGCCCATTATATATTTTGTGGCAGAAGAAACAGAACTTGATTTGAATAGTAGCCCTTCCGCTTATCAAGTACATTATCATTTGGCAAATGACTTACATGAGTCTCAAACTCTTCACCCTTAAAAAGTGGGTAATGAAATCAAGTATACAGGGTTTGTTGAAAGGATTAGAATTTAATGTACGTGATATACTACCACGGTGCCTGGAAAAAAATGAATGTGTGCTCGTATGCCTTATTATTATTAGAATTCTCATTCTGTTAGAATGTTTCAAATTACCTGATCACTGCTACATTAACCCTTCACATGCCATAAGCGTGTACAGACACAAGTGGTGAACCTTCCCGACACGCCACACGCACCTATAGCCACAAACCTCGCATATCAACTCTGGTTGCCCAATTTTAAAATCAGACTTGTTAGTGACATTTCTGGGTTTGCAAAGAAAATTATGGTAAGTTAAATTTGTAAATATTCTAGCACATACGGAAGAAATTCCAGTATCGTCCCATTTTGAACGTGTGGCAGTTAACTGGTTAAGAATCCTTCATAGCCATGGGAACTTACTATGTCCTACTGTAATATTATTTAATATTTGAAGACAAATAATTAATAATTAACGCCCCTTGGATATTTTAAATGTTGCAGCTTCAGAGTTATCCAGAATATTTTGTCAAAAGTTGTTTTCTACAAATCTATGCTAAAGAGTTCCGTTTCATCGTAAGCACATGGTGAGCGTGGGCACATGGAGAACTGTCTCATTTGTGTCTTCCCATCTGCCAAATCATACAGAACCTACTAAAGTAAGTGAGGTGGAGAATGAGCCAATTTTCTAAGAAGCTTTAGGAAAGGCACATGTGAAACATTGGAGGAATACAAGACCAGAAATAAACAGTTGTATAGCACAATCTCTTGCTAAGAGTACTATTTCCAAGTCTGAGCTAAATTTCATCAGTTCCCTAAGATGCAAGCCAGGAAGTGACTAGTATGTAACTTTGTATATGGCCTACTTAGAATTTCTCTCAACTTTCAGCTATAGAATTTCAGTTTCCCATAAATCTCAAAAGGTTCGATTTGCTGGTAAATTAGGGTGAATATAAAAGTGTATGAGCAATAGAAATTAAAAGAACAATATTGGTGGTTTGGGGAAGTTTTGCTAGGCCATGTGGTGAGTAGAAACAATAGAAGTTGAAGTCAACAAGTGCCCCTTAGCTGGCAGGTATTTCAGGCAAGAGACGTGAACATGATCTCAAGTTAAAGGTTTTTATACTTAATAAAAACAACAGACAGTCATGTTGTGTTTAAAGATGAATACTTTCCACAAAAATATGAAAGTAGCTTTATGGTTAGGACTGTTTTGAATCAAAGAAGCTAAACTCAGATCATCATCATATGTGAGTAAAATACCAGTTACCAAATTTATAATTTTTAACCCACTGAAGATTAAAGAAACATTCAATGATTCCCCATACTAATTGTAATCACTTGAGCTGTATATAATAGTGTTCTGAGAACATCAATAGCTTAAAATTGATAACAGTTCCATCCTAGAATTACACAGCCAATTAGGTGTCTCTCATTTGTCACACCAAATTAGATTTTTGGCCCATCTAGTTAGGCAGACTGCCTCTGCCAGTGACCAATATGAGCAATGTTTCAACATGAGGAAAAGAGAACACAATGATGTAAGTGGTGAAATAAATTAGCAGGCCTCACTGTGTGTGTTTCCTGAGAATACTACCATGGAATCATATATCCAGGGAATATTAAACATAGATAATAAAATATACATCTGATACACATACATCTGACTCATTTTGATATAAAACTCTTTAAGGACCTTAGAAACATCTCTCAGGACATTTGTTTCTATCACTTTGAATAGCAGTTGAAAAGCAATGTCTCACCCTCAGGTTTAAAAGAAAAGAAAAAGAAAAAAAAACACCTAGTCTGTTTGGCTGTGGATAGAGCATTGGCCTGCAGACTGAAGGGTCCCTGGTTCAAATCCTGTCAAGGACACATGCCTGGATTGAGGACTCAATCCCAGTAGGGGGTGTGCAGGAGGCAGCCAATCAATGATTGTCTCTCATCATTAATGTTTCTGTCTCTCTCTCTCTCTCTCTCTCTCTCTCTCTCTCTCTCTCTCTCTCCTTTCTTCTCTGAAATAAATAAAAAAATATATTTTAAAAAAGAGAAAAAGAAAAGAAAACCCACTAAATTGTGAACGCATTGCTTGATCGGACTAAAATGCTTGAAGCAGTATTCAGGCAGTAGTATCTATTGGGGTTCTATTCCACTGCCCCCTGTTTCAATTTCAGTTCTGGCTTTAGGCTACCTTTCCTCATGGTACCTTGAAGGTTCCTCACAGTTTCTGTGGGCATGTTCTTTTCTCACACAAAAACATTATACAAGCCATCCTGTCCAACCACCAGGAGACAAAAGACCCTAGTCCACTCTAATTTGATCATGGTAGGCCATATATGTTTTTTAAAAATCACGTTTTCTTGGTTTCCCATTTGTTTCAAGAGACTTTTGCGAAAGTAGTATACCTGGCCATTCTTTCCACTTTTACCTCTCTCACTGTAATACAGGAAGCATATTCTATATAATTGGTGAGGGACCCGGGTCTTCCATCTTCCAGCAATTTTTTTCCTGGTAGAATACCAGGTGTTTTTTCCCCCCACCTGTACTCTTGTTACTTCCTGTGCTTACACTGCAAATATCACAGTCATTTCTGGAATTTCTCCTTTTCCTGGCTGCAAGCTTTTCCAAGGAAAGGATGAAATATTTATCACCATATCGGCAGCCTGTAGTACAGTGCCAAATTCACAGATATGGTTGATGATGAATATGTTAACCTAAAATTTAATTAGTGTCACAGCATGTTTTAGATTTGCCAATGTGAATTCATATTGCATTTTCTCTACTGATTTCTACCTTCTACTTTCTTCAGTTTTAACTTGCTATGAATTAATCTTTTCACTTGGGGAAGAAGCATTATAGTGTGAAAACTTGATCCTTATTCAGTTAAACTGCTTTTAAAAATAACTCATTTGAAGGCTAGCTGGAATTGGGTATTCTAAATTGAAGGAGAAACCAGATGTTCTCATGTAGGATGTCTAGGCCTTGCAGATAGAGGAAATATCCAAGTGAATTCATAATTATCTAGCAATTATACACTATTAACCATTGCATTTGTCAGCTCTAACGAAATTCTGGGTAATTCATTTATACTTCATTTAGGGACCATGCATAAAGAAAGTCTAATAATTAACCCTACTTGGAGATTTCAAGTGCAAGTAGGATTAATTCTAGAAAGAAGAGTACAGAATCAATGGGGAGAATGAATTTACAAATCCCCTGAGAAGCTTTTTGGCTCATTGAAAGACCTACCCTGAGGTAGATCATCCAAATTTTGGGGCTTAAATACAGTATTAGACACAGTCCTGTAGCTTGTAACATATCTTACAGCAAGCATGTCAAACTCATGGCCCACAACAAATATTTTTGTGGCCCAGCCAATATAATAGTATGTAAGAAATGTTTTAATAAAAATTTTGTAACCTAATTTTTACAATATCCTGTTATACATAATCTACACTAATAAAAGAGTAACATGCAAATTAACCATCACTCCGCTACACCCACAAGCCATGCCCACCAGCCAATCAGGAGCGAGTATGCAAATTAACCCAACCAAGATGGCTGCGGCCACGGAGCTAGCAGGAGTCTTGGGTTTCCGTGGCAATGGAGGAAGCCAAGCTTCCCACAGCCCAGGGCTCTGTTCAAGGCTACAAAGTTTCAATTATAGAAGATTAAATTGCAGATACCAGGGCCTCTGCTTGTATCACCAGGGGGCGTGGCTGGACTGCAAACCACCCCACGCCCCAAGAGAACCCCCACCCTGATCTGGGACACCCTTCAGGGCAAACCAGCTGGCCCCTACCCATGCACCAGGCCTCTATCCTATCTAATAAAAGAGTAATATGCAAATTGACCATCACTCCAACACACAAGATGGCTGCCCCTATGTGGTCAAAGATGGCTGCCCCCATGTGGACACAAGATGGTGACCACAAGATGGCCAGCAGGGTAGGGCAGTTGGGAGGGACCAGGCCTGCAAGGGAGGGAAGTTGGGGGTGATCAAGCCTGCAGGGGAGGGCAGTTAGGGGTGACCAGGCTGGCAGAGGAGGAAGTTGCGGGCGACCGGGCCTCCAGGGAAGGGCAGCTGGGGGGAACCCAGACCTGCAGGGGAGAGCAGTTGGGGGAGACCAGGCCTGCAGAGGAGGGAAGTTGGGGGGTACCAGGCCTGCAGGGGAGGGCAGTTAGGGGTGACCAGGCCTGCAGGGGAGGGCAGTTAGGGGTGACCAGGCCTGCAGGGGAGGGCAGTTAGGGGAAATCAGGCTGGCAGGGGAGCAGTTAGGGGGTGATCAGGCTGGCAGGCAGAAGCGGTTAGGGGCAATCAGGAAGGCAGGGAGACGAGCAGTTGGGAGCCAGCAGTCCTGGATTGTGAGAGGTTTGTCCAACTGCCCGTTTAGGCCCGATTCTACCAGGATCGGGCCTAAACGGGCAGTTGGACATCCCTCGAGGGGTACCAGATTGGAGAGGGTGCAGGCTGGGCTGAGGGACATACCCCCCCGTGCACGAATTTTGTGCACCAGGCCTCTATTTACTAATAAACTACAACATTTGCTAATGACTGATTACTATAATCGTGTTGCATTCATTGCCCTTACAAGCCTTACACGCTGGTGCACCATTCTCTCCACTAATACTAGCAATGAATACTTTAGCAGCTGATTGCCTCGTCATTAGTTTTGGACTGACTTGTTTGGTGTGTGCAACAGGAAATATTTTGCTTTCGGAGAACAAGAAAAATAAGTTTATTTGTATTACACTTATTAATCTGTGCTATTCAGTATCTAGTATGTTAATGTTCAAGAAAAAATATTCATTTTTATTAAAATGTTTTATTATTTTATATTAACTATTACTCATGTATTTCAGCACTTTGTATTCAGCATCTCTCTTTGGAAATAAACCTATGCTTCTATGAAAATTGAAGCTTTTGTTTTTTTGTGGCCCACATAAACTAAAACCTTGTTTATTTGGCCTGTGTTAGCCTTTGAGTTTGACATGCTTGTCTTACAGGGAGTCATGCTCTGGCCTATGAGGTGATAAACTCCAGAATATTTCTTGAACCCATTCCTCTGAAAGGTTTCATGCATTTGTGGAAGAATCCATGTACAAAGGGCTCCATCTTCTGGAGCCCAAGTATTTGGCATACTTTTCTGACCTAAACTATAAGAGAGTGAGAATATCCTCTTTGGAAGAGCACAGTGGGATATAAAAGGGTTAGCTAGGTTTAGGAATGAGGACGATCCATAGGAGAGGAATACATACATGGAGACTTGAAAACGCCAAAATGTTATCTTACTTATACAGAGGATAGAGAAATGCCACAGGAAGAGGGGGTCCAAGCGGCGGATGGAAACATTTCTGGCCTGAGCAATTAAAATAGCCATAAACCAAAGACAGAAATATCTCTGGCCTGAGCAGCCAGGAGATCAAAGGCAACACCAACCAGCAAGATAAGGGGGAGAGAAAAAGGGGGACATCATGTGGGCTTTGAGCTTTGAAAACTAATCCCAAGTAGCAGAATGATCAATGAGGAAAACATGGGGATCCTAAATTAAGAAAAGGGACCAATAAAAAAAGGGGTCAGGTTCAGACAAAGAACTGGTGCATATATAAACAGAAGACAAAGAGACACAAGGAGGGTTTTTTTTTTATTTCTCCTATAGAGAGAGAGAGCAAGCATGCATTTCCCATTGGGGGGGCCTCTCCCCATGGGGTCCCCTTTGAGGACACCCTTGCCCAGATGGAGTTTGTATCTGCTTCCAATAAACTTCTGCATTTTTTATTAAAGAAGCCTTTTTGTCCACGAGTTTATTCTTCAAACTTCGTGAGGACAACAACCCATGGGAATAAAAGTCTGCACCCCAAACCCCACGTTTCAAATGTACAGCTAGGTAGACAAGTGAATATCATAAAATAATGCATAAAATAAAGGACCAGAATCATTCATTTCCAAAGAGTTAAACAATGAATCAACATATTCACAGGCAGAAGCAATAGATACAGTGAGCTGATCCTACTACTATAATCCTTTAGTTTAGATGTGAAAACTGGACGTTTCAGACCAAGTTTTTTCCATGGTCATTGGAAAAGTCAAAGAAAAAATAGCTGGACTTCCTGATACTGTGGCCAATGGTAGTTGTAGCAATTAATGGAAAAAATAATCTATATATATAAAAGCCTAAGTGACTATTACGGCTGAACAACTGGAAAGACCAGGCAACCAGTTGCTATGATGCGCACTGACCACCGGAGGCCAGATGCTCAATGCAGGAGCTTCCCCCTGTTGGTCAGTGCGCTCCCACTGCCAACCTCACGCCGGCCGGCCAACCTCCTGAGGCCCCTCCCTCCAGCCTGCCGGCCCCCCGATAGGCCTTGATCGCCAGCCATTCCTAGGGACCCCACCTGTGCATGAATTCGTGCACTGGGCCTCTAGTAAAGACATAAGCACACTGATTTAGAACACTTTGTTCTGACAATTGAGACATTATGCTTTCTAAGTAATTACCTGAAAATGAATATCCTTCAGTCTCCTAAATTTCTTCTTTAGAGTTCCCATAATGTCCTATAGATCACATTACTGTAGTTCTTATATCACATGAGAAGCATGGTCTGTGAGCATTTGATAATGAGGATTCTGTCTTACTTGTTATGAACCCCCTACTGTGGTTATTAGCACACAAAAGCATTTAATCATTTTTTCTTGAATAATTGACTAAATAATCAGATTTGTAAAAGTCCATGATCAAGAGAAGACTCTCAGCTAGTTTCCAATCTGATTGAAAACTTGTTTAAGTGCAATTAGAAAACCAGAAAAAGAGTACCTAATTATTTTCCCTTGCTTTCTCCTAATAAAATGGAAACTCTTTTCAGAAGGAAAATGTGCTTATTAAATCTCCTTTTTCATTTGTATCACAATGATTTTATGATGGCTGGAGTTCCCAGAAGGAAAATGATGCTGACTAATACACATGTAAAATATTACCATATACAACTTTTATTGAGGTAGGATATACATCATCTATATAATTTTTACTTCTAGGATAGAAGTCACAACCTATAGCCCTTGGGTCAAATCCAGTCTTCATCCTGTCTTATAAATAAAGTTTTATTTTAACACACTCATCCCATTCTTTTATGTATGTTTTCTTCCAAGCTAGCATGGCAGAAATGAGTAGTTACAACAGAGATCAATGGACTGCGAAACCTAAACTATTTACTATCTGCTTCTTTCTAATAAAAAAGTTTGTCAACCCCTATTAGGACATAAACTAACTCAAACTTCCAATCCTTAGAAAAATTTTAATATCTTTCCTAAAGTTCTGAAATGTTGCTTGGTCTTATAAATTTCTATAATCAAAAGGAGTTGCATTAATAGGACTGTTTCATGTTGTCATCTTTAATTTACATTTCCAAAGCATTTTAAATAGGTTATAGACTGAGGCTTTCTGGGGTTGTTATACAAGACTTGATGCTTTGAACCAAAGTGGTTACATGTGTTTAACTATTTATGCCAACACTTCTTATTTAAATAAATTAGAAACTCAATAAATGTCCTTGGGAAAAGAATGAACCAAGATACTTTTTTATCTTTCTTGGGGGGAAAAAAGACATTTACCCTTTATATTAATTTGCTTCAAACCTAATTTTTTTATATTTTCCTATCTAAAGTGTTTTTTGTTGTTTTTTTCTTTTGGGGGGGGAGGGGGAGAGATATCCTATATAATAAAAGCCCAGCAACCGAAACAGCAGAATGACCAGAATGACCAGATACCACAATGACTGTGGCCCCTCACCCCAGCTGGCCCCGTCCCCCAGCAGGGACACCCACCCCGATCCAGGGCCACCATCAGGGCAGGCTGGCCAGCCCCCACCCATGCACAGGGCCTCTATCCTATATAATAAAAGGGTAATATGCAAACTGACCCTAATGACGGAACGACCAGAACAACCACTGGACCAGTCACTGAGGCACACTGACCACCTCTCGGTCCCTTTCCTGGCCAGCAGGCTCCGATCGCCAGATGGTGAATGGGGAACCTGGGGTGGGTGGAGGGGGTGGCTGGCTGTGGGCAGCTGGGGAAGAATGAATTTCATGCACCGGGCCTGTAGTAGTCATATAACGAGAGACAAATTTCAATGTCTGACTTAGAATAACAGTAAGTTATCCCTTCCCGAATCTCATTTCATTTTCTCTTTCTGCCCCCAGTCTTGGCAGAAGAAACATTTCTAGGACCCATAGGCTTTCATTTCTGGAGAAACAAAGGCAGAATTTACAAGGATTGAGTAATGGGATGACTTTACTACTGCTCTGGCAGAGACTGAGACATCAGAGACAATATAAACAGTATGTGAAGGAGTAAGCTAGAAAAAATTGAAGTAAAAGGTTACCAGAGGTCAGGCTGTCCTGCCTTTAAGAATTTCAAGGCACAGTTAGTTCTCCTTTATATCTCTCCAAGGTATCCTGAAATTAGGATCCTGCCTCATTTTACTTTGGAAAATACCTTTTGCATTTGATCAGGGTTTCTCTTTTTTCCCCCCAGACCAAAGTAGAATTAGAACAAAATCTCTATTATATTTTTAACACACGTACACAAAACCTACACAGTCCTTACAGATATCCTCAAAATTGTTGCATTTATACAAAACAGAAGAGAAAGAAAAATAGAGATTCCCTTACTCATGTTTTCCATCATTATTCAAATATTATAACTTTTTTCTCTTAAAAAAACAACAACCTTCCATTAACCCAATCCTCATATAGCTGCTTCTTTCTCTTTTCCATGAAAAAATTAAATTTCTTGAAAGAACTTATTAAACTCACTCTCTCTTTTTTTTCTTAAGACTATTATTTTTCTACATCCATAATTTCCCTAAATCTGGGATCTACAATCATTTTACTTGTTTACATTAAGTTCACTGAAACTAAATTTGTATTTACATATAAGTGACCTTTTAGTGGCATGTTTCTTTTGATTAACTCTTTTTACTTCTGTAAGCTACAATGCTATCTCAAATAATACCTTTATCTTATTTGCTACAGATATTCAACCACCTATTGCACATATATGCTTGAGTATCTTCAGATACATCATGCTCAATATGTGGGCATCTAAACTCATCATCTCCCAAACCTGCATCCTCTTCAGTGATCCTTTTACAGTGAATAGTATTAATGTCTATTCAGTTGCCTAACACAGGAGAGATATATCTGATTATGACAGCAATCTGTTTACAACTTTTCAATGGCTTTTATTTACTTTTAGGAAAAAGTCTACCCTCTTAATCCTGACTTACAAGTGCCATCATGATCTGGTCCCTCCTTCCCTCTCCAATCTCGCCTCTTATACTAGCCTCCTTTACCCTCTATAATCCAGTCACTATGACTGAATTCCTTTCAGTCCCTAGAAGGTCTCATATTTTCTCATTTATAAATATGCTCTCTCTCTTTCTCTGTCAGGAATATGTATCTACACTCTGTTTGATACGAATGATGGGGATGAGGGAAGGCATGTCTGTTTTTACCATTATATTCCTATCCCCCAAGACAGGGCTTGGCACCAAGTTGGCACGTGGTATAAGACTACACAGAAACATTCAGACTTATCAGTTACACTGTTCTAGATATTTACTGACTCTGGAAGTTTTTTGGTTGGTGTTGTTATTGTGATTTATTTGCTTGTTTGTTTTAAGGTAGGCTGATGAATTTTTAAATGTAAAAGCGTTTGAGAAAGAACAGGTACACAACTTATCACAATGATGTTTGGAAGGCTCTGTGTTTTTATGAAAAGCTACAATCATATTTTTTCAGAATCCCAGAGAGCAGACCTGGGTCTCCTTACTGTACATGAACCCCTTTTGCAATGAGAGCAATAGGCAAGACTTGAGTTTCAACCTTGGATCATTTTTGCCAACTTTTCTTTCAAATATAAATGAAGTATTTATGCTTTTTATGCCTAAGTCATAGACAAAAAGATATATTTTCTATTATTGTATATATGTTGAAAATATTTTTATTATTTTTCCTCATCTAGCTTATTGGTTAGGTTTTTTTGTGGTGTTTTTTGCCAATGTAGCTTTAAAATTTTAGATGCATAGACTAAAACAAATAAGAAATGTTAACATTATTTTAACTTTCATGTTTCTAAGCTTTAAATTTGTTACTAATAAATTTGAAACCTTATTTGTAATATTCATTTTTAACTACATGCTTTTAACTTTTAACAAAATTATTCTACATTCATAATGGTTATAAACCTACCTGACATTTTTATTAGTTTAGGTGGTTGAGATACTTGAAAACGTCAATGTAAACACCATATGCAATATATTCTAATTTCTTTCACACACAGTGCAGTCTTACACAAGTTACTCCGACACACACTGAGAATGATATATGAACTACAAATGCATTCATACTACCCACCTTTCTAAGAAAATATTCAAAATTTTAGTCTATTAGATTTTACAACTCGAATCAACAGAAATTAAATAGACAGCAAGATCATTTGGAATGATGTGTGCAATTTAATTCAAACACAAAATATTTCCTCCAGATTTTGCCACTATCACTGGTAGATTTTTAAATTAAATTTCAAGAGCTAGATGATTATGCCAGTACCACCGAGCTCATCAAAGTGACAGAATATTTTAAAGAGCTACTAATACATGTTCTTCATTAGCCATTAAAAATTTCACCTCCAGTT
Organism: Cnephaeus nilssonii; assembly: GCF_951640355.1. Taxonomy (NCBI): domain Eukaryota; kingdom Metazoa; phylum Chordata; class Mammalia; order Chiroptera; family Vespertilionidae; genus Cnephaeus; species Cnephaeus nilssonii. The sequence continues at coordinate 62,291,563 of NC_137076.1, read as the reverse complement.
ATTGGAACAGATGGAAGGAAAAGTACATCTTAGAAACAACTTGGCTAACAGGAGTATAACTTATCCAGAATAAATAAAAATGCAAATTGATGTTACTTTGCTTCAAATACTATTGAAAAGATGTTCAAAGTTTAAAGAGTAGTAGAGCTTGAAAATAAAAATTACTTTTTGAATACAATGCAAAACAGAAAATGGAATATGACTAAGAAGGAATATAGAAAATTAAACACAGAAATGAGATGACTTTATCTGTTTAATACATTATCATAGTGGCAGAACATTCAGGCAAAAGTTGTAGTATTTGATGAAGACTATTACTATTTAAGTAATGATGACTACTTTGATGACACTGCTGCTAATATAAACAAATTTCTCCCCCCCCCCCAAACTATAAATGAAAGTTTATTTAGAAAGTCACAGAAGTAAAAGAAGTAAGCTGTAGAAGAAATGGGCTCAGGAAACAAGTTACAAAGGGAAAAAGAAGGGTCCTTGGAGCCTAGGAGAAAGACAGAGACAAGGAAAAGGAACATGGGGGAACAATGTGGGAAAAGGGTACGGGTGTGCTCCACAGAGACAGCTACCTGAGAAGGGGGTGGGGAAAATGCAGGCATGCTGGAGAAAGAAAGCCAACAAATTTCTAACTTTCCACAATTCAGCCAGTGATTTGTGATATAAACTTCTATTAACTTTAATTCTGTTTACAAACTTTAAGGGTGCTAAGAATGGATAAACATACATTTTTGGAGTAAATAAAGCAGTTCAATCTTTTGAAGAGCTACACATTTATCAACTGACCTAATGATTTACTACATAAATTTATCAAGTTAATTCAGTTTCCTGAGTCTATATGATGAGCTCTTAAAACATGATAGCAATATGTTATTTGGGTAAATTGTGAGAAAGTGTGAAATTCTATACACTTAATACATGAAGGAGCTTTAGTTCATTATAATAAAGACTAGAGGCCTGGTGCATGGATGTGTGTGAGGGTGGGGTCCCTCGACCTGGCTGGCAATCAAGGCCTATCCGGGGGCCAGCCAGCAGTGGGGAGGGGCCAAGGGAGGTTGGCCAGCCAGGGAGAGGGGCTGCAGTAGGTTGGCTGTGGGAGTGCACTGACCACCAGGTAGCAGCTCCTGCATTGAGCGTCTGCCCCCTGGTGGTCAGTGTGCGTCATAGAGACTGGTCGACTGGTAGTTCCAGTTGTTCTGGTCATTTGGTCGTAAAGGTCACCTAGGTTTTTATATATAGATGCTATGATAATTAGAAGGCATCATGAATAAAGTGTTGAAAGCTGTGTTCTTTCATCATGACCCGATTGTATAATTTGTACATTAAATTAGCACATATATATCGCATCTGTGCAAGTGAAAATAAAAACTCTTGAAATATAACATTTGAATAATAAAATATGTAACACCATAAGGCTAGCTTTCTGGTACTTATATTCTTTAATGACAAATGGCTTGAAAATTTGATACTCACATGCTCTTACAAATTTTCAAATATATTTTCAAAGGCATTATGTTCCTGTTAGAAATACCAAGACCCATCACCTGTGTTTCTCTCAGGATAAAACAATTTATCTGGCAGAAATAGGGCAAAAGATCTTCACCTCCATCATTTGCCACAGTAAATAATCTGTTCTGAGCTAGAGACAGATTTTAATCAACTACAAATTTGATTTCAACAACTTCTAAGAAAAACCTCCAACAAATTCCATTTTCTCACCTAAATGACAGATGAATGATCTCCATTCATATTAAAGGGTTGGAGAGGAAAGTGAGTTTGTCTTAAGGCAGAGATAATTTTAGGAGAAAGGGAAATTGATGCTACAATTCTATCCCATCTCTTCTGATGGGCTGTGTCCGTCTCTGTCTCTATCTTTCTTCCTCTTATAATACTTTATTTTCCTCCATAGTTCTTATCATCTGACATATTACATATTAGTCTATTTGTTTATTATCTGTCTCTCCTTTCTGGTATGTAAGCTCCACAATGCAAGGATTGGTCTATTTGCTTGACTACCATATCCCCATACTTAGAACATTGCCTGCCAAACAGTAAGCACTTAAATATTTATTGAATTAAAGTTTTCCCTGTATTCTGAGAGTTCTTATTTCCTTAATTAATAACCCAAACCACCTATGACTAGATATCCTACTATCTTTGCCAAATGTCAAAATCAGGCTTGCTATATAATTTGTTGAACCATTGAAAAGTGAAATTGTTCAAAAAACATTCTTAAGGCGAACAGCAGAGCATTATATTAAGTGCAGACATGTTTGAGAGTGGGGCTCAGTGCAACTGTAGAGGTCTCACACTTATAAATCCTGCCATGTCCAAAATCCTTTATGTTTACACTTTTATATAACCAATAAGGTAAGAAATGCATTCTTTAACATCCCTAGATAGACCAATGTTTATAGATACCAAGCTATAAAAGGGATCCAACTTGAGATACATTTTAAGTATATACACTGAATCAACAGAGAAGGAAATGATTACAGAGAAGCCAAAATAGAGTGATACTGCTATTCAAACCACACTTCTTAAAAAAACAAATTTTACGCACCCTCCAAGGTCTGTTATTTATATGTAATATTAGACCTCTGTATGGTTAATATTATACCTGAAAACTACACACATGTTGGGCTATGACAGAGTGCTAAATAGATGATGGTGGCTCTCTATAAAGTGGTATTCATTCATAGTTTAACAGCCAGTGTATACCTAGGACTGGAAAAATCAGACATCATTTAAATATGAGGGGACAAAGTTGAAAGATTGCAAAAAAAGACAATGTAATTGATATGCCAAGTAGGAATGCCTAAGAGAAGAGGAGGTAGAGTTAATCAGGACTCAAAATTAGTTTGGTCAAAGGAAAATTAGACATAATGGAACAAATCAGAAATTGTAGTGGTATCATATCTGCAATGCTGTTACAGCATTCCCCTTCAGAGCACTCTGGCACATCATACAGTGCAGAATTTAGCAGGATCAGAATATAGAATTTAATCACCTACATTTCAGAACCCATATTTTTCCTAGAGTGTGCATAATCACAATCCCATAAATGCCAGTCACAATAATGTCATATGTACATTTAATCTACTGTAAAACTACATCTCAATGAAAAGCTATATTTAAACTAGTTGCCCGATGTCAAGCTTACATCCAGGACTTATTCCCGTATCCTTAAGAGCCACCCCAAAAGAAACCCACTTTTTATTTTATTTTATTGTTTAAAGTATGACATATGTCTCCTTTTTCCCTGATTGACCACTCCCCCCGGCCACTCCCACCCCCGAGGACAGGTTCCCACTGTCCCAGGGTCTCTGCCCAATGGTTATGCTTATATGCATGCATACAAGTCCTTTGGTTGATCTCTAACCCCTCCTCCCCTATCTTCTATCTGAGGTTGGACGGTCTGTTCAGTGTTACCTTGTCTCTAGATCTATTTCTGTCTATCAGTTTATGTTGATCATTACATCCACATATGAGTGAGATCATGTGATATTTATCTTTCTCCAACTGGTTTATTCTGCTTAGCATAATGCTCTCCAGTTCCATTCATGCTGTTGCAAATGGTAAAAGTTCCTTCTTTTTTATAGAAGCGTAGTATTCCATTGTATAGATGCACCACAGCTTTTTAATCCACTCATCTGCTGATGGGCACTTAGGTTGTTTCCAAATCTTAGCTATGGTGAATTGTGCTGCTATGAACATAGGGGTGCATATATCCTTTCTGATTGGTGTTTCTGGTTTCTTGGGAAAGGAACTAGCAGTGCACGAGGGTTCCTTTTTCTCCACATCCTCACCAGCACTTGTCCTTTATTGATTTGTTGATGATAGCCATTCTGACAGGCGTGAAATGGTACCTCATTGTTGTTTTGATTTGCATCTCTCGGATTATTAGTGACTTTGAGCATGTTTTCATGTCTCTTGGCCTTCTGTATATAGACACTTCTTTCGAAAGTGTCTATTTAGGTCCTTTGCCCATTTTTTGATTGGATTGTTTATCTTTTGTTAAGTTGTATGAGTTCCCTGTAAATTTTGGAGATTAAACCCTTATCTGAGATAGCATTGGCAAATATGTTCACCCATGCAGTGGGCTTTCTTGTTGTTCTGTTGATGGTTTCTTTTGCTGTGCAGAAGCTTTTTATTTTGATGTAGTCCCATTTGTTTATTTTCTCCTTAGTTTCCATTGCCCTAGGAGCTATATGGGTAAAGATACTGCTAAGACATATGTCTGCTATTTTGCTGCCTATGGAGTCTTCTAAGATTTTTATGGTTTACTGCCTTACATTTAAATTCTTTAACCATTTTGAGCTTTTGTGTATAAGTTGTGATCTGTTTCACTTTTTTGCATGTATCTGACCAAATTTCCCAGCACCATTTATTGAAGAGACTGTCTTGGCTCCATTCTATGCTCTTACCTCCTTTGTCAAATATTAATTGACCATAATATCTTGGGTCGATTTCTGGGTTCCTGTTCTGTTTCATTGGTCTATATGTCTGTTCTTGTGCCAGTACCAGGCAGTTTAGAGAACTGTGGCTTGGTAATATAGCTTGATATCTGGTATTGTGATCCCTCCAACTTGGTCTCCTTTCTCAGGATTGCTGAAACCATTTGGGGTCTTTTTTTATTCCAGATGATTTTTTTGAGAGTTTGTTCTAGGTCTGTGAAATATGCCATTGGTATTTTAATGGGGATTGCATTGAATCTATAGATTGCTTTGGGTAGTACGGACATTTTAATGATGTTGATTCTACCAACCCATGAACACGATATGTTCTTTAATTTGTTTATGTCTTCCTCTATCTCTTTTTTCAATGTCCTGAAGTTTTCTGAGTAGAGGTCTTTTACCTCCTTAACTTATTTAAGTTTATTCCTAGGTATCTTAATTTTTTTGGTGCAATGGTAAATGGGCTTTAGTTTTAGTTTCTATTTTTGTGAGTAAAAAAACCCACTTTTGTTCATGCTTCCATCCCATCCTTAAAATGCCATTCTTTGTTAAGAGCCTCTGAATATTCCCAGGGTTTAGGATAATATAGTTAGTTGAAGGACATTAGGGATAAAAAGGAGCACTTTCTTTCAATATAAAGAAATGCTAACTATTCATTTTAGAAAGAAATCACACGTTCAGTATAATCCAGGCTTGCTTTCCTATTCCAATTTGAACTTTGTATTTTGTCTACAAGAGTGAAAAATATAAAACACAATAAAGACATGAAGTTAGCATGTTCATATCAATTCATTCTACAGTAAGTCACCATATGTGTTGTCTCTCTGGCCTAGAAGCTTCTCTAATCTTCTAACAATAAAATACTACTGTCTCTATGACACTTGAGGTTGGATAGTTTCCAGTTATTTACTTTGTAATGACATCACAGATGAGTAATACTTGTGAACCAGCAGTTAGTAGCCAATGTTAAGAATTTCCCGAAAGGAAAGAATTTACGTGTTAAAAAGGATAAAAGAAGTTCTTATGAAAAAATTACATTTCAAAATAGCATATTTTGAAGTGGGAAAAAGTCTTCTCAAAGCAGTGATCACACTAGAACAGCTGTGATGACTGGATCTCAGCCAAAACCTTCACAAAAGCTCAACCCTGTTAGGATATAGCAACAAGGTGTCAAATTCAACCATTAGTTAATAGGATATAGGTCTTAATTAAATATTGGGCTTATGCCATCATAATTATGCTGAAGGCAAATTAGGCAGCAGGCTTACGTGAAAATAATCATAAAAATATATCTTCATAATAATATTCAAGTCAGGTTACAGAATTGTGTCCTTTCTGACCTATATTTAATTTGGATACATTTTGTCAATTGATTTCGAAATTTAAAATCTAATATCACAATTAGACACTTGAGGTTTAAAGAAAAGATAGAGAATTCTTTGATAAATGACCCACATTAGGCCTATGGTGGGTCTATAATTTTCTCCTTCAATGTTTTTGTAACATGCATGAAAGCAAAAAATCAAGAAAAAAATGCTTCCCTCATTTCATTCTCCACCTTTCTCTTTATTATTTTTCCCTCTGAATTAACAATAGTTTCATCAAGGAAAGACTTGGTTTCTTTTACTATTAGAAAATAAAAAAAAGTTAAAAGAGAGCGCTATAGTGTTTTTATAATCCACCCAAATGTCTTTTCTCTCCAAAGCTTCCTGCCCTTTCCCTCAACATGTGCCATTGATCCTGTATGTCAGGGTCACAATGTGGCTTACTTTTCATTGCAACGAACTTTCTGGGACACAAGAAATTTCCTGCAGCTGTAAGACCCATGGTACTCTTACAAACAAAAATGTTGGGAAAATATGGCAAATAATATCTAAAAATTTTAAATAAGTAATTTAAAACATAAACTTCACTTTTTCATTTAATCAGTATTTTGTTTTTGAGTTTTGGCAACAAAAACACTATCCACTAGTTATTGTGAGTTGTGTACAAAACACAAAACAGGTTTCTGTTATCATTTACATTATATTCCCAATGAGAAGAAATTATAAGCCACACAATATTGTTTAATAAAAGCAAAAGATCATATGGAAACAAGTGCACAAATGACTGTCACCTCTAGTAGAATGTCAACTCCATATAGGCAGAATTTTTGGACTTTTTATTCGCTCCTGAATCCCCAGGTCCCTCAACACACACACACATGGAATAAATAATTTGTCACAGACAATAAGCGCCATAGGATATTAGTTAAGATAAATATCATCAAGAGTTAGAGTACTCAGGAAAACAATATGTATTCATGCTCATTTTAGCTCTACACATTTAATTGTTGAAGTATGAGCATCATTTGGGTAGGTAAAGTCTGGGTGGGCATCAAGTAGAAACTAGAACAAAAGGACACCGGTATATAATAAACATTATGTAATTGCATGGTGTTAGTGCAATTAGACCAATTGAAAAAACAATATCAGATTGATGTGTGTGTGTGTAGAGAGAAGGGCCTCAGTCACCTAGTAGACTTACTAGCAGCCCTAGTTACTCCTTTGCTAAATACTGCACATTGCCTCTAGTATACACCCAATATTTACAAAGCTATACAATGTTAATTTCTATTCTTTCACTATATGAACTAATTCAAAAATTATTATGTTGGGATTAAATAGCTAGCCATTGGAATTTCTGAAAATACATTTCCCAGAGTTATTTCTAGGAAAGAACATAAAAATAACTTCCATTTAATCCACCATACATTTGTAACAGTATATTCAAACATCTTTATACATACCCACAAATTGTAATTAGATTACATCTTCCTTGTTTTACAATGGTAACTGAATAAATTATTTCACCAAGTCTTCTAAGCAACATATACAAGGTAGGGAAAAAGTAGATTTACAGTTGTGAGTATGTGAAACAGAGTTTACTCTTGTATTATTATTTATTTATTATTGTATTATTTTCCATATGAACAGCTGTAAACCTACTTTTGCCTTACCCTGTATATAAACTATCTCTTTGGAAAAAGCACCTCTGTAGATCTTATGCCATCGATTGTAGCCTAATATTTTATAATACTGTTGATCTCTGAAAATGTCATATTTCTAGGCCTTGTCCCTGAAATCACAAGAACAGTTGCTGTTAGATACCTATGTACAGCATCGACACTGATGTGCCAACATGCTGCACAGTTCATGTAGGAGCTCTCACATGAGTAATCCTGTAACCGATTATGGATCATTTTACGGTGTCAGCTTCATGCTAAGGACTGACAACTAAACCATATCTTACATGCAGCCAAATCTCTTCAAAAGCAGTGCAGCACTGAAAGCTGTCATTGAAATTACATGCTTCAGCAGTAAGCTTTTAACTGATTCACTATAAGTCAAGTAAAATCAAGAATTGAAAGATAATGTGAAGGAAAACCAGATCAATAACATCCTCATGCCTTTTGGGAGATCCACTGACAGACTGTGGCTTCAATGCAACATGAAACTCCCAACCAAGAAAATGTGCTGTTAACACAGGTCTTTTCTACAGCTGTCTAAGCAAGAGGGTAAAGCTGTAGTTGGACAGACAAGGGCAATAAATACATAATGGGGAAAGGGACTGGTAAATTTTTTAGGATTCTCCACATTAAGTGAATTTTCTACATAGAGCACAGAAAAAGGTTACATGAAATATTACCAAATATAACCAATGAATATATTTCAAATCTACTAATGTGGAATTCAGCCATTTAGGATGCATAGCTGAGGTTTTACAAAATATCTGCATAAAGTTTATGTTTACACATAGGCCCTTAATTTATTTTAGCCAATCTACTCTCATTGCAATTCAACTATAATACAATGTTTTCTTTCTGAAATCAGTAGTGTGTTTGCAAGATTTATCTGATGCCATGGAGAAGAAGCTTATAATAAACAAGTGGTTGTAACTAGTTGTAAAACTTGGGCATCCTCTTTCATTTTATCTCCCTATCACTCACAGAACAAAATGACTATATTATTTATTGTTAAGATCTCTCATATGTATTACTTCCTTTCCTATGTGGTAGGAACTATAATGGTCATAACTATAAATAAATGCTATCATTAATGAACTACTGCATATTTTATAGCACTATTTGAAAATTACTTCAAATAAGAGATGTAATATAAAGGTAGATTATTTCATTTGTAATAAAGGGTCTTACATAACACATTTAAAGTTACCATGATAACTTAAATATCAATCCATATGTAATAAAATGCCTAGCATTTGGTTCTGTCATAACTTATACAGGTAGCATTTGGTGATGGAAAGAAAAATAGTAACAATAATTTTTTTTAGTTCAATGCAGTAAAGAGATACTTTGAAAAGGAAAACATACAGGGACAAAAGTAGGTTTACAATTGTGAGCACATGAAACTGTTTATTCTTGTATTATTGTTTATTCACTAATTATTGTATTATTTATTTGTATTATTTGCCACATTGTTATTACTATTTTATACCCTTACTTATGATTTATCTTTTAGACAATAATGGCTGGAAATTTAACCTACTTTTCCCATTCCTGTATTTATGACATCATCATATATATAAAAAATTGTAGCATCATATATATAAAAAAGCCTAAGCAACCAAATAACCGAACGACCGAACAATCGGTTGCTATGACATGCACTGACCACCAGGGGGAAGATGCTCAATGAAGGAGCTGCCCCCTGGTGGTCAGTGCACTCCCACAGTCAACCTCCCATGGTCCCTCCCCCTGGCTGGCCAACCTCCCGTGGTCCCTCCCCCTTGGTCGCCCACCCCCCACCCCACCCCCAATCGGCCTTGATAACCAGCCAGGCTGAGGCCCGCCCCCCTACCTCTCTCCCCCCACCGCCTGATCGGCCTTGATCACTAGCCAGGCCAAGGGACCCCACCTGTGCATGAAATTGTGCACCAGGCCTCTAGTTGAAGCATAAATTTCTAACAGCCCTTTAGAGAACTAGGAAATTCAAATTAGAAGTTGATTTCAGATACAAAGTAGATATTTTCAGAAGTTTATCTTTCAAAAATTATCTGCATTTGCAGGGCCAACTCAAGTACAAATGCAGGCACCCTGCCTTTCCCCCAAATCCCTGCAACTTCCCTCACTACAAGGAACATCTAAGCCCTCATATGCAAGATCCAACCACAACCCTTTAGTCAACAATGGAAGCCCCGGCCCAACATTAGGGCCTAGTGGTAAGCACATTAACAGGAAACTCACCTTTGCATAGCCTTGGGGACAAGAACTATGGAGGAACTAGAGATGGTTCCAGGTCTAAATTCCATGGTTAAGGAGAGGAGACACTCGATTTCAGGTAAGCATGTCTTCTTGGCCTCTACAGTTTACTCATGCTGGAAAGGGGAATGACTAGTGGCAGGCAAAATGGGGGGTCTCTAAAGCATGCTTAGAGAGCAGGTTCACAATCACTGACTGTAAGGGTTGTAATGAGGGCGAACAATATAAAAACACATATTTGGGCATAGGTTGATAGCTTACCTTTGTCCTTAGCTATAGGTCTAAAGATGTTTATCCCCTATGCAAAGTACTTTTTGACTACTTATTCTCTTAACAGAACACTGTACTTGAACTTAGAAAAGCCTGTATAACCTGTTTTTCATAACTGAATGAATGATTAACTAGCCTATTGAATTGCAAATAAGAACTATTTATTTTGCCCATAAAATACTCTTCTAACAAAGCTGCAGATGAATGTTGTTTATGGCAGACACAATTATAAATACGTTCTCTCTGAAGTTTCTTACCTCTCCATGTTAAAGCACACTGAACTCAGTAACATGCAGCACTTAAAGACATAAAATACCATTTGCAGAGTCACAGTTTTTAAATATTTTGACTGTGAGTTGCAGGTGTTACATTTTTACACTCCTAAGAAAAGAGGTTTTTCGTAAGATATTAAGGGGAAAAGCGGGGAGAAGACAGAATGAAAGAAGGGAAAGAAAAAAGAGAAGAGAGAAAGGAAAGGAAGGAGGGTGGAAGAAAGGAAAAAAGAAAGGAGGAAACTAATATTCCTTAAAAAAAAGAGCACATTTAAAGTTGTTTGAAAACCTAGTTTAGAAATAATTTTATAAGATGAATACAGCTCTCTTTTCCTACTGTTAATGGCTTGTTAGTCGTCAAGGAAGATAGAGCAAGAGGAAAGTGAGGGGCACAGGTTAAGCAGCACCAATAGCACAGGAATAAAATCTAAGCAGCTGTTCTAAAACTCTTATCAATTTTCAAACAAATCAGGTTCAGAAAAGGGCACTCTGATATCACGCGTAATAACTTTAAGTTTTGTTCATGTCCAGTGCCTTAAGCACCCTCATTTCAGGGCTGAAATAGCAACCATAAAGGCAACTAAATTGTGATAAAAAATGAATAACAAAGTTTATAAACACTGAAGTAATTAAAAAAATTACTTTCATGAATATATAAACTCAAAAAAGCTTGAACGTAAACTTTTAGTTATTAATATATGTATGTGGTTCCAGATGGCAGTACGAAACAGAATTATCATCCCAAGTATTTATGTAAACTAAAGCACTCATCAGGAGCAATTTAATGAATGTAAATAATATTTAGAAACAATTTAAAGTTCAAATGTCAATGAAAGAGTTCTTTAGGAATTTATGAGCATTTATTTGTTGGATACAAGAAATATACAAGAAACCTGGTTTCCTATGCTTGAAAAATTGAACTTCCCCTTTATTCAAATTATTTCAGGAACTCCATAGAGGAAAATCATCCTATAAATAAAACACTGAAATCAAGAATTAGATTATATAAGTCAGATTAACTAGAGGACCAAAAATGATGCCATCCAGTAAGATATTCTATTTGCTAGTGTTTCAAATGCTTTAAAAGCTGTAACATTGAGAGATGTCCACTGGAGTAATAATAATAGACAGGTAGCTGAGACTAAAGAGTACAGTATTCATAACCAAAGCAAACAAATTTTAAAATGACACTTTTAAAATTCAAGTACTCTCTTGATAGTGCTTTATGTTTATTTTTAATTTTTTCTTCTAGGCAGGTAATTATTTTCATTAATTAATGAGATACTTAAATTTCTAAATCAGTTATTAAATGTATGTGAATAAATATGAAATAAAGTAAAAATATTGCTTACTTTCATCTATGTTTCTTCATCTCTTCTTTTATTAAGAATAATTATGTAACTGTTAAATATAACTACACAGTTAAAGATACCTAGCAAGTTTTACTATCAAGCATTCTGAAATGAACAGCTTATATCTTTAAACGATTCTAGACACTACTATACATTTTTCCTAATAGAGTATATTAATGTAGCACATTGTCATAGTGTTTACAAATAAACCACAAGAATAAAATGCCAAAAAATTGTGGAAATTGCATATTCATGCGGTAGAAGTTTCCTTAATCACCTTCTAATTAAGTAACTAGTTGGGGGTCCAACTATTTCCTCCATTCTCTCTGTAATATATTTACTAATAAGTATGCATTTGAAATCCTGACAACTATCAGATTACTTACTACGAGATCCTGGCATTTGTAGTTACCATGAATTAAGTTGAGTGCCCACCATGAGTCCACTGAGGTTATTTTCAACTCAATCATGCAATTTAAAACTGTGAAAGGTACAAGGTGATTTAATTAAGTATTATATAATTTGCTGCTATTTATGTGCCAAACAAACTCTGTGTGTGTGTATGTGTGTGTGTGTGTGTGTGTGTGTGTGTGTGTGTGTTTATATGAAAACTATGTCTATTGCTTTGGAAAAACTCAACAAAAGGAAATTAATTTTAAAATGCTGTTAAATTATCTGTGATTATACAATTCTAAAAAATTAAAGAAAATAATAAAAATTTTTAAAAACTTTATTCAAATGTAATACAGGTTGATTTTTAAGAGGTTTTTGTGGGGTTTTTTGTTTACATTTTCTCTTTCTCACCTCATTTAATTAAAAAACAACAACACAATTACTGACACCACATTGGATTATAAATATGAGAACACCAATTTATAGATCAATATTCAATAAAAGTACCTTAGTTCTACTTAAAAATGTTTGCCAGTGACTGTACATTAGCATGCTTTAAGCTAATAACATGAGTTGATAAAAACATCATTATAATATGTGAATAAACATTTTTAAAAATTTCAAGCTTGTGTGACTATTTGAATTACAATGACTTCAGGGTAAAATGGCTTCTTCATATTCTTTTGGGTCTTTTTTAAAAATATATTTTATTGATTTTTTTTTTTTTACAGAGAGGAGAGGAGAGGGATAGAGAGTTAGAAACATCGAAGAGAGAGAAACATCGATCAGCTGCCTCCTGCACACCCCCCACTGAGGATGTGCCTGCAACCAAGGTACATGCCCTTGACCGGAATTGAACCTGGGACCTTTCAGTCCACAGGCGGATGCTCTATCCACTGAGCCAAACCGGTTAGGGCTCTTTTGGGTCTTTTTAATGTAGGGATGTGCAATGTACTTCTTGAAATATGAATTAATACTCCAATGATTTAATTTGATCATATTAACTGTCTAAAAAGACAAGATAACTCAAAATTTAATTAATCCACATATTCACAAAAAAATATTTCAGAAATATTTAATTGTAAAAAATATAGAAGGATACCTCTACCAAACTTAACTGAATCCATCCTCTTATGTTATCTTTCTAAAAATCAATTTTCACTTCAACTGCATTTGTTCATGTATCTATTCAACTACTTCACTTATTTCTAAGCAGATACCTTACCAAAAATAAGTCACCTTCTCAGTACAAAGACCTCATTCATTTGTATTAAGAAGGATTTGGGCAAGGACACATCATTCAGTGAGACACATAGATTGAATAAGCAGGTGGATTCAACAGGGATCAGGGGAACTTCTGAGAAAGATAAAAGTATGAGCAGGTCCTCTATAACTTTCTTTCCAAAACCAGCATTAAATGATCAAAGAAAATAAGAACAAAAAAAGCCTATATATGTATAAATGTAAAAATCAGAAAAGGCCATCACTTCGTATCCCAACCTCCAAGGAATTCTGTCCCTATTATGTCAAGATTTAAAAAGACCATAAAGAGAAACATCAAACATTTCTTCAAAAGAAAGTATGTAGAGAAAACTCTAGCAGAGTCTCTCCAAAATGTCTTTAATTGAAGAGAATTAAAGGCTCTAGGAAATGGGGGACACTAATTTTAAAAATTTTTTCCATTGAACATTAGACAGCATCTGCGGTTGCCATGAAAATATGTCTTTCAGACCTCCTGCCACAGAGCGTAACTGATTGATATGGTCACCCTTTCCAAAGGCTTCTTCCACCAATGATGAGGAATGCAGTTCCATTCCTGTGAGACATGAAACTCCTCCAATTGGAGATTTTGGCTCAAGGAATCCCCTTCGGTCCGGATGAACCTTCTTTGGAACTGTATTGTAGTCTATGTCTCTTCCTATCAGCTTCCTTCCCTCCCTCTCTTCTTCACTGATAGAAAACCTACATGGTATCCAAGGCTCTCCCTGACTCCTTTGGTTCCTTGATAATTGTCCTTCACAGTCATTTCTACATATACACTTCTTGCACATGTAATATTATCTTTGTTTCCTGCTCCTCAGAAGATTCAAGAGCTGCCTAAGAAAACAGGCAATAGGATGAGGGCTTGGAACTGGCTCACTCACCATTGGGTGAGAAGTGCGTGGTCACTGAGAGTCCCTAGTTAACATTGGTGGACAAATTGCTAAAGAATTAACATGACCCAGATGATCTGAGAAACCATCCTAACATAGGGAAATGCCCCTTCAGGTGCAATATTTCAGACATTTTGAAAGATATGGGGTAACTGTGACTAGAACAGTGCAACTTACTGGTTGCTCTTCTGTTGAATAGATGACTGTTGAGGTACATTAGCAAACAGTTATAAACTAAATAGTAGGCCTCTTATCTCCTTCAGTAAAAGGAGCACATCAAAAGGCTAAGGAACTGAAACCTATAGAACCACAGGGTGCCAGTGACATTTATATATGAAATTTAAATGTTCAGCCAAAGTAGGTCTGTCCTGCTTTGATCAGGGCTGTGGCTGGGAATTCCTGGGATCCTGAAATAAGAAGTGGGGAAATCAGTAGGGATGCTCTGAGAATGTTTTGTTCTGAAGATTCCCCCTGAGCTCTATGAGCTTGCAGAGGTCACACATTCTTCCTTAGTAAGAGCTAGAACACATCCAGTGTTGGTAGACACTGCAGAGGCCTCTTCCTGTTAAATCAATAGGTACTTACTCCAAAAGATTCTTCCCTCCTCCCCTGATTACCAGGTCAAAAGCTAGAGTTAAATGCCACCATAACACTGCAGGTGAGCATGCTGGGCCTTATGATAGAGGAAAGACATCATTCACCAAAAATCTATAAGACTTAGCTAGCATGTTCCCATAGAAACCTAAGGAGCATGAATGGGATTGGATTTTGAAAATGTCTAATGCTTAAGACTGGATTAAGCATGAACTCATTGATTTGGGGGTACATTTGGCAAGTACACCAGTGAATGGGATAGACTCTAATAGAATAGCCATGAGAGAAAAATAAGGCCAAAGTGAGTGAAATTGAAATAAAGAAGCTGAGGGATGTGTGAATGCTCGAGTCAAAATATCAAGTACTAGTAAGCCCAGATAAATCACTACAGGATTATGTTCTGCAGGGGGCCCAAATTCAAAAGTTACCAGCACCAAAAAGAAGTTAAATGGTGGACTTCCTCTGAAGGCCAAAAATGCCAGGAGGAGAGGAATACACAGAGATGGAATTGTTAATATTCGTAAAAATCATGAGGTCACCAAAGTAACAGAAGCTTGAATAGTAAGAACTTGAACAACAAAAACCAGCAGGTCATAACCACCATAAAGACAGATAAAATTACCCACAGGAAGTTGTGGATATGGTCAATAGAGCATGATGGGGTCTCTAGGAACAAAATTAGCATGCAGCCAACAGAATCTACTAAGCATGTACAACCATAAAGAGGAAAGAATAAAAGAGACATAGACTAAGGGCAGCCACCTCAATAAAAAGCTATGATTCCTCATTAGGTTCTCAGAGTTTAGACCCAGAGCCCATGAACTGAAGGAGGTGTCTATGTCCGTAGGAGGAAGGCATCTACAGTAACGTGGCAAATGGAAACTAGTCTAAGGACTAGTCTAGTCATTTTCTTAAAGAGACCTATGTTCATTCACTCTAGAGAAGGCATAATATTTAGACATTTAAGATTACTGTACAAAGGTTCTGAGTTGACACTGATACGTAGAGCCCCAAAGCACCATCCTTGGCCCACTGGTAGAGTGAGAGGTTATGATGCAAAGTAATAAATAGAATCTTCACTAACTCTGGCTCATATTTGACCCAATGATTGCAAAGATCCACCCAGCAGTTATTTCTCCAGTCACTGAATGTATAATTGGAATTCATATACTATACTTGGCAATTTGTTTAAACCTCATAATAGTTCATTGTTCCATGGGTTAAAAGTTGTCTTTCTGAGGAATACCAAATAGAAACCTCTGAAACCTCCCACCCTAGCCAAAATAGTAAATTATGCTAGTATATAACATTGCATGGCAGTAGTGGAAGAGAGATTAGCATCACCACTCTTATTAGCTTGGTAGGCCTGCCAGAACAAAATACCACAGACTGGGTGGCTTAAACAACAAAAATGTATTATTTCAAAGTTATGGAGGCTAAAATCCCAAGTTCAAGATGTTAGTTGCTTTGGTTTCTTTTGAGACCTCTTTCCTTGGCCAGTGGATGGCTACCTCCTTCTATGACTCCATATAATCATTCATCTGCATGCACATGTCTGTGTCTTAATCTCCTCTTCCTATAAGGACATAAATCATATTGGATCAGGACCCACCATTTAATCTAATTTTACCTTATTTCTTTAAATCCATATCCAAGTACAATTACATTCTGATACTGGGTGATAAGGCTTCAATATATGAATTTTGGGAGGCAGAATCTAACACATAACACCACTGAAGTGTAAAAGCTGCAGAGGGGGTAGATAGTCTCTTTAATACCTCCATTTAACTCTCCAGTCTAGCCTCTTTGGACACTGGGTTTATCCTGGAGAATGATCATATGGTACTACAAGTATAACAAGGTAGCAGACTGACAGCAGATGTTATGCCAAATATGGCATCACTGCTAAAGTACATTAACAAAGACTCAGGTACAAAGTATTTGGCCATTGATTCTTTGACTGATTCCATTTCAATTTAGATTAGAAAGATCAGTTCACAGTCATGTGGGGTAGGCAATATATTTATTCACAGCTTTACATCAGGGTTCTATTAACTCTAAACCTTTGCTCATGTTATAGTCTGAAGAACCTGCCTGAAGTAAATATTCTGAACAACTTGAACCAAGATTATAGTGATTCATTACACCAATGCAATCATACTGATTGGACAGGATAAACAAGAGGTGACTGTATATCAGAAGTCTGGTAAGACAAATGTGCTCCAGAGAGTGCAAGATAACTTTAGGAAGATTTGAAAACCTGCCACTTTGGGGAGAACCAGGGGTTAGAGTAGTGATGGGCAACCTTTTGAGCTTGGTGTGTCAAATTTCGCCAAAAAACTGAGCATAACTTGGGTAGTGTGTCACTTTGAGGAAAAAACTAACTCCAAGATTCTAGTCGCAAATGTTTCATCCTCAGGAGCAGCAAATGTTTCATCCTCGGCATGCGGCCGCGTGTCATCAGAAATGGCTACACGTGTCAGTGCTGACACGCGTGTCATAGGTTCGCCATCACTGGGTTAGAGAGATGTACTATGACATCCTCTCCAAACTAACGAACATATTGTTTTACTTTACTTTCATTGACATAATAATCCTGTTCTAGTCTATACAGTATGTAACAAGGAAGGCAGCCAACTTTGCATGAGGCCCAGGCTAAGAAAGAGCCTTTCAGAGATCCAGGGTGTAGTGCAAATAGCTCTGTTGGTTGAGTCATAAAATTCAGAAGATTATTTTATGTTTGAGTTATCTATACTGGGGAAATATGCAATGTGGAGTTTATTAGCAAATCCAAACTGGAGCATTATGACATATGTTCTTTGGATTCAGGAACAAGGCCATCCATATGCATCAGAAAATTATACACATTTTAAAAAACAGGCTTGGCGGAGACAGAATGTTGGAGTATGGTGCTCTAAGTGACAGTGTGCACAGAATTGCCCACTTTGAGGTCACTTCTGTAGACCTAGAAAATCATAATCTGACCTTGACCAGCATCTGACCATTATAACATGAAAAGGGAGCATCTGAATTGAGCTTCCATAGACAAGAGCTAATATGTTATATTTCCATATATCTCAGACCCTCCTGTCATCAACCACAGCTTATCAATGTCCCTATCAAGTTTACACTTTTAACTGCATTGGACATTTGGAGATCCCACTCGATCAGCTTAAAGAGGACAAAAATGTCTCAACTTGGTTTACAGGTTTTCTATCTCAGAATATGGGAGCAAGATTAAAATTGGTGTCAGCTGTATTTCAGCCACATTTCAGCATGGCCTGGAATGGTAGTAAAGATGGAAAGTATTCATTTCAGAGCTGCAAACAATGCATCTGTATATCTACTTTTTAAAAATATATTTTTATTGATTTCAGAGAGGAAGAGGGAAAGAGAGAGATAGAAACATCAATGATGAGAGAGAATTATTGATCAGTTGCCTCCTCACACCCCACATTGAGTATCAAGCCCACAACCCAGGTATGTACCCTTGACAGGAATCGAACCTGAGACCCTTCAGTCCGCAGGCCGACGCTCTATCCACCGAGACAAACCAGCTAGGACTGTATGCCTACTTTATGTGAAAAGAAAAGTGACCTGATATAAGAACACATATGGAAATTGACAAGAGTATTGTGGAATGGGTACAAAGAATGATGATTCTGTATTACAGATGAATGCTCACCACTGAACATCACCAGAGAAAAGGCACTAAACAACCAAGTAGACAAAATTAGGTAACACAGTTGCTAAGAGCCAGTCTTTGCCATCAGAGTCTCAAACTGGTAGAGTGGGCAGTGTGATGATAACACAGATGAAGGTACGGGTTCCCCAAAAGAACACACCTTTTTAACAGAATATGGTATTTCAAAGATCTCATTAGACTCCTTGTGTCAATAGCCAGCAGAGTAGAAGAGAAATCACCATCATAGATGCCTTAACACTATAATGGCAGGAAAGAACATGTGTAGAACAGGTGATCCATTCTAGTACTTCCTGTACTCACTGACCCATTGTACTAGTAACTACAGATAAACAGAGACAACAACTTGGTTTGAAAACAGCATGATTACCACCAAGGGCTCACACACATTACAAATGAATGTGTGGGTCATAGTACTAGTCAAGTTAACAAGATCTACCAAAGTGATGTCTGAAGATGAGAAGAATTTTGGACAGGCAGTATAGAAGGAAGAGGATAACCTAGAGTTCCAGTGCAACAAAAGAAGCTATAGTTTGTTCCATGAGCCTGCCCTCTTCTAAGTTTCTTTGCTGGAAGAAAGATCACAGAAACCATGGAGCTGAAACATAAATCTACATAGAGAAAGACCTGCCCAACAAAAGGCATGGACTGTGGTGGTCATGTAAAGGTCCCTTTTGGGAGTCATAACCACATTTTCACAAACACTTCCCTTGGCCTACTTTCAAGTGAATGGTGACTGAGCATGGCTATAGGACCAATACAGTGAGTTGTGGAGTTCTTTCAATGAGTGACTTTTGCTTGAAAACTTATCCTTATATTGGCCAAAATATTCATAGAACTATGTGACACTCTGAGTTTCTTTTTCCCATTTGTTCTTACCTCTCTCTCCTGCATCACAAACTGAAGGCTCTCTCCAGCCTCACCGTTTGTTCTTCTTTAACATTTAAAAGTATTTCACTCCAATAAATCTCTTGCACATCTGAACCTGTGTTTGTGGCTGCTTTTAGAGGATCTGAACTAAATGCATCTTAGAACAAGCTGCCCTTGGAAAACGAAGCACTGTAAAATTAACTTATTCACACTAAAATAAAAACAGCTCCTATTCTTATTAACTCTATAGAACAATTTAGGAAGAATTTGGTATTTTAAATCAATAAAATACAAAAACACTTCCTTGAAATACTCAGGTCAATGAAGAAAAGCACTATTTTGAAAATATTAATATGAACACCATGTTTCAAAATATGTGGCATATAACATACTTTGCAAGCAGAGGGATGCTAACATCAAATTTTGTATTACTATATAAAAAGGAAATAAACTTAGTATTAAATCCAATAAGCTGGAAAACTAATAAGTTTAATGATAGTGGACAAAGGCATCATTAATAAAAAATAAAAATAAATCATAGAATTCATTTAAAAATAAAGATCTGTTTAAAATGACCAGTAAAATATACAGATCTCTCAGTAACATAATAAAGAATATAACCCTTTCCTGCTCCAGGCTTAACTCAAAGTTGGCTGCCCTCCTTATCACCTACTATATGGACTGGAGCACTATTACCAGGTGTCAATGTATTCCTTTCAGAATCTAAAGGGGTCTGCCAGGAACTATACAAATCTATAAGTATTTTTAAATATAAAGAAATTTAGTGTGTAGTTTTACACTAAGAAATGCTGAAAGTAGATTGCTTTATATAAAATATAAATCAACAATTCACACTGTCTCAGGGGGAAATAAAAAATAGAATGATAAGGAATAAAAGTAGAGGAAGTTTTCAAATATATTACTGTAATTAAAGTTGATAATTATCAGCCAATTTTCAAAGCATACTGTTTCAAAATTTGAATATTTTACTGCTGTTACATAAGCACAACTTAGAAAAGATGAAAAAATTGCCATATTATGTTCAAAATTACTACCATGTCTGAAAAATACAATAAAAATCTACAACCTAAGAAAATTTATGAATTTTGAAGCAGAACTCTTAATATTAAATTAAATACCATCATGTATCCTCTTTCAAAATTTATTTTTATTAAATTTATTAGTGGGACAGTGGTTAATAAAATCATATAGGTTTCAGGCGTACACTTATTTCTATGATGCATCATCTGTAAATGGCATTGTATGTCCACTCCCCAAAGACACATCTTCTTCTGTTACCATACATTCAACCCCTCTACCCTTCACTACTTCTCCAACCCCCTTTCACAGCCTGGTGTCCATGTCTATGAGTTTTGTTTGTCTTGTTTATTTGTTGATTGGAATTTTATGCAATAAGTCAAGTTTACTAAAGAAAAACATACATGGGTAAAAAATTAGACAATGACTTCACATAATTAATGGCAGTAATAGCAAATAAAAATATGTTTTCAAAATAATTGGGAAAAATTAGTGTATTAAAATAAATGGAAATTTCAGATTCCATTCTGGATTTTAAAATATAGAAAACTTCAAAAAACAAAAAGCTGGAAGTACTTATATAAATTTTACTAAGATTTAAATGGTTTGCAACATATCAAAAAACAACAAAAAAACAAGTTTATAGATATTTATCATATTAATGTGAACATTTAATAATATTTCATTTAAAATTTTATGGAATTTTATGAAATAAAATGAAAATATTAACTTGGTAGAAAAAGGCATCTAACTATATACTTATAAATAGAAATTAATCAAAGGGATCTTTAAATTATCAGGAAAAGTAAAATAAAACAAAAATAAATTTTTAGAATATTATTAAATGTTTCTAAAAATTTATTTTATAAAATATGCAGATTATTAAAATTCTCTGTAACATCCAAACACCAATATACATTTCAAACATATTCAAAAGAAAAAAATTTAAAAAATAAAAGAAACAAATCCTAAATTAAACAACAGGAAATATAAATTATCATATGCATGTACCTGGTCTTGGGACAGAAAGGGCTTTGATATGGGATGTGAATAAAAATATACTATCAAAAATTATTGATAGAAAATAGAAGTTTACAATGTGAAGAAAAATTACACATAAACATAAAAAGCAAAAGGAATATAAGGGAGATTATTTGCCCCATATCTGGCAGCCTATAAAAAAATTAAAGTTATATAAAAACAATAAATGCTCTAGTTGAAACTGAGGTAGAAATGGTAATGTGTAAAAAAATTTTAAATAGATAAAAATATATGACACTTATGACAATTAACCAGCTAAAGTTACTTCACTTTGCATTTAATATAAATAATTCAAATTAAAACATCAATAATTTTATATTTCTCCTTTGAAAAGATATTTATCAAACATAATCATAATACCAAGAATGGTGACTGTGATAAAAACATAAAATGGTTCATTTGCAGACACCTATTTCTATAATTTTATTCTTAAAAATTAGCAATACATTTATATGAAAGGACATTCACTGAAACATTGCTGTGATTATGAGAATTTTGAAATAGATTAGCTTAATACATTTTCATACAACTCCAGAATAAAAGCTATATTGTAGTAGGGGATGTTAATATGAAATACAAAAATGTTCATATTTAGTTTAGTGAAAATTATAATGTACAAAGTTAAGTATGCAGTATTATTTCTACTTTCTCTAATAGGATCATATGCACATGGACAAAGATCATATATATGTATACACATTTTTATACTTACGTTCATATATTTTTCTAAGTGAGAGGTTTATTGATATGTTTAAATAAATTGTGCTGGGAGTGAGAAGAATCAGTTCTATGATTTTTTTATAAGGTTATTTGGTAAGGGATTAAGTGAATATACATCACTGAAAAAATCCCCTGGACCTCCTTTCTGTTCCTATAAGGAAATACAATGATCACTTTCATGAGAGCTATTTGGTAAAGCCAAATTACTTTCTTGCTTTTTATCCATTGGAGAGCAGTTATATACTCAAAATCAATCAGAGAGAAAAACACCACATAGGGTTCTTTAGGTCTCTGTATGCTTTACAAATGTTGCCATGGCATTTCGCTAAATAGCAGCACAGGGTGATAAATGCATAAAGTGGTCCCTAAAGTCCAGTAAAATATTGGACACAGCATACTGGTGATTGTGCAGAGCTGTGGGCTAGCATTACATTTTGCAAATCAATAAGGCAGACAATAATGTCTACTCTAGGAGAGAAAGAGCAAAAAATATGAGAAATGAAACTGTTAAAAATGAAACTTTCACTAAGTGAAGAAATATATTTTACAACACTGAAGTTAAATTATTGTGCTAATAATAGAGTGACATTATAGCTGATCACCATCAATTGAACATTTTTAAAATTATTTATTCCTTAACAAAAAAAATGTTTCTTCAGTAATTGGTACATGATACTAACCAGTTTTTAGTACACTTTGGGACAGATGGGCATTGGACTAGGATAGAACAGGCCTATTGACAGTGTTCTGAGTTATTGTTACATTGAGAATGTAGGTTTTAGCCTTTGAGAAATCACAGAAGCATTACATTTGACTTCACAATTATGGTCATAATTTCTCTCTTCTCTCCTCTGTCTTGCCCCCAGTAGAGAAGCAATTCACTCAGTTAATATTTTAAAAGTCTATGTTCTAGGCCAGTGGTCGGCAAACTCATTAGTCAACAGAGCCAAATATCAACAGTACAACGATTGAAATTTCTTTTGAGAGCCAATTTTTTTAAACTTAAACTTCTTCTAACACCACTTCTTCAAAATAGACTCGCCCAGGCCGTGGTATTTTGTGGAAGAGACACACTCAAGGGGCCAAAGAGCCGCATGTGGCTCGCGAGCCGCAGTTTGTCAACCACGGTTCTAAGCTATTAGAAGAGATAATGAAAGAAAGGTGAAAAGGATTTTTAATTTGAGATATAACTTTATGAGTAGCTATGAGCTGAGAGCTGGGACTCAATTGTAAGGATAGTAATACAAGAACAACCTACCCCCTCCCCTCCCCTCCCCTCCCCTCCCCTCCCCTCCCCTCCCCTCTCTCTCTCTCTCTCTCTCTCTCTCTCTCTCCACACACACACACACACACAAAGACACATGCACACAAACTATGCTAAGCTATTTACCAAAGAGCTTCTAGAAACAAGAGATATCTATACACTCAGTTTCTAGGCAGACAATAAATATGGAGAATAGGGTAAAGGTTATTGTTTCACAACTGGGTGCAGAGAATGAAGATCCCTAAATACCAATTTCTTCAAGTGCTTTATGTTCCCTTGTGAGACAGGTAATAGGAGGACTGAGTGTCCAAAGTAATTTTAGAATCCTGGTTTCCGAAATATTGGTGCAAGGCAAGGCCACAATATCTCTAGCAAGGAAGGGATTTAGATCTTGTTAGATAGGCATTAAATAATGGCCAAGCAATTTATTTAAAAATAACTTATTTAGGGTCCATTGTCCAGTTCTGCGTGTAAGGATCTTGAAAGTCATCAAGACAAGTAAAAGCTGAACAGATTGAAAAGAAAAAAAAAATTTCTCGGGTCCCTAAGAGAGGGAAGAACACAGAACAAACCATTGCCCCCAAGACTGGAGAGAGAGGTAGAAATAGATCATCTCTACTTACTTGACCAGAGATCCCAACATGAAACCACCATGAGCACCAGAGAGGGAAGAAGAGTTAGGAAACCTTAACTGCAAGTAAGGAAATGCTGGAGGCTCAGTGTGGACAAGCCTGAGGTTAAGAACTCCAGGGGAGTCCAGTCATAGGGGGCCCCCACAACACTGCAAGATTTACTTAGAGGAATGTAACCCGGTTCTCACAGTAAATATTGCAGAAAAATCCCCTTGGTCTTCTGGCGGGGAGGAAAAAATACTCCAGGGCACTCCGTTCTTAACAAGACCTGTTCTCTTGGGTAAGTCGTTAACTAAAGCCTAGTTAACAGAGAAGGAAACAAAAGAAATACAGGTGAAGGAATTAAGAAGTATGAACTGCCAGTTACAAAATAGTAACAGGTATGTAAAGTACAGCATAGGAAATCTAGTCAATAATACTGTAATCACTGTGTATGATGTCAGGTGGATAACTGACATATTGAGGTATCACTTAGTAAGATATATAAATATCTAACCATTGTGCCATATACCTGAAGCTCACATAGTATTGAGGGTCAACTGTAACTGGAAAAAAAAAAAAAAGGACTGAAAATTTCCCCAAATTAATGCCAGACACCAAACCACAGACTCAGGAAACTCCAAAAAGCGGCAACAACAAAAACACCAAGCACCAAAATAAAACAAAGAACACCTGTGCATATCATTTGCAAACTACAGACAATCAAAGGTAAAGAAAAAAATCCTGAAGACTGAGAGGGGTTAGGGGGGAACCTTACCTACAGAGGAACAAATATAAAAATGACATTCGAATTCTCAGAAACCTTGCAAGAAAGTAGAATAAAATGTTTTAAATGTTGAGAGGAGAAAAAGAAAACCCACAAACCTGGAAATCCTTATCCAAATAATCCTTGCAAAGTGAAGGAGCAAGAAAGGACTTTCTAGGACAAACGCCAGGAGACTAGTCTTACAAGGACTGTTTCTGAAAAGCTCCTTGGAGGGGGAAACAGCATGGAGGCCTTCCCAGTCTCCATAGGCGCTGTGCCCAGGGCTGGGTGCCCAAGGCCAGGACTCACCTGAGCAGGGGACATCCTGGAGGCGGGAGTGGCTGGGGCTGCAAGCGCCCTAGAGGCCGCATCTCCAGCTGCAGAGGAGGGAAGTGGAAAGCACCTCCAGTGGGAGTTGTGGAGCGGATGTGGTCTTCCCACATTCCCTCCCACCCCCCGCCCCCTGCCCCTCCTGCCCAGGCCAGGCGCGGGCCTGATGGAAACTCTGGTGGTGCCCAGGCGGAGTTTCCACAGGCCCCTTAAAGCTGCCTTTCACTTGCCGCTAAAGGGCGGAAAGGATTCTTTCATCGCGAGAATAAAGGAGACCAATCAGGAGGGGTCTTTTTCAGTCAGGCGCCTGGCAGGCAGCCCTGGGACCTCGCCCAGCACGTGCATCCTGCAGGCAGGTGTGAGGTGTTTCCAGGCTGAACCCGCCCTTGGTCCCAGCCTGTCCTGTCAGTGGGATCTGAACCCGCAGGTATGTGAACTAAGGTGAGAGGCTTGCAGGATGGTTTCCCCCTGGACCTGCGCTTTTAAAAATCTTTCTAATACTCCAAAAATCATAGAAAAGTCAGGATTAACAATGAGTGGAATGGATGCGTTTGAATTTTATGGAGTTTTCTCGGGTCAAATTTTGGCTAACTTTAAAGCTATGGATTCGGATTGGTTTGCACATAACTACGTCGGTAGGAAAAACAAGGTTGGATGTGTATAGCAGCATTAGTCAAAATTGCCACAACTTGGAAGCAAACAAGATGTCCTTCATTAAGTGAATGGATAAACTGTGGTATATCCAGACAATGAAATACTATTCAGCACTAAAAGGAAAGCATTATCAAGCGCTGAAAAGACATGGAGGAACCTTAAATGCACATTACTAAATGAAATAAGGCAATCTGAAAAGGCTATATACTGTATGATTCCAACTCTTATACATGTGGAAAAAGGCAAAACAATAGAGAAGGTAAAAACACCAAAGTTTGCAGGTTGGTAGGCAAGGGGACATGGGAGAGAAGTATGAATAGGTGGAGCAAGAGACTTTTAGGGCAGTGAAAATACTCCATTTCATACCAAAATGATGGATACACCCCTTTAAACATGTGTCCAAACCCACAGAATGTACAACACTAAATAAACCATAATGTGAACTATGGACTTGGGTGATTATCATGTGTCAATGTAAGTTCATCAATTGTAAAAAATGTACCACTAGGTGGGGGATGTTGTTCATAGGAGAGGCTGTGCTTGTGTGGAGGGGGGAGCGGTATATATGTACCTTCCCCTCAATTTGTTGTGAACATAAAATTAATCTAAATAATCTTAATGAAACAACAACATTGTTTTTTAAATCATATATTAAAGAGAGAAGGAAAGTAGGTTTGTTTAAGACATAAAGAGGTAAAAAAGAAACTCATGTTGGGCATGTAGAATTATATTAAGTAAAAGCAGAATCAGAAAAGCTATTTAGCAGGAGTGCAATTGTTATTAGAAGAATGAGCACCCAGGGAATTTCCCACAATATGGTTTGAAAAGTCAAATGATTGCCAAAGTCCATGTTTTAATAAGATTCTTTAGAAGACCTATAGACCTCTCTGAGGTTTGTCTTTTTGTCATAAGACATTTCCCATCAGTGGCCTCCAGAACACATGTAGAGATTAGTCAGTTTCATTCTTGAGATCTCTAATTTGTCTTGTGGAAAAATGACACATCAATAAAAACCCATTACTTCAATCAATATTTCAGGAAGCCTGGAGAGCATATGCTTGCCAGTGATGGTCTATGTAATCACCACAAAGGAAATGTGGACAGTTCTTCCTACCCTTTTTAATGGATACTAGATATCCCATCAGAAAATATCAAGCCTTTCCATTTCACTAATAAGGAGGTGCTATATAATTGAAGAAACTATTGGAAGCCCAATGAAAAAAGAAATAATATATTCAGTGGGAAATGGTCCTTTATAAATAAATATCCCTCACGTTATTTTAGAACAATTACTTGAGAAAAATTATCCTTAGGAGAACTAAAGCTTTGAGAAATATGGTCTCTGTAATTGCTATTGTAATCAGTTATATCCTTACACTAGAGGCTCAGTGCACGAAATTTGTGCAAGCGGGGGGGTGGGATGTGTCCCTCAGCCCAGCCTGCACCCTCTCCAATTTGGGACCCCTCAAGGGATGTCCAACTGCCCGTTTAGGCCCGATACCACGGGATTGGGCCTAAACAGGCAGTCGGACATCCCTCTCACAATCCAGGACTGCTGGCTCCCAACCACTCGCCTGCCTGCCTGCCTGCCGGATTGACCCTAACTGCTTCTGCCTGCCAGCCTGATCACCCCCTAACCACTCCCCTGACAGCCTGATTGATGCCTAACTGCTCCTCTGCCGGCCAGATTGCCCCTAACTGCCCTCCCCTGCCAGCCCGGTCACCCCTAACTACCCTCCCTTGCCGGCCTGGTTGCCACCAACTGCCCGCCCCTGTAGGCCTTGTCTCTCCCAATTTCCCTCCCCTGCCAGCCCAGTCACCCCCAACTGTCCTCCCCTGCCAGCCTAGTCACCCCCAACTGCCCTCTCCTGCAGGCCTGGTCACCCCAAACTGCCCTCCTCTGCCAACCCGGTCACCCCTAACTGCCCACCCTGCAGGCCTGATCACCCCCAACTGCCCTCCCCAGCAGGCCTGTTCCCTCCCAACTGCCCTCCCCTGCTGGCCATCTTGTGGCGGCCATCTTGTGTCCACATGGGGGTGGCCATCTTTGACCACATGGGGTGGCCATCTTATGTTTTGGAGTGATGGTCAATTTGCATATTACCTCTTTATTATATAGGATAGGATACTTACTCTAATACCTCTACTTTTTAATAATAGTGGTTCTACTTTCTAAATAAGGGGGAGGGGAAAACATCAACAGCACCTAGCTCTTTCTTCCTATCCTTTTCACACATTTAAGTATTTGGGATTGCTAAATATTAAACTCCTAAAACATTTTCAAATAATATATTGCTTTAGTTTCTTCTTACATATGTATCTATCCAGCCATCTATCTACTTATCTATCTATCCATCTATCTATTATCTACCTATCTATCAGTATATACCACTGTCTCAAAAAGAATTGCATATGGCACACTTTCACATACATTATTCTTTGTTTGTAATTTATAAGATGCTGAAGCCTCGGTGAACTTCTGTCAGTGATTAACTTGTTTTATTTCTATTGAAAATTATGACAACTGTCTACATTAGTAATAGGTAAAAATATAAGTAATATATATGACTTTGCATTTTTTCTTATTAAGGTGCATTTAAGGTGTTATGTGAAACCCAAGAATGTTTGATAATATGATGTTAAAATAATTTTATGCAGAAATCATCAATGCAATATAAAACTATAATTGTGGCCCTAGTCAGGGCTCGTGCAGGAGGCAACCATCCATGTGTTTTTCTCACATTGATGTTTCTGTCTGTCTTTTCCTCTCTCTTCCACTCTCCTTAAAAATCAATGGAAAAATATCTTTGGGTGAGGATTAAAAACAACAACAAAACCATCAATTGGGTATCTTCAAACTGTCTTATTGGGTAAAATTTTTGGTTTGTTTTAATATTACTCTGGATTATAAAATTTACCTGTTTTGAAACCCTACTTTCTCTAAGTTATAGCCAAAATTATTCTGCTATCATTTGAGCTGAATTCATTTTATTCTAACAAGATGATAATTTTTTCTTATTAAGCTAAACTCAGTTTAAGGCATTTGCACAATACTTAACCAATATATTTCAACAAATAAATCCCTCTTTTAAAAAAGCAGAAGAAAACTTTAAGCTCAATTTAATATAGTTAAGCAAGCATTTGGAAATATTAAGGGGGGAAAATAGATGAAAAATTCTGCTGTAGAGTTAGATCTGATAGCTTTGTGTATTTAAAATCCTCTTTGTTATTTTTAAGCCTCCTTGCACATATTATCACATAATGCAATTCAGTATTTGGAGAACTCTATTACTGAAATGCACAGTTTATGGGAAACAATTGAGATGCAAGGGAAAATGTAGCTGGCCATAGAAAAATCATACCCAGGAGACTAAAACAAACTTTTTTATCTACTCAAGGGAAAAAAGAGTAATTATTATTTGATATAATGTATAATGCTTTTTAATATTATACAGCCAATAATTGTTACGGAATTAAAAATGTTAAAATTACCAAATTTTTTTAAAAAAATATCATTTTTGCTTACACTTTAGATAATAGATAGCTATCACTACTGATAATAGACACTAAAAATTAATAAAGGGATATTATGAACAACACTATATCCAAAAATTAGATAACTTAGATTATAAGAACCAGTTAAGACACAAACTGACAAAAATCACACAAACATAAATAGAAACTATGAATAGGATTATGTCTTTTTAACTAATTGAATTAATAACTAATAACCTTCAAAAAAAGAAAACCTGAAGCTTAGATGGATTTACTGGTGAATTCCATCAACCATTTAAGGAAGAAATAATGCTAATTCTTGATGCCCTATTTCAGAAAATAAAAGCAGAGAGAACACTTCCTAACTCATTCTATGAGGTTCAGAATTGCCCTAATACAAAAATCAAAGACATTCTAAGAAAGTAAACTACATACCAATATCTTTTATGAACATAAATGCAAAAGCCTTAACAAAATATTAGCAAATGTAATCTAACAATGTCTAAAAAAGAATTATATATAATTATCAAGTGGGATTTAATTCACGTATGCAATGGAGACAGAGACTGAATTTTGTGCACCGGACCTCTATTTTTTTTTTCATAAAATACTATATAAGCATCAAAATATCCGCAATGGTCATCTCTATAGGTAGTATCACTTCTCATTGAGTTTTATATTTTCCAAACTTCTTAAATGAACAAGCATTCTGTTCCAATAAAAAATGTATGTCTTTGCATTTTAGGTCATTCTAAAATATGACCTACATTCTGTGGGTTTGGACACATATTTTGATTTGCTAAATCTGAGTTTTTCTGCATCTCCTCCAAAGGAAAAAAAAAAACAAAAAACATTGACATCAACAAGAAAAGCAAATAAAACTAACCATAACAAATACTTCAGCACATCAGGAAATACAGATCATTACAAACCTCATCTTATGCATAATTAGAGAAATAAACATGATATTCCAGTAGCTGCCTCATACTGGAGCCCTGAATTGAGAGTGCATGTATCCAAGAGACTGCATGCAAAAGAGAAGAGGGGAGCAGAGGGCTCAAAGACATAGACAAAATCATCCCAGGAAGAAAATTTCTTTTTGCTACATGAAAGAAAAACAAAATAACAACAACAAAAAAACACCTGAAAACAAGTCTGAGACCTGACAGATCTTAGCAGCAGATAAAGGGAAAATACTTGAACACATATAATGACTGAGATGGAAGTCATAAATATCAGTTGCTTCTGGGAGATTAGGAAGTAAAGAGCAATAATGTGTGGACAAGAATTGAATAGAAATAAAGAACAAAGTGGGTATATTAGGAAATCCTGAAGGAACAAAAGCAAACTACAAGGTTGAAAGACCAAATACTTCCCTCAATACCACCAAAGGAAAAAGTTATGAGGGAACACTTTGCAAAGCATATGATTGCGTATCATTATGCCATACACCTGCAACCAATATAAAATAATATTGAAAGTAAACTGTAAGAAAGGTCAGTCTTGAACTGATAGTCTTGTAAGATACTTCTAACCCTTAACATTTTGCCCCAAAAAACAATAAAAAAAAACTAAAATGGAGCAAATAACTATTAAAAGACAATAGAAATTGAGAACCAATATATTTCAACAAATAAATCCCTCTTTTAAAATAGCAGAAGAAAACTTTAAGCTCAATTTCGTATAGTTAAGCAAGCATTTGGAAATATTAAGGGGGGGAACACATAAATAAGAACTTCAAAAATTAAACACATAAATGGACAAAATCCAGGAAGATATGAAATAGTGATTGAATTTAAGATCTACCTTTACTGAGACTGACTTGAGGCTTTTGGAACTGGTAAAAATTTTGCTTAACTTGGCTCAGTTATCAATTCAAATGGAGATGGCAGCCAAGAAATCAAGAGAAGACTGAGACTCAGAGGGCAGCAATGAAATAATTAGGAAAGATCAAGAGCAAAGATGTGTTATTAGAGAAAAGACTAAGGTCATCTATGCCCTCATGTTCCAGTTACTATGTACAAATGCAAAAGTTGGACAGCGAGGAAGGTTTATAGGGGAAAAAAAAAGATTCATTTGAATAATGGTGTTGAAGGAGAGTTTTACAGATAGCCTGGGCCGCCAGAAAGTGGGTCTTAGAGCAAATTAAGCCTGAAATATTGCTAGAGGCAAAAATGTCAAAACTAAAAGTCTCCTACTTCAGGTATATCATAAGAAGGCTGGGATCTTTGGAAAAGACAATAATGCAAGGAAAAATAGAAGGCAGCAGAAAAAAAGATGAAATATGAGACAGATTGATTCTATTAAAGAAGCTGTAGGCACGAGTCTATAGGAGCTGAGCAGGGCTGTTGAGGACAGGACGTTGTGGACATCACTCATTCACAGGGTTGCCAGGAGTCAGAACTGGCTCAACAGCACATAACATGACACATGTCTTAAAGTGAGTGATGATGATACTGAAGGGCATTCTAGGGACAAAACAGGCAGGTTTAGGGAGTCTTAGAGATAAAGAGGGTTCATGGGAGAGGAATGCATAGATGGAAGCTTGGAGATGCCAAAATGCTTATCTTACTTATACAGAGGATAGAGAAATGCCACAGGAAGAGGGGGTCCAGGCAGATGGAAACATTTCTGGCCTGAGTAGTTAACACAGCCATAAACCAAGGACAGAGATATCTCTGGCCTGAACAGCCAGGAGATCAAAGGCAACTCCAACCAGCAAGATAACAGGAAGAGAAAGAGGGGGACATCACATGGGCTTTGAGCTTTGAAACTAATTCTATGTAGCAGAAAGACTAACGGGGAAAGCGGGGAGGTCCCAAATTAAGAAAAGGGACAAGTTCAGACAAAGAACTGCAGCATATGTAAAACAGAGACAAAGGGATAAGAGATACATTTTTTTTTTTTAGTTTTCCCATTAGAAAGAGAGGAAGAAGTCTGTACCCCAAACCCCCATTTCAATACAGGAGAATATATTTTCATAAATCCATCATTTTGTACATTTATTTTTTTATACTTTATGTAAACTATACGTATATAAAATTCTAACTATAAAACTTAAAAGCTAAGTAAATACTCTAAAAAAGCTCACAGTATTAAAGTAAGTAGATGACAAAAAAATCATTTGAAATAAATTTTTATATTTAGTTTCTTAAGTATGCCATTCAGCAATGATCAACACTTAATTGACCTATTCCTAATCAACTTTATAGGGTTGTTCTCCCAAGCTCCTCCCTCTCCCCTGATCTCCAATTACTTTCTTGTTTCCTGAGAATCCTTTCTGTCCTCAGGTCAAAAAGTTGGGCTTTAAGCACCCTGCCCTGCCATGAGCTTCCACAACTGTGTCTCTGGGCAAAGAGGTGGGAGAACAAAGAGGGAAGGTTTGCCCCAACCTCTTAAGATTATAGCTTCAATGTTCAGTGAAGTTTCCCTGAGATATTTGGCTTCTGTGGATTCTTGTTTCTACTGCTGTAAATATGGTCCATGGGTTTCCTTGGGAGCCAAGATAACGAAAAAATAAAAATGAAAATTCCTGGGATTTCTGAACTCTGAACATAAACCCTGTAGTCAGCACTAGGTTATTATTCAGATTAAGGCACAATGTATGTCCAAAATTATACATGTTTGTATATGTTGGTGTGCTTGCATATATATGTGTGTGACAACTTTCACTCATTTATCCCACAGGAAACCATAAAATCATTTTACATATGTATCATTAAACCTACTTTTCAAATGTGTTGTCATTGTACCCCAAGTCCCTGTATACCTTTGCTGAAACAGCAACAAATCAATGTTTGAATTTTAATAGTGAAGGGTTTTTAATGTGTGTGGAAATATAAAAACACTGTAAAAGTATTCAAATAGAATAAAAGTATGGCCCAAATTTCTGTACTGTTTTTACTTTGCTATGCTTGAAAATTTTTAATTACTTAGTTTACTTTAAATCTCTGAGCTGTGAAGTGATGATATTGCAAGAGAAGTAGTATTCTTCCTACAATATGGCTGTTATAAAAGAAAATCAGCATCAAGTATAAGTTGTGGAAGTCATAATAGCAAAAAAAATGTATTTTTAATTAAATACAATATTTTCTGCTGAAAAATAAAATGACATATTTTGATCAAGCCTTGAGGAAAAAGCCAATCCATTTTAACAACTTCAAAACTTTTTTCAATAATATTCAGTTTATTTTATAAATCATCCTTCAGATTTTATTAAAAACATTTAAACAGAGAAAGAAACCATATGTCCATGTAACTTTGCTTTGCTTAGTTTGTTATTGACATTATTTATCCTTAAAATGTACTAATTCTTTGTTGAAACTATTGAGGAAAGTGTATACTATACTTTTATACATACAAAATACAAATTAATTTATTGGGGGATACAATTGTTTTTATCCACTTTGAAATTAAAGGAAGTTTGTGTATGCCTCTTATGCCTACATCTTATTTTTAATATAAAATTTTATATAAGAATAGTTTTAGATTTAAAGACAAGTTACAAAGTTAGTACCAAGTTCCCATATACCCCAAACCCAGCTTTTCCTATTAGTAAAATCTTACATTAGTATAGTTTAATTGTCACACTAATGAACCAATATTGATACATCATTATTCATTAAGTCTATACTTCATATGGATTTCCTTAGGTTTTGGATGATGTCATTTTGTTCCAGGATCTCATCCAAGATAAAACATTATATTTAGTCATCAGGTCTCTGTATACCTTTCTAGACTGAGACTAATATTACTTTTTAGACTTTTAGAAATTCTTGACAGTTTTAAGAATTTCTGATAAGGTATTTTATAGACTGTCCTTCTATTGGGTTTGCCTGATTTTTTTTCCCCTCACAATGTTAGACAAGGCTTATGTGTTTGCGGGGAGGAAATCCATAAAGATAAAGTGCCATTCGTATCATACCTTATCAAAGGTACATGCTATCGATATCACTTATCACTGTTGATATTAATCTTCATCATCTAGATGACACAGCGATTATCATGTTTCTGCACTGTAAAGTTACTAGTTTTTATTCATTTGCATCCTTTACATTTTGAAGGAAAGTCACTTGTGCAACCCCCACTTAAAGAAGAGTTAGGTCCTACCTCCTTGAGTAAAGAGTATGCATAAATTATATAGAATTCTTCTGCACAGATTTGCCTATTCCACTCCCTTTTATTTATTTATTTAATCATCTGTTTGTATCAGTATGAACTCATGGGTATTTATTATATACCATGAGTTATAACCCAATATGATATTATTGGCCATTGGGGGCTCCCTAACGTGGCTCCTTAGTCCCTTTAAAATAGCCCCATCATTTTATATTTCCTTACTTCCTGGCACTGTAAAATGTTCCATGTTAATCCTTGATTTTCCATGCCCTGCCCTATAATCAACTATTTCTCCATGGAACTCTTCATTCTTTTTATTGGAGCATGGTATTAAAAATCAAGATCTTTGCACTTGTGTGTTCTTATTTCGATGTTAAAACAATACATTAATCTAGTTAAAAATCCATATCAGAAAATACATATTTCTTTTACATTCACATTCCTCTTTCATGTTCTTAAATGTACTCGTCCTTTCAGATATTTTCTAGACAATTATACATCTATATATCTAATCATTTTCCTATCTATTATTTTATGTAAATGAAAAGATAGCACACTATTGAGACTTGTTTCTTTTCACATCAGTTCATTTAGAAATGGTAATTATATAGATAGGTGTAAAAAGATAGACAATTGTTCAGCTAGACCTTAAATTTAAATTTTTAAAATGAAATTAAAAAATGAACCTTTAGTTTGTATCCTATTATTGTATAAACATCACTATAGTAATTACATAATTTCATAAATTACTTAATATAATTTTTAATGTAAAGAGGCAAATGTGGATGGCTATGACTTATTTGCATGGACTATGCTTTCTCTTTTTAGAGACTCTATACAATTTGGCAGCTCAACAAACATCTAGCTAAACAGAACATACATCTTTTGGATGGTACTTGCAACTGAGTCCTAACAAAGACTTCTTAAACAGGAAACTTCAATTGTTATATGGTTGAATACATGTTTTCTATCCCCCTTGTGAGTCTCCTATAAACATGTAAATTATTATGGGGTGGAATCTCCTTTGTGACATTCTTTCCATGATTTTTTGGCTATGTCCAGCCCCAACTTATCTTTCTATAGGATACTTAGAGCTTCAGAATTATGTGTGCTTTGGTGTTCCCTTTGCCTCTGGGTTTCTCCAATGAGCTCTACTTTATATTAGCACCAAATGGCAGTTAGGGTTCATCTATGTACCCCTTTGCAGAATATTTTGGATCCTAACAGGGACAAAAAATATATATATATATATATATATATATATATATATATATATATATATATTATTTGTATGATCTCAAGCAGAAGCTATAATAGTTATAGCAAAAAGCAAAAGTGCAGATAACCCAAGGTTAAGTCAGGAGTGGATTTGGCTGCTTCCACTAAACAGAAACACATATAAGCTGATAGGCTAATGTGAAGATATAGAACTGATTTTCCTTTTAAGCATAGAGGCAAGAGACAAAAAGAGACAGAGACTAGGGCTGAAACTCAATTTTCCATTCCCTTTCCAGGAGTAGGCAAAATACCATTATGAGCTTACTATGTACTGAAACTAACAGGTTATAATCATGGTTATCATCATCATCGTCATCATAATCATCATCATCATCATCATCATTTGAATGGACTATGCTTTCTCTTTTTTAAGATACCCTATACAATTTAAATATATATTGTGCAGATGCAGGTGTGTGAACATGTCCTCTATGACCCTACTGTTCATTTTTAGAATGGTCACACAAATTCAGGGCCAAGAATATCTGTACTCCTTACAGCTACCAAAGGCATAATGAACTAATGACTACAGGAGTAACAATATTATTCTCTCTTACAAGATTCATGTTGGGTATTATGCATCATTTTCTGCAAGTCATTTCTGTTTGACACTGCAATGTAAACCACCAAAGCGTTAATAAAAACATCACCATTTTGAACCTATAAAAACTTTTTGTATAGAATACTTTGCTGCTTTTACTAGCATTTGGATGTAGCCTCTGACATTGCTAATGCCTTCTTTTCAATACTCATCCAAAGACTAGTAATATGCTTGCTTCAAGAAAAGCATGGGCATTTGTCAGCCTTCCACAGAAATATTTTAATTCTCTTAAAGTATATAATCTTTACAAGTCTTTATACATTATGAACTACTGGTTGCTGTCTAAATATTTAATTACTAGAGGCCCGGTCCATGAAATTTCATGCACTGGAGGGGGAGAGAGGTCCCTCAGCCCAGCCTGCCCCCTCTCAGAGTCCGGGAGCTCCCAGGGGTGGGAGGTGACCTGGAAATCCGGGGAAGGCGATGCCCCCATCATACCTCTGCTGCTGCCACTGCCAGCAGCGCAAGCCTTGGCCGGCCCTGGTTATTTGAACCATCTGAGTCTTGTCTGTGCCTCAGGCCAGCCCTAGGCAGTTGGGGGGCTGAGGGGACTGGGGGACTCTGGAGGCAGGTATGCGGAGTGGCCCTGGTGGAGCTGAGGGGACTGAGTGCCGCCATCTTGTGGCTGTGGGTGCCACCATCTTGTGGCTGTGGGCGCTGCCATATTTGAGGGTGTGGCAGTCAATTAGCATATTCCCTCCTTATTGGCTGTGGGCACCAACATCTTTGTGAGGGTATGATGGTCAATTAGCATATTCCCTCTTTATTAGATAGAATATTTGTAAAATGTTTATATTGGCCACCTCCACCAGCATTGCATTCTATGCTTTCCAAGTACTGTCTATACAAGAATGAGAGGAGGGGAGAAAAATGGTTGTACAACTTCAATTGTAAAGAAATTGGTTGCTTTGAATGTGATATATGGCACAGCTTGTACCTGAAAATTTAACTAAATCTTCCACATCAAGTATCAAAAGCATCTCAGATCAAGTGGGTAGCCCCTGCATATAAAAAGCCCTAGGCCTGGCAGGTGTGGCTCAGTTGGTTTAGCATTGTCCCAAGGACCAAGAGGTCCCCAGTTTCTCTCATTGATGTTTCTCTCTCTCCCTCCCTCTCCCTTCCTCTCTCCCTCTTTAAAAAAAAAAAGTCAATAAAAACATATATCTTAAAAAAGAAAGTGTCTTACTACCTCCCCAAAAAGATTCTGAAAAAAAAAATTTCCTTTTTTACAATTCTAGAATTTATTTTTCAACCAAGATTTTTAAAACCAGCCTAAATAACACAGCATAATATCATTACTTTACAGAATGCTGTTGGCAGAGTATCAAATACCCTAAGGAAAACATAATGCACATGAGGTGAAAAGCAGGAAGATCACTGCTGGTTTAGTTTCTGCTAGTGGTCTGTTTGCTCTCTCTTTATAGCTCCAGGATGTGTACTTTTAGGAAACTTTATACACTTGGTGTTTTCAGTCTCCACTTCTATAAACTCCATTTTTTCTTAGCACAGTAGACTCATGATCCAGGGCATTGTAAAATACGATTGTTAAAATATTGATTTCCCAAATGGGCAAAACAAGTGGCACTATATAAATATTTTATGCTCTCTGTTGTCTTCTATCACTACTTCCTCATTCTTAGCAAACACCTAAGAGATATAACGTCCCTTCCCCATTTGCCATATTAGCAGAACAAATGGTATACTGCCATAGCACTGCCTAAGTTTAAGGATACTAAATTAATGCTATATAAAACATTTTCTTTCTTAGACAGCATAAACCAATTATTAGCTTTGTATAAAAGAGCAATCATAATAATAAAATTGAAATGTTGACTAAATTTCAACTAAAATATGTCTAGTTTTTAAAACAATTTAAAGGAGCAAAAAATTGATGTTACCTAAAAGCAGGAACAATTTGTAATGGTTTGTAGAATTTAATTTAAATGTGAAGTCCCAGCTGGGTGGCTCAGTTGTTGGAGCATGGTTCAGTACACCAAAAGATTGCAGGCTAGATCCCCAGTCTGGGCATCTGGGCACCTGCAGGAGGCAACTGATCAATGTTTCGCTCTCACATCGATGTGTCTCTTTCTCTCTCTCTCAAATCAATAAAAACATATCCTTGGGTGAGGATTTTTTAAAAAGTAAACATGCTACATGTAAATTTAATAAAGTATGGGCCCAGCTGGTGTGGCTCAGTGATTGAGCATCGATCTATGAACCAGGAGGTCACGGGTTCAATTCCTGGTCAGGGCACATGCCAGATTACAGGCTCAAGTCCCTGTTGGGGGGCATTCAGGAAGCAGCTGCTCAATGATTCTCTCTCATCATTGATGTTTCTCTTTTTCCCTCTTCCTCCCTCTCTAAAGTCAATAAAAATATATTTTTAAGAAGAAAATGATTAAAATAAATTAATTAATAAAATAAAATATTGGATGTATTAGAAAACAGAAATGTTC
This sequence comes from Cnephaeus nilssonii, assembly GCF_951640355.1. Taxonomy (NCBI): domain Eukaryota; kingdom Metazoa; phylum Chordata; class Mammalia; order Chiroptera; family Vespertilionidae; genus Cnephaeus; species Cnephaeus nilssonii. Next base: position 62,252,858 of record NC_137076.1, on the reverse strand, counting down.
TCAAACATTTTTGGTCTCAGTATACCTTTACACGCAAATCTTACTGAGGACCCACAAAACCTTTATTTATGTGGGTTATAGCTATCATTATTAATTATATTAATATTAAAACTGACCTTTAAAACTTTCATTTATTAAAATCGTTAAGAATAACAGCAATAAATCTAACTACTATGAATAATTATTATAAACAAAAAAGAAGAGAATTTGTTGCTAGCCCACTTGCCTTATAAGAATTATTAAAGAAAAATAGGCTGAAAGCAAGCGACACCAGATAATAATTCAAATTCACACAAAAAAGCGTATTAATAAAGGACATTATGTAGATAATAATAAAAGACAATAAAATTCCATATTTATTTTCCTTTTCCCTAACAATTTTATAGTACAATTACATAAAATAATATGTGTATAATTACATTGTGCTATACAAAAGTAAAATGTTTGACAATAGCACAAATGAGGAAGGTGGGACCAAAGCTGTGTGGCAGTAAAGTAATGACACCAGATGGTAACTCAAACCCATAGGAGAAATGATGAGAACCAGGGAGGGTAAATGTCAGATTAATATAAATAACTCTATAAATATAAATTTATCTTCCTTTCTTCTCCCAGCTTCTTTAAACAAAATTTTATAAAGTAATAATTATAAAAATGGCTCATAACAGATATAGATGTATACCAATCATAACACACCTAAAGGAGTCAGGGATGGGTCATATAATAGTAAAATTTCTATATTTAACCCCTTTTAAGTTATTATATATTTGAAATAGAATATGGTAAGATGTGTATCAGCCAGGGCAGTGGTCAGCAAACTCATTAGTCAACAGAGCCAAATATCAACAGTACAACGATTGAAATTTCTTTTGAGAGCCGAAAACCGACTTCTGCGCATGGGCCACGAAGTTTCAATCGCACTGTTGGAAGAGCCACACTCAAGGGGCCAAAGAGCCGCATGTGGCTCGAGAGCCGCGGTTTGCCGACCACTGAGCCAGTGTTCTCCAGAGAAACAGAACAAACAGGATTGTGTAAATACATAGAAATAGATTTCTTTTTTTTTAAGAAATTGACTTACATAATAATGGAGAATATCAAGTCCAAAATATTCAGGCTATAGGTGTGATCCATCCTGAGACACAATACCACTACATCTGTGAACCTGGGAAAGATGAGAAACTTAAAATATAATACTATATAATATAATATAGTATTATATTTTAAGAATCTATCTTATGTCTGCTTCTTAAAATACTTAGAAAATATCTAATTCAATTAAGGTACAAGATTTTAGATAATTACATTGTTTCAGGGAATACTTCAACATCATTATCAAGTAAGTCTTTGTGCACATGAGTTTTACATCTTAGTCCATAGCTTTAAAGGGGAAAATGGTTTCTTAATTTATTAACAACTCATGAGCAGCACCCTAACCTGGCAGAGCTAGCCTCCAAATCGTAATTCTTCACCAATCTTGATTAAAAGTTAGCTTTATTTGCCCTGGCCAGTGTTTCTCAGTGGTTAAAGGGTTGGTTCACACACTGAAGGATTGTGGGTTCGATTCTTGGTCAAGGGCATGTACCTGAGTTGCAGGTTCAGGCCCATGCCCCAGTCTACATGTGTGGGTGGCAACCAATTGATGTCTCTCTCTCCTCTTCCCCCTCTTCCACTCTCTCTAAAATAAAAAGAAATCAATTAAAAGACATATATATACATATATATATATGTGTGTGTATATATATATATATACACACACATATATATATGTATATATATGTCTTTTAATTGATTTCTTTTATATATATATATATGTCTTTTAATCTTTTAATTGATTTCTTTTATATATATATATATATATATATATATATATATATATATATACACTACCTAATAAAAGAGTAATATGCAAATTGACCCTAACTTCGCTATACCCACAAGCCATGCCCACAAGCCAATCAGGAGCAAATATGCAAATAAACCCAACCAAGATGGCTACAGCCACAGGGAGCAGGAGGGAGGCTTGGGTTTCCCCGGTAACAAAGGAAGCCAAGCTTTCCAAGTGCTGTTGCAGGCCTAAGCCTCCACTCAAGGCTACAAAGTTTCAGTTATAGAAGGTAAACAAATCCAAACAGAAATGGTGGCAGCCACTGAGTTGGAAAGAGCGGGAGGCTTGGGTTTCCCCCGGCAATCGAGGAAGCAAAGCTTCTGCAGCCCTGGCTGGCCTAGGCCTCCTCTCCAGGCTACAAAGTTTCAATTATAGAAGAACACAAACCCCAAAAGAAATGGCTGCTGGCCACGGAGTGAGCAGGAGGCTTGGCTCCGCTCCAGGCTACAAAGTTTCCATTGTAGAAGGTAAATAAATTCCAGATACCAGGGCCTCTGCTTGGGTAGCCAGGTGGCCGGCCTGCAAACCACCACAGGCCCTTCACCCAGGCCGTCCCACACCCCAAGGGAACCCCCATCCTGATCCGGAACACCCTTCAGGGCAAACCAGCTGGCCCCCACCCATGCATCAGGCCTCTACCCTATCTGATAAAAGAGTAATATGCAGATTGACCATCACTCAAACACACAATATGGCTGCCCCCATGTGGTCAAAGATCCTGCTCCCATGTGGACACAAGATAGCCGGCACAAGATGGCCAGCAGGGGAGGGCAGTTGGGAGGGACCAGGCCTGCAAGGGAGGGCAATTGGGGACAATGAAGCCTGCAGGGGAGGGCAGTTAGGGGTGACCAGGCCAGCAGAGGAGGGAAGTTGTGGGAGACCAGGCCTGCAGAGAAGGGCAGTTGTGTGGGACCCAGGCCTGCAGGGGAGAGCAGTTGGGGGGGACCAGGCCTGCAGGAGAGGGCAGTTAGGGGCAAACACACTGGCAGGGGAGCAGTTAGGCATCAATCAGGCTGGCAGGGGAGTGGTTAGGGTGATCAGGCTGGCAGGCAGAAGCGATTAGGGGCAATCAGGAAGGCAGGCAGGCGAGCAGTTGGGAGCTAGCAGTCCTGGATTGTGAGAGGGATGTCCGACTTCCCGTTTAAGCCCGATCCTGGTGGGATCGGGCCTAAACCGGCAGTTGACATCCCTCGAGGGGTCCCAGATTGGAGACGGTGCAGGCTGGCCTGAGGGATACCCCTCTACCCCTCCCCCCTGTGCACGAATTTCATGCACCTCTAGTATATATATGATACTAGAAGCCCAGCATGAGAAATCGCATGGCCCCACCCACCCGCCTGCTGCCCCACCTTGACACCCTAATGTCTCACCCAGAGCTTGAGTGTGCCTGGCCCCGCCCCCGACCCCTCTGGCCTTCTCAGGCCACTTCAAGCCCCACCTTGGTCCCGTGAGTTGCCTCAGGTGCCTCCCCACTTCCACCCTGTCTCTGGGGCAATGCAGTGACTCCACCCCACCACGCACACAGCCTCTGGCTGAAAGGTCATTACAGCATGAGGGCATCACAACCACTAGCATATTAGCTCTTTATTATATAGGATAATATAATGATGACAGGAATTATCCAACAGCTGACAATCCTAATCAATTAGCTTGTTTTGGGATTTTTATCACTATAATGTCAAACATTTTAATTAGCTTAATAAAAATGTTTTGATGTGATTGCTTTAGTAATTATATCTTTTATATAATTGCAGAAATCCACAGTTATGACAGAAATAATCTTGACTTCAGCTTATTACAGCTCTTACCCTTATCTGTTTGGCATTTGTTTAAAATACACATTCAGCACTACTCTTCAATGAAACCAAGAGAAGCAGTTAAGGAACTAAGATGTAGAGCATGTACATTTTCACTGGGAAAGACTGTGCTGGGAGAGTCTAGGAAGGGGAAAATACCTTTCTAAGGATTAAGGAGACTAATATCAGTGTAGTTTACATAAATTTAAGAAAATATTGAATTCATAGAAAGAATAAAATATATGTGTACATATTTTTAGTAATAGAAGAACATGAAGTCATAAAACACCATTAATATCACTTAGTATAAATTAAATTATCTTAAAAGATCAAATTCATCAAAGGGAAAGAACAAAAGTTTTATTAAAACTAGTTTGGAGAGAAAATAGAAACAAAACCAGTACAAAATTTCATGAGAGCAAGTAAAAGCAACTCTTGGTATGCTTTCAGTGTGTATTACTATTCATTTTTTAAAAAATTTCCTAAAATGTATATGAAAATGTAAATGACCTAAAGTATCTTAAATAATTTTGAAAAAGAAAAACAAAGTGAGAGGCCCTGCACTACCTGATTTAAAAATTTACTATAAAGCCATAGTAATCAATACAGCATAGTATAGATGCATAAATAGCCAAATATATCAATGAAGTCCAAAAATAATTCATACATGTATGGTTGATTGGTTTTTTTAAACTATTATTTAAAATTTTATTTTGCAGTTACAGTTTACATTCAATATTATTTTGTATTAGTTTCAGGTGTACAACATAGTGGTTAGACAATCATATATTTTACACAGTGATCCCCCTGATAATTCAAGTGCACATCTGGCATCACACAGTTATTACAATATGATTGACTACATTCCCTTAGCTGAACTTTATAACCCTGTGACTATTTTGTAACTACCTATTTGTCATGCTTAATCCCTTCTCCTTTTCTTCCCAGTCCCCTAACCCACTGGCAACCATTAGACTATTCTCTGTATCTCTGAGTCTGTTTCAATTTTCTTTTTTTATTTATTTTGTTCTTTAGATTCCACTTATAAGTGAAATCATATGGTATTTATCTTTCTCTATCTGACTTATTTCACTTAGCATAATATCCTCTAGATCTATTCATGCTATCACAAATGGCAAGATTTCATTTTTTAAGGCAGAGTAGTATTTCATTGTGGATATGTACCACCACTTTTTTTATGCACTCAACTATTGATGGGTATGTGAGTTGTTTTTATATCTTGTGTATTGTGAATACCACTGCAATGAACATAGGGATGCACAAACTCTTTTAAATTAGTATTTCAGATATATACCCAGAAATGGGATCACTGGATCATAAAGCAGTTCCATTTTTAAATTTTTGAGGAACCTCCACACTGTTTTCCATAGTAGCTGTACCAATTTGCATTCCTCCCAATAGTGCTCAAGGGCATGTACCTTGGTTGCAGGCTCCATCACTGGCCCTGGTCTGGGTGCATGCAGGAGACAACCAATTGATGTGTTGCTTTCACATCGATGTTTCTCTCTCTCTGTCTCCCTCTCTCTTCCACTCTCTAAAATCAATAAAAACATATCCTTGAGTGAGGATTAACCAAAAAAAATATATAATCATGATTTAGAAATGTCTGCATTTAGATATGCTGTTACTAGAAATAATATCCTATATAATAAAAGCCTAATATGCTAAGTGTCCAACCATTTATTCGACCATTTGACCAGTCGCTATGACATGCACTGACCACCAGGGGGCAGAGGCTCCGACCAGTAGGTTAGCTTACTCCTGGGGTTCAGCCAATCAGGACTGGGCGAAACAGGCCAGACATGCCCTGGAGCCCTTCCACAGTCCCTCCCTGGCCCGATCGTGCACCGGTGGGGTCCCTCAACCTGGCCTTTGCCCTCTCACAATCAAGGACCCCTTGAGAGATGTCAGAGAGCCAGTTTTGCCCCAATCCCCACAGGCCAGGCCAAGGGAACCTACTGCTGCATGAATCCGTGCACCGGGCCTCTAGTAGTTATGTAAAACTAAAGGAAGTGTGAGCAAAAACATCAAAATTAATTTCGTATTATATTAAGTAATTGGCTATACTGTTTTTTCTGCTTGAGGCTGTCCAGTATCTTTCAAAGGTGATGAAAATTTTAAAATAAAATTTACATGCCAGGTATGTTTCTTTTGCATAAAGTATATTTGGGGCATCTGTGCGCCTCACTTTCTCAAGTTACCCAAATTCATGATTAATAGAATAAAAAGATTGTGATATAGAAAATATAAAACAGAAATATTAAGAGAAAGATATATATTTCTTGATTAACAATCAGTTAAAAATTCAACTACAAGAGAATGGAATGCAAAGACAACATAAGAACTAGAGAATTATATTTTCCATCTGCAGTATTTTTTTCTAACAGGGAACACTGCAAAGACAAAAATAGGGTGACAATTTTTTAGCAGTTTTCTTAGGAAAAAAAGAGGGTGGTAATCTTTTTACATAAATGAGTTCTAGTTTCTATATTCTGGACAAATGTTTTGTTTTCCATTATTTTTATGGCACTAAGAGTCAGTTTTGCCCCCCAAAAAAGTAATTGATCCTGTATACTTCAAAACTTGATGGCCAAAGGAGAAATTTGAACAATTATAATTTCAAATATATACATCACTTTTAGCTTAATATGATATAGCATATTGCATTATCTTTTCATATAGACTGAGCCATCTTAGAAAAACCATCCTATTGTCCTTTGTTAATTTAGGTATTCATTTTTTAAAATATTCAATGCCAGGACTGTGCTGGGGATACAGCAAGGATTAAGATGGATTTGATCCTTCCTATTTTCAGTCCAGCAAACAAACAGAAGTAAAGACCTTTGCCAGGAACAACCCTGGGGATATAATCTATTCTGTGCCAAGAATAGTTCTGGGGATACAGCTGTGAGAAAGATAACAGCAGTCCTGTAGTAGAAAGCAAAGACTGTATTCTCAAGTTAGGTTGCCTCTGCAGCAACAAATTTAGAAAGACTGTGTAAATATTTAAAGACATGTATGAATAGAAGATGGTCTTATTGAAGAAATGTGCCTTTTAAAAGAAGGCCTTGGGTTGCATTGTCAAAAAAAAAAAAATCACTGTTGGTTTTGGTGGTTTTGAGTGGTCACATGCAATGCTGCTTTAAGACGTCAAATTAACAAATTTCTGTAATGGGTTGTGCAGGAAGACATTCTCCCTACTGCAGGACTGCTCCGACACCTCTAAGATTGGTGTTTGGTGAGCGTCAGAAGACAAAATTATTTCAGTGAACCTTGGTGTTCTCTGGGTAAGCACTGACAGGAGTTTTCCTTTAAAATGGTCTCATGAACAGAGGAAGCATGAAAGATGCCATACGGCCATTACAGCCAAAAAACTACTGTGTAAGTACAGCCAGGTTTTCAATTTGACATCTGTCAGAAATAAGAGTGGGCAATACTGGAATATCTAGTGGAATGATGCAGATATAGATGGGGTTATGAATAGTTAGTGTTATTTCATTTGTAACCATAGATGGAAGTATTTGCTATCATAATAGAATTTATTTCATAAATATAAGCTTATGTGTGCATATGTCAATATCTTTACAAATATAAGCTTTGTGTACATATATTAATACCTTAATAAATATAAGTCCTTTGTGTACATCTCCTTAATTACATTTCATACCTTCCCTTTTAATTCAACATATATTTCAAACCCACTCAATAAAATTTAATTCTTTACAAAAAGCATATTAGGGAAATAATTGTTGCATAGAGATGAGGTTGGTGTTTAAAATAAGTAATTTGGAATGCAATATGGACAAAATTGAGATTTGATTTCATAAGTAAACTAGCAAATAAATCATTGAGCTTATTCAAGGATAATATTTCAATTGGTGACCTACACCAACACTAAGTTCATATGAACCTAATCATTAAAAGGTCACTTACAGTTGACCAGAATAAGGTTTAACCATCCAAAGCTACCCTTTACATAAAAGTAGTTTTACACTAAAGAGAAGAGATACATTTACAGAGTGAAATAACCATAAAATGAATGAAGGTATTTCAAGGATAATAGATATTTGCAAAGTAGCTCTTTATAAAAATGTTCTATTAGGAATAAGACCAAATGTTTTCTATAGAAAATAATGATGGGGTTTAATATTGGAGGTGTCAGCTATGAAGACCACATGGTTATTGTGAGAAATAACATTTAACCTTTCTCTTGTGGCTGATGGAGGCCAATGCAGTATTTTATTATCAACATTGGCAGGTGATTTATTACCACTGTTTCTACTCCAGTAAAGCCACATTAGGCTGTGCTCGATGCATCATTTGTTATCTTCAGCTCTCCTGCACACTTTCTGCATGCATAATCTCTTTGTTCTAGCAAATTTTAAATACAGAAGAGTAAATATTTAAGTAATTATTCCAGAATCATAAGAAAAGATGGAGGTAAAATCGACTAGCTAAATAGATTATGCCAGACAATGTCTGACGTAATCATACAGTTCTGGCTTCAGGAAGAGCGATGGTTATTCATCTGAAACACCAGCTATGCATAATGGTGCATTAGTGTAGATACAGCAGTGACAGAGAATAAATCACAGTCACACTTTCAGATGGGAATAAAATTTTGTGGAATAAATTCAGGTCAGATAGCTTTCAACAGTTTCTGTTTTCAGAACTTACTACCTAAAAAAATCAGTCAAATTGTCTAGTCTGACTCTTTGACATTAATGTGGAAGGAAATTTAAGAATATCAAAATAGTTTTAGCCTCCAAAATTCTATCCTTTATATATTGGTCCCTGTTGAGTATTAGAATCTTTGGATATGTAATTTTTGCTTCAGTAAAATATGGTTAATGATAATCATTCTTAAATCCAGTATATGTGCTTGTTTCCATATGTTTTTTTCTTTTAGCCAGTGATCATAAATATTAACTAACCTTATAAAGTGTTGTTAGAGGAAAATTCCTCAATGTGTAATGTTTTATTCTGTAAGAAGGGCTCTGAATTACCTTAATTCCTAGCCTTTCTCCATGTCTTTTTACTCTGCCCATAGGAGATGGAGTAATTTATATAACTGGTAAATTTGGAATGTTTTGCTAATCTATGTGCTTCTTCATCTTGATAGTAAGCAAATCTACAGAAATAATCCATATTTCAATTTTGAAAAGCAATCTTCTAAATCTAGGTTTTATCAGTAGTAAAATTGTGCAAAAAACTTTTAAGTCATAGGAAGGTTGGGAGATTTTTCTTAATAATGTATGTAAAATGCTAACACATATAAAGTAATCGATATATGTTGTTTTCTCTAGCTCTCTCCATAGTTTCTTAAATTCTGTTTGGAGATACTGACCTATAAAAAGAGAGTAGATATGGGGAGATAGAAATAGAATAGGAACTGGGGGAGAAAAGAAGTACTCTAAGTGCTTAGTATTGAATAAAACATGATAAGAAGCATAAGGTGGTTATATGCATATTCCAAGAGATTGGTTCTTGGATCTGGGTGAACTAGAAAAACTTGCTGAATATATTTTGCCTTAATTTTATACTTGTGTGTGGCGGGGGGGGGGGGGGGGGGGGAGGCGGGCATATGGGTTTGAATGTGAAAGTAAAAAGGAGATGTGGAGATGTTGACTAGTGAATAGAACATATTTTTCTAAAATATGGGACCATGGAATAAGTGAGTAAAACACTAGATATACTAAATAAGGCTATTGCTATGGGAGTTACATAACTCTGGGAGTAACTGAAGTGATACATAGCAGAAGACTATAAATTGAAGTATGGCAGATACTTGTTATCCTCATATAAAATTTAAAGTTTATTCAATGCAATACTTAGATAACAATTTTTTCTACAATGGATAGAAAATATATAATAGGATTGAATTTAAATAAAAGAAAAGATTAGTAATACAAAAAGTTCAATTTATTTTAAAGAGCATAACCAATATGGCCTAGTTAAGTATGTCTGCTAAATAGCAAGACTAACTCTGAAGATATCTTCATATTTGGGTAAATTTGCATGACTACATTCAAAGACAGTAGTTGTATCACTCAACTTCTCACTTATAATAATATACATTGGTAATCTTATTTAAATATCTGTGATATAGAAACAAAAACATACATACACATGCATGTATATGTATGATAAATTGTGAAAAGCAATTGTTCTCAATATGTCTATTCAAAATTTGGTAAGAAATGAAAGGATTAATTGCTATAAGTAGGGAAAACTTGGATAGCCTAGTCTTAAAATTAAAATTACTTAAGTGCAGTATATGCAGAAACACAGAAAAATCACACAAAGGCCTAGAGATTCCAGAACTTCAAGAAAGTTTATCAATTGGAATAGAACATTATTTAATGTTCTCTTAAATAATAGTCATAAAACTTTGAATTTTAGGTAAAGATCTTATTAAAAGAAATGACTTATAAATAAAAACAAAACTGCTAGATATGAATTTATTATTGCTCATAGGTGGGAACAAAACATCTTTTAATAATAACAAGATATTACAAAAAATTAAAAAGCATTTTAAAGTTTCATTAAAACTTCTTTATGCTACCATGTCATTATTAACATAATATTACCCATGTTGATATGGAAAACAACTGGAAAAACTAATGTGGAAAAGTTAGGCATAATCTCTACAATTAATTCAACAAATATAGGGTGTCTCCAAAAATGTATACATACAGTGTGAGTAATTATAAAGGCAGTGTGTATTAAAATACATTTCACTTTCAAATTTGAGCTATCAGCTGTCAAAGTATGTATATATTTTTTGGAACACCTGTATTTTCCCATACATTATCCAGGACATGCATGACAATGCATTTGCTTTACAGATATAGAAAAAATATAACTTCTGTTGATATTAGTAGGACCTAAGTATTTCTAATACTGTTTGTTCTTTATTTCAAAAAACATTTATGCATTCAATAAATCTACTCTGACAATGTCTAAAAGTGCAAGAAGTTTTGGACACAAAGGATAATTATCCTATATAATAAAAGGGTAATATGCAAATTGACCCTAACAGCAGAACTACCGGGAATGACTGGTTGCTATGACATGCACTGACCACCAGGGGACAGACATTCAATGCAGGAGCTGCTACTGGTGGTCAGTGCACTTCCACAGGGGGAGCTCTGCTCAACCACAAGCCAGGCTGACAGCTTCTAGCACAGTGGTGGTGGCGGGAGCCTAAGCCTCAGTCAGACATCCCCCAAGGGCTCCTGGGCTGCCAGAGGGATGTCTGACTGCCAGCTTAGGCCTGATCCCCCTGGGAGCGGGCCTAAGCTGGCAGGTAGACATCCCCTGAGGGCTTTCAGACTGCGAGAGGGTGCAGGCCTGGCTGAGGGACCCCCCCGCCCAGTGCACGAATTTTCATGCACCAGGCTTCTAGTGTTATGGTAAAAAAAAAAAAAAAAAAGAAATGATGAGATGCTAAAATGAATAAAGCATAAGTCTTTATCATAAATACATAGAATAATGACCCTGTCCAGAGTGTTTGTAAAAAACTACAAAGTACATTATGGTAGTTTATCTTTAAAGTGAAATCTAAAAACTAGTTAATTATTATTTTGGGAATCCCCTTATAAGATTTACAGGAGAACAATTTTAATTATTTACTCTCATGCCATTACATTATTTGATGACACATTATCATCAAACTAGTGGCCCAGTGCATGGATTTGTGCACATTGAAAGGAAATCGGGAGCCCTCGCCCGCATGCCTGGGTCGTTTCCACATCCCCGTGAGCCACCGGGAAGTCACATGAGGGGTCTGTCCTCCTCCACGCAGCTTCCTGAAAAGATATTTCCAAATGTCCCTTCTGTGGCTAGGGTTGCGCCTTGCTGGCTGAGATGTCCCCATGGACACCTTGGGCCATACTGGATGCTTTCCATCACTTGGAGCTGGATAAGAGACACTCTGAGATGAACAATACAAAGTTGGGGATCTCAGAGGGCTGGGGTGCTCTCTCGCCTATGCCCCCACCCTTCAGATCTATCTCTCTGACTTTTGCCCTGATTGTTAGTCACCACCTTGTGGCCATTTTTTACATTGCTGCCTTCCTCTGTAGATTTGGGGCAATAGGTAAGGGATAAGATTTGATTTTGATGCCTGAGGCAGAGTTCCAGGAGCCTGGTGATATCAGTCTCATTCCGGTTACTCCGAATGTGATTCATCCGTTCCCTGGAAATTGTACCTGTAGGCTTACAGGGTATGTGCCTGGTGGCAAGTTCTGGCTGAGCTGTGGGCATCCTCGGGGCTGGGTACCAGCACTGCGGGGGGATGGGAGGAGGGGGTACGTCTGCAGGTGCTGCCATCCATTGGGCCTGCCTGCCTGCGGGGGCCACCTGGGATCTGCAGGGAACTTGGAGGCCTGGATGCCGGCCAGGCCCAGGAAGGGTGCAGTGGGCTCTGCCACAGACACACGTGGGAGACCTGCTCCTTGGATTGGGATTTTTTCACTTTTGCTGGGACTCTCTCTGGAGGTGGGAACTAGTCCACTTTGGAAGTGGCAGCTGGGGGTGGTAGAAAGGAACGAGGGAGAGGCCGATTGCAGTCCCAGGTAAGGCGTGTTCTTAGTATTTTAGTTCCATATTTGAAGGAATAAGGCAATAGCTAAGGGGTGGAACATAGCCCTGATGCCCTAGCGGGAGTTCCAGGGGGGGCGGCATCAGTATCAAGGTTGTTCTGGTCACGTGCAAATGTTCCACACTGCATATGTTTGCAGTAGATTGTACCTGCAGGGTATAGGGGCGATATTTCCACGCATCTCCCGGCCCAAGTGTGGGGCTTCCTGAACCGAACAGGTCAGGCCAGCACCTGCTGGTGCCCCTCCACCCACTGGAGCCAACCAGCATTCTCCAGGGATCCAGGAGCAGATATTCTGTACCAGGATGCCGATCTTTCCGGGAAATGGGGCCAGGGCCGGGGCCAAGGCCAGGTGGTAGGTGGAAGTTGCAAAGGGCTCGCCTGCAGACATGTGTGGGTGTTGTCATTGGAATGGATTTCACCAGCGCTTGCTCTCGAGATGGGGGCCGGCCCAGGCAGTATGTGCGTGAAGTGCCTATGTGGGTTTTTCCCGAGCCCACATCAGGAGATCTAGAGGGCAATAGGTAAGGGGTGTGGTGCAGACACAGGGTCCAAAGGGAGAGTTCCAGGGACCAATAGCGGCTGATCTATGGTCATTATGGCTACACCCCCACCACCTGGGCATGGGACTGTAGTCTGTTTGCTGGAGATTGCGCCTGTCGGAGGCAGGAGAGGCTCGCATGCTGCAGCTGTGCTCGCCAGCTGTGAGCTTGGCTTCTGGCTGAGTGGTACTCCTGCTGTGGGAGCGCACTGACCACCAGGGAACAGCTCCTGCGTTGAGCATCTTCCCCCTGGTGGTCAGTGCACGTTATAGCGACTGGTTGTTTTGGTCGTTCTGCCCTAACGGTTGCTAGGCTTTTATACATATACTAGTGGCCCGGTGCACAAAATTCATGCATGGGGGGTGGGTGTTCCTCAGCCTGGCCTGCATCCTCTCCATTCTGGGACCACTCGAAGGATGTCCCACTGCCAGTTTACAGGGATCGAGCCTAAACTGGCAGTCGGACATCCCTCTCACAATCTGGGACTGCTGGCTCCTAACCGCTCACCTGTCTGCCTGCCTGCTTGATTGTCCCTAACCACTCTGCCTGCTGGCCTGCTCGCCCCCAACTGCTCCCCGCCACCAGCCTGCTCACCCCCAACTGCCCCCCCCCCCTGCTGGCCTGCTCATCCCCACCTTCCCTCCCCACTGGCCTGCTCGCCCCAACTGCCCCCCTGCTGGCCTGTTCACTCAAAACTGCCCCCCCTGCTCTCCTGATCACCTCCAACTGACCCCCACTGACAGCCTGCTCGCCCCCAACTGGCCCCCCTACTGGTCTGCTTACCCCCAGCGGCTCTGCCCCCCATCAGCCTGATTACCCACAACTGCCATCCCATCCTGGCCTGATCACCCACAAACTGCCCTCCCCTCTTGGCCTCTAAACACCTCTACCTTGGCCCCGCCACCATGGCTTTGTCCAGAAGAATGTCCGGAAGATCTCCTGGAAGGTCTCCCAGTCTAATTACCATATTACCCTTTTATTAGTATAGATAGAGGCCTGATGCATGGGTGGGGACCGGCTGGTTGGCCCTGAAGGGTGTCCCGGATCAGGGTGGGGGTCCCACTGGGGTGCCCGGTCAGCCTGGGTGAGGGGCTGAGGGATGTTTTCAGGCTGGTCACACCCCTTTCAGGGTTGGGGGTTCCTGCTGGGTGCCTGGCCAGCCTGGATGAGAGGCTGATGGCTGTTTGCAGGCTGGCCATGGCCCCCAGAGACCCAAACTCCTAGCCCCTCCTTTTTTTTTCCAGTGCCTCCTTGAGCGGAGGCCAGGGCCGGCTGGAAGCAGGTATCTGGGATTTATTTATCTTCTATAATTGAAACTTTGTAGCCTTGAGCGGAGGCCAGGGCCGGACAGGGTGGGCGGGATCCTTGGCTTCCTCCATCACTAGGGCAACCCAAGCTTCCTGCTCGCTCCAGCTCCGTGGCCAGCTCCGTGGCTTCTGCCATCTCGGTTGGGTTAATTTGCATACTTGCTCTGATTGGCTGGTGGGCGTAGCAGAGGTACGATCAATTTGCATGTTTCTCTTTTATTAGATAGGACTAGAGGCCCGGTGCACAAAATTCATGCACTGGGGGGGGGTGTCCCTCAGCCCAGCCTGTACCCTCTCCAATCTGGGATCCCTCTCACAATCTGGGACTGCTGGCTCCTAACCACTTGCCTGCCTGCCTGCCTGATTGTCCCTAACTGCTTCTGCCTGCCGGCCTGATGACCCCCTAACTGTTCCCCTGCCGGCCTGATCACCCCCAACTGCCCTCTCCTGCCAGCCTGATCACCACCAACTGCCCTCCCCTGCCAGCCCGGTTGCCACCAACTGCTCTCCCCTGCCAGCCTAATAGCCCCCAACTGCCCTTCCCTGCCAGCCAGGTCACCCCCAACTGCCCTCCCCTGCAGGCCCAATGGCCTCCAACTGCCCTCCCCTGCAGGCCTGTTCACCCTCAACTGCCCTTCCCTGCCAGCCAGGTCACCCCCAACTCCCCTCCCCTGCCAGCCTGATCACCCCCAACTGCCCTCCCCTGCAGACCTGTTCACCCTCAACTGCCCTCCCCTGCCAGCCATCTTGTGGTGGCCATCTTGTGGTGGCCATCTTGTGATGATGTGGGGCAGCCATCTTTTGGCAGCCTTCTTGTGACGATGTGGGGGCAGCCATCTTGTGATGATGTGAGGGTGTCGTATGATGGTGTGAGGGCCACCTTTATTAGTATAGTTAGACTAGAGGCCTGGTGCATGAAAATCATGCACTGGGAGAGGCAGGATCCCTCAGCCCGGCCTGAACCCTCTCGCAATCTGGGACTGCTGGTTCCTAACTGGTCACCTGCTTGCCTGCCTCATCGCCCCTAACCAGTCGCCTGCCTGCCTGATCGCCCCTAACCACTCTGCCTGCCTGCCTGATCACCCCTAACTGCTCACCTATCTACCTGATTGCCCCTAATCACTCTGCCTGCCTGCCTGATCGCCCCTAACTGCTCACCTGCCTGCCTGATTGCCCCTAATACTCGCCTGCCTGCCTGATCACCCCTGACTCCCTCTGCCTCAACCCCACTGCCTCAGCTTCGTCCGGAAAGTTGTTTGGCTGTCCGGTCTAATTAGCATATTACACTTTTATTATTATAGATAGGCACTGTTGTTTCAGCAGAAATCATCCATCATTGTCACACCTAGCTCTGATCAATATATTTATTCTTTATTGCTTAGTTGTTAATTCACGTTATTTCCTAATTTTCCCTTAGTAATCATTTAAACCTCTGGTCAAAACCTAGAGGGATAATTAAATTTTAAGCTATTTGCACAGAAACCATAATTTGGAAGAAGTGAGTTGCAGCAGCAATTCTTGCCTCTAGAGACTAAGCTCTGAAATGACCCCATATACCATCAGACGAATCGCATAAAGATATGAGCTAAAAATAAGTTGCTCTTAACCTTGAATGTGTGAACAATTTTGCATATCCATAATTGTCAATATGGCATCCTTCAGGATACACTGGTTTTGTTGGGCAGAGAGCCAATCAGCCTTATGCTCAGTTATATGGGAGCCAGCTGGACTTCTGACAGGTGCATTGTGGTGGTTAACTGCCCTCATCTACACTCTTTAACTCTCCAGTGACTTTGTTGTTCACAGATGCTTCCCAGGGGAACAGGTCAGGACAACAGTGAGTAAAGCATAACATGTGCACCTTTTAGTGATGAAGGCATCATTAGGGCCCAAAGATAATATTCTAAAAAAGAAAACAGTATGGTAGTTCTGCAAGCCTCTTGTAGATGTTCAGTTGTACAAGAAGGCCATTCCCTGATTATCCATTTAAGTAAATGTATCTAGGAGTTAACCTAAAATTCCACTCGAGGACCTTAGAAAATAGCACTGTTAAAGATTTCATCAGAGTTACCATGTAGGATGTATGCATTCCAAAAAGTTTCCTTAAATTTGTAGACCTGTGAAAGCAAGTAAACTGGATTGCCAGCAATAGCTCTTGAAGAGCTATTGCTTATCACAGAGAGCATTTACTAGAAGAAAGATGCTGAAAAGATTACATAAGTTCCTTTCAAAAGTAACTACCATTGCCAACAATCCTACTGATCGAACCTCTAATGACAACAGCCTTATTAATTTGTTTCAGGAAAAGTGGTCTAGTATATTTTGTCCAATCAGAGGATTCATTTCCAACTCCAGATACCATGGAAATAGTGCAGGGGAAGGAACACACACATATATATTGCTGGTAGAAATACATGGGTGAACATATATAAAAAGAAATTTGGTAATATCTAGATAACATGCCTATTGATTTGTCCTTTTACAAAGCAATCTCTCCTTTAGGAATCTTTTTCCAAGATATCCTAGAAAAACTGAAATGGCATATATGAAAGTTTATTCATTGTTGTTCTTTTGGTCAAAACAAAAAACTGGAAATAAAGTATCCATCTTTAGGGGACTGACTGAATACATTATGGTACATCCATGAAATGAAATACTATCAATCTCTAAAAAGAATGAAAATATATTTATACATGAACATATATTTATACATAATATAGATTAATCTCTAAAATATTTTAAAAATGAAAAACTATAATTCTTATATTTTATATGATATTTTATAGTTTATAAAGATAAATTTTTGATACACATGTAAATTCAGTATTTTGGAAAATAGGCCATTAAGTAAACATATTTTATCACATTAATTTTTAATACTTTTTTTAAAGAGCAATTTTAGGTTCACACCAAAATTGAAAATACAGAGATTTCTCATGTACCATCTTCTCCCAGACATGTTCAGCCTCCTCCATTATCCACATCCTCCACCTCAATGGTACATTTGTGCCATTTGTATCTATGGCACACAGTTGATGAACCTACATTGACACTAACAGTCGCCCAAAGTCCATCATTTACATTGCGGTTCACTCTTGGTAGTGTACATTGTATGGGTTTGGACAAGGGTGTAATAAAATGTATCCACCATTATGGGATCATACAGAGTAGTGTTACTGCCCTGATTTGTACTTATTTTTAATTAATTTGCTTAGTTTCTTCTCATGCACTTGATGTAGAACCCAGGGGCTTTTTCTGGCAAAAAGAAACCATTGCAATAGAGTCTCCTATGATTTCCCCACTGCTGTACTTCTGAGATTTTACACAGTACAGTTGCTTAAATATAATTGATACCGTAATAAGTACATGCTTAATATAACAAAGAAAAAGTATTTAATTGATTCCCTTTTTATGACTGAAAGTAAATGTAGCTACTACACCAAAGGTGAAAAGAAGGCGTCAAATCTAATCCCAGGTATAAGAACAAGAAGCAACTAATGCAGCCTAAAAAAAAAAAATACTGGCAGAAACATTAAAAACTTGTTTATCTTAGAGTAATCATTCTGGGTTGCTTAAGTATCTTTTTTTAAAATATATTTTTATTGATTTCAGAGAGAAAGGGAGAGGGAGAGAGAGAGATGGAAAGATCCAATGATGAAAGAGAATCATTAATCGGCTGTCTCCTGCAGGCCCCACACTTTTGATCTGGCCCACAACCCAGGCATGTGCCCTGCTTGGAATTGAACCGTGACCTCCTGGCTCATAGAATGACATTCAACCACTGAGCCACACTGGCCAGGCTGCAGTATCATTTTAACTGTAAAATAATTCTTTAACATATTAAATCAGAGTTCTGAGGGAAAGAGAGGGGGGAAAATCTTACATGTGACAGCTGCTCAACATTTGCAGATAACAATTGTATTTGTCCCTTGGGATTTTATAAGCCAAACATTCGAAATTTCCTCAAGAGGAATTTAGGGAGAAAATGGAATCTTATTGTGAAGCTTTCTAGTACTATAAAATAATTCTAATCACAAATGGCTTCAGCCAAGTAGTGGCTTTAACTGGACTTATTAGCAAACATAATTTGTCTTGAAACTTCTACATTATGTACTAAAATTACATAATTTTAAAATTACATATCCTACACATAATTAGCATTAGATTCTCTCTTTTTGCTTACTAAAGTGACAGGTTGTTCTTGTTTACGGACATGATTAATATCTTTCCATTATTCAGCCAGTCATTATCTTCTTGCTTAATCAATCATGCATTCTAGCACAATGAGCATGGGCCATCTGACAATAAAGCAAACTTTTAGAAACTGAGTGTTTTTCATGTAAATAATTACATTTGTATAGAGAGGAGGAGGGGAAGGATGTTTGGTGATTTTTTTTATTTGATTAAAATAGTTTTGTTATTTCAATCTCCATTACTGAAATATATGAGTACCTTTTTCCTGCTTAACAAATATAATAATTTTATTTTTGTAAATAAATTCTTTTTCACACAATCATAATTCTAATTTAATTTATAGAAGATATTAATTATGAATAAATTTGGAACTGGCGCAATCCTATTTTTAGAAAACAATGGAAAATATTTTTCTTTAGGAGAATTAATTTATATCTTTAAAATACAATGCTGGGTGGGTGGCTCAGTGGCTCACTTTGTTGGAGTGTCATCTCGGTGCACCAGGGGATTGTGGGTTTGATTCTAGTCAGGGTACATACCTGATCTCTCTCTCTCTTTCTCTCTATAAAAATCTATAAACATCATGTCCTTGGGTAAGGATTAAAGAAAAAAGTGGTAAAAAAACCTACAATGTTTAATTTGGGTTCACATTAACTGGAATTTTAGCTGAAATTTCCTTAAACTTTGCTCTTCTATTACCTTTTAAATAGCAGTATTTTTGTGCCCTGAGATATCATATCTATTAGGGAAAAAAAGAAACAAAAACTAAGTATATCTTTTATTAACTTTTCTTTTGCAGTATGAATCACATGTAGACATATTCACACAAGAAGATACAGTGCAAAAGATGTGACTATGAATAATAAGCATCTCCCTGTGACATAAATTAGCATTAAGTTCAATTTCTAAAATTGTAATATCTAGAGCATATAGCACCGTCACTTACAGTTTCACGTGTTGAGGCACGGCACATTTCCAACCTTTATGTTGTAAAGACTGAATCTGTTTCTATATTTAGATTCACAGCTGTTTGGTTTTTTCACAGATGCTTCCACTTCCAAGATGAGCTTTTAAGAACAGATGAACATGTCAAAATTTCTGTATTTTATAGAGAAAAAAATATATATATTTAAAATGATTACTTGTGTTAGGACCAACATGTATTGAGCTCTTTGCACTAGGATTGAAAAGCCATAAGGATATAAATAAGCACATTTCACAAGAAATCATTTCAGAAATGAGAGAACCTTAGGTTTGCAAATCAATGTTGGTCCTTCTCTTTAAAAAACTAAATACTCAGATTATATCTACCAACAAAAGAAGAATTACTCAATTTCCCCTGATGCTAATCTGTTCCTTTTAAAAAAAATCTTTATTGTTGAAAGTATTACATGTGTCCCCTTTTTGTGTCTAATTTATACAAATTAGAAAGATAAAAGCAGTTCTGTAAGTTAGACTTATTTCCAGTATGCAGTGAAGCTAATTGGAAAAAATCTTACTCAAAATTCTGATAGAGATTTTGAGCAATCATTTTTTGTGATATAGTCATGTTTTTATTCAGAGATATAAATCCATGTTCACTTTACCTTAAAAATGTTTATCTCTGAAATGTAAAATAATCACTGAAGAATGTGATAGGATTACTGTTCTTTACTATTTTTTCCCCTCCTATTTGGTCCTCCATACTCTTTGCCACTTACCTTTACTTATTTCTGTGGTAAGCAGTTAGACATAAGCAGAGCGAGGACATGGGCCAGGTAAAGAAGGTCACCAGGGTGGAAAGCCCTAGGTACGTAGCAAAGGACAATTGTAGGGCGGGACCTTGCCCCCAGGGTGACCTTTCCTCCCCCAGAATACCAATTGTCATGCAGTTTGGACATCCTGACCTTTCCTCTCTAGAGATAACATGTAGGCCTCAGTTGTATTTCAGCTCCAAGCCCAGATAAACGACCCCCTCTTTGACCTCAGGACCAGCTGTATTGAATAATGACCCCTGCTCTTGTGCCAACCAATCAATCAATGGAGATCTAGATCCTGAAAGGTCACACCTTGAGAACTGCTGGATATTCTATTGAGATCTTCCCCTGGGATCTCCCCTAAGATCTCGACCCTTAAAACCCTTATGACAGCAGACCCAGCTGCTCTCTCTCCCAGGAGCACACCAGAGCTTGAGCTTTCCCTCTTCTCACTCGCCTGTCCCCCAATGCATTACCATTACTTTCCTCACTCCCAAGCTTCAAGGGCCCTTCCTTTACCTCTATAATGTGTTTCCTACGCCCATTTCTGCTATAAATTACTTCTTCCACCTCTGTGATTTTATAAATAAACTAGAGGACCAGTGCACGAAATTCATGCACTTGGGGGGTTCCCTCAGCCTGGCCAGCACCCTCTAGCAGTCCGGGAGCCCTCAGGAGATGTCCAACTGATGGCTTAGGCCTGCTCCCCACAGGGAACAGGCCTAAGCTGGCAGTCAAACATCATTAGCGATGCCATGGAGGTGGGAGAGGCTCCTGCCACCACCACTGCACTCGCCAGCAGTGAGCCTGGCTCAGGGCTTCTGGCTGAGCGGCACTCCTGCATTGAGTGCAACCTGGTGGTCAGTGCACCTCATAGCGACCAGTCATTCCGCCATTGGGTCAATTTGCATATTAGCCTTTTATTATGTAGGATGTTCTCTTATAGATGAGTCTTGGCTCTGAATTATTTCCTCAAGTCCTGAGGTTGCTGAACTCAAGTCCTGAGGTTGCTGAACTCAGGTTTGGTCTGACCCCACCACCTACAACACTTCCTTTTTATTTTGTCCAGAGTGATGTCCATCTATTTATTAATATATCCAACTATCTAGAGAGAATGACTGACTTTAAACCGATTGTTCAAATGTTTTTGACAAAAATTAGACTAATGCTAGAAGTAAAAATAGAAAATTGTTTAAATATATCTGTAATTATTAATTTAAAACATAATAAAATTACTTTCTCCAGAATTGCATATTTCAGAATTTATCATCAATTTTGATTATTCTCATATGTTTGAAATATATATACTAAGAAAATTGAGTCTGAAATGAAAGTAGAGAAATCTAATCATTGCCCTAGATTGTTGACTTCTACTTACTAGCTTAAAAACTAAGATAAAATGCCTTGCTGGGGTGGTTCAGTGGTTGAGCATCATCCCATGAACCAAGAAGTCACCAGTTCAATTCCCAGTCAAGGCTTGATTCCCAGGGGGGGTGTGCAGGAGGCATCATCTCTCTGTCCCTTTCCCTTCCTCTCTCTTAAAAATCAATGAAAACACATTTTTAAAAAAAATTTTAAATGAAAAATACTGGATAAAGTAACTCAATTCACATATATATGTTTCTCAATATTTATGTAGAATTAAAATAAATCATTTGCTCTAACTGAAATAAGGTTAAAGTTACTTTATGGTTTTTCTAGTTTATATGCTAATATTTTTTTCCCTTTGACCAATACTCCAAACACATTTATATTGTAGTCTAAGCTCATGCCTGTTATTCAAATAAATCTTTTGAATAAATAAGTAAATATGTAAACAAATGAATTAAATGTTTTTAAAATAATATATAAATAAAAAATCATGGACTATACATAAATTAATATGAATATGCCTGTTGAAGCACTCAAATATATTAAAACAACTCAATAATGGCTAAGGTCATTATATTTTAATCATTGCACTATAAAAATGTCTAGCCTAAAACAAAGTATAATACATTTTTAAAATTTATATTGTTTCCATATGAAAAATAATCAGAAACAGAATATGTTCTTTTAGAGAGGATAGTCTTTAACATTTATTGACAGAATAAATTGTATTACTCTCATTCCAAAATGTAACTTCTCTAATCAATTTACTATTTTTGCTTCTGTGAAGCATTTAAATAATTAGAATACACACATTCTTTCTCAGACTGGCTGTCTGCTGAGTCTAATAAAATCTGATAATTACATACCTCTTTGGCACCTAAAAATTTATCCTTTTGAATGTTTTGGCATCTGTGCTATCCTTTGGTCTATTGATAGCTAAATATAGAAACAAAATGCTTTTTAAAAGAAATAATCCCAAGGTGACTAATAGGAGTGGTTTTAGTCCCAAAGAGTACATTTAATGTTTTTATCTTCTTTAAGGTACCCTGACCACAAATACATGCAAAATATGCACTGGTGAGGTTTCCACTTTCTTATCATTTTAAACAATATTAATGGACTGACTGTATTCATAGGATGGACTCCCTTGATTATTTGCTTAAGCAGCCTCTTGGAAGTAAATTATCATATATCTAAGGTTTCTGTCAAGCCTTAGTTCTTTGAAATAAATATGTTTATTACTTAAACATAGTGCATTAAAGAATATAGATTTGGTAGTACATTGATTCACAGAATGCTTGGGTATTGTGAGGTGTGCCAACTTAAACAAGATGACTGAGTCTACACATTCCATCTTGGAAGCACTAATAGGTCTTTGGTGTTTGACTTCTAGCATCCAAGTGGGCATGCTACAGGTCAAACACCAGAAGTTACTCTCATTTCCTTCATTTAAGTGGAATAGTAGGACATATACAGAGTAGGGGAAAAAAGTAGGTTTACAGTTGTGAGTATGTGAAACACAGAGTTTATTCTTGTATTATTGTTGATTAATTATTGTATTATTTTTCAAATGAACAACTGAAAACCCACTTTTGCCCCACCCTGTATATAATTTCTGGTTTATTTCATGCAACATATTTTTGTAAGATGCACCCATATTGTTGCAGCTGTCTAATGTTCATTGTCTTTGTTTCATAAAATTCACTTATGACTATTCTACATTTTATTTATCTATTATATTATACTAGAGACCCGGTGCATGATTTGTGCACCATTGGGGTCCATTTGGCCTGGTCTGCAGGGATCGGGCTGAAACCGGCAGTATGACATCCCCTGAGGAGTCCCGGAGTGCAGAGAGGGCACTCTGCAAAGCTGCTGTCACTTGACAGCTCCTGTGTTGAGCATCTGCCCCCTGGTGGTCATTGTGTGTCATAGTTACCGGCCATTTGGCCGGTCGGCTGGTTGGCCAGTTGCTTAGGCTTTTATATATATAGATTATAGACATCTGGATACTTCTAGACATATGGATATTCTAAATTACATGTAGGTATCTGGAGCTATTATAAATGGTATTACTATAAAATTTGAGTACCTGTATTTTGGTAAAGATATAAAAAATTTTGTTGATTTTATACCTAAGGTAATAAAAAGGGTTATAGACTTTACATTCTGCTAGTTTGAATGATTTGTTGTACCAATTTACATTTCCTCCAGTGATGCATGAGATTTCCAGTTGCTCTAGAGCTTCACCAACACTGTCACCACTTGTAAAAGCTATAGAAAAGTGGGTGATGTCATAAGGTAGAATTTTGATTGTGTCAAGGAGTTGATGGAAATGCTCAAAGAAATGATCTATATATATAAAAGCCAAGCGACCAGAATGACGGATGACTGGAACAACGGGTTGCTATGATGCACATTGCAGTGGCCAGCCGGCCTGATCAGGGCCCAGATCAGCCCCCACAACCTCCTGCGGCCCCTCTTCCCAGAAGACCCTGCCTCCAATCACCCCCCCACCCCCAATCGGGGGCAGGGCCGGCAGGCCAACTACCCACGGTCCATCTCCCCGGCTGGCCTGGCCCCTGATCACCCCCCATCGGGGCAGGCCAGCCAGACCCCACCCATGCATGAATTCATGCACCGGGCCTCTAGTTATGGATATAATAGTCTGCTTGTTAAAAATGGTCAGGTCAGGATAACACAGTGAAAAGATTTGGGTAGTGAACTGGACTAAAGAACAAGAAACCATAGAGCATTTGGGGAATAAAGTTGGTGTAGGAGGTGTCTTTGCACTTTACACTGAGTGATAACATGGAATTAAGGCTTCATGGGTTAGTTGCAACAGTCCCTTTGAGACGTATCACTACTAGGGCTAGAATCATAAGACTTATCTCACTTCACATGATTTATATAATCTCTAGGTGTTTGTCAAGTAGGATAATATTGGTAATAATAATGCTTACTTTCTATATATACAGGAAGAAATAAGAACACTTCAACTATAACATCAGGAAGACCATAGTGTAAGTGTTAAATAGAATGCTAACATTCTCTATTGCCAATCCTAATTTTCTCCCTGGTTGTCTGCTGTATTCTTTGGAGATTTGGAAAGTAACAAAAATAGTGAGACTATTCTACTTTACTTACTCTTAGCAGTATGTTAAGACCTTGGTGCCTGATGGCATCATATGAACATACTGATAAGTAACCTACAGGGTAAGTAAGCTTTTAGCAACATTCTCTATAACTCCATTTAAATGTTAGGCTTCTATATGGTCTGTGTTTACTATTATAATACTAGTTGTCTTCTGAATAAAAACGTGTTAGTGATTGCTAAAACACATAAACATGTTTACCTTTTTATCTCAGGATGACCCCTTTTGGCAGCATAAAAGAAAGACAGTAAGAGAGAGTGAGGGATAAGGAGAGGGAGAGGGAGATGGAGGGAGAGGGAGAGGGAGAGGGAGAGGGAGAGGGAGAGGGAGAGGGAGAGGGAGGGAGAGAGAGAGAGAGAGAGAGAGAGAGAGAGAGAGAGAGAGAGAGAGAAAAGAAGGAAAGAAGGAAGGGAGAGAGGGAAGGAGGAAGGAAGGGAGGAAGGGAGGAAGGGAGGGAGAAAGGAAAGAAAGGGTGAGTAAAGGAGGAAGAGGGAAAAGAAGGAAGAAATACATTCATAAAAGAGAACAGAGATTTTGCTAAGCAATAATAGCTGTACAGGTCAACAATCAGACTGGTGATCAAATAATATTTAGATTGGCATTCACAGTAGTTTCTAGTGGGTTTCCCTACTGCTAGGGAGAACATTAGTGGGGAATTCAGGGTTCCTGGAAACAAAAGAAGAGTTAGCTGTTTTGCTAATCTGTACCAAGCCAATAGAGTGTCAGGTGCAAGAACATTAATGTTCCTCATTCAAATTATTTTCTACTATACCATTCATAGAAATCTCTAAGGAATTCTTTTTTCATGAACTTGGAGAATGTAAGGATGAGAATATTATTTGCTCCATGCCCCTTCTCTTATTTAAATAAAGACTTTTTTTATTATACCAAGCCCAAGATGATTTATTTTGAGAAGGCATGTCTTCCTTAAAACATTATTTAAAAGAATTTTCCAACTTTATCAAAGCCATTTACTTATGTAGGAATTCAACAAAAGAGTCTAAGTGTGGTTTTTAAATGAAGATACATGATGATAAAAAAAATTGTCATCACACAGAAGTAAGTGCAGGCAAGAAAGCTAAATTTATGATACTGAAACCCAAGAAGATAAATTGTCATGGTAATTTTCTATTATACGTAGAAGAATAAACTGCAACACACCAGTTACTGAGTAGTTTTGTATAGCATTGAAAAATCACATCCTTTCACATTAGTTATATTACTTTCAATCTGACTTGTATTTGTCTCAAATTGTCTCTTGAATACTAAAGTTGCAATAAATTCTGCAAACTAGACTGATCATAATACAAATTTCATATTAGGTGAAATTCATCATTGTAGCTGTGCCTCTTCCCATATTTGCCCCTCTTTTCACTAAGAGAAAACTAAATGCTCTGATTTCAGAAAGTTTGTGACTTTGTCTTTCCACTTCATATGCTCAACTTGTTTCTCATTTAAATTCTTTCCTATCCTACCATTCAGAAAATTAAATACACTAACGCTCCCTGCTTTTGGTTCCTTGACTACTTTCAGTCTTCCACTAAACACTCCAAGGTTGTTTTGCACTTGGATCATCTCCCATCATACCATTAAGAAAATCTAATCTCCCTACTTTTAGTTATTTTGAAAGAATTGGTAATTTGTAAACTCTGATATTTTGCTGTAGCTCAGAACACTAATAGCTCTCTGTTTGAAGATTTACCTCCATCACTTATTCCCCTGTTGTCCTATCTCTAATCTCATTTTCCTTAGTGACATTCATTTCTCTCATTCTATAAAAAGGTCTCCATTATGTCTCCTTAAAATTGTTTCTTTAATATTCTTGTCTCTCTAATTACTGATATATTCATTTTCTTCTGTTGGTACATAGTGGGCTACCATTTACAAGTTGAGCAGATTTTGGCTAAGTTACTTCCTGGAATGTACTCTCAGGCCAACAATCATTGTAAAGTTTTTAAGACTAATAAATGATATCCTATCTTTAATTTATTTAAGTCATCTGTACCTACATTTGTCACAGATTTTAGAAGAAATACCAATAGTGCATGAAGTACAGAAGTTTATTGCCTGTAGTAAATAGGCGGTCTCCAAAATGGATTTTCCCAATCAGTATAGACTTATTTGGCAAATTCATCCTTCAAGAACCCTCTGAGCCACACCAGCCAGGACAAGGGGGTCTCATAAAAAGATTTAGGTTCAGAAGTTTAATTTGATTAGGAAATATAATTTATCAGATTTAGGGATCAATCTGAGAATGGCTGTATGATATATTGTTTAAAGCACAGATTCTAGGCCAAGCTGCTTGGGTTGAATCTTGGTTCTCAACCTTCTAGCCATGAGACCTTAAACAAGTTACTTAATCTCTCTGTTCCTCAATCTTCTACTCTGTAAGATAAGAATATTAATAGAAATGTTGTAGGATTACATGGGATAAATACAGATGAAGTACAAAGAACAGTGCCTTATCATTACAAATGCTTTATAAGTATTAACTACCAGAGGCCCACTGCACGAAATTTGTGCATGGAGCGGGGGGGGGGGGGGGGGGGGGGGAGAGGTCCCTCAGCCCGGCCTGCACCCTCTTGCAATCCGGGGCCCACAGGGGATGTCCAACTGCTGGTATAGGCCTGATCTCACAGGGATCCCTGCAGGATCGGGCCTAAACCGGCAGTCGGATATACCTCTTGCAATTCGGGACCACTGGCCCCTAACCACTCTGCCTGCCTGCCTGATTGCCCCTAACTGCCTCTGCCTCAGCCCCCGCCACCACGGCTTTGTTCAGAAGGACATCCTGAATGACGTACGGAAGGTCATTCGGCTGTCTGGCCTAATTAGCATATTATGCTTTTATTATTATAGATTATTTAATTAACATTAACTATTAAGATTTTAAGCCAAAAAAACTAATAAGACAGTGACATATGTCAGTTTGATATAATCCTACACACTGATGTAATCCTTTGATGACTGATACCAAAACTAGAAATAACTAGAAAAGCAATTTGAACCAATCATCATTCACTATCAGTCAATATAAAGAATGGCTGAACTGAAATTCAGGAGATGGTGAAAGAATTTCTTTTAGAGGAATAGAAAATTATCACATACAGTAAGTACATTGAATGATTCATATTATTTGTAATAGAATGGGAGACTTCTTTTCAGATGCTGTATGAAAGAACCAGTTCCATTTCAGACCAGTGATCCCATCAATTCGTTGCCCAATATAGTGCAGCCAGTTACATTCCCTTGAGAAAGTAGACATTAAAACCAAAGTTCACTTCCACTTCTGTACTGGCAACAAAACCAGCCTCAAGAAAATGCACCAACATTTTGTGAACAACTGAGTCAGCAAAAATTGTAAGACACAGTGAGAAACTAAGCAAACTAGATTCATTGTTTCTTGTGAGATCCCAGAGAACGGTGAGTTTGAGAATGAATTAATGTCTATGTAAGATGATATCTAAAGGCCTAACACCACCTATATGAGAAATATCCACAAAATATTAGATATACTTTTTTTTCCTACATTAACCTTAAGCCATGTGACTTACTACATTTGAGAAGGGAAGGCAATTGCAAACAGTGAGAAAGAATTAGAACAAATAATCAACTAGTTCCCAATAGACAGACAGAAAAAGTAGATAAGTCTTCTGATTCTTGAAGGAAGGTAGAAAAAGGAGAGAAGAGAGGAAAGAGAAAGAGGATAAACAATAAACATTTTTTGTTGTTGTTGCTGAAAAGGTTGAATGAGAAGAAGATGAGTATTCAGTGAAGAAGAGCTCCTCCTGAAAATTCCTTTAGTTCAATTTTTTATATTTTTTATAAGATGTCCTCCTGAAAATTCCTTTAGTTCAATTTTTTATATTTTAGTTTTATGCAATTTGATAGTTTCTTTGAGCCTTGTGGTATGAGAGTTATATGGTATACATACAGTTACTTCTATTAGTTATTGCCAAATTGCTCCCCAAAGTGGCTGTAACAATTTACACTTCCACCAGCAGCAAAATATGGGATTCCTATATTTCTTTACATCCTTACCAACAGTATTTTAAATTGTCTAGTTTAGAACATCAGATGTATTTAATTGTAGCAACAATTTTACATTTCTATAATTTCTGAAGAAGTTGAAATTTCTTTCATATATTTACCCAGCCCCTTCCCCCAAGAAAGTGAATTTATATATTTGCCACTTTTATAATTCAGCACTTTTGCATCTTATTTTTTACTTATAGGAGGGTATTTTGCAGTCTGTAACAAATTATCTGCCCATTATATGCATTTAAAAATATTTTTCAGCCTAAAACTTGGCTTTTACTTTTTCTAATGGTATCTTTTCAGGCAAAGCAATAAATTTTAATATAATCAACTTATCACATCTTTTTCTATTACCTGTTTTCAGATATTTAAAAAAATACTCTGTATCTTCTAGTCATGAAGATAATTTTATCTTATATTAAAATTTTGAAACGTTCTTACATAGAAATATTTAATATCCAGGAATATTGTATGTGATGTGAAGCAAAATATTTATTCTTTAAATTTAAAAAAAACACAATTTTAGCATCAGTGGTTAACTTATTCATCTTTCTCCGTTGATCTGTAATTCCACCTGTGTCAGGCATAAAATGTTCAAAGGTACATGGGTCCATAACTAAGGTCTTTCTTCTGGGCCATTGATTATTTGTCTTCACCACAGAAACTCCCAGTGTCTCAATTACCATTGCTTATGTCTTAGCTTGTATCACTGCATTGACTCCCTCCTTGTTCTTTCTTCCAATTATCATGTCTGCCATTGAGTCTTTGCTAATTCATATACATTTTCAAATCAGATTGTCATGTTCCACAAGCAAAAATAAGAGATTTTAATTAGCCTCACAATGAATTTGATTACTAACTTGGAAATAATTGACATCTTTCTGATAATAATGTTTATGTGCACGAACATAGTATATAACTATTTAGTTGTTTATATCATCTTTTTCCTATGAAGTAATGGACATCTCTTTGTCAAATGCATTCTATATATATCATACTGTAACATTCATCCTTTTAAAATCATATTATCTTACTCTTTTTATCCAGTGATTATAGATGTAATTAATTAAAATATTATTTTGTTGTCAAGAAACCTACTTAAAATCACATCTAATCTTTTAATTTGTTAGTATACAGGGCTGGGCAAAGTAGATTAAGAGTTATAGGGAAATAATACAAAAATTAATAAATTATAATACAAGAATAAACTCTGTGTTTTGTGTATTCACAACTGTAAACCTACTTTTGCCCCACCTTGTATTATCATTGTTCCTTCTATCTAGTCCTACAATACTTCTTATCTTTGTCTCCCTGAATTAGATACAGCCTGGATATAATGTTCAATGTAAGTGATTAGAAAAAAACATTTGTTCTCATTCTTTACTTTTAAATATGCTTCTAACAGTTCACCATTACATACTATGTTGTTTTTCATTAGCTTTAGGAAGTGTCCTGCTATCCTTAGTTTGCTATACATTTTTAAGATAAATGGATATTGATTTTCAGTTAGTTTTTTCCACAACTATGTACCTATGTATGTTTATCTCTCCTTTGATTTTAAATAAGAAAAATTATATAAATAGATTACCTAATAAGTCTAATCTATCCTTGCATTAATGGAATGGATCCATTTAGTCAAAATATGTATACTATTTTTAATATATCACTGGGTTTATTTTGTTAATATTTGTAGGATGTTTACCTTGTTCATATTGTCATTGACCCTAAGATTACTATCTCAGATTTCTGGTAAAAAAAAAAAGTGAAAAAACAAAGAAAAATTATGGAACATGTATATAATATTTTCAAGATGTTTTACATTGATCTCACTTAAACTTTATAGTAGCTCTCTAAAGTAAGTAGTTTTTTATTGCTCACTTATCAGTTAAGTGGCTGAAGTTTAAGGAGGCAGAATAACTTGCTCAAGGACTAAAGTCGTTTGGTGGCAGAGGCAGCATTCTGAAAAACTCACTTATATTATGCTAGAATCTTTATTTGCTTTAAGCCCTAATCAAAGGGTAGATTATCCAAAAGGCCTTCAGAGACACCTAAACATTTTTAAAATTCTTTACCTGTGTTGCCTACTCTCTCTACCCTTGGTATTCTGAACTTGATGTCTTTGGGAATTTCTTATTTCTTCATTTTACTTTGTCTATAATGAAATGAACACTTCTTATGATTTTGACTTGATTTTAAGTTCTAGAAGGTCTGTATTGTTCCTTATCTGTTCTTTAAACTGTATGCAGTACCTTGCATATTGCTTTGTAAATATATAATTATCACCACACAAACATTTTCATAATGAATTGAATTGTTCCTCCTTGGAGCCAGAGTTTATATTTTGGAGAAATTTTTGGTTTTCCTTGTACTATGTAAGAAAAAAAATTCCCTTGAGTAGTGAAGGAGAAAATTAGTTTAGAAGAGAAACAAAATAATTAACATAGGATATAAAACAAGCAATAAAGACAGTCAAAATAAAACAAACACAATAAAATTAAAATGGCATTATCAGTCATAAGAATATAAAATGGTGAACTAAATTTGCAATTTATTAAATTGTATATAATCAAAATTCTAAAAATGATATAAGATATTTCTGCAGGCTCTATTGGGTAAAGTTACCAGAAAACTGAGGTAATTCAAGATCCCAAGATAAAAAAATGAGTAAACCGAAGAGAAAATGCAGTACTTTATCAGCCTAGGGAAATGGCTACAAAGGCTCCAGTGGAAAGAGACAAAGGAAATAGAGATAGGAGCACCAAGATCTTTCATTTCTGTTGACTAGTTCTGTTTTGTTACATGAAAAATCTATTTTCATTCCTGTTTCTCTGCAAACAACTGCAACTTTAAAATCACAGTTTAAGAAATAAAATATCTCCCCTTATCTAACAGTCTTCTTACATTGTCTTACAATTGTGATATTAATAAAACAAGAAAGACTATGTGATTATAATTCAGATTGTAGTTATTGTCTTCTTATATGAAGATAAACATACATTCAGAGCATACATTTGAAGGACAATTGGATCACAATGTCCACATGTCAGTCATCTCATTTATCTACGTTAAAGATACATTCACATATTTAATCAATTATTTAATAGTATTTTATTTGTATATACATTTTTCCCATTGGAAGAAATTATCCTATATAATAAAAAGCTAATATGCTAATTAGACTGAACAGCAGGACAACTGTCCAGACGACCTTCTGGACAAAGCCAGGGCTGTGAGGACTGAGCCCCTTGCACGAATTTTGTGCATCAGGCCTCTAGTATATATCCTATCTAAGAAAAGAGTAATATGTAAATTAACCGTCACTCCGTGACAAAAGTAGCGGCGCCCATAGCAGATGCTGGTGACATCGCCACGGCAACGAGAGTCCAGCATCTGCTCCTTGGCCGTGGAGGGTCCTCTGGCCAGAGGACTGGGAGCGGGATGCTGAGCTCACATCGCCAGCGACGTCCACGCTATGGCTGTGCGGAGGGAGGGAAGGGGCCTGTGGGGAAGGGAGCCCAGCGTCCGCGCCAAGGCCGGCCGTGCGGAGGGAGGGGAGGAACCAGAAAAATGGATCTTTCCAGTTCCTGATGGTGATAGAGCCCTATGGGTGCCGGGGTCCTCCACCTACAGCCCCCAGTCGCAGCCCAGCAGCCCCAGCCGCAGACTAGAAGCCCCCTGCCTGCAGTCCAGACGTGACCAGCGTGGTGCTAATGCGGGGGGGTTGTCCGGTGGACAAGCTACAGACTTCAAATCACTGCCACCGAGGCCGCCCTCCCCACACACTCACAAGTAGTATGGCCAAGGGGGCAACTCCTGAGGCACGGCTCCCATGGCAGCTGATGTTCACCATGCCAGGTGAGGAAGCTGGACCTGAAAGCCCAAGCCCCGAGTACCTGAGCTGCAGGGCGTCGTGGGCCAGGGCCCTGAGGAGGCCCCCAGGACAAGCATCTTCCCAGAGGCTGTGCAGAAGTAGGGGAGGAACCTCTGGCTAGAGGCTGGGGTGAGGGATGCTGATGTCTTTGCAGGCCAGGCTGAGGGACACCCACCCCCCTCCGCACACCCGTGCATGAATTTCGTGCACCGGGCCTCTAGAGTGTGTGTGTGTGTGTGTGTGTGTGTGTGTGTGTGTGTGTGTGTGTGTGTGTGTATTTGACCCTCAATCAATGCAAACCCCTCTCAGTGAAAATCCATTTAAAACTTTGCCTCCCACAAAGCTTAAATTGTCCCTTGGTGTCTATGGGGGATGTATCTAGAAAGTTCCCATGGATACCAAGATCCACCAATGCTCAAGTCCCCTACGTACAATGGCATAGGTCAATGCACATAATCAACCTTCCACAACTGTGGACTCCCAAGTATGAATACTTTTTTAATTAACAATAAAATCATATTTCAGCTGTCAAAAGTATATATTTTTGCTATAATTACAATTTTTAGGACTAGCTCCTTAAGTAGTTTCCAGGAAAAAATATTCTAAATATAGTTTTGGTTAATATATAAACAAATTTTAAAATTTAATTACTTGGAAATTAAACTGAAATATGCTTTTCAAAAAAAAATATAGCTAATGTGGAATAGTCCGGCTTAAATAAATCTCTATCAGAAATCATTAAATCTAAATTAACACGGCCTAAAACTTGAATTGCACTTACCTGAACCATTTCTTCTAATAAAATTTTTAAAAAGATAATTATAAAGAATAACTTACTCTTGTCTGTTCATTTTTTACTTCCCATGCCAAGTATGAAACCTTCTGATCTTCAATTATATGTGTTAACAATATTCTCACAAAATCTAATGCTGATGTGTAAACATGAGTGAGACAATATTTGTAAAACTTGATATAATGTTAATTTACAATTTTCTGCTCTACAAATGTTTGCATAAATAATGGATTGAGGTGTTGCTATTCCCATGATCTTTGTCTAATTAGGCACTCTTGGCAATTTAACACAATTGTAGGGGGAAAATGACAGATAATTTCTTCTTTGCATTCAATATAGTTATGTGAGCTGTTTGAAAAATACATTTAAAAAAATCTTCTTCATGCCACTATAAATTTACTATACCATCTAATGAAAAACCACTATTTAATTTTATTATATAACATTCACAATTCATTTTAATAGTTCCAGAAAAAAAAGACTAATGGTATTGTTGAATGGAGACATTAATAACACACAGATATCACCTTCCCCTTCTCTACAGATTTTACACACACACACACACACACACACACACACACACATACACAATCTCTTTCTTCTAGAGAGGTATAGACAAGGAGGTGAGAACACAGATCTCCAATATAAGATAATCATTATGAACTATAAAGGAAGGCAGCAGTAAATAAGGTTCTAAAATTTAAGATTCTTTTAGTTCTCTCACAAACCCTTCTGTATATACCCATACACACACACACAAGCACAAGGTACCACTGGGAGAATGGAAATAAGTCTTCCTTTCTAACACAAAATATTCATTTGAAAAGTAATTACATCCTCAGCATACAAATAGAGCAGTTTATGTGTGTAGAATCACCTCCTATTAGAGCTCTCTTTATTATAACATCATAAAATCTGACACTAAAGAAAAAGTTAGCAGTTGCTAAGTTCTGACTATTAACATATAGCTTCCAGCCAAACTTTTTATTCCTCCATACTTAAAAGTTAGGTTTTAAAAAGTGTGCAATTTCAGAATGAAAGACCAGAATAAACAAAGAAAAAAAAACCTATCTTCAAAGGCAAACAATGTTACCATAAGGAGATATGTAT
Source organism: Cnephaeus nilssonii (assembly GCF_951640355.1). Classification (NCBI taxonomy): domain Eukaryota; kingdom Metazoa; phylum Chordata; class Mammalia; order Chiroptera; family Vespertilionidae; genus Cnephaeus; species Cnephaeus nilssonii. The sequence goes on along the minus strand of NC_137076.1, from coordinate 62,218,434 downwards.
GTGTGTGTTTAAGTATCTTCAGAGAATTTCAAGATGTTCAAGAAATTCAAGAAGTTCTAACTACTTAACACAAGGACAGAGGATTAGAAAAGAGGAAGAGAGTATAAAAAAAGTGCTTTGAAACTGAAATACCAATGATGACACACAAAAAATGTCTGCCCAAAGGGAATAAGTCTATAAGAAGACAAGAGACTTACTAAGCATTGAGTTACAAGCAATGTCATTTTTTTAAAAATTTATACTTAGACAAATTACTGTAGAATGTTACACTTTAAAGAAAAAAATATAGAATGTTCTAAACCCTTTCAGAGAGAATACACTGAAACAACAGCAGGTAAATAGATTTCCAAGAAACAAACATCAGAATAGCATCATACTTTTCAGCAGTGAGAAGAGATATTAAGAAACATTGGAGCAAGGTCTCAAAGCAAGAGAAGGAAAATTGGATCAAATTTAGAATTCTATATCCCCACCAAATTATTTGATTTTCAGTTGATAAGAAATGTTCATTAATACAAAATCAGTGAACATTTACTTGCATGGAAATTCCCTCCTCAATGTAATTACGTGCAGATTGACTCCTAAAAATAAAGATAAAATCCAAAAATTATGAATATTATGAATATATATATTTTTAGGTTCTTTACTCTCAACTACTCTTGGTACCTTAGTCTCCTGAAGCAAAAATACTGCTTTGGGGACAATCCTGTCAATTAAAACTATATGGTAAGTTGACTTTTAGGAAAGGACTCCTCTGACAGAGGGTTGTATCAGCAAGCAAAAACAAATTCAACCAGAAAATGTAGGTTGTTGATTATAATATTGCAAAACGACAGTTATAATAAAAAAAGATATAAACACAAAGTCAGCATGAGTTTAAGAGTTAGACGAATGTAAAAAGTAAACACTGGTAGTAGGAATACTCAGTTTTGAATGATACTGATGCTGTGACATTATAATCCTGATGAGGACATGCAACTACTAGTATGTACACCACTAGCATTTGAAAAAATTCAACACCCACTCATGATAAAAGAAAAAAACCTTCAAGAAACTAGGCAAGAAAGAAAATTACCTCAACATAATAAAGGGCAAATATAAAGACCCCCACAGTGAACATGATACTCAATGCTAAAAGACTGGGAACTTTCCTTCTAAGATCAGGAAGAAGGACAGGATGCTAGTCCACCCCTTCAATTCAACATAGTCCTGAGTTTCTAGCCAGTGCAATTAGTCTAAACTAAGAAAGAAAATTATACAAATTAGAAAGTAGTAAAATGATCTCTGTGCACAGATGATATCTCACATGTATAAAATTCTAAAGATTACATGTACACACATGTAATTTAGAACTAATAAATTCAATACAGTAGAATAATTCAAGTCAAAACACAAAAATCAGCTGAATTGCCATTCACTAACAATGAACAATATAAAAATTAAAAATTAATTAAAAAATTAATTTACATACTATCAGAAAGAATAAAATAATTAGGAATTAACCAAGGAGATGAAAAATGTACAACTAAAACTATAATGCATTACTGAAAGAAATTAAAGACATAATAAATGGGAAGTTATCCATGTTCATGCATTGTAATATTTAATATTAAGATATCGCCCTAGCCGGCCTGGCTCAGTGGATAGAGCATAGGCCTGCGGACCGAAGGATCCGGGTTCTATTCTGGTCAAGGGCACATTCGTTCGTCTGTTGCAGGCTCCTCCCTGGCCTGGGCCCTGGTCAGGGCTTGTGCAGGAGGCAACCAATTGATGTGTCTCACATAGATATTTCTCTTTGTCTTTCCCTCTCTCTTCCACTCTCTAAAAATCAATGGAAAAATATCCTCAGGTGAGGATTAAAATTTTTTTAAAAAGAGATATTAACTAGAATTATGAAATAGGTAAACAAAGGTTGTTTGCTGATAATGTCAGAAATGCATTTTATACTCTGGAGTGTTCCTGAAAACTTCAAATATTTTAATACAACAATGAGTTGGATACAGACAAAGCAAATACTCAAGTGCTCCCCATGTCCAGTTCTTTTATGCCAGGGCTGAAAAATGTGGCAGTTCATTTTATTCTTTGTAGATTCCCCTTGGATTTGGAGGCAGAGATAATTTTCCATCTCTGTAGTTAAATTATAAACTTCCTTTGCCACTTCTTCCCAAATTGCACTATTCTGTCTGTCAAAAATAGCTGAGCTGAGTAAGAAAATAATACTGGTCGATTAAAAAAATGCAATCTAGAAATTTGAGCTATTTGATTACACTAAAATAGAAAGTTTAAACTAATCATTTGCTAATCTTCTTACATCCTCTTTGAAACAGCTTTTGATGAAAAGGTTAGCAGAAACATCAAATTTGTGGGTTCTCAATGGTTTGTTTGCTGGGAAAACATACACAGTATTTTCTAAACGTGCTGTTAAGTAAACTATGGTTGATTTCAGTAAAATTATTTTGGTTTCAAGAAGGATTCTTCATAAGAACTGAGCTAAATCCTTTCAACATCAAACTACATTTGAGTTAATTTAGTGTTAGTCATTTTTAAAATGTAAACAAAAAAATTGTAAAATGACTAAATTTGGATTAAAAAATGTAGAATATTCTTGTGTATCTAAATTGCTCATTGCCTTATGTTCCTAAGAAGGAACTGTTGAAAAACTCATATCCTTTAATGCGTTTCTTAGGATCAAGTGTAAATTAAAATACACCAGAGACATGCTGCTTATGCTCTTTTGATTTTGAAGTTATTTGCTTCACATACTGTCTGCCAGGCTTTGAAAAGCAGAGGTCCCTATTTTAAACTTGATGTTAATCAGTGCCAAAAATAATAGTGACATATGCCTCTCAAATCATTGCAGAATATGAATCAAAACTAAACGTATACCACATAGAAAGAGGGAGGGAAAAAAAGAATAAATAAGGGAAACATAAGGACAAAGACAAAAATGCCAAGCACAAAATTTATAGCTGTAAACATGAAGGATTTCAGTTACTCTATTAAAAGAGCAGTGTTATATGAGTGAGGGGGGGGTGTGGGGGGCAAGGGGGCAATAAGTACACATATGTAATACCTCAATCAATAAAGAAAAAATTTAAAAAAATAAAAGATGTTAAATTACATTTTTAAGGGGTCCAGGCTGACTAGAAAATACACACCTAAAAGAATGGAGAGCCCTGGTCGGGTTGCTCAATTGGTTGGAGTGTCCTACAGTGCACCAGAAGGTCGTGGGCTTGATTCCAGGTCAGGTCATATACCTAGGTTTTGAGCATGTACAGGAGGCAACCAATTGATGTATTTCTCTCACATTGATGTTTTGATGTCTCTCTCTCTTTTCTCTCATATCTTTCTCTGTCTCTTCTTTCTCTTTTATCTCTCTCTTTCTCTCTCCCTCCTTCCTCTCTAAAATCAATTTTAAAAGATGTACAGTATACTTAAAAATAAACAGGTATAAACAAAAATAAAGCAAAGTTAGCAAAATTAACCTCATGAAAGTATAATTTAAGATAAAATCACCATCGATGATTTTATGATGTTATTTAATAATAATAAAATTTATAGTACCTAATAAGTGCATGCCATTCATAAAATTGCACAGGCCCAATCATGTAACCTCAAAATATATGAAGCAAAAATGTGGGTCAAGTATCAAGATTTGTTGCAGGTTTTGTTCAACGAGAAGATTCTGAAAGAATTTAGTGTTCAGGATATTTATAAAGAAAGGCCCTTGGAGGGAGTGAGAAGAAGAAGGAGAGAACAGACAAGTCAAATTAGATTCAGGTCTGATGCCTGACAACTTCAGTCAATACCATGGGCGTCTGTGGAGCTGAAATGGCATCTCAGAGTTGTTCATGTTGAACTACACTTTATACTCCCACCTTGACCAGCCATTGGATATGAGCCACCATCTAGATCATGACTTTGGGCAGAGTGGCTCTCTACAACTGAGGGAATTCCTGAAAGTGTAGCCTGAGCATCAGGGAGCAACGAACTCTAACTGTAAGATACTTAATTTCTCACTTCATGGTGAGAAACGTTTTACTGTGATTAGAATGTATACTGTAAATATACAGAAACATCCCTAATCACTATATAACTATATGTGTCTGTTTGTATGTTATTGTTCATGTTTTGATAGCTTTGGTTTGCATTGGTTTACTTAGAGTAGTCGAACTGAATAAAGTCATAGAATTACTCAGTGTGATGGTCAATTTAGTGGGTCAATGTGGCAAGGTCATAACACCTAGTTTTTTTGATAAAATACCAGTCTAGATGGTGCTGTAAAGATATTTTTTAGTTGCAACTAATCATTGTACTTTGAGTTAAGAAAATTACATTTCATAATGTGGGTGAGCCTCATCTATTTAGTTGAAAGCCTTAAGAGGAAAAAAAATGCAGGTTCCCTAAAGAAAATGAATTCTGCCTCCAGAGTGTTTTTGAACTAGAGATTACATTATCAGCTCTTCCCTGGGACTTCAGTCTGTTAGCCTGCCCTGCAGATTTTAGATGCGCCAACCCCCAAAATTGCATGAGCCAATCCTTTAAAATAAATGTCTCTCTCTCACACACAAATATGTATGTTTCTCTCTCTCTCTGTGTGTGTATGTCATAATAATTATGTACATATAATATATACATTTTTGTTTATTACTCTGTTATAAAAAACACATTTCCTATTGGTTCTGTTTTTTTTTTTTGGGGGGGGGAACCCTAATACAACAATGACTACTACAGTCTGAGAGAGAGAGATAGGCAGATAGAAAGAGAAAGGGGGGGAGGGAGAGAGGGAGAGAGAGAGAGAGAGAAAGAGAGAGAGACAGAGAGAGAGAGAGAGAGAAATGGAGCAGCTATACTTGTTTAATTATTTATTGGTAGCAGGAAATATTCAACATTCATAATTAAGAGAACAGAGGAAAAATAGCTAATGTGAGGACATAAGTGATTGTAAATATGTTTAAAATATTGTAAACTGGCATTTTCATTCTAATAAATTATTATAGGACTAGTAATGGGCATTTAAAGAAGTTTTCCAGCCATAGTTCAAGCTATCAAAAGGAGTCCCATATATCAGAAAAGAAAAATAAATGTGAAAAACATCAGCTTCCTCCCAAAACAAATAAAAGGTACGAAAGATAGAATATCCTTATGTCATGGCAGCAGGTAAATGCTTACTATATTTTTCTAAAAATAAATTTTCTGCACACATTGATAATTTATTTTTTGGTAAGAACATCTGTTTAATCATTGTTTTTTCAGTAGAGCAAATGTAAAACATATTTTACCTTAATTAACTGATTAAGGGGGAAATAGCCAAAAGCATAAGGCATTTGAGAACACTAATTTTAACTGCATCACTAGGAATAGAACAGTACCTTGTTCTCTTTATAGCTGCGTTATAGCTCCCAAATCATTCAATTACAGTACAGCATTGAACCGCATCTGCAGAGCATTACATGTAGTTAAGCAGTGCAGTCTCTAGAGGTCTCTGCACATCACTTTTTTCACTCACTGCCATCCCCGGAAAAAAAACCCTCCTAAAAGGAGCACTTCAGCCATGTGTAGACAGAGCTGCTGCTCTCCAACAAAGAAAAATTCTTCACTCAGGTGTCTTGCCTCATCCTCATATCTTATATCATGAAATGAATTACAAAAATGTAAGAGGAGCCAAAAATATTCAAGAAGAAGAATTGTTTTTTGTCTGATTATTTTGTTGCATCTATGCAAGGGAGATCTTTCTTTCCTGTAATTCATTCTGTCAGTGTCCCTAGTCTGAAATCATTTAAGCTGCAATAAATATTTCCAAAAGTACACATAGTATTTGATGATTCCTTTTAATGTTAGATATAATATACAGGCCAAATTCAATCCCACAAATGATATGGTTTCATTCTATTGAGTGCTTTTGGATGACAAATGCTATGGTTCTACATAAAATGCCCAGAATGCAACATGCAAGTTCTAACACTTCAGGATATTTATAAAGAAAGGCCAGGTCTTAAAGATGACCAGGTCTTTCATCAATATTCACATAACTTACTAAAATAAAATCGGCATACTGTTAGACTATGAGACTTGAGTGTAAATAAGCATTTGCCACTATGGCTCAAATCCTGAGGACAGAAAATAGAGACTGGCATTCCTGGCCTGAGTTTCCCTTTGCTCAGTCTTTTTATCATATATCAAGACGGATCCCCGTCCTCCCTGGGAACCTGGTTGATGGGGAAGATTGCAGCACTTTGTGTGACTTGAAAGCAGAGCCTATCACTTAGGCATGAGGCCAGCAGGAAGCAAGCAGCACATTTTGATGTGGTAATAAACAGAACCTCAGTCCATAGAAGAACTAGCAGGGCTGGGGCAAAGGACTATCTTATGGGAAATGCTATTCAGGATCTTTACTATAGAGTTCTTTTCTATGTTTTGATCATACTCAATATTTATGACCAAATGTTCCTTTGCTTATAAGAGTTAAAGTTTAGTATGTTCCAGACACTACAAACAGAACATATATTAACTCATTTGATCCTTAAAACAATCCATTATATAAGTATTATTTTTAAAATTTCCATTTCCAAGGCAAGGAAACTGAGGCAGGGAAGACTAAGAAACGTTCTTAAGGCTGTGTAAGAAAATGATGTAGCTGGAATTCAAACCACACAGGCTGTCTTCAGAATCTGGACTCAACCTTTACAAAGTACAATTTCTCAAGTAGATATACCCTACTGAAGATTACAAGAAGGAAGAGGTGGAATTGACCAGCTGTATCATCTACAGGAAGCATCTTTCCCAGTTTATGTAACCAGTGTAAAACAAACAAACAAAAAACACTTAAGAAACTTCCTACATTTCTAGTATCGCTATATTAAGTAAATAATTATTAACTAAATAATGGCTATATTATATTTAACTATTAAATATAAACTTTTCTCTCCTTGGAGAGAAACATGAAAGAAGTATTACTTTACTTCTTACATATTTACTTTTTAGTCCAGAACACATGACGCTGAAATTCACATAACATATTTTTTATCCAATGGAATGACTAAGTTAAATAATTAAATTATATAATTTTGTCATGTAGATATTCTCAGATATATGCATTGAGCTTTTAAAGTTATAACACTTTTATCTAATTTTCTTTCCTTCTATGGAAGATAAGAGATTTACAGAGAGAGAGAGAGAGAGAGAGAGAGAGAGAGAGAGAGAGAGAGAGAGATTTTGTGTTAGAGAGAGCAAGGCAGAGAGAAGCAGCTATATTTGTTCACTTGACCAATTTTTTGGTTGTAGGAAATATTCAGCATTCATAATTTAGGGTAAAGAGCAAAAAAAACACCAGTTAAAATGAGGGCAAAACTGATAATATTTGTAAACTGTGGTACATCAATATTTTATGGGAGTTGAAAGTAAAAGCATGCGTTTAGCCAAAATTCATGTAAAAAATGTATACTCTGCTTTCTGTGAGACCTTTGGCAACTTCCCTACGTAGTCTGATTCCTAGTCCTCTCATCTACAAAATGGGGAAAATAATAATACCTACTTGATTAGATTGTGAGGATGAAATAAAAAAATCTTAGCTGAATGGCAGACAATAAATGCTAATTTTAATAATACCAGCTTTGTTGGTGATGGTGGTATCTTATATCTACTATTTATAATTAAGCTTGGCATGTGGAACATGAATGATTGGCATAGTCTCACGTTTCTATTCCTAGTGTTCTTACTGATTCTCAGTAGAAGACTTTACATCTTTTCTTAATGAAAAAAATTTAAGATCTCAAACAAGGACATCACACTCTAAGAATGTCCACAGTGTCCACTGCCTTAGATCCTCATTTCCCCCCACATTCTTCTGTGAATTATATGAACTTGAACACATCCTTCTTGCTGATTATCACTAAACTTCCAATTAATTCCAATGCCTCTGACACACCAAAAACTTAAAAGACAAAAATGAAGAAAACTGTTATACACAAATCATTTCAATTAGCAATATGCTATTATTCCAGGCTTCAAACCCAAAACACCTCAAAAATGATTTGACTAGTAACTCCCCTGAGTTTCTTCAGCCACGTCATCATAAAATTGTGTTATTTTTAACTGAAATATCTTCTTTTCTGTCCTCATTTTCTTCATACTAGCGAAAACTGTACACATGCATTTCATTAGTCCCTCACATGTACCAATTAAAACAATGCTTTGATTAGTCAAGAATTATTAAGTAAAGAACTGATGCTTAGCCAATTATCTGTTTCTGGGTTTTTCTGGGTATTGGCAGCTATAAAGAAAATGGAATGCAAAAATTTAGTCTGTGGCTTCCAGGAGTTTAAAATCTAGGTGTAGAGAAAAAGCAAAACAAAGCAAGAAAGCAAACAAAGAAAAAACAGCAATCTATAAATAAACTAAAATTAATGCCAGATATTGGGCGACATTTAATGCCGGTGGGTCTTGATCTGGCATCTAGAAGGGTTTTGGAACCTGGAGAAGGCTGTGCATAGATTAAATAAGCATCCAGCAATGAAAGATAATTTTGAAAGGCATTGGGGTTCAGAGGAGCTTTAGCTAAAGGAGCTAAGTTCTCCTTGTCTCAGGACCCCTTGCTTTTTATTAACACAATTTGTTCTAAGGCAAGGTGGAGATATACACTACAAAGGCCAGGGTTTCCGTACAGAAGCATTGTCAGATTGGGGAATAGCCTACAGCTGTTCAGGTGTTTGGTCAACAGGAGGCAATAACATGTAGATTAAGATGCCCTGAGCTGTCTGGCAGCAAACAATCACCCTATTCAGGTTTGGGGGAAATGCCTGTAGCCATTCCAACAGGCAATAACATATGTGACTCAGCCCTTGTTGAGTCCCCAAGTTCCATCAACCTTTTGATGAAACTCTTGCAATTATGACATGCTGGAATTTGCTTCCGGCATAAAATTTGTAAATAAATAAATAAATAAACTAAGATAGAAAAATCTTCACTATAATCACCAAGTGGAAGCTGACTTTAATTAAATATTAAGCAATTAGCAAAAGTTTTGATTTAAAGCTTGAAATACAGATGGAATTTGGATAATTTTAACTGAAGATCAAAGACTTTCCTGGAAAAGAATACACTATGAATTAGGATATGATAGAAAAAAGTGGGTCTGAATGCTGTTTAGCTATGGAAATGCATCTTTACCATTCTATTTTTGAGCAGGTTTGAAAGCTGAGGAACTTCTGGGTAATTTTTAAATAAGGTCTCATGGATCTGTTTTGGTATTCTCACATGAACCTGAAATGGGAAAATGAAAGCTGTCACTAATACTTATAAAATTCCACCATGCATTAAAAAATGCCAATGATGACTACAGTCCCTAAAAGTATATTTGGGGATAGTCTTTTCAGCAACTTAAAAATCACAAAGAGAAAAGTACAATCTGCTTAGTGTCTAAAACTTGCTGCAGAGTTATCATAACATGAATGTGGTCACCATATTTGTATATTTATAAAATATGAAGACATTGAGATAGATTTCACCTGATATCCTCATACATTTTCCTGAACATATGCTAACATTTTAAAAGGAACAAAATTACATGAAGAGGTAGAAGGTCATCTTCATTAATCTTATGTGCAGAAACAAACCCCACCTCTGTCATTCCTGTGGAGTCAGGATGTGAGAGACTGTTCAACATCCTGTTCTATTCTGATACTTGTCTATTATCTGATACCAGAGGGAAGATGAAATATCTCTGGCCTAATTTAAATAAAATATACTTAACAAGCTCCACAAATATTTTCAAAATAGAGAACTCTAAATAATCTTTTGTATTTTACCACCATCATATGATATGATATTTAAATAGGTGGGAATCAATCATTAGTAGGATCTCAAATTTCTACAATATTAATGCTTATTTGTTTGACTTTGTTTTTGTTCTTGTTCCTCCATCCTTTGAAATCTAATTTTTAAATAACCCACTTAGACATCTCTACTATTAATATTTCTCCCAGACAATATGATTTTCTGTGCAGGCAAATTGGATTTCCAATGATATTATTAATCTTCCTACAATTTCCCAGTCTTCAGGCTCTCATTTCTTTCTTTAATTTATAAACACTTGCATTTTTCTGTGTCCTTGACATACTAAAACAGGTAGATTTCCATTATAAATCATGAGCATTACTAAGGAAATGCAAGTGGCAGCTAGCTATAACCTTGCAATCTTTATATTTACACACCCACAAAAAAATCTAAACATAATTTCTTAAGTTTACTACAGAAAAAAATAGGGTTTGAAAGGACTATCTATAATCCCCCCCACACACACATACACACATCACCCATACACTTGCACAAATTATCCTGGTTGAAATTTCCCATTTGTTTTCAATCTTCTAATGAAACAGAACAGTAGTGAGATGGGGAGGGTAAAGGGTTAGCAGATAGATATATGATGATAGATAGATAAATAGATAGATAGATAGATAGATAGATAGATAGATGATAGATATTTAGATAGCTAGATAAAATAAAAATGAATTACTTTTACTATTAACTTATTTTGCATGCATTCACCCCATTTTCTTCTGTGTGTGAGATGACAGACATTTTTCAAAAATAGTTCTCACTTTATTTCCAACTGTGGCATTTATGGATAATGATGTTAGAACACAACACATACCAATGGTTCATAGATTTTTATAAGTACCTGTCCCTCAACTGTCCCTATAAATCAGAGAAATAAAGCAAATAATGCACAGGCATTTTGCATTTTTGAGAGTTTTAAGTAATTTTTAGAAACCTTAGTAATTAAGTTTATTAATTTGTAAGAAATAGATTTAGTCATTTAAAGATATCAAATTGTTTCATTATAACCAAATTTATGGTATTTTTTAGCATGTGGAACTTTTATATAAAATTATAAAAGGTGGAATTTTTATATCAAATCAACTGATGCTAAAACAATCGGTATTTTAATAAAAAACACTTGCTTTTAGAACTTCTCAGTAATTGCTTTCTCTTTCACCTTAATAATTCCAGGTCCAAAGGTACAGCATTTTCTGAATCCCAAATCCAGCTTCCTTTAGGGAAGTATTAAGTCACAGTTAATCCCCACTCTACACTTTGTTCTATTAATAAAAAGAACACACACAATCTATCTTTACTTTGGTTTGGCAAAATATAATGAATTAAAAGAGAGTGTATGTTTGCAAAGGCAGTGGCTGCAAGGAATGGCTATTATAAATTAACTTTATTTACATACCCTGGTTATCAGTGACACCATCATACAATTATTCAGAATGAAGTGATTAGGATTCATGAAAATTCTTTGGAATAAATGACCCACCCTCAAGCTAGCCTAACAGGTAGCATTATGTTGCTGGATCACCACAGACTGATGTGTGGTCCAGACTGCAGGTTCAGGTTCCTAGGGAATTAGTCAGCCTAAACTGCTAGTTATCTAGAAGATTGTGCCAGTCATAGTGATAGTCACTAGCCACATGGAGCACTATCAGTGTGGCAAGTCCAAATTGGAATATGCTGTAAATGTAAAATAGCAGAGTTTGAAGACAGTATCTCACAACAATAAATGTAAAATATATTATTAATAAATTTTACATTGATTAAAGGTGGAAATGATCTATCAGATTCAGTAGAACAATTTAAATTAAATTCATCTGTTACTTTTTACTTTTTAAATTTGGGGTCCTAGAAAATATTAAGTAACAGACATGGCTTATTTTGGGGCTGGCATTATATTTCCATTGGACAGTGCTGGACTAGACCATACGCCCTTGGAATAGAGAGGCCAATCCCATCTTGTCTTAAATGATATCCTTAGTGCCTAATGTGAATGATCAAAAAATGTGTTCAATGCTTTATTAGTAAGTGGCAAATGGAGTCTTATAATCAGGGTACCCTGTTCCCTGAACATTGCTGGAGACACCCTAAAAAACTTGGCTTTCCTATTCCTCTATATCCCAAAGTGACCATTAACCTTCTCCGTCATTTTAGTATGGTCAGGTTTTGATTCATACATCACTATTTTCCATAGTCAGATATCCTAATACATAAATCCTACCTTCCTTTAAGCTCTAGTTCTTTGAATGGCTTAAAGTCTTCTTAATCTCCTTAATTGCATTTTCTTACAGTGACATGCTGGATAGTCTCTTGTCAACAAAGCATCATCCTTAGACTCTTCAAAGGCAAAGGAACTACATTTCCCAGAATCTCCTTCTCTATGTAGTTCCAGGTTATAATCTGTCAGTGAGACACTTGCTCAAAATGTTTCAGGCAGGACAGGCTTAGACCATGGTTTTCCCAAGTCAGTTACAGAAAGATGCATGGACAGATGGAGGTGCAAAGCTGCTTCTAGTTAAATCTTTCTTTAAGAAAAAAAAGAAATAAAACTATGAATGTAAAAATTGCTAGGGCCACTTCAAGTCTTAGGAAGAAACTATGCAAGAGAGCAGTCCTCAAATTCCAACTTCATTAGCTTCACTGTGAACCCACCCCTAACCAGCCACATCAGTCAGTTTACCTGACATTTATTTTTAATTGACTTTATTTTTTAATAAAAGTTAACTCTTCCCAGATTTCCATTACATAAGCAATAGTAATAGGTTGAGTAGATAAGCACTTACCATGTATAGGAACACACACACTTTTCCTATACTGATAAAATCAAAGCAGATACAAAAATTCTGCCATGAAATCCCATCACTTTATATATCCATCTGCCAGACATGGTGTCCACACAATTCTGATCACCCGCCTGTGATATGCTTTTACTAGTAATACTTTCCTCTTCTCTAGATTTCCTACTACCTTGCCTACTTAAGAACATTGCTCTGGGATTCAGGTTTCTTTGTTTCACCTGTCTCTTAGTAATTTCCATGAATATTCAATCATGTCATTATTTCTCATCTAGATTAAGAATCAAAAATCTCTTGAGCTCACTTTCTCCTGCTATAAAGCATCACTTATACTCATTGTCTCTGACTTGTTGTCCTTCCATTTTCTTTTGTGACCTTTCCAATAGCTTCAATCAGCTGTACTTCCACCAAAATTATTCTGTGTGTGTGTGTGTGTGTGTGTGTGTGTGTGTGTGTGTGTGTGTCTTTAATAAGTCAAAACTATCAATAGTGCTAATTCTAATAGTCTATTTTCTGTCACCAGCCTACTTGATGTGTAAACATTATTTCACCCTGTAGATTACTCCACCCTTCTTTAAAAATTTCCTTGTCTTAATGAATATGTGTCCCTTCTCCTCATGGATTAATAATTGATGGGCATAATTTTGTTTTCCAAATATCCTTTGTATTGTCACAATATAATGCTGGAAAACTGCCAGGACTATCAGATCAACTGCCAGAATTCCAGAGTTTAGAAGATAGAATCTCTTTCTCCCCTTACTCATTAATCAACCTTGTCTTGATAAATGACTAGCACTAAAAACAATTAGTGCTGCCATTAGAGAAAGGCCATAGCACTGATATGTTAATAAAGGCCAGAATCACTGACAGATACAACCATCCTCAAGTCCTGTTAAGACTGTGTTTATTCTGAATGCTTATTCTTACCAACAGAATAGAGTGCACGTGTACAAGTAATGAGACACATTCAGTCAAACTGAGATGCACAGTATGAACAATTCTTTAGTTGGAAAGAAAAGCCACTTGAAAATATTTTTTACTGTATAAATTATTTGAGGTTTGAGATTTGCAGGAAAATAATGGTATAATTTACTCATAAGTATGGCTAATAAAAGAAGGATTAAGAAACACAAATGGCAAGGTGAGCTTAGCAGATCTCCATATAAATTAACTGATTCATGGGTAGAATTTTAGGAGAAAACAGGGGATAATTATTTCTGATTCACTAACTCCATGTTGCCCTTTGAAGGTTGTGATAAGAGGTGCTTGCCCTATGCAACCATATATTAATAGAGATGTAAGAAAAACTCTAATTTCCACAAGGGTGGAAGGATTCTGATGTTACAAAATAAAAATAAAACTTGGTTTATAATGAAATAATTAGAATATTATGCATCTAATTCTTAATTAACTTTAATGGAACTTTTATAATAAGACATATTTTGCATGATTTAAAAAATCTGAAAGTATAACTGTATAATAATTTTATAAAACCCTATAATTTTAATAATGGAAAGAACAGGGCAATGGCAAATATTCTATTTTGTTCTCATTCTGAGCATACTCCTTCAAGTAGATACATGTTTTAGTCTTCAATAAATAAATACATAAAGCAGAAATAAATGTTCTCATCTTACTAAGATAGCAGACACTTTTCCCACCCTTTTTCTTTTTCTCATTTTCCCTTCGTCTTTTTCAATACTTTAATTATTTGTATGATTAACATATAATTTTTTAGATACTTTCAAGTATAGAACAAATAATATCAGAAATAAGCAAAGGAATAGCTATCGCTCCCCAGTGTTTGTTGGCATAAAAATATAATAATGTATACTTTTTCAGCCTATTTTGTGACTTATTTTCCTTGAAATAAATTGTTTTATTTAAGAAAACATCTGGTGTTAAACTTTTTCTGGGAGAAAAATAAAGGTCAGTAAAACCCTATTATTTTTAAAAAGCCAAGATTCAAACGAAAGTGAAAGTAAGCTATAATAGAATGCTTGTTTCATGCATCCAATCTAATTATTTGTTTAGTATGGATATAAATTTGGATACTCTACATTATATATTTACAAAGGCATTGTCCATAAGGCTACTCATGAACTCAGAGTTTCAGGAGAGTTGTACCTTTTAGGTTTGGCCTAGTCATAAATAGTGTTTGCTAAGCAAGTCAAGAGCAATAGTCTTTTATATGAAAAAAAAGTATCAAATTGCTTACAGAAATAATAATCACAAGGTAAGGGAATATATGTTAGGGTTTTTTTTCAGTGTTGTAAATTTATAAAGCTAAAGACATACATTTGCATTAATATAGAATATTGAACAATAGTGGAGATCTAAAACCATGGGTAAGTGCCCTAGCTGGTTTGGCTTAGTGGACAGAGCAAATGCCTGTGGACAGAAGGGTCCTGGGTTTGATTCTGGTCAAGGGAATGTACCTTGGTTGCAGCCTCCTCCCCAGCCTGGGCCCTGGTCAGGTTCATGCAGGAGGCAACCAATCAATGTGTTGCTCTCACATTGATATTTCTCTTTGTCTTTCCCTCTCTCTTCCACTCTCTCTAAAAATCAATGGAGAAATATCCTCGGGTGAGGATTAAAAAAGTAATAATAAATAAAAAATAAATAAATAAAACCATTGGTAAGATATTTCTGAACACTCAGACCATTTGTCTGAACTGGAAATTTAATTGAATGAGAATCACCAAGTGATATGCATCCAAAGTTTTATGATTTTTATTAAAACTAACCAGCAAACAAATTATTGAGTACCTATTATATGAAAAGTCTGTATTAGTCAGTGACTTAGAATCAATTTATGCCCCTGATGGCTTATCCCCTAATGATCAGACCGGTAGATAGTCATTAAATTCAGATTGAAAAAGAGCTTCAAGGGAATAACAAACAGGTGATTATACAAGGATAAGGGAGAAATCCATTTTAACTGGGATGGTAGGAAGGTTTTATCTGGAATCACAGCCAATCCAGGTTTCAGAAAAAGAGTGAAAGATCTTGCCTACCAACCATGTTAGGATGGTTGGTCTTTCTTCTGTGCATACTAAGAAGAGACAACAAAGATTTATTTGGGTTTGTGATACAAAAGCTTATCTTCTTCAAATATGTGAATATAGAGGCAGTGTGGAATATGATGTACAAATACAAAGTAAAAAGTAGTGAATTGAGGAGATGATGAGGATCAAAACTGAAGGAAGAAAAGAATTAGAGTTCCCAATGAGTCTAGTTTTGGTCTTTTACTCTTCCCCTTCTTTAGATGCAACCTGATTATTGAACAAGTACTACTGATATCCTTTCTGACATGAATGGTGATGACTTTCAAAATGACAGATCTATTCCAAACTGCACCTTTCAATTCCAGACCCAACTAACCATTAGGTAGCTGTATTTAAAATTCCAATAGGCAAAAGAACACTCCCTATGTCCAAAATTAAATAATCATACTTTTCACCAAATCTTCTCCTCTATTACCTGAATTTCTATTCTCCAAACAAAAAAACAAAATTCACTAGTCTGTACTTAACCAATCTGAAACCTAAATATCATAAATGACTGCATCATACTCACATCTTTAAAAATGGTCAAGATAAAAATAGCCAGAAATTAGTTAAAGAAAGATCATTAGTATTGATATCAGGGAAGACTATTGGATAATTCATAGAGAGAAAAAATAAATTAAGAAACATCTCCAAGTAAGGTACTTAACCAAATATAAACAAGAATAAAAACCATAATTTTTTGTAACTCCTCAAAATAATCTAATTCAAAATATTTTATATCTTTTGTTTTATAAATTAAGCTTTACTGAGAAATATGCTGCTAGAAGACCCATCCATTAGCAGACACTAAAGCAACTTTAATTAAAAAAGACATAAAAGTTGATAAAAGATGAAAGTTAAGAAACACAGAAAACAATTTATTAGAATAATAAATGTGAAGAAAATAACAAATTAAAAAAAAAACAATGCCTCATTTGCTGTATAGATTACCTACTACTTTTGATTCTTGTTTTAGAAACAAAACATTATTAATTTGATGTATAAAATATCCTAAATAATTATTATCTGGAACATGGTTTTCATTTGGGAATGCCTGCTACGTAAACCTGCATAAAGAAAATAATTGTTGTTCCCTAATCTCTGCCCATATTCAAGGTAAACCCTGAAAATCAAAATATAGTGGGAAAAACAGTCTTTGTTATTATGATCTGTAAACAAACAAAAAATTTTAAAAATGAATAATATACCAGTGCTTTCTATTATTATCAAGCAATACTCAGTTTTAAATGAGCTTTTACTAGTATATGTGGTGAAAATGGATCTAATTTCTATCATAACTTTTATAGATAGTACATTCTAAACACATATCAGAGACAACTATGAGAAAGCTGCACAAAAAATTTTTTCAGTATTAAAAATAATGTATTTATCTGATTCTAAGACTCACATTTCAGCATTTCTGAAATCAATATATTTCTTGAATTGATTTTTTGCTTTCAATTCACCACTGTGCATTGTTTATGAGAAACTTTTTCAATGACAGTGCATTTTACAATTTATGGTATTTTAAAACCTAGAAAATACAATGTTATAAATTCCTTAAATGAATCTTGTTAATTAAACAACACACTCTTCAAATATTTCTATTATTTTATACCTGTACTTTATTATCTTCTTTTATAATAGAATACCAACTAGCTTAAGAACAATGAGCACAATAAATCTTCAGATCCATTGCCTAAAGCATAATATTTCTCACTTTGCCTGAAAGGAATTAAGTTTATGAGATGTAAGCTTCTTATCACTTTCCCATTTTCTACTCATTTTGTAAGTAATAACATGAATGCAATAAAATATTCAAATAATTGCACAAATACTGCTGTACAAAGATAGCTAGCAGGCATCAGTACCATTTGATGATTCAAAATGATCATTCATCAACTAGAATACCAGTATAACAGCCAAAATTTGGTATAAAAGCATAGATTAACAGTGTTAATGTATAATCTATGAAAGTGTTGACTTTATACAATTTAACATTTTGAAATGAATGTCAATGCATAAGATTTTATTCCAATTCAACTTTTAGTCCATTGGTTAAAGATTTTACAGTCAAATGGTAAATGTGTATTTTAAAAGTGGAAAGTTTCTGACATATTGATTGCAATATTTGTTATCCAACAAACTCCTTTTTCAAGAGCCATGTGCCAATGTACTACTGTTTTTGATATGAATGGAACTCTTTCACTTGAGATTATTAGAGATAAGCATACCTAGAAAATATTTTATAAATGGTACAGCACAGAGACCATGTGGCAGCTACCATGTATGCCAGCTGAGTAATAGCCATGATAACAGATGAGAAATTCATATCTGCCTCATTATTTATTTTGAAACTAATGCCATTAACGGCATATGCCATAGACTGATGTTTAGGTTGTGAGGGTAGAGCCTTCATGAATAGGATTAATGCCTTTATGGAATTAGGTCCAATGAGGTTAGATCCTTTGATAGGATCCCAGAGAGCTCCCTTGGCCCTACACCCATGTGAGGACACAGCAAAAAATGGCACTCTCTGAGACTAGAAGCAGGCCCTCACCCAACGCAGAAACTGCCAGTGCCTTGATCTACTTTCCAGCCTCCAGAACTGCAAGAAATAAATTTCTGATGCTTATAAGCCCCTAGTCTGTGGTTGTTTTAGTTACAGTAGCACAAATGGACAAAGACAGCATATATATTTATGCTTTGTATCCTTCAGAAATTAGTTCACTGTTACTGTGTGGGCCAGTAGATAACACTTTTCTAGTTGCATAATGAATTTAAATATAGTTTCATATGATCTATAGTAATAAAAGCCTAGGTGGCCCTCACGCCCTTGCACGACGCCCTCACTTCATCACAAGACGGCTGCTCCCATGTTGTCACAAGATGGCTGCCACAAGATGGCCACCCCCACATTGTCACAAGATGGCCACCCCATGTCATCACAAGATGGCCACCACAAGATGGCCGGCAGTGGAGGGCAGTTGTGGGCGACCAGGCCTGCAGGGGAGGGCAGTTGGGGGCAAGATCAGGTCGGCAGGGGAGGGCAGTTGGGGGCGACTGGGCCAGCAGGGGAAGGCAGTTGGGGGCAACCAGACCAGCAGGGGAGGGCAGTTGGGGGCGAGATCAGGTTGGCAGGGGAGGGCAGTTGGGGGCAACCAGGCCGGCAGGGAAGGGCAGTTGGGGGTGACTGGGCCAGCAGGGGAAGGCAGTTGGGGGCAACCAGACCAGCAGGGGAGGGAAGCTGGGGCGATCCGGCTGGCAGGGGAGGGCAGTTGGGGGTGATCAGGCTGGCAGGGAAGGGCTATTGGGGGCGATTGGGCTGGCAGGCAGAAGCGGTTAGGGGCAATCAGGCAGGCAGGCAGGCAGGCGAGTGGTTAGGAGCCAGCAGTCCCGGATTGTGAGAGGGATGTCTGACTACCGGTTTAGGACATCCTCCGAGGGTTCCCAGATTGGAGAGGGTGCAGACTGGGCTGAGGGACACTCCTCCAGTGCACAAATTTTGTGCATCGGGCCTCTAGTAGATATATAAGAAAAGATATGGTAAAATTATGTGACTTGGCTAATATCACAATTATCCAAAACCAAAGCTGAAGTAAAAAGTAAATTTATTGACTTCAGGCCCAGTGTTCTTTCCACCTTTCTAGAAAAGTAGTAGTTTAGTAGCAGTTTTGTTTAAGTGATGCACACTTTAGGTTTCTGTTATAGGTGAAGACCCATATTCTTGCTATAGTGTGCTAATTTCAAGAACATGGAGCGTGCAATGGTTAATTGATCAGGCTTAGACTGCCTGGGTTTCAATTCCTCTCAGTGCCACTTACTGTCTAGTATGTGATGTAGTATGTGACCTTCATAATTGCGAAAGCCTCAGTTTTCTCATCTGCAGAATGGGAGCAGTCAACTCCACCTCATAGGGTTATTAAAAATTAGATAATGAAAGGCAGTTAATGAAATGTCTCTCACTTAGGAAATTGCTAGCAATTATGAATTATTATCTTTAAGAAGAGTACATGGACACTGAAATATAGGATCTGGATTTGCGAAATTTGTAATCAGAAAACTGTATTGAAATCTTTGTCTTGCCATTTTTTAGCAATATAAACTTGAGAAGTTATTTTACTTCTGAATATAAATTTTATTTCCTTTAGAACAGTCAAAACCATGTTTGTTCTGCTACTACACAGAATTTTTTTTTGAGATAATGATTGTAACAGCATATGCAAATGATAAATCTCTAAAATATATAAAATAAAAAGTTAGAATCTTGGAGATCCCTTATAGTGATATAGAACTGTTAGGGTACATAAAATAATAATAACATGGGTAAATTATAAAAACTAACAAATTTTCTGAGAATGCATTGTAAAATCTCTACCCTGCTTACCTAACTAAATATCAATATTTTCCATTAACCCTTATACCAAGAGGAAGAAGTTAAGAAATAAAATTACAATAAAACAAAATATGCACAGACATTTTAGGCACAAAACAAGCACAATCTTAAAAATAAACAAAACACAATTTTATTTTTGTGTCCCTATCGCCTTCAGTCCAACTCCTTAAAATTTATTTAGTGTGGATAATATTGTCCTGCCTTTGGATGAAATCCATATACTATCACTTTTCCTTTATTCTGGGTAATAACTGGTCCTATGATAACTTACATTTCAAACATGTTCAATTAAAATGGAAACTGACAGATAAAAATTAAAAACTCAGAACTTAGAGATAAATCTTTCTCCCCTAGCTTGTACCTAATTCAAGCTAGTTCTGTCTAGAAAAGGAAGATAGTCATTCTTTCCACCCTCTTCTTTTTCACTCTTCCCTCAGTTGTTTTTAGTTATTATTTTTCTGTATCTCAACTCCAAGTCAGAAAAAGGAGGAGGTATGATACAATTAGGCAGATTCATGCTTAGTTGAGTAGATTGGCCATCTCTATGCCTGGCAGATGGTTAAGGCTAGTTTTCCCCTGAGTGGTATCTGCTGAGCACCTCTCTCCCAGACTATCTTGACCAGGAAGGATGCACACCTATCTTAAAGGGTCCCTTACTACTTCTTTAGTTCCTGGGTGTCAAGCAATTTAGATCCAGGCACTTTCAACCAACCCTCTTGGGTTCTAGGAAATACACTGAGTGGCAAGATTATTATGATCTCTGAACGCATAATAATCTGGCCACTCAGTGTGTGTGTGTGTGTGTGTGTGTGTGTGTGTGTGCATGGATTCGTGCATGGGTGGGGTCCGGCCAGCCTGGCCAGGGGGAGGGGACATGGGCAGTTGGCCGGCTTGCCTGTTGGTCGAACTCCTGGTCGAGGGGACAATTTGCATATTAGCCTTTTATTATATAGGATATACACTGAGTGGCCAGATTATTATGCGTTCAGAGATCATAATAACCTGGCCACTCAGTGTAGAAGCCAAGACAACCCCTCATCTCTCACCAGCTCATTCACATCTGGTCCATGCAAAACACTCACCTGCCCCTCACCCTAGCAAGCAGATAGAGTAGACCTCTCAGGATGCACTGGCTCTGCCACCAAAGCCAGGCCTATCAATTTCCCAGCTCAGGTCAATGTCAGGTCCACAGTCTGCTTCAGCCTTCTTATTTTTGTGAGGCAGAAGTTTTTCATTTCAACCAATTGCAGCAAGTAGGTTAATGTTTTCAAAGTAGTTCCACTGGCAAGCTCCTTGTTAGGCTGAGGTGAGAAGATAGCATCATCCCCACGACCCTGAGACTCAGAGCACGGCAATCCCTTCCTGCAAAGAAATCTCTTCCCTAATTCAAGTATTACTCTCTCATATCTTTGAGCTGGCTACAGGTTCTTAAACCAATTTTTCTTTAAACCTACATAAGAATGTTTGCTTTATGTTAAGTGTTGCTATCTGCTATTGTACTATAGACCTTGAAACACCAAAGAATTGATTTAATATCCCATTACTTGTGGATAATCCTGGGGTTTGCAGGTCTCCCAAGAAAAGCATGGTTTGGTAGCACAGTGAATCTAGTAAAAGAAAAAAGTTAACCACAAAAACAAATTTTCTTTTAGATGAGGTAGATCAAGCATGTCAAACTCACGACGCACAAGGAATATTTTTGCGGCCCAGCCAATATAACAGTATGTAAGAAACGTTTTAATAAAAATTTTATAACTTAATTTTTACAATATCTTGTTATATATAATTATTAATAACAAAGTACAATGTTCACTAATGACTGTTTACTATAATCATGTTGCATTCATTTCCCTTACGTGCCTTATGCGCAGGCGCACCATTTCTCTCCACTAATATTAGCAGCGAATATTTTAGCAGCCAATTGCCACGTCATTAGTCTTGGACTGACTTGTTTGGTGTGTGCAACAGGAAATATTTCTCTTCTGGAGAACAAGAAAAATAGGTTTATTTGTGTTACGCTTATTAATTTGTGCAGTTATTCAGTGTCTGATAAGTTAATGTTCAAGAAAAAATATTATTTTTTATAAAATGTTCTATTATTTTATGTTAATGATTACTCATTTATTTCAGCCCTTTGTATTCAGCATGTCTCTATCGAATTAAACCTACATTTCTATGAAAATTGAAGCTTTTGTTTTTTTGCAGCTCACATAAACTTAAACCTTGTTTGTTCAGCCTGTGTTAGCCTTTGAGTTTGACATGCTTGAGGTAGATAGTTCAAATGGTATAAAGTACAGTAGATATTTGCTGAACAGATGGAAAATAATATAGTATGAATTTTATTTGTAAGTTAAGTCTTGCTGGCAAAAGTCAGCCTTTGATTATCAACTGAAAGCTTATCTTTCCTTTCTAATCCTGGAAAACAGGAATTGGTACCTTCTTTCTTGGTGTTACCAAGAAGAACATTTCATAATACTGCAATGAGGTATTATGATTTTAGGAAGATCTTATTGTCAGGTTTGTCCTGAAGCTTTAATTCTGTAATTTTACTTTTTATCAGATGTTTTACAAAATAATATGTGCAGTGCAGTCTTAGGAAAATAATAAACAACAAGAGAATAACTATGCCCAGGAACAATCAGTGCTTGGTAAAGTGTGTGGAAATGGAAGTAAACATCTCAAAATTTCTATCTTTTTACATGCATAAAAATGGGGTTTGTGAAAGGGAGTGATGAATATGTGGACACAGAAAAGGTTTGATTAATCATGATCTAGTCCCCATTTTTAAATATAAAGCACCAGAGCATTGAAAAAATACCCCCTCCACCTGGCCGGCATGGCTAGGTGGTTGAGCATCGACCTATGAACCAGGAGGTCATGGTTGAATTCTCGTCAGGGCACATGCCCAGGTTGTGGGCTCAATCCCTGGTGTGAGGCTTGCAGGAGGCAGCTGGTCAATGAATCTCATCATTGATGTTTCTATCTCTCTCTCTTTCTCTCCCTTCTTCTCTGAAATCAATAAAAATATGTTTTTAAAAAAAGAAAAAATACATTCTCCTATGTCAAATCACAGGATAGGGTTTGGCAGTAGGGGTTTTCTTGAAAACAATGGATGCCTAACTCTGAAATTCAATGCTTCTCCAAGATTGAGAAATTACAGTAATTACAGTAATGGTGAGGTCTCTAGGATAAGTTCAAGATCTTTTTCTAACACATCTGCTTATTTACTTTATAATGACAAATCTCCACATCCTCATCTATAAAAAAATATTGTATTATAGGAATTATAGAGTGGGGAACAAGACTAGGACTATGGGATTTTCCATTTGATCATGATTGCTTTAAGAACCTAGAGTAATAATGTGTGATAGGAAAGTTTTACAAGAAGCTAGGTTTCATCACAATCCTTTCTACAAATAGTTACAAACCCCAGAGATCAGAAATCTCTCAAATGAGCTCAGTGAACACTGAAAACTACTGGGCTGCTCCTATGTCTACAAATATGGTACATCTATATTGCTGCCAATCACTCTGCAGTCTCCTTGAACAGAAGTCAGCACACACTGAAAGTGGAACACACTTTTAATTTTGTAGATTGGCCAGAGATTTCTTAAAGAGTATCTCAACTCTTTCTTCTGAGGCTAGACTTTATGTCTTAAGTGTCACACCAGCCCCCCGCCCTTCACTTCTTTAAACTATTTAATCCAAGTCATTTCTATATCAGATGGGAGATGGCAAATAAAAAGCTCAGGACTGAATATAAGGGATCAGTCTTGCAATGGGAACAACTCCTCGAATCTCTCTTTTCTTAATACGATCTCACACTTCCATTACAATTCCATTTGGACTTTGAATTAATCAATATAGAAGCAATTAAGAGCAGACTTCATAAAATGATGGACTTCAACTATCTTTCAGTTTGGCCTTTTATTGGTGCTGGCAAAACATCAATGAGCAAATACAGTAAAAGTGAGAGAATGAAGTGAAAAAGCCCAGCAGAAATAAGAAAGAGCAAACATGTGTTTGAATTTCTTGTTTGTTTGTCCTTTTGTATGTTCTTGTTTCTGAAATAAAAAACATTTTAACTGTTTCTCAGTAAGAAACAAAGTAAAGGCAGAGAGAAATATCCATTCAACCAACACAAAGAAGGCTAAAATAATAATTAAGATGAAATCATGCAGGACAAGGCAATAGAAGATGGAATAAAACCAGGCCAAAACATGTAACTAGAGAGTAATATTAATCTTTTCTAAGAAAACCTAGTAGACAGAAGCACTACATTATGTAGTTGGCTATCTGAATCA
This sequence comes from Cnephaeus nilssonii, assembly GCF_951640355.1. Classification (NCBI taxonomy): domain Eukaryota; kingdom Metazoa; phylum Chordata; class Mammalia; order Chiroptera; family Vespertilionidae; genus Cnephaeus; species Cnephaeus nilssonii. Next base: position 62,194,055 of record NC_137076.1, on the reverse strand, counting down.
GTCTTAGCCCTTTGATAAAAGAATGTCATTTAACCGAAGTGTTATTCATAGTTCTGTTCAAGGAATTCATTCCCTTTCACAACAACTTGGATTAAAGCAAGCAAACAAAAATCATGATATAGAAACTCCTAAGAATCTGTAGAGAGTTTCCATCATCCAGGACATGGATTCCTTTGACTGGCTAACATATGTAGCTCAGCCTTACCAACACATGTCCTCAATCACAATTTAAACTCTTTCTTTGCTGTAAAATATTTCTACTGAATTTTTATTGTTCTTGCAGGGGTGAAATAGCAAACAGCTGTGAAAAAATAATTGCATTCTTTTCAGAGTTTCAGACTTACTCTTGGTTTTGATCTTAAATGATCAAACCCTCGAAGAAGACATGTGCAAATATTTTAGACCTAATATATAATACCCAGTTCCTTTTTAAGAGAAAAGAAAAAGCTAATGGATAACATTCTATATAATTATTTTATAGTTTTAAAAATTAATGAAATAGCTAAGCAATTCTTGTTGAGAAACTATTGTTACAAGGCAAGGTTCATTTTGATGATTAAATGTTGTAAATATTTTAGATCTGGTTTCTGTTCCCAGAAGATGAGATTATGTCTCTTCTACACCATTTGATTTATTTATTCATATTACCTTGGTTCTTTCAAGATTAAGGTAAAAGAGGTCAAGTTACTCTGGCTAATACAGGTAATGAAATATTCCAAGTATTCACTGTCAAATGAGAAAAAGAAAGGAAAAATGTCTCAGTAGGCATCATGAAGAATTCAAACATCTTTCAGGGTACAAGAGTAACTTTTCTCTTACTGTGACACAGCACATGCATTTTGGTTGTTTTCTCCCTGTCCACTTCCTACTAAAGGTTAGCACTATACACTGAGTGGCCAGATTATTATGATCTCTGAACGCATAATAATCTGGCCACTCAGTGTATGTATATTAGAGGCCTGGTGCATGAATTCGTGCATGGGTGGGGTCCGGCCAGCCTGGCCAGGGGGAAGGGACATGGGCAGTTGGTCGGCCTTCCTGCTGGTTGAAGTCCTGGTCGAGGGGACAATTTGCATATTAGCCTTTTATTATATAGGATATACACAGAGTGGCCAGATTATTATGCGTTCAGAGATCATAATAATCTGGCCACTCAGTGTATACTCTAAACAGAAAACTCTGCCATGAGCTCTGATTGTGTCTCCTAGTCATTTTCCACTTTAAGGCATAATCTGTTGGACATCATCTAAGAATTTGCAGCTAGCTAATCCTATATAATAAAGCGGTAATATGCAAATTGACCCTCACACCCTCACATCACAAGATGGCTGCCCCATGTCGTCACAAGATGGCTTCCACAAAATGGCCACCCCCACGTCATCACAATATGGCTACCCCCACATTATCACAAGATGGCCAGCAGCGGAGGACAGTTGTGGGCAACCAGACCTGCAGGGGAGGACAGTTGGGGGGACCAGGCCTGCAGGGAAGGACAGTTGGGGGCGATCGGGCTGACAGGGGATCAGTTAGTTGTCAATCATGCCGGTAGAGGAGCAGTTAGGTGTCAATCAGGCTGGCAGGGGAGCGGTTAGGGGGCTATCAGGCGGCAGGCAGAGTGGTTAGAGGTAATCAGGCAGCCAGGCAGGCAAGTAGATAGGAGCCAGCAGTCCCAGATTGTGAGAGGGATGTCCGACTGCCAGTTTAGGCCTGATCCCACAGAGTGGCCATCTTGTGGTGGCCATCTTGTGACAACGTGGGGGCGGCCATCTTTCTGAGAGGCTTTAAAACAGGCAGTTGGACATCCCCCCAGGGGTCGCAGATTGGAGAGGGTGCAGGCTGGGCTGAGGGACACCCCTCCAGTGCACAAATGTCATGCACTGGGCCTTTAGTTTATAAATAATTGCCTTTGGTTTATGTCTTGATTTTTCTCTCTGATAATCTATAAACCTGTGGTGTGGCATTCATGTACTTAAAAGCATATATATAGGACATTGTCCAAAGACAATTTGTTGTCACATGTTTAATACCTAAATTGTGGATGGTCTTATGCTACTATATTCTATATTCAAGTGGCTTCTATGGCTGACAAGTAGGTCACAGATGAAGAAACTGTGGAAGATTAATAAGAAAACATGGATTGAAGTGAGGTATTGATGAACTTGCATTCCACATTAAAGGACTTTTGATTTTTTTCCTTATGGAAATGGGGGATTTTCATGGTTTAAAAGAGAGGTTCCATATTATTAAAAATATGGTTTGGCTTCACTTTAATAACCATCTTACTCAGACCTAACATTTGACCTTATTAATTGCTACTCTCCTTACTGCCCTCTCCACACATAGAGGATCAATCCTACATCTGAGCCCTTGTTCTAGCTATTGACCTTGTCTGAAATTTGTACCTCATTCTTCTCTTCCAATCCAAGTCTTGTATTTATTTTCAAATTCAACTCAATGTATACCTTAAATGTCATGCTCTTAGCTTCCTTCATTTTCTTTGTTTCCCCAACATATGTTTTGTTTTTTTAAGTAATTAATGAATATAAAGGTGAGAACAGTGTAATACTTGTGCCTCACAACACTGGGTGTTTTCTATAATTATACACAATGTACTTGCTAGTTTGTTTAATTTCATATGTATCTGAAACAACTAGACCTAATAAAAATCTTTGGTGAAATAACCATAGCATGTTTTCTTTCCTTTTTCTTGGGGGTGGGGAGTTGCTTTTTTTTTTCCAATGAAAGTATCTCTACTAATTCTGTTGAAAATATCAGTTTGAGGAGCCATTATGTAAGATTGTTTACCCTCTATATAAATTCATACATCAAGAAAAATCTTTTTTTAGAGACTATATTCTAATTTTTGAGTTTTATATATCTTCTCAGGCTCCTCACTAAATAGATTATAAACTGTCAAGGATATACATTGATTTTACTTTTTCAATATTTCTGTAACCCCTATTGAAAGTTAAATATATCTTAATTTGTCTTAATTTACACTTCTTCATTTGACTTTTTTAAATGAATAAATATCTCCCTCTCTTCATGTGATACACACCAAGTCTTTTGAGGCATATTGTCTTCAAATATTTTTCTTTAAATAAGATTTTATTGATTTTAGAGAGAGAGAGGAAGATAGAGATAAAAGCATCGCTGAGAAACATAAACATAGGTTGCCTCTTGCATGCCCTCTGCTTGGGATTAAGCCAGAACTGCACGCATGTGCCCTGACTGGGAATCAAAACTGTGATCTTTTGGTGCATGGGTCAATGCTCAACCACTGAGCAACACCGGCCTGGAAGATGCCTTTACTTGAGTTTATCCATCAGGAATTCTGACTAAAAAAACAGTATCCTGATTCCTAATATGTGGGATACATAAAGTGACTTCCTTCCAGAAAGTACAGTATGGAAAGGGGGCAAAATAGTAACCTTACAGTAGAGAATCCTGACAAATACTACCTCAGGCAGATGTTCAAAGTCAATATCAACAGTTGTAAATCATGTTGATAATATGTGCCCTTGACATGGGATGATGACCTTTGTGGTCTTCCTTCCAGTAACCTATAACCCAGCTTTTTCATGAGAAAGCCAGCAGACAAATCCCAACAGTGAAGCACCCTATAAAATAGTTAACCAGTATTCTTTAAAACTGTCAAGGAAATCAAAAACAAAGAATGTCTGAGAAACTGCTGCTTCAAGATTAGCCTGAGAACACAAGACAACTAAATGTCTTGTGGGAACTTGGATGGGATCCAGGGATGGAAAAAGGATGTTAGGTTAAAAATTAAGGAAATCTGAGTAAAGAATGGACTTCAATTAATAATACTGTCTTAATACTGGTTCATTAATTTAAACAATGAACCATATTCACTCATGTAAGATGTTAATAATAGGGAAACTAGATATAGAGTATATGAGAACTCTCTTTTATTTTTATTATTATTATTATCTTCTCAATTTTTCTGTAAATCTAAAACTGTCCTAAAAAATAAAGTATATTAATAAAATACATCAGAATATGAAAAAAAGTCACAGACTGGGACAAGATGTTTGCAATGCACATAAATAACAATGAACTAGTATTTGAAGTGTTAAAAAGAGAGGGAGAAAAGTAGAATCCAAGATTTGTTTAAAAAAATAAAATAGAATAACCTCCTCTGGTGACTACAGAAGGTGAAGGACAAACATATTTCAGATGATTGCAGGTTTTCTAATCTGGGAATCTTGGACCATCAGGGTGGGCCAATTTTTAAGAAAGATCCTTGCCTGAATTTGGTAAAAAAGATAACAAAACAAAACCCCCCAAAAAAGAAAAATTCAAATGTTCCAATTCCATGAATAAGAGGAAATCTGCAGGAGGCATTAACCCATCTGTAGCTTAAAAGGTGAATTTCAGCATTTGGGACATGTAGTTACTAGACACAGAAACAGGAACGGTGGTAAAAATAGATGACAGCTTCAATTCCCTCTCATTTTATTGCCACTCTTTTCTTTTTCAGGGGATACCTTGGCTTAGGAGTCACCATGACACTGCCTTTGCCTGCTCTTCCTACAGGTTATTTGCTGCTTCTTTCAGGACAGCTTCAAAATGAGAAAACTTCAAGCAATGGCTTCCTTGAGAACTGGCTTCTCAGGGTTTGCTGACATGTATGTAATCATCTATGCTTAGCCACGCTAGGAAAGAAAGGCACTGAGTATCCTAAAATGCTCCTTCCTACATGGATTAAAACGGGGAAAAACCTGGTGTTCTTTAGACTCCAACTTTTGGGTGAGCAGCTATTAAAATAAGAAGGGGGGGAGCAATGGGGGGATAAGGACACATATGTAATACCTTAATCAATAAAGAAATTTAAAAAAAGAAGTGAACTACTGAGAGTTTTGGAATGTGTTGAAAGGCCCCCTTTCAGTCGAGAAGCAAACCACATGTCTACTCTGAAAACCACATGTCTACGCCTCATATACATTTTCACCTACAGAACATCCTTGGAGATCTTACTCACTGCCCATTGTGCTAACGTCAGAGGCTATTGTGACTGACATGTGGAAATGTCTGCTGACCTTATTTCTGAAAGGTATTAAATAACCATATCTAACTGTGTCATCTTGACATATTTGGGGTCTCGGGTTTGCTCAGCATCTTATGAAGCCAGTAATAAGCAAAACCATCCCAGATGGAACCAAAGCAGAAGAACTAATCATTGAGAACTATATGCCTTCCTTTGGTGTGATTTTAATGCCTACCATCTATGTGAAATCAGATTTATTTCAAGAAATAATATTGATATGGATTGCTCTGTGATTTGCAGTTTTCAAATTTGGATGGAAAACATGGTGGTACTTGCATACCCAAAGAGGTACAATTTAGCCTTTCATATACAGTATTATAAATTAACTTTTAAAATATTATTCATGACCACAATACCTTTTTTAAAATGACTTTTTCAGTTATTGCACAAAAATCAAAGGTCATTTCAGTAATAGTTTTTAAATGGGAGAATGAAGGAGCTAAACGATAAGGAGGCCAATTGTTGTAATAAGACAGGCAATTAAAGGAATAGGAGCACCAATGTATATCAACTAGATGATTTTTTTGACACAATTTTAGATCATAAGTATTAATAATTAGAAATTTTCATTTAAGTATCATATTTTGTTTAAGTGCAAAGACAATAAATACCAAAATTGAAGTTTGACTATGAATATACTCATAGGATTTGTTACTGCCAATGTCTTACAGAAAAAAACAAAAAAATATTTCTAATATATAAGAGGTTAAGTATTTTTCAAATTGTCTTAGCCTTTTTGAGGACATTCTTCTTGAGTGTCTTTTTCCATCAATCATGCCAAAGTGACACCCTCTCTGTCTCTACTGTACCTACAGTAGTTTGCAGCATTGAGGTCATGACAGCCCCTGCAATTAGGAGGCTGGAGCAGCAGTGACACCAATACAATTTTTCCTTCCATATATTTGCATTATTAAAAAAAACAAAAACAAAAAAACCAGCCCAGGGTTAAAAGGTGGCCATATAGCCTCTGAAGATCTCAGGGTTAACAGCAGAGTACAGTGGCATGTCTTCTATTAATTGTGCTATATAAGCATAAATACACAGGGGTGTTGATGTCAACAGGGCTAAAGAGAGCCAGATTTTAAAAGGTTGTAGCATTGTCAAGTAAGCTAAGAACTGAGAAGTCTAACATAAAAAGTTAAAGGTATATTCCATTTTGCTGTCCTATCACCAAAAGAAGCCACTACTTTGCAGTTATATAGGCCATTCTATGAGGTTTCATCACCATCATTAAGCAACACTATTTAGACCTCTGTGACTTGACTCCACCACCCTTACTGAACTTCTACTACAGAATACTTTTAAAACATTTTCACTCTTTTCATTTCGCCTCTCTGTTGAAGGTTTTAGGAGGATGTATTAAACAGACATAAGTATTAATAGGTGATTCTAAATTAGAATACCATATACACAGCAAATTATTCTCTACACTGAACACTTAAAAATGAGAAATAGGCCACTTTATTTTTGGTGTTATATTATAAAATTCTACAGAACTTAGAAATTTGTTCACTCAGGTTATCGTATAACATAGAATGATTAATCCAGTTTTATTTCATTTATAAGATTCAGCATAATGTATCAATTTTCTGTAGTGCTAAAATGTGACATCATTGCAACTGAGTTGCCCCAAGTTTAGAATTAAAAATATTAAAAGTAATGGAGGTAACTTAACCAGACTGATGGTTAGCTGTGCTTATTCTTAAAGCCAGTTAAAGTTCTTTCCTATGAGAAAGTTTGATGTTCAAATTATCTCTGAAATGATTACTTATTTAATCACTAAGGAAGGTTTGAAGAAAAACATCTCACTTTAAATTTCATAGTCCTATATAGAGTAGAGGTCTAAATAGAAACACCTCAGCATTGGCAATCAGAACTCCAATTAAAAAGTATAGATTAAACCAGCTTTATTCCCAAATCCTCCACTCTTATCAATGTGTTTCTGCAACAAAATTCATCCATCTCAATGTCATGTAAGGCTATATTTTAAGGCACAAAAATTATTGTAGAAAATTTTTATTTTTATGACATAATATTAAAATTTCAGGAGATTGAAAAACTTTTGGACATTTCTTTTATATATATATCCTATCTAAGAAAAGAGTAATATGCAAATTGACCACACCTCTGCTACACCCACAAGCCATGCCAATCAGGAGCGAGTATGCAAATTAACCCAACCAAGATGGCTGCGGCCACAGAGCGAGCAGGAGGCTTGGGTTTCCCCGGAAATGGAGGAAGCCAAGCTTTCCACCTGCTCTGGCCAGCCCTGGACTCCACTCAAGGCTACAAAGTTTCAATTATAGAAGATAAATAAATCCCAACAAAAATGGCTGTGGCCAAGGAGCAAGCAGGAGGCTTGGCTCTGCTCAAGGCTACAAAGTTTCAATTACAGAAGATAAATAAGTCCCAGATACCAGGGCCTTCGCTTAGGTCGCCAGGGGGTATGGATGGCCTGCAAATCACCACAGGCCCCTCACCCAGGCTGCCCCACACCCCAAGGGAACCCCCACCCTGATCCGGGACACCCTTCAGGGCAAACCAGCTGGCCCCCACCCATGCACCAGGCCTGTATCCTATCTAATGAAAGAGTAATATGCAGATTGACCATCACTCCAACACACAAGATGGCTGCCACAAGATGGCCAGCAGGGGAGGGCAGTTGGGAGGGACCAGGCCTGCAAGGGAGGGCAGTTTGGGGTGATCAGGCCAGCAGGGCAGAGCAGTTAGAGGTGACCAGGCCGGCAGAGGAGGGAAGTTGGGGGTGACCGGACCTGCCGGGAAGGGCAGTTGCAGAGGGACCCAGGCCTGAAAGGGAGAGCAGTTAGGGGTGACCAGGCCTATAGGGGAGGGCAGTTAGGGGAAAACAGGCTGGCAGGGGAGCAGCTAGGCATCAATCAGGCTGGTAGGGGAGTCATTAGGGTTTGATCAAGCTGGCAGGCAGAAGCAGTTAGGGGCAATCAGGAAGGCAGGCAGGTGAGCAGTTGGTAGCCAGAAGTCCTGGATTGTGAGAGGGATGTTCAACTGCCCGTTTAGGCCTGAATCTACCGGGATTGGGACTAAACAGACAATTGGACATCCCTCGAGGGGTCCCAGATTAGAGAGGGTGCAGGCTGGGCTGAGGGACACACCTTGATTTCAGAGAGGAAGGGAGAGGGAGAGATAAAAACATCAATGATGAGAGAGAATCATTGATCAGCTGCCTCCTGCATGTCCCACATTGGGTATTGAGCCCTCAACCCAGGCATGTGTCCTAAACAGGAATCAAACAGTGACCTCCTGATTTAGGTCAATGCTCAACCACTGAGCCAAGCCAGCTGGGCACTTTTGGACATTTCTTAAAACTTAACATCGGTTTCTTTTCTGAAATCTGACATGAGGAATGTATATATATTCAAATTCTCTAGCTTTCTACTCCAAAAGGTATTATTATTAGCTTTAAAAGTCAAAATTAACAAGAAAGAAAAAAAGAAAAAAATCCCATATGTTAAGTAGCACTTGTATATTTTCAATATTGCCTTAAAAATTGCCATATACATTCAACAAACAATGCAGCTTGTTTAATTGCAACATATATTATGAACCACTTAAATTATAACTACATATGCATAATTTTAAATTTGATTATCATAAGTATATACTGAATTTAGTAAAACTTTTTTTTCATTTTAGGCAGAAAAAACATGCAATTGAGAATGGCAAAATAATACATCTAAATTTCAAAGTTTGAGTATTACTTCTTCCTTTTAATATGAGAGAATAAAGAAAGGGCAAGGGAAGGTAAGTGACTTCCACTCAAGGTCATGCATGTTATGGAACTAAAATTAGAAGTCTTCCTTCTACCATACCAGTCTGCTTCAAAAATATAAGAGCACAGATCTTTTATTTATTGAAAGCCAATTCTGAGTCAAACAATCTTCTGGGATTCTTGCATTATCACTCATAACCATAAAACTCTGCAACCTAAGTGCCCTTTGCCCTGTACTGTATTTTGTCTCATTTTGTTGTTTTTAATGGTGTGCAATGATATCTAGAGAAGTTAAATAACTTTACCTAAGGACCAACAGCCAAAATTTCAGATTTTGATTCAATCTCTATTCTAGATGCTTCAAAATCACTCGATGTCTGGCTCAGCAAGTAGTGGCAACATCATTTATCCAGCACTCATTGTTGACTAGACATTAGGAATATGCCCAATATATCCTGTAACAAAACCTTAAAATTTTAGTTTCATGAATCATACATTGATGATCCATCCCTATTGTTGATTCTATCTACAGGAGCCCAGATAGAAGTGGATTGAGAAATTTCTTTATAACCCTAATAATTTTTCAGAGCAAATGAGTCAACTTGATATTTTGTTTTGGTCTCCCAGTCCATAAAATAAACTGGTCCGTATTTTTCAATTTATAACTATTATTTTTCATCAATAACTATACCCTTGGGTAGATACCATGTTTTTATCTATGTTAAAAAATTCTATTTATATCATATCTCAATCATTGTGAATCTATAAACAAAACAAATATGAATAAAAATAAAAAATAGTAAAACCTAGTATGCAGTTTCTTCAGTGTATCATAGAATTGATGCTTAATCATCCTCACTACCCTGTATAGGTGCAATATCTGTGCAAGGAGAACAGAGATTCATAACAATGATCCAAGTCACTACAGAGCCCCTAAGTAAGGTTTACTCACCCCAAGTATAATCACATTCAGTAGTATTTTCCCATTGTGGGGACTTGTATGCTGATTTTTTTGAAATCATATTCTATACATTGTTTTGGAGGCCAAACTTGGTTTGCTTTTCAAGACCTCAATGCCCCCAGGACTCCTTGATCCCTAGTATCCCTGTTCACTTTTTAAGCCTGTAGTTTTTACTCTGTTGTAAGATTCCTGTAGTCTCACCATGCAAATATGCATTGTAGCCCTCAACCAATTTCTTATGGAAAACCACACACAAAATTTGGGTCTCCTATGTGCTCAACAACCTTTATGTATCTGCTGACTTGAATTCTGTTGTCTGCTTCCTCAGCTCAGTAAAACCATTATGCTCTTCTTGGTCCCTAATTTACTACTCTGTGGTTGGGAAATTGTCTTTATTCATAGAACTAGAGATATCATGGGGCTCACTGCATGAGTTTAGATTTTCTCAGGAATAACAGTCATATACTCCCTACAGTCCAGTTTCTGAAAACAGCCGCTTTGTGTTTTCTGTCCAGTTTAAGGTTATATATGGGGGAAGAGAGCATCTGGCATCTATTACTAGGTCATGATCATAAGTGAAATTGTCCAAACAGCTCATTATTATCACTAATTTTATTTATGCATCTAATTTTGTAGTCCATAATAATCTGCCAGTCAATATTTGCTAAAAAAAAGTGTGTATGGGAGAGGTCTGAAGGAAATTTAATAGTAGCATTGCAAAATCCTCTAAGATACCACTTAAAATTTTTAAGTTATGCACATAAACTCTTTAGTATCTCAATGAATTTCCTTTGTTGCAATCATAAAATCCCACTGTTAGCCAATTAATTTTTCATATAGATCAATGATTGAGGTACAAAATTTGCTGATGGAGCAGAATAAATCATTATAACAACTATTTTTAAAATAAAATCATCCAAAACTATCTATTGATGATCCAATACTACACTTTAATAAGTAAGGTTCCTTGCTCTTCTTTGCATATTTTGCTGTTTCAGTAAATCATTTAATTACAATGTTTGCCAACTTTTACTGAGTAAGCTATATACTTTAGCTCTTGATTTTACATTTATTGCTCACATAACATATTTCACAGATTTATCTCATGCATATTCTAAATTGTTGACAATCTTATACACATTAGCCATTAAGAGGGTCAAGTTATCTATTGGACTTGCTCATTTGCATAATTAGCTAAGTGAATGATACATTTAATCAAAGTATGACATTTGCAAAATAATATATGATACACACATTTTATTCATAAAGTTTATTGACTTATAGAATAGTAATCTTCCTTTCATACCTTTTATTTTATATTTGTACTTTTATGTTATTTTGCTTGAAATCATTTTGAAGATAACTTCTTTAAGTATTTAACTATAATAGAGGAGCTACTGTTCCAGAAATAAGCTAAAACACAACATTCTAACAACTGTGTAAAGCATCTCAAATTATTTTTAATTATTTAGTGAAAAATCTATCCATTTTGTAGGAAACATGTTTTTAGTTTATGTTATTTATAGGCAAAATGTTTTTATAAACAGTATTAGTTTTTTGGGCTAACCCAATAAACAAAGTACCACAGACAAGATAGCTTAAACAACAAAAATGTCCTCATAGTTCTGGAGGCTAGTGATCTAAGATCAAGGTTTCACTACTCTGGTCTCTCACATCCTGGCTTTCAGATGGCCACATTTTCTCTGTGTCCTCACCTGGTCTTTTCCCAACGCACACATACTCCTGTTGTCTCTCTGTATCCCAATGTCCTGTCCTTATAAAGATACCAGTAAGATTGGGTCCACTTGAATGTCCTAATTGTAACTTAATTACTGCTTTAAAGATCCTTTCTCCAAATACAGTCACATTCTGCATTCTAATGCATGGGAGGGAGGTCAGAGCTTAAACATTTAGAGGGACACATTTCAGCCTGTGACACTAAATGCTTAGTTAAATTATTTCTTATTTTAATATTTATTTATACATCAGGAGAACAATAGAAAATTATGAAAAATACTTGGCATTAATTGTAGAGCAACAGATCTTCTTATAACTATTGTTATATGGGCTTGATTATACTACAACTAATCTCATTTTAAAAAATATATTTTATTGATTTTTTTACAGAGAGGAAGGGAGAAGGATAGAGAGTTAGAAACATCGATGAGAAACATCAATCTGCTGCCTCCTGCACACCCCCTACTGTGGATGTGCCCGCAACCAAGGTACATGCCCTTGACTGCAATCGAACCAGGGACCCTTCAGTCTGCAGACTGACTCTCTATCCACTGAGCCAAACCAGTTAGGGCTAATCTCATTTTATAATGTGCTAGTTGAGCTTATGTCTAAAGAAAAATTTATTGGTGTTTCAGAAGTGTTTTACATGTTTGCTATATCTTTCACATCATTGTAAATACACTGAACAATATAGAAAAGCTTCAGTCCAGGTAGATAACAATTTTGAAAATAATTATTTAAAAGTTCAGTAAGAAATAGCATATTAAAAAGGCATTTAGGTTTCTGCCCCCAAAATACTTACACTGAGTACCAGGAAAGGAGATTAACTTTATATTGGACAAAACTTACTGATACCACTGTGATTAGATTTTCAACATTAACATCACTACCATGGTACAAATTAATATCAAATACCACCTAACAAGATGTAGTAAGTAGAATAAGGGCATCACTCCTGCAATATTCCTGTGATATTGAATCAAGAACAAAAAATTAGAAAAACCCAAATCAAGGGATATTTTACAAGATTACAAGCTTATAATCCTCAAAAGTGTCAAGGTCATGACAGTCAAGGAAAGACTGAGGAACTGGTTCAAATTCAAGGAGATTGAAGTACAGAAACTAAACTCAACAAGTGATTTTCAACGGACTCATTTTTCTATAAAGGACACTATTGGGGCAATTGGTGAAAGTTGAAAAGAGTTTGAGAATAAAAGGATAGTAAAATATCAATGATAACTTCCTGATTTTGACAGTTATACTGTAGTTTTACACAAGAATGTTGTTTGTAGAAGATTAGATCGGCAACTTACTCTCAAATGGCAGAGGGAAAAATCCTTTGTGCTGGGCTTGAAAATTTCCTGCAAGTTTGAAATTATTTGAAATAACTTTAAAATAGTATATGCATTGCAAATGAAGAATAATTCCTCGATCTAAAGAACATTAATTTATGTTTGTAGAAGGAAATAATTTATCTATAATTGAAACAAAATCACTTGCTGGTTTCACACTAGCAAACACAAATGCATGCCCATTGACTTTGTTCTTTCCCTTCCCACTTTAGTATATATACATATGAGAGATATTCAGTGAAGACATAAAAAAATAATTGCTATACTTATTTCAAAACTGTTTTATTGTCTTATATTGCACATGTGATTTGATATTTCACACCTTAAGGTAAGGTATCTCCCAGCAGAAGTTTATTCAGAAAACCAAGGTTTTGAAAATGATCAGCTGCTTTGCCTTTTGCTTTTCAAAGCTGGCAGGGTAAGCTGTAATATCAGGGAGTAACTTAATACCTTGCAATTATAGAGAGCAAAAAGAATCTTGTTGTTAAATCAAAGACATTCATACATGTAAATGGCAAAGGGCAGAGGATGATGCAAGGAAGAGTCATGAACTTTGGAGTTTGACATATATGAGTTTATTGACCATTCTCCATCATATTTATCTATGAAATCACGAGCAAGTTGGTGAGCCATTCTGAGTCTTGAGTTTTTGTTTGGCAGAATAGAAATATAATATGCTACAGAGCTGTTTTAAGATTAAGTGACATAATAAATGTAAAGCTGCTGGCACAGCAGCTTTGGACTGTTTGATTTGTTGCTTTTCTTTTTAAATGGATATGAATTATTGATTAGCTTTCATTTAAATAATCTATTTGACAAATAGACTATACTTCCTTATGAAATACTTGGCTCTGGATCAGTGGAAAGATAAAATTAAGGATTATGAAGAGTATGTCAGATAAATTACATACAGATTCTTTCTTTGTACTGGAAATCCCAAAACATGACATCAATGTCTCCTGCAAACTCTACTGTAAGATAACATGTGAAACAAAACAAAGCTAAATGTGCTATAAGTGTATCATAAACATAATTAAATTCCTTCTCTTAGCATGTAGACTAGTCTCAAGGAATATACAGTTGCTCCTTATTATTCATAAATTCTGTATCTGCAAAATCACCTATTCACTAACATTTATTGGTAACCCAAAAATGAATGCTTATGGCATTTTGGGGTCATTTGTGGCCATACAAAGCACAGCATAAACTTTGACTCTCTTGACATGTATGTTCCCAGCTGATGGCAAATAAGACAAAGCTTCACCCTCTTGGTTGAACTCTCATACTGTAAATGAGTGTCTTTCTCACTGTAGATTTTGTGCCACTTTTCCCCCCTCCCATCTTTTTGTGTTTTCTTGATAAGAAGTATCTCCCAAGCATAGTAAAATAGCCTTCAGTCTCACTCTTACATATATGCATGTCATTGGATTTATGACCCACTTCAATAATCCAAGGTGATGTCATCTCAATATCCCTAATAAACTTTAAAAGTTTATTTTTAAAAAATGTAAAATTCGCAGGTTCCAGAAATTAAGGCATATCTTTTGAAGAACCACCATTCAATTCATTATAATCTTACCTGTGGCCCCAAAATTTGCATTCATTTCATGTGTAAAGTATATTCATCCCATAAATCCCAAAGATCTCAACAGAAATTATAGATATTATATATATTATATCACATATTAAAATTAAGCATGCATATTATGACATAGATCAACCACATAAAAATAAACCTTTATAAAGAGTTGTATACAAAAGCATTGCGTATATATTAAAATTCAATACTAAAAGACATGTTACCTTTAAAGGTAATACAGGGGAAAGAGATGATCAAATTATGGGAGAAATAAATATTAAAAATATAAATATAAAAAAGATGTAAAATTCAATATCAATAAAGGTATTGAATGAAAATGACCTTAATAAATCAACTTAAAATCAAGATTGTCAAATTGGATCAAGAGTTATAATTCAATTACATGCTTCTATAAAAACTCACTTCAAATATAACAACATAAATACATTAAAATTAAAGTATAAAACTATATACCATGCAACCACTAATTAGAACAAAAACTGTAATGGCTATATTAAAATCAGGCAAAGTAGACTTAAAAGCAAAACTATGCAAGACAAGGGACTAAAAAGGAAATTTCCTAATTATAAATTAATCACTTAAACAAGGTAACATGACAATCTGAAACATGAATGCACCTAAAAACCTTCAAAATACATGAAGCACTAAACTGAGAAAACTAGAAGGAAAAATAGATATTCAAAATCATAGTTGGGGAGTTAACACTGTTCTCAGGACTGTAGGACCACTATACAGAACATCAGTGAGTGTTATTATACAAAAATGAGGTAGGAAGAGTTCCAGTTTATCAACCTGATGAATATACGTGTGTATGTGTATATGTCTTTATTCAGTTAGATAAGAAGGGAGGCAAGGAGAAAGGAAAAAGAAAAACAATAAAAGAAATATTTCTGAAAACAGCCACCAAATTATTAAAATTAAGCATGTCTAGAAACAGTGATAGAACATTTATTTCAATCTTTACAAATCTTTGTATTAGTTGAACACTTTGTAGTAATAGAACATTTATAAAAATTCAGAATGAAAAGTAATGCTGTCTCTTTTGAAAAGTATGACTGCTGAACTTTCTAATAATATTATTTAATCTGATAATACCTTTCAAGCATCAAAAAAATGGTCTTTTTCTCATGTTAAATTTCAAACAACAATGTTTTTATAAAGAAAACACAAAATTATACTAATGGATCTTAAGAACAAAAAGAGGCACTTATCGAGGAAACCAAGATGGCGGCATAAGGTATACAGCTGTATGTGCTGCTTCTCACAACCACACCAAAACTACAACTAAAAGACTAAACGTCTATCACCCAGAACCATAGGAAAGCTGGATGAGTAGAAGTTCTACAACCAGAAGGAAAGAGAAAAGAGCATTGAGATGTGCACAAGTGCAGAAAAGCTGAGGTACAGAGGCGCGCGAATCGGGCTGGCGGCTGGCCACCACACTGGGTGTGCTGTTATTTTCAACCCGAAGGGAGACACAAGCTCCCGATTACTCTGAACTCCAGTTTCTGGCGAGACTCTGGGGACCCAGACCCCTACGGGGAGAAGCTGGACTGTCTGCCATCGGGTCGGAAAGTGAGGGTGGCTTTCTTGCAGAGGTACACACAGGAATCATTGTTTACTCTGTTGGGGTGTGGGATGTGGGGACACAGAAACTCGGAGATGCAGAGATGGCTGACTAGCAGCCATTGTTGTTTACCACACCCTAGCCTAGTGATTCCCTGAGACCCCGCCCCGCACAATTTACAAACCCACCCAAGCTCTGTGCAGCGGCTTTTGCATATAAATGGCCTGCCCTATCGCAGCTTAACCTAACAAACTGCAGCTCTGGTCAGACAGTTCCAAAACCTCCAAACCCCAAGCAAAGAGGAGAAATCTGCAGATCTCACTGTAGCTCCTGCTGGGTGGCCTCAGACAGTAGCTGACCTGTACCCCATTGGAGATCCAGAAGCCAGTGTACCTAGTGGTCAGTGTGAGATGACACCAGATTTCAACTCATCACATCCATAAGTGACACATTCAAGAGGCAGACTCAATGAGCACCAAAGCCCCGCTGAAACAAGTCCTGCTCCATAAGGATGTCTCCAGCACAGCAGTTCTTCCATTATAGACACAGCGGGTCCTCACAACCATTGGCCTGGAGGTCAATTCCTTCCAGTGTATCAACAGCAATAAAGGCTTAACTACAACAAGACTTTGCACTCAGCCCACAAGGGGGTGCACCAAGAGTGTCCATCTCAGGTGATAGGGGAGGCTGAACCACTGGGCCCTATAGGTCACCTACCACAGAAAACCACCCCATTAACACAGGGAATCAGCCAAAATGCAGAGACAAAGAAACATGTCACGAATGAAAGAAATGGAGGAAAGCAAACTATTGGACATAGAGTTCAAAATCACATTTATAAGGTTACTCAAGAATATTCTAAAAACCTCTGAGGAACTTAGTGAGACCTTTAAGGATCTTAATAAGAATGCCAAAAAAATGGAAAAGGACTAGTCAGAAATTAAGCATACACTGTCTGAAATAAAGAATATACAGAAATTCAACAGTAGACCAAAGGACCCCAAGAATCAAACCAAAGATTTGAAATATGAGGAAACAAAAACACCCAACCAGAAAAACAAAAAGAAAAAAGAATCCAAAATATGAAGATAGTGTAAGGATCCTCTGGGACAACTTTAAGCGTACCAACATCCAAATTATTGGGGTGCCAGAAGTAGAGAGAGAGCAAAATATTGAAAACCTATTAGAAGAAATAATGACAGAAAACTTTCCCTACCTGGTGAAAGAAATAGACTTACAAGCCCAGGAAGCGCAGAGAACCCCAAACAAGAGGAATCCAAAGAGGACCACACCAAGACACATCATAATTAAAATGTCAAGGGCAAAAGACAAAGAGAGAATCTTGAAAGCAGCAAGAGAAAAACAGTTAGTTGCCTACAAGGGAGTACCCATACAACTGTCAGCTGATTTCTCAACAGAAACTATGCAGGCCAGAAGGGGGTGGCAAGAAATATTCAAAGTGATGAACAGCAAGAACCTACAACCAAGATTACTCTACCCAGCAAAGCTATCATTTAGAATTGAAGGTCAGATAAAGAGGTTCACAGACAAGAAAAAGCTAAAGGAGTTCATCACCACCAAACCAGGATTATATGAAATGCTGAAGGCTATTCTTTAAGAAGAAGAAGAAGAAAAAGGTAAAGATAAAAATTATGAACAACAAAATGACAACAAATACATGCCTATCAACAAGTAATCTAAAAATCAAGTGAATAAAAATTCTGATGAACAGAATAAACTGATGAGTATAATAGAATCAGGGGCATAAAAAGGGAGTGGACTGACAATTCTCAGGGGCAAGGGGGTGTGAGGGGTACGGGAAGAGACTGGACAAAAATCTTACACCTATGGATGAAGACAGTGGCGGGGGTAAGGGCATGGGGTGGGGTGGGGAATCAGGTGGAGGGGAGCTATGGGGGGAAAAAAGAGGAACATCTGTAATCATCTGAACAATAAAGATTTATTTTTTTAAAAAAGGGGGCACATATCACTCATGTATTGTTTAATGCTCCTTCCATGGAAATGCATTTATTGAAAAGACATTTACCATATAAATTAAGTATACTTATCTACCATTTCTCTGTGAAAAAATGTCACAAGAATGGGACATAATAATCCTTAAGTATAACATGGTTATTTTAAGTACCATGTATTTTTTCCTCCTTTTATAAATTTCTACAGAAACAATTTTTTTACATGAAAGTCAAGTCATTCTGTTTCTAACAATTTTTTAAATATTGTTCAATCCATGCTCATTGGACTAGAATAAATAATTGATTATCTATGAAGATAATGTTTAGTTAAATAATTAAAAGATATTAATCATGTCTTGTAAATAAGGATGGCTATTCACACAAGGGAAAAATAGAAAGTATAGTGCTAACTACATATAGGCTGTTTATGTTGTTTTAAAGAATAATTTAAAAAATGTAAGGTACAATTTTGCTAATAAGTCTAGTTAAGACCACTGCATGGCTAATGCCACTTTTTTGCTAAAATTAGTACTTTTATTTTACTTGAAGTTTTTATAATATTTTCTTCTGACTTAAAAGAAAGTCAATCATGACTGCATGACTCATGCAACCACTACCAAAATCAATATATAGAACTGTTCCACCATCCTAAAGATTCCTTATGTTACCATTTATAGCCACACAAAACCTCCCCCTTACTAACACATGGCAACCACTAAAATCTCAAAACCAGTAGACTCCAATAAGTTATGTATACATAATTAAATATTTAGATAGTAAGTGATACACTCACAACACTATAGATAAATCAAAAATAGAATTCTAAAAAATGCTTAAGTAACCCACACTAAAGCAGGAGAAATAAATATGACTGACTCAGAACACTTGTTGGTATGTGTGTGTTAGACCCTATTACAGACATCAAACATATTCTCTATTTCTCATAATACAAAGTAAGTATTCAATACAATTACTGTTAGATTGAACAATAAAAAAAATAAAAGCAAAATAAAAAACACTTAAACCACTCTCTCTCTCTCTCTCTGTGTGTGTGTGTGTGTGTGTATATATATATATATATATATATATATATATATATATGTATATATGTATATATATATATATTATATACCCACCTATATATAACTATATATATATAGTTAAGTTGCTTATATAGTATTAGATAAAAATAATTGCCTACATTCCCCCCCTGCCACAAAAAAAGCATAAAAAGTTCTATTTTTATTTTTCTGCACTGTTTGGACTAAATATTACATTAATTTATGAATTTATTATAAACAGATAATAAAACCATGCATCAATCACCTATTATATTCCATATATTACATTATAGGTGATATAAATATATGAAAGAAATAGAGGATTATTCAAAGATTACTTCCAAAGAGGAAAAAAATGTGAAATATATATAATATTCTCAGATTTCAAAGATCTAAATCATTATAAGTTCTATTTGGTTTATAAAGAAAATAGCATAAGTAAAGAAAGTGTACAATTAATCTGTGATTTCAGGAAGAGTTAACCTTAGGAAAAAATCACTAAGTAAATAAGGGTGATTTTTTATCATCTTTTCTAATTTTCCCTTATTGAATACCCTTCTCCCTTTCCACTCACCTACCTGGATTCCTCAGAATTATATCGTGTTGTCTAAGGAAATTACTGGGAGCTGTGTTAGCTGTGTTCCCTACAGGGAACCATTGTTAACTTTCTTTACTTCCACCAAAACATGACCATTTCTATTGTTAGAAAAAAAATGAAGCCACATACATAAAATAAATAAGTACATAAATAAGTTATCTTAACCTAAAGTCACCAGAAGTTATGTATATGGTACTAGGGCAGATAATTTTGTCCAAGAAAGGTAGATGGTAAGAAAATTGACTTTATTGAGCATGTATGTTTCAAGGTACATATTATTACTTTTAAACAGATTCTCTCAGTTTTGTGTAAATGTTATTGTCATCAAATAACAAATGAGTAAATTGAATATTAAAAATTTGTGCAACATAATTAACAGAGCTAGCAAGTTGTATGACAGTTATTCAAAAGATTTTAAACTTTTATTTCTATCCCATCATGCTATCAATCAGCCCTTACAAAACCATATTATATGGGTAGTTTAATACAGAGCATTAGAGGCCCAGTAAACTAGTAAACTTTAATACAGTAAACTAGAGGCCCAATCCATGAAATCTGTGCAAGGGGCTCGGCCCCTGCCGCCGTGGTGGCGTCTCTGCCCCAGCCCCCACCACAGCGGCTTTGTCCGGAAAGTCATCTGGAAGGACGTCTGGTCTAATTAGCACATTACACTTTTATTATTATAGATAACTGAAGATCATAGTATGTACCTATACCCTCTCTAAGCCAGTAGATAAAATAAAAATTTACATAAGAATTTCACATAAGCAAAAAAGCAGAACATTATATTCGTTTTCTGTTAATATTGTTCCCAATTAACAAACATTTCATCACAACACAACACACATTTACTTCCCAGTTTTATAGAAGTCCCGTGTACTGGCTGGTTTCTCTGCTCATGTCTCACAAAGCCAAAATCATGCTCCTCTCTGCTGGCCTGAGGGGGGATCTGTTTCCAGGCTCATTCCACCTGCTGGCAGAATTGCACCATGCAGCTGAGGCCAGGTTTCTTTGCTGGCTGTCTCCTGAGCCTTAGCTCCCAGAGGCCTCTTTCTAGGTACTTATGTGTGTCCCCTGCATCTCAGAACCAGCAACAGCAGGCGGAATACTTCTCTCTCTCCTCTCTCTACTATGGTGGTCTCTCTCTCTCTAACTTCAGCAAGGAAAGGTACTTCACTTTTAAAGGATCCTGTGATTAGATTGGGCCCACCAGATAACCAACATAATCAATCATCTCATTCACATCTGCAAAATCCCTTTACCATGTATTGCTTATTAACAAGGTCCAGAGATTAGGGTATGAATATATTTGGGGGAGGGGTATTACTCAGTCTAACACAAATAATTTCATTGAATCTAAAAACCTTAAAATGGGAACAGTTGAGGTTTATTCACACTGAAAAAGTATCACCAGAATGACTTCTATTCTCTCTCTGTAATAGAATAGCATATCATGCTAGTATTCTTGTATCTTTGGAGAATTCTTTTAAAAATAGTTGTCATGATTACAACCTGTACTCATTTGAGTGAATTAAAAATAGTTTGGCATCTGCTAAAAATATTCAAAATAGACAACTATATATAATTGCAATGGAACTCTTTTATTTGCTAATTTAAAGATTTAATATTTAATAATAAATATATCAGTAGCTATTTTTTCTTTCCAAGTATATTTTAGTACCCAATTTTCTATATAGCCATTTAAAAGGAAAATATTTGATTAGCACTGTATTATGATTTCTTTAAATGCAAATTTAAGCCTAATTTCCATTTAGTCTGAATGAGAAATGCACATGTCATGAAAGTTACTCATCTTCATTCTATAAATAAAAGGCAATAATACAACTATAATAAAATAAATGCCAGAAGAGGTTGATTTCAAAAATAGTAGATTAATAATTGACCTTTTTCTACATTTGCCATACTATTTATCATTTCAGCAGTTAGCTATCTTTCTGACAAGTGAATTTCTTAAAAATGTGTATGACATTTAACTAGATAGAGTTCCTTGTCATTGAATAATTTAATGTCATTTCTTATTGCTTCAATTTAAATGGCTGATCTAATTTTTATTTGCAGTATGCAATTTAAATGACTCATATTATATTGGTTAATGTCTAAATACGTTAAACATTTAGATGAATGTGCTTTTCACTTGTCAACATAATCAAATAGGGCATATGGGATTGAGATTAAACAGTTGATTGCATCAATGATAGAATACATTTACTTTATCCTCTCCTTTCCATCTTGATTATTCACATCTCCTCTAAATCTTCCAGAGACTACTTTGCATCTCTGGATCTACAATAATTTCATGAAATCATCAAGTGAGCTGCTTGGATTGATATCCCCTTTTTCTTCTTTGCTTTATTGTAAGTTTCAGGGTTTATATTTACCTTATCCTTTAACCTCCTACATTCAAATTACATCTCCTTTCCTAGATTGCACTTTATAAAAGCTATAGATAACACCTCATTGTCATTTGGATTTGCATCTCTCGGATGATCACTGACTTTGGGCACTTTTTCATATGCCTTTTGGCCTTCTGTGTGTCCATTTTGGAGAAGTGTCTGTAAGAATGGCTATCATCAATAAACGACAAGTATTGGTGAGGATGTGGAGAAAAGGGAATTCTCATGCACTGCTGGTGGGAATGCAAATTGTGAGTTCTTTCTATTTACACCTGCATAGTATTCCACTGTAGACAGGTGCAGTCTCTGTGGAAAACAATTTAGAGTTACCTCAAAAAACTAAAAATGGAACTGCCATTTGACCCAGTGATCCCACTTCTAGGAATATATCCCAAGAATTCAGAAACACCCATCAGAAAGAATATATGCACCACTATGTTCATAGCAGCACAATTTACCATAGCTAAGATTTGGAAACAGCCTAACTGTCCATCAGCAGACGAGAGGATTAAAAAACTATGGTACATCTATACAGTAGAATACTATGCAGGTATAAAAAAGAAAGAACTCACAATTCGCAACAAGCATGGATGGACCTAGAGAGCATTATGCTAAGCGAAATAAGCCAGTCAGAGAAAGTAAGTATCACATGATCTTATTCATATGTGAAATTTAATGACCAATATAAACTGAACAAATATAGACCCAGAAACATAGAAATATCGAACAGACTGTCAAACCTCAGAGGGAAGGAAGGGGAGGATGGAGGAGGGAAAGAGACCAACCAATTAACTCATATGTGTATATGCATAACTTAAGGACACAGACAATGGGTGGTGAAAACTTGGGGGGGGTGGCGAGAGGGAGAGAGCAATGGGGGGAAAAAGGACATATGTAATACTTTCAACAATATTTAATAATAATAATACTGTATTATATATTTGAAAGTTGCTAAGAGAGTAGTTCTTGAAAGTTCTCATCAGAAAAATTCTGAAACTATGTATGGGGATGGATGTTAACTAGATTCATTGTGATGATCATGTTGAACACCTAAAAATATTTAAAGTTGTATGTAAATTATACAGAAATAAAAATAAAGACATTTAACTAAAGGAATAAAAATAATGAAATTTAAATAGGAGGTGTTTGTAAATTTGTACTATTTTACCACTTAAATGTCATTTTATAAATTGGATTTTCCTAATGCAAAAGATAAAGCAGTCTCATAAAAGAAAACAAGATCAAGCAATAATATGTCCCCTGAGCATCATAGATCTTTATCAGGTATTTATAATATATTCATTGTATGAGTGAAACTACCTATATTGGTTTTAAAATGGCATTCCATATTAGAAAACACTTGTTTGGGGGAAAGTTGTTCATTCTTTCCAGGGATGATATTCAGCCACTATTCACAAATGCAGGCATTTATCCTAGGTACACAGTGCTCTACCTATTGTTATTTTGAATATCACTCAGATCCTTTCCAACTACAATAGAACCAACCTGTTACCAATGATGCTATAGTATGGTTACTACTCATGATTTCATTTTTAACAAATTCCTATTCTAGAGAAATGTAAACTCTGGAGTCCCCAAATGTACAGAACACTTGCAAAGGCAAGGCTTTCATGAGCCCCTTTCTATATTTACATGGGCTAGTTTCAGTCTTCGTCCAGGATTTCACCCCAGTATTTACTCCATAAATACCAATGATCCAGTGGCTGACACTCAGTCCAGCAACATAAACAAAATGGCCTTTTGGATAATAGCAAAAATAACCACCAGTGAAATTATTCGCCTTTGTTCTTGATATCAGAAAGTAGTTAAAGAAACCATTTACATAGATTTTGGCTGTCCTGTTCTCATTCCTGGCAAGAGCGCCATACTCTCTATTGCTCCATTGGGTACAGTCTTAAGTGACATCTTGATTGATGTGAACTCATGATATGTTCCACATTGATTGAATTTGTCAACATTCCCTGGGCCTTGCCCAGGTCCCTTCAGGAATGTCATAGGTACAGGGAGATCAATGGCCCCTCTCAGGAGCCCAGGCCATGAGTCAATGACTTGCTGCACAGACGGAAAGGAGAAAGGTCACATCTTTCCTTTTGATGTGGACTTGACCTGCTATGCCCTGGTTCTACAGTGGGCAGGGCATTTGCTGAGGAGCAAGCCAGCAACATCAATAATAGCAGCAGTCACTGGGTTCAGAATCATGCCATAGACCTTGCCCCAGATCCCACTCAGACCTATACTACTCTCGAGTTATTTTTTGCATCATGAAAATACCATGATAGGGAAATGGTAAAGGCCGTTTTAAAAATCAGCTAGCTATATATACTCTTAAACGAGTTTAATAGATAACAGACAATTTAATGCGACACATTTCTGCTGTCCTCAAACATCTCAACATTAAGGAAACAACATTAAGGAGGAAAAACACAAAACAAAGAAAAATTACCCTAAAAAATTTCCCAAAGACAACTAGCAAGTGCAACTACAAGTTGTTCATATTTTTTTTATTCAGAGGCATGAACCAAAAGGAAACCTCCAAAAATGGAGGGATTTACTAACATTTTCATAAAATGTATTTCAAAACCAGGCGAACCTTTAAAAATGGTTCTCTACTCCATCTGAAATGCAAGGTAATGCATCAGGATTCTACCATGTTGGTTACATTTTAATTTTTCCTTCTTTTATCTCAATAATGTATAGAGGAGGAAAAAAAAACACTGAAGACTATTCACATAAAAATAGTTCAGAGAGTATTTGTAGATTTATATTATCTTTTCATAGACCTTTAAGGTGAAAAATAAAACAATCACAATTATTTTAATTGAATGATGAAAAGGTGAGACAAAGGGTGAAACTTCAATATTCTTATCTCATTTCTACCCATATACATATGCTATTTTGTTTATCTTCAGTATGAGTTAAATAACAATACAGACTATTGAAGTTCTGTGAAGAATAATTAAGAGAAAAAACTCCCTGAAGATTAACAATGTGACTTAGGTTCCTAGCTAAAGTTACATACACATTGCATAGAAGGCATGCATATAAATCTATCATCCGTATTTTATACTGGACAACACAGCCATCTGGGAGGGTGAGGGAGATTTATTGCTCAAGTGCTGTTGTTGTATGTAGTTTGCTCTGTGTTTTTCACATCTGAGTAGTTTTGCTTGGAAAGTTGTTTTAACCATCATTTCTCATCCATTATCATTAACAAATTTCTAAGCTACGACCTAAGTCATCTGCATTAGCCATTTATCACATCACTAGAGGCCCGGTGCATGAAATTCGTGCATGGGGGGGGGGTGTCCCTCAGCCCAGCCTCCACCCTCTCCAATCTGGGACCTCTCAGGGGATGTCCCACTGCCCACGGAGGGCAGTGGGACATCCCTCTCACAATCCAGGACTGCTGGCTCCCAACTGCTCACCTGCCTGCCTTCCTGATTGCCCCTAACCACTTTTGCCTGCCAGCCTGATCACCCCCTAACCACTCCCTTGCCAGCCTGATTGATGTCTAACTGCTCCCCTGCCAGCCTGTTTGCCCCCAACTTCCCTCCTCTGCCGACCTGGTCACCCCTAACTGCCCTCCCCTGCAGGCTTGATTGTCCCCAACTGCCCTCCCTTGCAGGCCTGGTCCCTCCCAAATGCCCTCCCCTGCTGGCCATCTTGTGGTGGCCATCTTGTGTCCACATGGGGGCAGGATCTTTGACCACATGGGGGCAGCTATCTTGATCTTGTGTGTTGGGGTGATGGTCAATCTGCACATTACTCTTTTATTAGATAGGATAGAGGCCTGGTGCTTGGGTGGGGGCCAGCTGGTTTGTCCTGAAGGGTGTCCTGGGTCAGGGTGGGGGTTGCCTTGGGGTGTGGGGTGGCCTGGGTGAGGGGCCTGCAGTGGTTTGCAGGCTGGCCATGCCCCCAGGCGACCCAAGCGGAGGCCCTGGTATCTGGGATATATTTTTCTTCTACAATTGAAACTTTGTAGCCTGGAGCAAAGCCAAGCCTTCTGCTTGCTCCGTGGCTGCAGCCATTTCTGTTTGGATTTGTTTACCTTCTATAATTGAAACTTTGTAGCCTTAAGCGGAGGCCTAGGCTAGCCAGGGAAGGTTGAAAGCTTGGCTTCCTCGGTTGCCAGGGGCAACCCTAGCCTGCTCTCTCCAGGTCCCTGGCTGCCGCCATTTTTCTTGGGGTTTATCTTCTATAATTGAAACTTTGTATTCTTGAGTGGAGACCTGGGCCCACCAGGGTGTGTGGAAAGCTTGGCTTCCTCTATTGCTGGGGAAACCCAAGCCTCCCTCCTGCTCTCTGTGGCGGCAGCCATCTTGGTTGGGTTACTTTGCATACTCGCACTGATTGGCTGGTGGGCGTGGCTGGTGGGCATGACTTGTGGGTATAGAGGAGTGATGGTTAATTTGAATATTACTCTTTTATTAGGTAGGTTTGGCTCAAAATTGGGACAATTACTTTTTATTCATTTTGAAATCTATCATAATAACAATTTATTTAATGGCTTTAAGCCTTAAATGTCTTACTTATATATTTTTTTTCAAAATCTGTCCACTTTACCTGTTTACCTATTATTATTCTTAATGTTTTCCTGGTTTCAGAATTAATAGATAAGTTTATGAAAATGACACACTTAATGAATATTCTTGATGAAATGAAAGTTTACCTTGACTTAATATTTCACTTTCTACAAATGGTTCAATAACAATGTTGTTATTAACTACTATTAAAAAGAACCCAGGTAATATGTTTACACTGTATGTATTTACCTAATATTCCAAAGATTATATAAATCCAGAAAAAATGCAAGTATTTAATGTGTAACTTTTACTCATTGATTCCTTTAATTGCATCACTAGTCACAGAACTAAATGCTAAAAATTACTGATTTAACGTAAATCTAGGAACTGGTCTGTGGTAGGCAGAAATGAGTGCTAATTCTATTGAAAAATAAATATATTAGGAATTTTCTCTGGTTAATAAGCACACTATTTTTTTGGGGACTTTTTATAATTTTTACTAGATGCTCAAATGTCTCTGCTAATAACCACAGGAAAAAGATACTGAAATAACTTTAAAAGAGTTTGAAGATTTTTAGAAACTTGTATTAAAACATAAAACCATTTTTACAGTGACAAATGAATGTATCTACAGACACCAAATCTTATAATCTTGTATCTCATTATTTGTTTCTGTGTGATGACTAGACAGATAAAAACTCCTAACTCTCTCCTCCAATCATGAAGAGATCGTCTGAGTCTTGTAAGAAAAATAATAGAGCCTATGTCTTGGGAAAGAGATTATGATGCATGATTTGAGAAGAAAAGATAAATTATATGGAAGTCTTTGAGATCTGAATTGTGGTTGCGTAAATTGGAAGAAATCACTTTACATGTCACAGAGGACTGACTCAACCAGAATTCAATAATTTATTGTGTTTCTCTATCTCAGATAGGCCTAGACTTTGTGGAACAAAGATGAAAACAAGATAATTCCCAATTTTAAGGAATTTATGATCTGATAATTCATGTACCCAGATCTCACAACAGAATAGCTCAATATAATAAGAAATACACAAATAGAGAACTACACATTAAAGTATGGTTTCATTTTTCTGTTGATGTGGAGGTAATCAGGGAAAACTTTAGATAAACTGCAAATGACCTTAAAAGGTGAATTAAATTTTGGCAGAGAAAAGACATTCCAGGTAGAGGAATCAGCATGATCATTAACAAAAGATACTGTCTACAAAGAAACTTAGTTACATGTGTCCTACTATAGCAGCAACCTGAATAATAAATGTGGATATATTTCTGAAAAAATATGCATTTTTATCTTATTTTCTGAGTTAAATAAAAGATTTAAAAGTTACAAAAGGCCTACTGGGAAATGTAAGTCTCCATCATAATCCAAAGTCAGAGAACAATGTCACAAGGTTCTTATATAGCTGTCCAAATATATTCTGTGTACACACAGCATATATGTTGTTAATTTCTGTTTTAACACTTACCCGAATAGTAGCATAAGACATATTATCCTCCTATGTGATTTTAAACATAATAGCTCTCTGGTATTGTTCCTTATGAGTTACATTCTTTTAAATATATATATATATATTGATTGATTTCAGAGAGAAAGGGAGAGGGAGAGAGTGATAGAAACATCAATGATGAGAGAGAAATCATTGATTGGCTGCCTCCTGCACGCCCCACACTGGGGAATGGAGCCTACAACCTGAGCAAGTGCCCTGACAGGGAATCGAACTGTGACTTCCTCATTCATAGGTCGATGCTCAACCACTGAGCCATACCAGCCAGGCTGATTTACATTCTTCTTAAATCTATGTAAAATGGAATTTGAGTTAGCTAGTTTCAGCAAAGTAGTAAGAGTTACCGTGTGATCCCAAGGATCTTAGAGCAAATTTTTGACCAGAAAGTAGTGGCATCTCCTATAGACTACTGTAAGTAATGGTTGTGAAAGAGGCAAAATGAGACAAATGCTCAAAGAGCTATTTTAGACAATAGCAAATAATAATGGAACTAAATCAGCTTTGGTGGTAGAAAGGCTTATATTTAATTCCAAATTCCAACATTTAAGTCTGCAACATGGAGGTGAATTACCTTGCTGGAGCTTCAGTTATCACATCTGGACAATGGAGAGTCACAACACATTCACTGGATCTTTGTAATGTTTAAATGAATATTTGTTTAGTTCCTGGCCCATACCATGCATTTGAGGGTTGTTTTTTTTATAATTATTTGCTAATTGTCCACCATTTTGAAAAAAAGGCCTATGTCATTAATGTCTCTTTAACTATATGTATTATACCTGTGTTTAGCTTTTATAATTGTTTTACATATTCAATTTTTTATTTAATATTTTGAGTTTTATAAAGTAGAATACGGTGATTAATGGTACAGTTAGGGTAATGGAATCTATGGAAACAAGCAAACTTGAACATATTAGTGGCTTCACACAATATTTTATTTTTCATTTATGAAATGGCCCAATGCAGCCCAATGTTCCAGGCTTTTGCCCACATAGTGACTCAGAGACTCAAGTCCCTAACATCTTCTGAAGCCTCAGTCCTCTAGGGCTCAGAGTCCTTTGCTTCTAGACAGTGGAGAAACTCCATCTATTCCTTAGAAAGAGACTCATTATTTCTGTTCACATTGCACATGTGCATGTGAAAAGCCAGTGGGTTTCAGTGACCAATCTGCAACCTGGAAGGGACCTTATTTTTTTGGTCAACACCCTGCTACTTTAGTCACATTAACACAATATTGTCATTCACAAATTAGGCAACTGAAGACTCAAAAATTATTGGTTCAACAAAGATATTTATCATTTTCTTATGGTGTTTCCTTCATCTAATGCCATTTAGTAATACAATGTGTAGAATTTCATTAAACAGTGAACTGTGAGAAAGGAGGAAATGTTAGACTACATTCTTGGCAAATCATAATAATATTGGTCACTATATTTACATTTAATTATATGATATAGTTTCATTTTTCCTTTTAAAATGATTACTTAATATTAAATAATTATCATAAAATATAACATTGTTAAGAAGATCTATGATTTTGGTGCCGAGTCTTCCTTTATGAATTTAGCCTCTTGGCTACATACATCATAATAATGAAAAAGCAGTATTCTGCTTTATCTTGCCTACAGAATAAACAGTAGGAAAATGGGAACTGCCTGTGCTGCATGAACCACAGTGTGTGCAGAATGCATTCTAAATAGAGGCTGCTAAAAATTTTCAAAGCTGTATTTGCAAAACTGATTCCAAAGTTCCCCATTAATCAGCATAAATACTTTTCTAAGTATACATTTGAAGGTCTTTGCATCTACACTCAATTGAGGCATCAGAAAAATTTATGCTCAATGCATATAAAATATTGCTAAGTAATTCAAAGAAAACACTATAAAGTTATTTAAAGAGGACATTATGGTATAGAAAAAACCTCTTACATAGATGTGTTAATTCTTGGTATCACATCACTATATCTATTGGGTTCCTTAACAAGAAGATGAAATTGTTTTTCAACTCTTCATTGAATAAATGAAGAAAGAATATTGTATTATATAAACAGACGTAATTCTCTATCTAACCACCAAATGAACACCTACTATGTGTCAGGCACTGTTCTGAACGCTAGAGAATCATCAGGGAACAAAATACGTAAGTACCCCTCTTATCCATTTTTCCTTTATTTTATAAACCTGGAACACTTTCTTTAAGCAACAAACTAAAAAAATACTACAGGAATATATTTTTGAGGATTAAGTGCGCTTGGGTTGCCTACTTTGAACTTTCACTAGGTGTGAAGTAAAAATACAGATGGGCAGCATTAATTAGAATAGCCAGCGATTCCAGTAGAGGGATCCCACTAAATGGGGAGCGCCGACCCTGCCATACAGAGGCAGCGCCAGTAGAGGGAGACGAAGAGGGTTTGTGAGACAGGCTCTCCGAAAACATCCTTAAACATACTGTGCTTCCAAGAACAACGAAGACTTTGAGAAATACTTATTGTGGACTTTTAAAAGACCATAGCATCATAAGTTTTTTGGTGATGAGAATTTATTTACCAGTTGTCAAACCTATAATTTGAAAATTATTTTTCTTTGAAGAAATTACCTTCTGAGATATTGTGGATAGCATATTTAGAAGGTAATGAAGTTGGTGTCAGGTTTCTGGTTGGAGAATTTAGTCAAGTAACCTTGGTTTTTTTGAGTCATGAGTTACACATATTTTGGTCATAATTCACAATTACTAGGCAACATAAAAGTAAATAATCCAAAAGCACTTTGGGGAGGATGAGTCAGTTTTTAAAGTTAGTAACATAAAGGCTCAACATATTTTTAGCCATTGGAAGACTGGTTGATTGAAAGATATTATAATTCCTACAAAATTCATGGTAAATATAAGAAATATTCTAATTATGTCTTGGCTTATACTTTATATATATTTGAAAAATCTTTGAGTCAAAAGTTCATAAATATTTTTCATTCTGATGGTATTATTTGTTCATTCTATTTCATTGCTCACTGGTAAACTGTAAGTTTATGTGCCTCTGTTGATAATAAACACAGTAATATTTAATTATAAAATATTATATATTGAAAGCATCCATTTGCTTGGGTTTATTTTAAAAAAGGACTTTACAGATTACATTGTTTTTATTTTTCCATGTCACATCAACATTCTGCATCCTTTGAAAAAGGGGAATGTTATGATAATATTAATATCTGAAGAGATATAGTCCACAGTTTGTGTCCTTTGTCGTTAAAGTGTAGTCCACAAATTAATAGCATCCCATCACCTTGGGGCATATTAAAATCAGAATCTGCACTGGAACAAGATCTCCAGGAATTGTATGACATTAAAACTTGAGAAGTCCTTTCTGGTTGGGCTTTGCAATAACCTTCTTTCTGCTTCCTCTTTGCTAATAGGACCCATATTTTGTTCACATTCCCGGTGGTCATGTTAATCATGATCCCTTCCCAGCCTTGGGGGACTAAGGTTGATTAGACTAAGCCAAGCATGATCATTTAATTTCCCTTCCTCTGCCTAAGTGCAGGCATGTGATATAACCCTAAACAAAGTGCTATAGGAAACACTGGGGGGTCTACAGAAAAAAAATATCACATTATTCTCAAAAAAGCACACAAACAAGAACAGGGGTCCTCTTCTGCTTTGAATATGTTCTTTCTGCAAGCAATGCCTGCAATGGCCACAGCATTCTTAGGACTGTGAAGGTAAGGGAATAATACAAGTCTGAGCCAGAGTCTTTAAATTGGGGAGTCCTTTTATCCCGCCCAGAACGCTTCTGCTGTTGCCATGCTTGTTAATGAGATAATGAGTCCTTGCTTGTTCACCCACTTTCAGTGCCTCTATTACTAATCCAGACAAGTATATGAACTCAGAATAATCATTGGGAAATAGCTACACTAACTACATTCTTTTTCTTTACATCTCCACCTTCTAAATCCACAGATGGGATATATTTTGTGAATTTGTGATGGCGAATTGGAGATAGATGATGAGATATTCCCCAAGGAATGACAGCCTCTAAATCAGAAGACACACTTGCTGAATTATGATTTAAACAGGAATTCAATTTAAATTTTCCTATGTGGATTTTCCTGCTATTTTAAGATTAAAATGATTGGTTTTCTATATTCTTATCTATCAATTTGTGAAAAAGAGCAAAACAGCTCAAATATGGACCATGTTAATTTTAATTAAATTTTCTTTCAGTGTTTAGTGAATTCCCTAAATAATAATTTAATTATTGCCACATTTAACTTCTTATAAAAATCATTCTGGGAAATCTCAATTTAAGAGCAAAGCTAGGGCTTACCTTCTACTTTTACTGTACACAGCCGAATAGGGCTTTTCATTATATATATTCTCATCAGATGTATGTTCATTAGATATGTAGACTAACAATTCTGCTGGATGTTATTGGTATCATACATTGTACAAGATCTTTAGCATACAGATGTTGTTTAGGAAAACTTTGTACATTTTTAGCACATCAGGCCATTGCATTTTTACTTAGTATTTTATTATACATCTTATTTCTTTGGTTATAATAATTACTATTTATAAATATGAGAGATGTTTTTTTCCCCAAAAATTTGCCATAGGATTATTTCTAGTCACCAGTGCTATTTCCAAACATTGTCACTCCCCTTCAAGAGATGTAGTTTATTTCTACTTCCCTTGGACCTGGGTGGGCTTGTGACTGCTCCATCCAATTGACAATGAAGGAAGTGATGCTCTGTGACTTCTGAGGCCAGGTCAGTAGGAGGACGTGGCCTCTGCTTCGTCCTCTCTCTTTCTTGGTGTGCTCTACCAGGAACTCAGCCACTTACTATAAGAAAACCCAGGATATGTGGAGAGGTCACAGGTGGTCTTGGACAACAGCCAGCGTCAACTTCCAGAAAAGTGAGTGGGTGAACCTTCAGCTGATTCCACTCCTCAGCTCAGCCTCAGACATTTTGGTGTCCAATCCCTGAGTGTGCCCTGACTGAATTCCTGACCCACAGAATCTGTGCACACACTACACGGATGTTTTATGCTGTTGAATTTTGAAATCTTCTAAATCAATTAGATGATCTCATTCAAATCTTAAAAAGAAATTTCACTCGATGCGTATGTTAGTCTAAGACTTTGCTAATAGTGATTTATCAGTTAGTCCATAGAGAGAAGCTGGACTTGATGTAAATAAAATTAGATCTGAATTCTGATTCTGTGGGTCTTGTGAAATCACTTCAACTTTCTGAGCTACAGTTTCCTTACCTTAAAGAAAGAGATAGTTCTATTTCAGAGTTGTGATGAGGTTATGATTAAATAGAAACCTATAACCTAGTGTCTAGCACATCATGTAATAGATAATATATACTATATTTGTCATTATAATGTAGATTTCACATGACTAGGAACCTTATACAAATAATAGTTATTATGAGCATTTACTTGAGTGCTTACTATGTGCCAGGTACTTGGTCTGTGTTGTCTCATTTACTCTTAAAGAGTAAATCTAAATTTATAGTAACACAAGAGAGTAATACTAAATAAAAAAAACTAATATAATTTCAATGTGATACAACTAGTAGCTGTCTAGTAGGCATGTATCGCATAATCTATAAACATTTGGGTTGAAAATGTGTAACTACATACAAAAAATAAATTGGTTGAGTTTTAGTGTGTTACATATATTAATATGGGCTCTGTTGTTAATGACACAAATCTTACACTAATGAGGCATTATTCCTTGATTCCACATTTGGAAACATAGGCTGAGAAAACTAATCCTATAAGCACATGCATTCTTGCAAACATGTAACCATCTGGAGTACCGTTAGCAGCAGAAGCCAATATTAGTGCTGTTATTTTCATTACAAGTCTTTCAGTAAAACTCTCTCCAGACAAGCAGGGAGCTAAGGAAAGAAATTAGTAGCCATTCAAGGACATGGCTCAAAGACAATCCTATTCTATTAGTGTACGTGTAGTTTTTCTTAAAGCTGTGATAAATTTCCCCAAAACATGGTTTTCCAACACCAATATCTATTCAGAGCCTAAAATGGAGGAAAAAAACCTCCGTGGTTCATTTAAACAGCCTTCTTAATGTCAGAGAATTTTTAGCTGAAAAAAGGTATTGCCTTTATTGCTAGCTTATGTTGAATGAATAATTCAGAATGAAAGCAGTTGCAGCATAATGATAAAATTACATAAATCAAAGGGTAGCTGCTCAAGCCAAATATCTGCAGGGGGAAAAAAAATCACATTTCCTACTCTTCTGTTTACTCAGATAGTTATTTTGTTTGTGCAGATGTTCCAAAAACTATCATTACACGTGTTTCTTTGTGACATTTACAACCTACTCAAAATGCTTTCTCTAAGAAATTTTACTTCTCTATTCAACACATCCTTTAGTCTCATTTGCTTCTTGTTGAAGCAGTATCTATATATTAATGACGGGCAAAATTCAAGGTAAATGAGCATCTGAAATCAAAGTACAGGGTAGGAAGAAGGGAGGGAGTTAATGATTATCAGATGCCTGTTTTGTGCTAGGTGGCAGGTGGTTTACTATTTTTTTTTCTCACAGCAGCTTTCTGAGTTATAATAATTATTCTGATTTTTTTTATAAAGGTAGCTTAGTTGAATTTTTAATTGTCCAAGGCCACACAAATACAAAATGGTAGAATCCCATTTGAATAGTCTGACTCAACCCTCCTGCTCTTTCCAATATTTAAGAAAATAATCTAAACATTTTAAGTTATTATAGCACAAGTAGCTTTAAGTCAAAATATGTTTTAAAAAAACAGAAATTACAGTTTTCAAGCCCAGAGTTTATAAGTAGGATAACCAGTACTTAGATGATTTAAGTCAAGTGTATTTGAAAACTTTTGACTTTTTGGGGTGCTTTTCAAGAATGTGATTTTTCTCCCTTGTTAAGGCAGAGTCACATTTTAATACATGGATTTCTGGACTAACTTACAAAAGAAATCTTAGCCTGAAGCTCACTGCTTAGAAATGAGCCTCTTCTCTGATTAGATTCACCACATGTCAAATCGACTTAAGAATAAAAACTCCTATCTGTACAATTGTCTGAATAGCTTATTGATTCAGATTTTTTAAAATAGTGAGTTCAGCAAAATCAGAAGGCAACAAAACCAATCATTTTGGCTCAAATGGTTCATTCCCTAGCTGCATCCAGTCACAAACAGAAGAGAGGGCTATCTCCATCCACATAAGGCTGCACACTGTCAGTCGCTGTGTGCATTACCTATTTCCTTACTGAGGAAGAAATCAATGCTGCCACATTTTGCTCAGCATTGACTGAAATATTCATAGAAATTTATTCCAGAGGACGGAAATTTTGATGCATGAATTTTTATATTCTAATTGCCTATATATAAGTTGTCACAGTGTTTCTGTAAAGAATAGTCCTTAGTAAGAGAAATATTATTTTAGCCACTATTGATTTTTAAAATACATCAAATTCTATGCTGTGTTCTTTTTTGTATTTTTCATGATTCTATATCAAGGCAAATAACTACATGAAATTATTGAAGCTTTCAGGCAAAAGAGGGTAATAGAGTTCACCAGGCCAATGTCCACATGGGTACACTAAACAAAGAATTATCTTTGAAATCATATATATTAGATATTTATTCAACTTCTGTATGGGTGCTCGTGGTAAGAAGATATGCTTCTACCTAAAATGTAAACAGAGCCTTTGACTGACTTTTGACATCTTTAATTTCCTTTCCTCAGACCTCAAATCTTTAGACCTATATTTGCCATTAAAAAGTTCTTTATCTTCATTTACATGCCAAAATACACTTGATATGCTATAAATTAAAAATAAGAGCACTTATTGAGGTTGGAAAATTACCATTCTTTGGCCTAGTAAACAAAATATTGACATATGTTATTTTTATTGTTCTAATAGAGAGATTATCATTATTTTATGTAGGCAACCATAATAGTAGAGGTTCATTATTTAACTAATTAGATATCTGAGTGTCATTTAACATATGATTTCACTGTAGCAAAACTAGAACTAGACAAAAATCATAATTAATGTATCTTCAAAAAACGTCAACCAATTATTACCCAGCCAGCTAATATTTAGCAGACGATGGAAATTATTTTCTGGTACTTCGTATACATTTTTTCAAACCTCTGCTTTTAAAAATTGGTGTACTAATCAATAATAAATTGATATTTATTGATAAGATATATTTATGAATAATAGCCTATTAGTCTTATTTTACATTTTTTAAATTAAGGTTAGTTATCCCTTTAATTGAACTATATTTCATAACACATAAGCTGTATTTACATCTGATACATCAAAAAAAATTAAGGAGCCATTTTATAACTTGTTATTTTATACAGACTTGTCTTTTGGAAATTCATAGAAAATGAAGGTTTGATGCTCTACATTTGAGATGCAGTTGCTATGACAACCAAGAGGCACAATACTGCATACCACTATTCAAAATGTATTTGAATATCAGAAAGAATCTGCTACATTATGTATTATTATTTTTCTGGATTTAAAATAACAATAATCTAGTCACTTATTTTTTGTATTTAAATAGTACATGAGTTATAATTTTAGCATAGGAAGTAGGAAAAATATACAGATATGTAACATGTGAGTCATTGTAAATTTATGATTTGCATAAATATGCAGAGTGAAAGATTTTTCTTTGCATAAAATAAAAATACAAATATAATATCAGTGATTTAAATGGCTTCATGATGTTCAGCCTGATGTACATTTCTTTTTAATACACATATCTAAAAGCTTAACCGCTCCTCAAATCTTTATGGTAACACTTCCAACTATGCTTTGCTCTCTCCACTGGAGCATCCTCATAAGCACATCATTTCCAAACCGAACATATTAGGTTTCCCTAAACCTGGCTCCTTGCATATTGCCTAAATTTTGCTACCAGTAGTAACATTGTTTTCCAATCATCCCAGTTCAAACACCAGAGTCATGTTAACTTTTTCTTCTCCTTGTCACCATTATTTTTTATGTAGGGAACCATAATAGTAGAGGTTCATTATTTAACTAAATTAGATATCTGAGTGTCATTTAACATATGATTTAACTGTAGCAAAACTAGAATTAGACAAAATCATAATTACTGTATCTTCAGAAAACATCAACCAATTATTACCCAGCTAGCTAGAAACATCAATGATGAGAGAGAATAATTGATTGGCTGTCTCCTGCACACCCCCCACCGGGGGGACCAAGCCCGCAACCCAGGCATGTGCCCTTGTCCAGAATCGAACCCAAGACCCTTCAGTCCACAGACAGACACTCTATTCACTGAGCCAAACCAGGTAGTGCCTTGTCACTATTATTTAATTTAGGACAATCCTATTGACTCTACTCAGAAAACAATAATCCTTTAATTTAAATATTGGTTCAATATTTTTTACTTAGAAGAAAAATGAATTTTCTATTAATAAAAGGTTACCTATTTTTATGTTAAATATATATACATATATATATTCCCTAAAGTAAGATCTACTGTAGTTACATGGGAATGGGGAGATGGAGGAGAGAATGAGGTTAGAAGGGCAGATGATAGCAAGACTGAACTAGCATCCATATTATACTGCTTGGTTTTATTCTATAGTTATGAATAAACCAAGGTAAGTTTTTAGGAAAGAAATTACTTTTAAAAATCTGCAGAATATATTTCTTGTAGAAATATGGAGAATGACTTAAAGGGAGAGATTAGTGGTAAAAAAAAAAACAGATAGAAATTACCTAATATGGTTCAGAAAATACACAATAAGGATATGAAATAGGGAATAAGAAATACCAATGTCATTTCTACATATTAAAAGATAATATTCTTTTCAACAGAGGATACTGGCTAAGACTCAAAATTTGATATGCACTCTTTTGGACAAAGGAAACAGCCATTGTCCTGCACTATCAATAAAATATAAATTCTTTAGAATGTAATAGGCAGTTTGACTTAGCAATGTTACTTCTTAGTATATTTCATTGATTCTAAGATGCACATTTGTTGCTATTTTTTTATTGATTCTAAGACATCTTAACATCTTTAAAATCAAGGAGTATTTTATAATTGATGGTGCATATTATTTATATGGTGGTGCTTTTCTCTTCATGGTACCAAAACGAATGCCATAGCTTACAGTCAACAGTAAAGATTGGTGAAATATGTTATTTATCTTATAGATATATTTATCTAGGAATACACACTCAAATACAAGTATTACCACTGTTTGCAATACCAAAATGTTGAAAACTATAAAATTCTAAAAATAAATTGTGATATACATGCACAATGGAGTACTTTGCAGTCTTTAAAAAGAGTAAGGCAGAACTATATATCATTATGGAATTGTTTTACATTATAACGTGAAAAAACATATTAAAAATGTTATGATCGCTTCTGGAAGGGGAAAGATTAGGTGATAAGAATGAGAAAAATACTGATTTTCCATTGTATACCATTTCATAAAAATTGATTTTTCCAACTGCAAGTTTTATATGTCAGGTTATCAAATATATATTTAAAATATATGCCCAGCTGGTGTGGCTCAATGTCAACCCATGAACCAGAAGGTGAGGGTTCAATTCCCAGTTAAGGCACATGCTTGGGTCATGGGCTCCATCCCCAGTAGAGGGCAGGCAGCCCAGTTATGATTCTCTCTCATCATTGATATTTCTATCTCTCTCTGTCCCTCTCCCTTTCTCTCTCTGAAATCAATAAAAATATTAAAAGCTATTATTTATAACTATTATATTCATAACAACTTGCTTCTAACTTAATCAATTCCTGAGACTGATTACTATTACATGGCAGCTAAAGAAATAGAAATTCATCTTAAAATTAGAGTATAAATTCACTATTTTTCTTCTTTCTGCATGTTTTTCTAAAGTTGTGTTAAATTAACTGTATATTATATATAATCTTTGTTCCATAATTATTTGGAATATTTTGTTATGTATGGAATTGACTTTTACTGTTCAGTTTGTCATCTAAGTTTGATTACATTGTTTAATAGAATTCCCATTTAGAAGAACAAAATATTTTTCTTAAATGATTTCTTTTATAACTATACTTTGGAAATATACTTAAGTTTTTATTTCAATACTGGCCCATGTGACATCACTTTTCCTTTAAGTTATTTGGGATTGTGGACGAAAGGAGCCACATGCTAACCTGACAAGCTCAGGGGAGGCCTGCGTGGCAGTCTTGCAAACTCAGAGACCTGGAATAACCACAAAGGATGGTTTGAAAATTAAATATTTAACTACAAACAGGTTATAGTGGGCAGTCATTCCTAAGCTGATACCTTCCCTGACAAAGATCAACTTAGATCTTCTTTCCTGAGCCCATTTGCCTTTTTGCCTCTAAGATAACATATCTGTGAGATGTCTGGGTAACTTGTAACTTCCTTCTTTTGCTGGAGCCCCTGGGGCACAACCAAATGTGGTAGGCGCCAGGACAGATGCCTCAAATTCCTTCATTATCCTGTTAATTGTTCCTGTACCCACCTAAGTATGTGTCCATCATTTTACTTTTTGTCCAATTCCAGGGGTTTCCCACCATTTGACTTTATCCAATGAATTTATGTAGCCCACCTATGTCCCTCCTTTGATGGCAATGTATAAATACAGATGTAACCCACCATTCTTAGGAGCATAATCTCAATTCGTTGAGGTTCTGCTTCCCGGCATATGTCGACAGTTTGGCTCAAATAAACTCACTAAAATTCTTTACAGGTTTCAATGGTTTTTTCGTTAACAGGATGCATTTTATATCTTTGACTTTTATTGATTTTCTCCCATATCACAAAGAAACATCTACCTCATTTTTTCCCTCTAATTTTAAAATTTTATTTATAATTTTTAAAAATATGTTTTTATTGATTTTGAGAGAGAGAGAGAGAGAGAGAGAGAGAGAGAGAGAGAGAGAGGTAGAAACATCAATGATGAGATAATTATTGATTGGCTGCCTCCTACACAGCCTCCTTCCAGGAATCTAGCCTGCAACCCAGCATGTGCCCAGACAGGGAATCGAACCGGTGACGTCTTGGAGCATGGGTGCACGCTCAACCACTGAGTCACACCAGCTGGGCTACTAATAATTTTTGAATTGGAAATTGTCCATTGATTTTTCAAAGAGTTTCTATGAATCTTATATGAAATCTACACTGTGTGACCTGGAAAAATGCTTCTTTTCTTTCAGCAAGTGAAATGTATAGAATTGAATGATCAGCAATAACTTCAGGGCCAAGAGCCTCAAGAGCTAATTGTGCAAATGATGTTAATCCAAAACAGGCAACAGCAAGCTAATAGAGCCCAACGCCCAGGAACAAAGTCTTTACAGAAACTGGAAAAAGAATGGATGTTGCCTCAGCCACATGCTGCTTCTATGTCTATTGTTTGTGTGGCAGGAACTAAAAAGCCTTTGTGGCTACATCCTAGCGTTGTTTACTATCCCTTATGAAGACAGAATCTTACTTTATAGACTTATCTAAACGTCTTCATTGCCACTTTATTGTGTGTGCTCCAGTGGACCATAAACATGCTCAGTTCATTGTCAAAAGACCCATCTGCTTCTTTAGGAGGTTTGTTTTACCCAGAGGTTTATATAACTATCGTGACTTTCCTCATATTGTTCAGTGCATTCCATTTTTGTTTTTCCTTTTGAGTGCCTTTGGAAAAATAGAATTCGATGTCCTTGTGTATCTTTAAATTGTTTACTATCTGCTTCCAGCAAACAGCAGCAATGATAAAATCATGCAGAAGTTATTTGGAAACCTAGAAGTATATATAACATTTAAAAGTTTAAATTCAATCTGCAAAATCTTGCATAAGTGATTTAGCACACATGGCATTATCGTCACATGTTGAAATGAAAAATATTTTAAAAAATCAACCCATGTACTCCTCTGCTGTATTTAAGTGTAAGTGTTCCATAGAAAAATGAGGTGCTGCTATTAACATCATCCATGTGTTATTCTCATGAAGAGTGAATATCTTAATGCCATCCTGAGTAAATAATTTGCTTTGTGCTGAATTGATCTCTGAAGAAAGTATAGGAATGTAGCCAGAGGGGCCTCATTTATTCTGGTGAATAAACTTGCATGCTTGCGTGGGTGTCATCTTTATATGCAAATGAACGGAACACCTGGAATCTTAAAATAAACCATAAACTGCTTAAAAACTTCTCTGTGCATTTAGTGTGCTGATATACAAATATTCAATGAGGAAAAAAATTATCCATTAGAAACTACTGATTTGTAATTAGTAATTATCAGTAGTAATTATTTTGTAAATCATGTAAGCTGTATAACATTGACCTTGCCAATTTCTAGAATTCCTAATGAAACTCGGTGGATTGACTCAGAAGAGAAACAGGACCAATCCTCCAGGATCTGCAGATGCAATTTGAAATGGTCACCATCAGATGGTGATTGAAGTTGACGAGCCATGAGTTTTCTCTACTTTTGGTACTAAACAGAGAGAGCTCTAGATATACAGCACCCAAATTATAAACTGTGTGTATATAAGATATGTTGGCTAGGCCCAAGGCCTATCACTATTCATATTTGGTTGCATCCAACCTCCAATATCTACATTTGAATTTGATGCTTAGAAGATGTTAGCAAGTTGTAGTTTCTCTTGCCCTTGTTCCTACATATTGATTCACATCTGCTAATTTGCATTATCAGTTGACGTGTCCTTTGGAAATAAAAGGGACTTGGATTCAACCCACATTGAAGCTTTATCATATAAAACATTATGCTGGTGAACC
The DNA here is from genome assembly GCF_951640355.1 of Cnephaeus nilssonii. Taxonomy (NCBI): domain Eukaryota; kingdom Metazoa; phylum Chordata; class Mammalia; order Chiroptera; family Vespertilionidae; genus Cnephaeus; species Cnephaeus nilssonii. The sequence continues at coordinate 62,152,101 of NC_137076.1, read as the reverse complement.
TGAACTGATATCAGTTAAACAAACTAAACTTTTCTGTTATTGAAATTCTATCAAGATGGGGGTGGTGTGAAAGAGAACTAGTGAGATGTCCAGTGTCAGAACTAAATTATCTAGACACTGGGTCACCATTTCATTGGTAAATATTCTATTCGTATCTTTCTGCTCCTGTCTATGACTCTGAATCGAAAGAAATGCATTCTTTATAGCTGTAACTTTTGGTGCCTGGGCAATTTTGCTGTGGAATGCTATAGCACAGACCTGGGGAGCTTTAAGCCTTTCACATTAAAACTAGCAATGGTGTGTGCTAATTGAATCACCTACAATATTCATGGTTTTCTGGCTTGGTAAGGGGCTGGCAGGGAGGAGGGCCAATGGCTCTTAATTCCATAATATTACAGGAAATGCTTGGGGCTGTTAGTACTCGGTGAGAGCAAGAGTGATAATGATAAAGGAAAGATAATGCAAGCCCCTGGAGATTTGGGAATATAGGGGACATTGGCTTTGTAGTCTTGGGCTCATTGTTCCTTCAAGCCTTCACATAGGAGCTTTTTCCCCACTGCAGTTAAAGCTGGCAAACAGTAGTTTAGTCTCATTTGCAGCATTCTGGGAGATTTCAGGAAATTTGAAAGCAGAAGTTCCTGGTTAAGGCTGGTACCCTTATAATCAAGCAGTGGGGATTGGAGCATGGAGAGCTGGATTATTTTTGTAGAAGTAACTTCTTTACATCCATGGATATGTGAAACCTGGGATTCAGAAGTTAGCCAAAATGCAAATGATTATCAAATATTCAAATTGGGAGTTTTTCTCTGTATATCCCAAGTAAAACACTATTCTTTCTTGTTCATATCTGTGAGTACTTTTATTGTTTGAATTTAAGAGTTTGAATTGAAAATTTTTTTTCAATTTCAGCTTACTTTCAATATCATTTTGTATTAGTTTCAGGTGTACAGCATAGTGGATAGGCAATTATATACTTTACAAAGTGTTTCCCACCCCAAATATTTCCACCTGGCACCTCATATAATTATTAAAATATTATTATTAACTATACTCCCTATGCTGCACTTTAGAGTTTGAATTTTAAATGTTATTTGAATGAATACCATTTTTTGTTCCAATTTAAATCTCACACCATTTCCTCTGCTCTCACCTCCCAAACATTGATTGAAGACACTAATTTTTCTAAGGCCTTCCAAACTGAATATCAGAATATGTTTAATTATTAAGAAAAGGTTGATTCCTTGCCTATAAATTGTCATTGAAATAGTGCCACATTGGACATATATGCTATAGATCTATCTAAAGAGCTAATGAATAAATAACAATAAGAGAAAAACAAGATTAGAGAGAGACATACAAAAGCAGAAATGAAGAGACCTATGTGGGCAGGAAGAGCTGAGCAAGGCATAGCATAAGGCAAAATATAGCAGGTGACAGAACTGAAAGAAATAGGACCTCACAAAATACTAAGATTCTAGTGGTGAAAATGAAGTTCTTTTCAGAAAAATAACTAGTAGGCAAAACCATGAAGCTAATTGGTTTCAGAGATGAAGTAAAAAAAGGTTGGCCATATATGTATGCATATATAGATGAGTAGAAGAAATAAGGTGTAAATCTTAAAGAAAAATCTACTGTGAATTAAAAATTAGAATTAAAGTTTGCCTGCATACATTTATATATTCATCTATATAAAATATGTATAAATAACTATATTTTTATAATGACCATATGCAGTTTTATGTTATAATAAACCTCTAGATAGGCTCCGGTGAATATTAACTCTTATCTGAATATAAGTAATACTAAATAAAGGTTGACAAGAAACAATAAAAATTGCTCTTTATATATAAACAGAAGATTCTTCCAATTAGAAGATATTAATATAATTACAGGGTCAAAATGTATAAACCAAGTGTGACGTTTCCTTTTAATACAGTGCCAAATAACTTGCCAGAAGTAGCAATGTAAAGTTCGTACCAGTAAATATTGCCAAACCACCTTTTGTAGCAGTGAGTGATGTATTTGAAGTTTTCCCAATTTCTGAGGTGAACAGGTATTGTGACTATTTATGTTAGCATTTGCTTAATTCCTAATGAGCTTGAAAATTCTCTCAAATATATATTGGTCATTTGTATTTCATTTTGCAATTGCCTATTATATATATTTTTTTTCTGTTTGGATTTTCATATTTATTTAATGTAGCAGATAAATAATTACTAATGCCATCCACTGTTTTTGGAAACTGTTTTTATTTTAGCAAAATATCCTCAAAGGTTACTCTCAGACATCATGAATTGGAAAGAAACAAGCCAAGTGATAGTCAAATTACTGCACATAAGAAGTAAATAGTTAATCAGGGGTAGGTAGGGCGTAGAAAAAAGAGGGGGGCATGGGGAGAGAGGGAAGAAAAACAGGATTAGGAGGCTCTTGCAGAAGATTTTCTGTGAAAAAAGTCTCCCAGTGTCAGGACGACCCAAGATTCTTAAGAATAGACATTTCTCATATTCACAGTTTCTGTTATTATAACAAATATCACTTCTACGAATCAAAAGCACAGATAATGTTAGCCCCTGGAAAACTTAGGAATATTGGGGACAGCACTGGCTTTACCTTTAGAAGCAGGATTATGACTTTAATCTCTAACTAATGATATTTTTATCATAAAGGGTAACCTCAGTTGACCTCCAAGTCGGCATTATAATTAAGGTTCTGGAGATTCACTGCTTTGGTTCATATCCTGGATTCCATAATAAGTAGTCTTATGAACTTAATCTCTCTAAAGCTCATCTCATCTGTCAAACGTAGATAATATTGGTACCTACATGTTATGGTTCTTATGAGGGTTTAGTGAAATAATTCCAATAAAATCCTCAGTTCAGTGCCTGAAACAAAGTAAGCACTCATTAAATGTCAACTATTATTTATGTATTGCTGTGTACATGTGTATATTATATAATTTGGAACAAAGAATTGTCACAATAGAATTTTGTACCCTTCACTAAAGCAATCTATATGTGTCTTCTCTATGTGCTTTAACATTTTTTAAACTGATTTTTATATTATATGAATATGCTTTATTTAATGTTATAGTAAAAACTAGTTTACTTCTCTAATTTTTACTATCTATAATAATAAAAGCATAATATGCTAATTAGACCAGACATCCTTCCAGACATCCTTCCGTCCTTCCAGACGAAGCCAGGGCTGCGAGGGAAGCCCGGGTCCTAGGTGCCTGCTGGTGGGAACCCCGGGTCCCGGGTGCCAGAGGGAAGCTGGTGCCAGCAGCCGGGGGGAAGGAAGGCCTACGCTTGCACAAATTTCATGAGTCGGGCCTCTAGTATACTTATATATGCAGCTATAAACATAAATATTTGCCTTTATTATAAATCAAATTATTTCATTAGGTGACTAATGCAGTCACTGTTTTTCTATTTGCATGTTACCAGAAATTGGCTCTGGATTGTTTCTAAGTTTCATCACTAAAAACAATAGTAAAATTATCTTTCTTTCACTTGTTACCTCTAGAGCAGGAAGGTAAAATAAATTACTATAGTAGAACATGTCAACTGAATTAGGATCCAAGCTACTGAGGCTGTACATGCTGCCTACATGTCTGAGGAAATGTTTCAAGTGTGGAGTGACGTAAGAATAAAAATTATTCCATATTTTAGATATTAGGAACATTCAAAGGGGGAAAAAAAAGACACCTGCTTTTCAAAATGCCTTAGTTACTCAATCTGAACACGTTTTAAAATCAGTGGTAGAAAAAAGAATGTTTCAACCCTGCTGACCTCTTAGAGAAGGAAAATATATCTAGCATACTAAATGACATGTTGTAGAATTCAAAAATGTGATCTCCATTCTCGTGGCTTTGCAAACTTACTCTGCTGTGCAACTGTTCCTGATAATTCAGAGAGCAAAGGCTATCATACTGGTTTCAAGCTGTCTTTTCACAGGATTGTTGAATTCGCTTAATGAGCTACAGGGCATTAGCTCGCGCTTATTTCTAAGCCCCATGAAATTACTTCATAATATATTTTTCTATGAAAATAAATTTATACTGGCTAAAGTGAGAAATCTGTACCCTGTGAACAATGTTCAGGAATGACTTGCAGCTATTGTAAACATCACCTGCGTTGTTTACAAAGCAAGTCATAATGTTTTGCTCCCTTGAGATGAATGTGACAATATTTTTTGACCCAGTATTTTCTTAGCATCTACATTTTGTTGGTAAGTTTTCACACTTTTACTAAACTATCCAGTTTTATTGAGGTATAATTAATAAATAAAAATGTTATTTGTGAAGCATATCATTTTTTATGATACTCACAAAAATGGGATCAATAAAAAACAAATACTCATGAGTTTATGGACCAGCTTTATCAAATCTTAATATTTTTGTTTTTGTCTTATGTGCCAATGCTTGGCACATTAATTTTTCATAGTCTTGCTAACTTGCCTATGTATGAAATAATATTTTCAAGTAAATTATTTTAGTCCTTTAAAATTTCTCAGAAACTAATGCTATTTTCCCATTATATAGCTGGAAAAAGTTAAACTGAAATAACTTAAACAACTCACGCATGTTATTCAGTTGTAAATTAGTAGAGCAATGATTCAGTCATATGTCTCCTGACTAGACTTTCTACTATAACAAAATGAAACAAACAGCCTTACACTTATTTCTTTATATAAAAGGGTAATTTGGATTTGGGGGATGTAATGACTCAAGAAATGCATTTCTCAGTGTTATAATTGAACATATATAAGATTATGTCAAATATATTTCCTGACTCTCTAATGGCAGGTGCATAGCCTGCTGAGATGGTATTTAAAACAACAAAGCATATTTCAACTGTGCTGATTTAACTTATAGAGGCAGGAACCACACATTGCAAGTGTAACTGTATGATCGTTAGCATACATAAAAAATTGAATATCCTTATATCACAACTAAGCTTGCCCTTGCCGTGCTGAATCAAAGTCATCCCAATCACTGAGAATTCTGTCTCTTCAAAGTGTATTAGTAGAGAGAAACAAGCAGACCATGAACTGAATAGGTGAAAAAAAAAATCAAACACAGTAATGTTATTTATCTATATTTTCTTGATTTTAAACTTTCCTTCCTACGTTTAACAGAAACATGAAAAGCATATGAACATTATCATGTGTCTATTTCCAGATATTTTTCTTATAGAAGCTATGAAGTTGCCCTTTAAAAACATATAAAAAGAATAGTATTATTATAATTCATTAAATTTATGTCTAGTTCAGTACTAAGCATATCAGTTATCACAAAATTTTTTCCAGTGCACTCACAGCTGTTTTACCTACTTATATTCCACTCAATGCTTCTTTTATTCATTGTTTTAACACTTATATATGTGTAATTGTTAAGTAATAATATGGCAATGTAGGACATCATGCACATTCTGAAGTCCGCTCCTATTAATCATTTGTCCAAAGCACAGAGCCCAGAAGCACTGCTCATTTGAAAAAAAAGGGTTTAAATATCCTCTAATGCAATGCATTGCGCTGGCAGAACAAAGAGTAGAAAGTATGATTCTTATTTCTAAATGTATTCTGAAACTCGTATTTTAATCGAAAGCAAGTGGTTATGGGGTGGATGACAAAGCAATGAATCATGATACCTGAACTCTGCCACCACCGGCATTGAAGACAACCTCTGCTTTAAACATTGCTTGACCCTCGCAATTTTCCTCGTCACCCTGATACCTAGTTTTCTTATAAGAACAGGATATGTATTATGCTCTATATTTTTTCTTTATGTGTTATAATTGAATAACTCCTAGTCCGAAAAAGTTTTTCTATGTTGTTGTTTTTTTAATTTGTCTTTATTGTTGAAACTATTACAGATGTCTCCCTTTTAATTTCCCCATTGACCCCCTGCACTCCCCACCCAACCCTCCCAGGCTTTCACCACACTATTATCTGTGTCCATGGGCTATGCATATGTGCATATAAAGTCCCTGGTTAATCTTTCCCCACCCCAACCCCCTTCCCCCTGAGATTCTTCAGTCTGTTCCTTGCTTCTAGATCTCTGGATCTATTTTGTCCATCAGTTTATTTTGTTCAGTAGATTCCAGATATTAGTGAAATTATGTGATACTTAGCTTCCTCTGACTGGCTTATTTCGCTTAGCATAATACTCTCCAGGTTCCTCCATGCTGTCTCAAAGGGTAAGAGACAAACAATTCAATTTTAAAATGGGCAAAGTTCTTAAATAGACACTTCTCCAAAGTGGACATACAGAATACCAACAGACATATGAAAAAATGCTCAAAGTCACTAATCATCAGAGAGATGCAAAGAAAAATGACAATGAGGTGTCATCTCACTCCTGACAGAATGGCTACCATCAACAAATCAAGTGTTGGAGAGGATGTGGAGAAAAGGATACCCTAGTATACTCCTGGTGGGAATGCAGACTGGTGTAGCCAGTATCGAAAATAGTATGAAATTTACTCAAAAAATAAAAAATGGAACTGCAATTTGACCCTGTGGTCCCTCTTCTAGGAACATATCTTAAGAAACCCAAAATACCAATCAGAAAGCATATATGCACCGCTATGTTCACAGCAGCACAATTTACAATAACTAAGATCTGGAAACAGCCCAAGTACCCATCAGTAGATGAATGGATAAAAAAGCTGTGGTACATTCACACCAGGGAATACTATGCAGCTGTAAAAAAAGAAGGATATCTTACCCTTTGAGATAGCATGGAGGGACATGGAGAGTATTATGCTAAGTGAAATAAGCCAGAAAATGTTATAAAATACTTTCTACATAATCATTTGAGGCTTGCTAACACAAACTGTTTCCTGAGCTTCAGACTCAACTCAGATATTTTTTAAAAACACAACAGAGAAAAAAAATTCAAATTCACATATTCCCTAACATTCTTCAATATCTCTAAAGAGCTGATGAATTTTCCTGTAAGTTATAAAAAAAGTTATGGGTATTTATTGCCAATTATAGATTTTAATATATTTATTCAGAAATGTTGTTTTGTAGCTGGTCATATCTATTACACATTCACTTTTCCCCTAAAAACTATTCCCTAATTTTCCAAATATTTATGGTCAGATGATAATAGGACAGTTGAAGAATGTTGACCTTCACCCTAAGGATAATGAGGAATATAATTGAGCATTATAATTGGAGTTGAGTTTTGGGAATATCTATATAGAGATTGGATCAGAAGAGCACCATATATTGTTGTGGGAACCCTGGTTCAGCGGTGTTCCAACAAAGAAAATACAGCTGCCTGGAGGAAAGCGGTTGCCCCAGAGGTGGGAAGGCGTGAAGATAGTTGAGAGCATTTCAGTTGTGCCCCTCTCCTCATCCTGTGCTCTCTGACTGATTGCATGGAGATCGGTGATTGACATGTTTGGTTACGTCAGAGACCATTTTCTCAAGCTGTATCCTTCCACTGAAGAACTGGCTGCCAAATGATTCTCCCTCTGCCACCAATGAGCGAGCTTTGGTAACAGTAGAGATTGTCAGACAATTATTTCTCTTCCATTAGAACTTCAAATAACCAGGTAGGACCTAGTGATCATAGCCCACAAATGGTAAATATAAAGAGCCTTAAAGTCTTTAAAAAATACTTCATATCCTGGAAGTAATGTGTGTTCAATTTTCTTAACTCTGAGACTGCTATGGAGTGTGTGTGTGTGTGTGTGTGTGTGTGTGTGTGTGTGGTCTAAAAAATAGAGTATATACCTGATAAAATTACAGTGAGTATAAAATTTAAAATATGTAAAACCTGTAATATAGTACCAGGAATGGAATGGATGCTCAATAAATACTGGTTCCCTTCTTTCCACCCCAATCCTCTTTTAGCTAACAGCCAGAAGGTGAAGGTTGCCATAGGGGAACTAGATAAAAATATATATTGGTAATCCCTAAATATGGTATTAATAATAAAGAATAGAGACCTAAAGACATCTAACTTTCAGTTTGACATAGAAGTGTCCAAGTCCAACTTACCATGTTAATTATATCTAAATTCTTTGTTTGAACCATATATAAACTTGATGTATTTTCTTCTTTAAGCCATATATCTACCTAAGGAACAGCTATGCTCCAGTGACCTTTTTATATATTGAAACCTTGAAGTAAAGTATTTTAACTTCTCTTCCCTGGGAGTTTTAAAATAAAATCCTGATGAAAAGGAATGGAATGGAAAGTTAAAACCCAATCAACCTCCATGTGCTGCCTAAAGCCTGAGATCCTCAGACACATCATCCAGAGTTTCATAAATGTGGCTCTCAGGACAATTATCCCCATACTCTGAGGGTTCCCAAAAAGGAGAAGAAAAGATACTAATTTGTTCACAAATCGTAGGGAACTTTGGCAGAAATGTTTTTTTGTTGTTTTTTTTTGTTTGTTTTTAATTGATTTAAGAGAGAGAAAGATGGATTTGTTGTTCCACTTATCTATGCATTCATTGGTTGATTCTTGTATGTGCCCTGACTGGGGATCTAACCCGAAAACTTGGCTCATCAGGATGACATTCCAACCAACTGGGCCAGGGCCTGGCAGAATTTTTTAAAGAGAAGTTTTTAAAAAGTCACAGAATGCAACTAGGCAATGTACAGAAAAGTAGAAAATAGGGCTGTCACTTTTAACAAAATGGTGAAGATATATTGATATTCAGTGAATCAGAGGTACCAGAGTAACAAGCTGCTTTCTCTGCTCTGTCCCTTCTACCCCTCTGTTTCAAGTCAAAAGTAACCAGATCACTTCCTCTTGGCCTGTGGGTAGAGGGACAGTTTCCATCCACTTATGCCAGATAAACTATCCATTACTCCACTGGTACAGTGATTCAACTTTTTATAGCTACGAAACAATAGATCAGATTTAAATATTAGAAATGGTGAAAAATTCTTCTTCACATACCACTTTCCTCTTGAGATTCTTTGACACATCTTTGTGTGAATTTCTTTAAAAAAAGATTTTAAAATCTTTTACTTTTCCCATCAAAATAATTAACATAATCAGGATTTAATAAAAGAACTCTATGTCCTCCATTTCTCCTCTTATTCTGAATTGGCTCTGTTTTTATGCAGTGCTAAAGAGATATTCAGGAAGGAGCTGATACTTCCTGCCACTCACATCACATATAAAATGTGTCCAGGTTTGCAACTGTACCTCAAGTTACCAAGTTATCTATCTATCTATCTATCTATCTATCTATCTATCTATCTATCTATCTTAAAGAGTTTGGGGCAGGATGTTTAGGTGCAAAAATATCTTTGTTGCAATGTAAAATATCAGTCCTGTAAATTCCCTCAGAATGCTTGGAATTAATTAAAACACTAATTTAGAACAATTATTCTCACAGAAAGTCCCTTTAGTCTGAACTGTGAGGAGAGGAAAGGGGAATTTCTAACCTAGACCCATCACCCACTCTGTTCTTCCTGGGGGTATGAAGTACCATTACTTTCTAATTGAGTACTCCCCATCCCAATATATGACTAAGCTTATGTCAGCTTTGGAAAAAAATGTTGAAAAGTACCACCAGGCATAAAAGAGCTAGGGAACTAAATAAAATATGCAATTTATGTCTCATAAAAGCTAACAATGGCCTTGAGCAAGTCATTAAAACTCATTGTTAACTTGTCTCTGCATTTGAAAATGGGAGAGTTTAACTCTGACCTCTAATATCCCTTCAAAATGCTATATCACTTAAATAATGTCATTAAATTTCAGTGTCTCATATAGTAGTTTCCTGAAATGGTTTTATTTTCTTTGGTTGAAAATTCATACCAAGCCAGACTTTCATCACAAATCCTAGTATTTAATAGGGGTCAGTTTCCAGGACGAGAAAAAGCATGGCACACAGAACTAGAATTTAATTCCAAATCAGACAGTTCTTAACTCAGAGTGCAATCCTTTCTCATTTCCCAGTCTGATTTGAAGCCTTCACTTTTTGCAGCTGATGCCATTGGGGGATTATGTGAAGAAGTGAAGGGGAAGACAAAGAAGGAAATTTGGTATTCATTAGCTTAAACTATGCTGCTAGATGGAAACTCCCAGGGCATCCCGGCCTCCACCAACACCATCCCCCAGGTGTGTGTGGAGGAGTTTGAGTGGAATGAAAGAAGCACTTTCAATCCTTTCTTTCTTAATTCTTATGAAAAAATCAATAGTTCTTTTCTATGAGTTAAAGGACACAGGAATATATATTATGATGAAAATATTTGCAATAAAGGGCTTTTTGAAGGTCATAATCTCTTACGTTACATGAATCTATGTGACAATTTATTTTCATATTTGTCATATGAGAATACTTACATAGTGATAATATATGTTACTTGCATATTCTAAACATGAGACTAGTTATATAATGCTAAATTAAGTAAGGTGTATATATTAACTCTTATGGAAATGCATTTTATATTTCTTGAAGTGATAAGAAGCAGGTAAAATTCAATTTCTTTGTTAGAGTTAAAAATAAAAATCTTACATAATTATGTTTGAATAATGAAATGGAGCATGGGGAGAGAAATGTGTTCCAAAAACTTTTTTTTTTGGAGGAAGATTAAGTGTCGGAATTTATAACTGTCAGCTTTGTATACATTTCCCATTAAGTATGTACATAGTTATAAAAATTTTATTCTACAACAAACATTATCTACTATTAGCACTCCTTCAAAATAAATATTTTTACACATATGTACATGTGAATTCAAGAAATAATAATTTAAATGTCTACAGAGGACTGTTAAAAATACCTTAAAATATCCTAATGATATGAGTGTATACCAAACTGAAAATGCACACATTCCTAAAATTTTTAAATGTTGCTAAAGATAAAAAATAATGTTTATAAGTAGCAAAGTGAAATGTCTAGTCTAGAAGGTAAATTTAAACATTGCAACCCATCTATAATTTTAATTTTCTTTTTAAAAAATACTGTATGATAAATAATTCTGTTATAAATAACTTTCTTTATAGAGTCATGCTAAATGGTGCCATAAAGGTATTACTTGATATATTTGCTACAGTTTTATCTTCTTTGTTTTTGAAAAGATTTATAGTCATTTCTCTAGCCAGGAGATGTGATTTCAGGATGATCTGTATCCATCAGAAAGTGCCACATGCTTCTTATTTAACTTTATTTCCATGGAAACCTGACCACGCATCATGCATCGTCTTTCAGGTTCCTGAAGAAAAATAACTTTCATTATTTTGGCACGAGACACCTTAGAATGCCCTATGTCAAGAATAATTAGAATTTCACTTTTCAGCCTCTCTCCTGCACTATATTGACTGTCTAAAGGAGTCTTGCTGTCTGGTGCCTGATAAATATGTGCTCGGGTGTATGCACTAAAGTGAATTTGAACGAAACCAGTTAGAGCTGTCCATGTGAAAGTCTAGATAAAGGTGTAGAAATGTACATATTGAGGCATTCATTAATTCACTCATGACTATTCCATTTATTAAACAGAGGTTACTTTGACAGAGTAGCTCAAATGCCATGTCTATAGAGAATAAGAAAATATATCCAACTACATGGTTACCATGGTGTTTGCAAATTGAGTTTTAACAGTTACTATCATTTCATGAAAACAAAGCATCAGATTAGCATTAGTCTTAAAGACTTCTGCAAACTGTAAGGATGACAAAGGAAAGTTCTTATGAAATACTGGAAGAAAGAGACAGTAAAGGGTAGAGAGCCATTACTTCAAACAAGTCATACCAAACTTCTCATGGTGCCTGACCTCACACTGCTCTTTCACATCTCCCTGACACTTCACAAGTGATCCCTCTGCCTAAAAGGTTTGTGCTCTTTCCAGACACAATCCAAACCTTTCTTTTCCCTTTATAATATTCCAAAGCTTCTTCCATAGCATCGTCCTCATAGCTTAAATGTAATGTTTATCACATTGCGTGTCAATATTATATTTTCCTGCCCCATTACATTTAAGCATTTGAATACAGTGACTTTTTGTTTTTATATACATTCAAAAGGATTTGATATAGAGTTCATTAAAAATGTTAAATGAATGAGTGAAAGAATAAAAGAACGACTGAATGAAGAAAAGTATGACCAACTGTATCTTTGTAACACTGAATGGAATGAAAACTGCATTGAGTGTCAGTGTCAGAATGGATAAGGAGTCTCCACTGGTTCTGAGTTCAGATCTGGATGGCAAATTCTAAAGAAATTCATCCCAGACATTATTTTAATGTGACCATAAATCTGTAGAAAAACTGTTCCCCATTTTATTGTATTATTTGATTTATGAAATAAACCCACATGGCAAACAAAAAAGATGCTGGACTTGTCCGAGCAATAGAATCTAGTGGTTATAGAGTATATAAAATTCAACCAATAAATCAAACTAAGGAGACAGAGGTGAGAAAAAATGGAAAAATTTAATACCTAAGTCTGTTAATGAGCATTGGAAAGTAAAGGCCTTTTAAACTGAAAACCTAAGACTTTATAAGTAGTAACATGTTAGAATGGGGGAAGAATACATGGAAAATAAAATTTGTTTAAGAAGTTGTAAGATATAGCTCTATTATAGTAAGGTGAAATTAGAAAACAAATATTAGATTTTCTCAATTAGTCCAATATAGTTTAAGAGGGCTTTGATGAAAACAGTAAATAAAAAGGGAAGAAGACATTACAATGCTTATTAAAAGAAGAAGCAGAAGTTGAGGATGGCATGGACACATGGGAAGTAAGTACTGTGTCAAAGTAGCCCCGGGTTGCTTTCTGCCCATGCTACTTTTGAACAGAGATAGTAATTGAGGTAGAATGACCCTAAGTCAAGAATTTTCAAATGGCATATTTCCTAGGGAAGCTAATGAAATCAGCTTTGACATGCTAATTTTGAAGAAGAATTTGCATATAAAGGTAGAGAAATTCTGATGCTGTTGGAAGCCACAGGATAAAGAGAGGGTGGGAATGTTTGAAGTAATCAGTTTTAAGTCCTTGACTGTGTGACTGTTATAATGGAGAAAACAGAAAGTAAAACAAACATAGAGTTAAGAAGTAAATATGAGGTTAAATAGTAAGGCAACAAAGAGAAAGATAACTCCCCCAAACATATAAGAGGCAAAGAAAAAAGATCTAAGAATCATGAAAGTATGAACACTTTTCCAAAGAAATATCCAAGTAGAGGAGATGGACAACTTTGAAATATAAGAGGAGCTATTCCTGATCAGAACTGAGTGAGTATAGTGGATGCAGCAAGGATATTATTGATAATTAGTGCCTGAAGGGTAAAGACAAAATTAAAACATAAAGGAAAATATGAGAGGGAACAAAGAAAACTGAAAATGTTTGCGCTCAAAAGGGGCTTAGCCAATATACATACTAATCCAATTATAACAACTTTCTAAAGTAAGAATTGGTCAAATAAAAGAATGAAGAGGACACAGTTATCTGCAAAATTGGGCCCTTTTATATTCTTGGAGAAATGGATTGCAGGCTCTCTGTGGATTATCAACGTTTAATCAAAAAGGATCAAAGAAATTAAGATATAAACTCTCCAGAACTACCACAAGCCCAAGTGAAGTTTTTGTTTTGGAGTTTTTAATTTAGGAGAAAGCCAAAATTGGCAAATATCTGAGGACAAGTAAACATTTGGTAATAGAATTCTGGGACAAGAGGGAGTAACATTTTATTGTCCTCACAAAAATAGCTCTTGGAAACCTATAGTTATGGACTAGAGAAAACTTTGAAAAGAAAGCAAAATGCAAAGGCACTGAAATTTAAACAGAGAAAACACTTTTATAGCAAGGCATCCAAAATGCTACCTCATATCTAAGCATGGGCAAGTCAAATTGCTGAGGTATGTAAGAAAGCCAGCTCCATCAAGGATTCTATTTTTATAAAAACAAAAACAAAAAACTGAAAACAACATAAAAAAAAATGAACAAACAGTTCCTGGCTTTTGATGATAAAGTAGATGATTCTGAAAGTTGTTCAAAAACAATACCAGCTAAGGTTAATAGGCTTGCTGGAAGGCTGGAAGTTAGGTAGTCGGCCAATTTTATAGAGGTATACCATGAATGATACACCAGCAAATTCTCCAGGGATATATATATATATATATATATATATATATATATATATATTTATCATTGTCAGCAGAATATATACATCATATCTCAGCTTCCTTCATTTCACTGAGAACTTTCCTGGAATAATATTTTTTAATAACTTACATTTTGAATGATAAAACAAACCAAATTCTATTACACTGAAGTAGATGATGACTGACTATTAATTATTTTAATTTTGGAATTTTGTTAAACATTTTGAAAAGTTAAACTTTTATAGTAAAGGTATAGGCATTGAAAACAGTTTAAATCATAATTTTACAAATTAGTGTCTTGAAAGTTTATTTTAGATGTAAAAGGAGCATAATGATACCTACAGAGTAGAGTGGATCTTAGAACTGAAAGGATTTGTAAATCTACTGGAATAGCACCTCTTACATACACGTATAAAAATGACAATGAAGGACTTAAAAGACCATTAAAATGCTACATTAAAGTATATTTTTTAAAGGGTAAAAGTGTGGCTCTGGCTGGTTTGGCTCAGTGGATAGAGCATGGGCCTGCAGATTGAAGGATCCCAATTTGATTCGGGTCAAGGGCACATGCCCAGGCCATGGGCTCGGTCCCCAATAGGGGTCATGCAGGAGGCAGCTGATCAGTGATTCTCTCTCATCGTTGATGTTTCTATCTCTCTTTCCCTCTCCCTTCCTCTCTGAAATCAATAAAAATGTATTGAAATAAATAAATAAATAAACAAATAAATAAATAAATAAAAATGAAAGCTAAAAGTGTGACTCTAAACATAGTACAAACATATTTCAAAAATATGTGATTCAATTCATTAATTAATGAGGGGGCATAAAAGATGTTTACAGCTGGTCAATGGATTATCCCAAAGGCAGACAAATATATAAGCAAAAAGGAAGCTGAAATTAAAAATGTCTTTAGTAAGTAAAATAATTTGACTCTTTCACAGGGTTTGTGGAACTCAATCACACTTTTACTTTCCAAAAGCATCTCTGTGTGTGTGTGTGTGTGTGTGTGTGTGTGTGTGTGTGTGTGTGGACAAGAAGTGTTTGTAGCACTATCAGTTACCTACTACTCACAAAATTATAAAATAGCTCAAAGGTTATAAGAAATAGAGATAAGTATGCTAAACAAGATACCCAATAATAATTTTTGCCTATTTCCACTTGTGTATTCACACTTATTTTTTTTATTTTTTTTAAATATATTTTATTGATTTTTTTACAGAGAGGAAGAGAGAGGGATAGAGAGTTAGAAACATCAATGATAGAGAAACATCAATCAGCTGCCTCTTGCACACCCCCTACTGGGGATGTGCCCGCAACCAAGGTACATGCCCTTGACCGGAATCGAACCTGGGACCTTTCAGTCCGCAGGCCGATGCTCTATCCACTGAGCCTAACCGGTTTTGGCCACACTTATTTTTTTCTGATAATAGGTCCATGATAATATCAAATAAAGATTAAAGGTTTCATTAGCTTTGTTGTGGTCATTTATGTAGGACCTGCAAAAGAGTTTTAATTAACCATGTAGGCTTCCTTTAGTTTTCCTTTGCAAAGCAAGTATCTTTAAGTATTGAACAATCCACAAAGCCAAAAAAATGCATTTCTTTCTGAAAGTTTACATAAAGAATCTCAGATCATACTTTTAAATGCTTCTATTTGTTTGCTATCCAGAGGATAGGAATACATACCCAAGAAACTATCTCAACAAAATTTCAACTATATTATTTACAAATCTGAGTGAATTATCTTCCAGGAATCCCAAAATATCCTAAGACTCTTGGCCTGCCAGGAATATATCTTTTTACCACCTAAAAGACCCAGTCCTGTGAGCCCAATGTAGAGCCAAGTTTTCCTAACAGAACTTTGCAGACATTGACTCTGTCAATAAAGCCAACATTATCCTTTAGAACTGGCTTGTCATACTTGATTCAATGAACATCTCTCTCAAATATGACTCCAGGTCCAGCCAAGATTGCACACTTTGTCAATGATATACTGGCAGGAAGGGGGAAAGATTCTTATGGAACATATGTAATTTATCAAATCTAATAGTAATACATCACAAAAAAAGTCATAGCTAGATTTAAAAAAATTATTCAAATACTCTTGTTAAAAGTCATTCTAGCGATATGAATATGGTACAGTAAATTTTTTCTGTTGGTAATATTCTATAAGAAGAAAGTTCTTTATAAGTTTAGGACACTTAAACTATTAAAATTCTAGTATCCGTATTTTCTGGGAATTTTAGGAATAGTCCATTTATGTAAGTGTTTTTTTATCTCTATAAGCCAATCAAAACAGAGTTCCTATAATTTAAGATCCTTTATAATCTAATTTGTTAATACCCTCTAGAGATAGTAAAACATTTCACAGACAATGACAGGTAAAGGCCTTTCTGAATATAGAAATATAAAGTGCTTATTGTTTCAGATCTATAACTTTAGCCACAGATCAAGATACATAGAAACACAGATATTAAGGTGCCATTTTCCTCCATGTGGGTACATACTTATTAATTTATTTAAGTTCAAATTTTTCAAAAGAAAAACAATCAGAAAAGAATAACAAACCTTATTCTATGTCATCTGTCACCTGACAGAGAATTTGTCTCTGTAATCCATCTACAGAGGTAATTAGTCAGATCATAAAACCAAATTTCCAATTATGGCTGTCACCAAGGGAGAATAAAATATGCCAGTAAAACATAAACCAAAACAAAAAAAAATCAGTGAGAAATTAAAAATGAGGAAAACACAAATTCAACACAAAGTTTTATGGTCACTTGGGTTCCACTCTGAGAGCCAAGAAAAAGCCAGCAGACCAGCAGCATGAAGTGTATTTCCCTGGTGCCTGCTCTGCCAGGTGACCCAATTGAGCTTCTCAGTGGGACCTCCAAGATTTTAAAGAATATTTTTTAAGGGATAAAATCATGACCCTCATACAGATATGAACATGTGTCAAAATTTGTTAATTAATGAGGTGTTTAACTTTGTTAATTAATGAGGTGACCAGTAAGATATTGCAAAAACAGTTCAAAGGAGAAGTGAGAGACACGTATTAAATAAACAGGCATAGTGAAATGAATTTTATCAGTATGTGGGAAACTTGCATCTTTGGGAGAGACAAGAAGAAAATTAATGGTACCTCTACAGCAGAACATTTATTTTGCATGCCTCTGAGGAAAATCATATCTATTGTTATTAGATATCTATAATTAGTGGTCACATAGCTCAAATATAGTGAAGAATGAGCTAGACAGAACACCCAATGATCTTTTTTTGTGCATTTCAGTCATTCACAATTATTCCTCACTCTATCATTCAGAATATTTTGCCAAATTGTTCCTATTAAATGAACTGCTCTCTAATTTTAGATAAAGAACAAATGAATTTAATCAACAAATTTCCCAACAGAACCAATTATAACTCAATGAAGAACTTAATGAAATTTATAAAATTGCATATATTCAGTTCATTGGAAAATTGGATGTGGTAGGCTGTGATCAGGGAGAAACTTTCTTCCTCATAACTTCACTTTTCCGTGCATTCTGTAGATTGATTTTCTTTCCTAACTGTAAATGGAATCCCAAGATCTTATAGATTTCTGGTTCCTTTCAGATATATAAATCTCTGTCAGTCTAACACCAATCTTTAACTTCTCTCCAAATGTATAATTTCTCTCCCCGCAGCTCATAAGCGGTCGAAGGAAAGGAAAGGCATAGTTTCCTTGTCCTGATCTCCTGCCACAGAATGTGGCTCTTTAGGAAACCCTCCAAGTTTGAAGCAGGGGAAGTAGGGAGAGATAAGGGTCAGTTGCCTACTCACTTGCCTGGGAAGGCTGTAATCCAGCATTAGTACCATCTGGGTTTAGTATACCACATGCCAAAAGCTAGCTCTCGGGACACTTTATTCGCAGCTGCATAGCTGCCTGGAGTTCCTGAAGTGGCTGACAGTGTTCCTTCTGCCATGGGGTCATTTCTCTCTCCATCACTTATCAATCCATCTCCTAGATGCTAGACTTCCAAGCTTTCCTGTGGAAGTTACCTCACTCCTAGGTCACAGTCCACTTGGAAAGGGTCCTTTAGAGATGGCTCTCTCTTGCTCCTTTTTCTATATTCCTCTCTAGCACCACAAAACCAGTAATACATCTGCTTGGCAGCCAGAAGATGTACAGCTGTCTCTCAACGCAATCCATTTGACCTTGATGTTCTAAGGAAGCCAGCTTTAGCTTCTTGCATTTAGACTTTTCAAACTTGAATATAGACTTAGTTCACTTGTAGCCCACTCCCATTTGGTTTAAGATAAGGAGGCACTGCATCATCCTAGGAGGTGAGAGGAAACCCACAATACACCAGCAACTCCTCCTCTCTGAAAAGGATCTCTATTACAATGCCTTTAACTGCATATTTCATGTTTTCCACTTCTCTTACATAGCCCACAGGGACCTTATGAGTTAATGCTGGCAGATTTTATTTTCATAATATCTTAGGATTTGCATAAATACTCTAGAAACCCCCTTGGGAATCTCTTCTTATAACGTTTGCCTTCATTACTTTCTGCTGAACCCTAGAAAAAGTGTTCATGATCACATTTAACATTGGTTACATGTATTTAATTTTCATATATCATGATTTACATTGAATTACATTTTTTAAAGTCATTGAGTTATTTATCTTAGTTTATAAAAATTCAGGCAGCTTGAATTATTTAAGCAAATTCCTTGGGACTTACACACATTATAAACATTCATTAATGTCACCTTCTCAGTGTGGCTCACATTCAACTTATTTAAAATTGAAACCACATCAACTTTTAAAACATAACTAGTGCTCTACCTTTCTTATTTTTCCTCCCACAGCACTTGTCATGACATAACAAACTTAACTATGTGATATATTGTACTAATTATTTTTATTTATTTTGTAGCTACATAGAAAACCCCAAGATGGGTATTTTCACAGTATCCCAGTGGAGATAATGATAATAGAAATGGGGAAAATGCATCAGGTTTAGTATGTACTTTAAATGTAGAGGTGATAGGACTTACCAATGTATTGAATGTGTGTGAGAGAGAGAGAGAAATCCAATATGAGTTCTACTTTCTGAGCCAAAATAATCAGATGTTTCTGTTCTTTATTTGTTTGTGTTTTGCTGTTGTTTTTCAACAATTTACTCAAAAACTGAAAGGATTGAAAATGTGTAAACTTTGGTGAGGTCGTCAAGAGTTCCTGAGAAACTAGAACACTTAATAAAAATCTTGGAAGGAGGAGGCAAGGAGACTAAGAAGGAACAGCCAGAAGCTAAAAGGAAAACAAGAAAACTGGGACACGGATGAGATATTGAAAATAGAGGAAGTAGCCAATTCTTCCAAATGCTGCTAAAGTAGGGCAAGAAGAAACTGGAAAAAACACCCACTGTACTCACAGATATTAAGGTTACAGATGGATTTGAAGGGAGACATGGACAAGGGCAAAATCCAGAATGAAAATGTGAATGTGAGGTGGGAAATAAAGAAATCATGATTGGAAATTCAAGAATTCAGGATGGTGCCAGCACAGAGAGGCTGAAGATGGGCAGTCAGAGGGGCAAGCAGGTTAGGAGAAGGGGTCCAGGGAGTATTTATTGTTGATTTGAAGGGAAGATATCTGGGTATGTTTTGTTTATACACAGATAGGAATGCATCAGTATAATTACAGAATATATCAGAAAGAGAAATCATACTTTAAGTGTAAGTTTTCTGAACGGATAAAATCTATGAGGCAATCACTATTGTTATAGTTGGAGTAACTGGCACTGAGAGAGTCTAAAAGATCTAAGGTCACCCAACTAGAAAGTGTTTGGATCTGGGATTCAAATGTAAGTTTTCTTAACTGCAAAGCACAAACTCTTAAATCTTGAAGTACAGTGGTGAGAAAGGCTAAGAGGAAAAGATGGAAGGAGGTTTTTTCACCCTTATAACCAAAACTAACTGATAATGATATTTGACATGGGGAAAGAATTACAGATTATGAGGTTTTATTTTCTTTCCTAATTAGGAAGCTAATAATCACTTGGCGGAATCATAATTAAGCTAATTCAGATAATTTCTGGAACTACAATTACTCTTCCCCAGTGACTCTCTTGCTTCCATAAAGTTATTAAATTTTCATAAATAGAAGCAACATTTACATTGTTAATATATTATGTATGTGTAATATATGCATTATTATGTATATATAGTGCATCTTACCATTTGTTTTTGATCATATATAGAAATATAATAAAAGAATGTCAAGTACCGAGCAAATACCTACAAACATCCCAAAAGTTTAATAACAAGCCCATGACCTGCATACATTCCAACATTTCACCTATAAAATTGCATAGAATTTAAGTAGTGTCTAAAGGCCATTCCACAAGCAACAAAAATTACCATACATACATATTAATATGCATGGGATTGATAAAGGGAGCCAGATTTGCATTCCATACATAAAGCTGTCAACTCACATTTCCATGATAAATCATGAAAAGAATAAAGGGGTGCTCAGGCATAAGAGCACGGCATAGATTATTCCTAGGCTGGCAAAGGCATTATCTCTGTGTGTCTGATTCATTTGTTGTGCTAATTTTCAGGATTGACATTTTACCAGAAAGTTAATCTGATAGATATATCTTAAAACTGTCACAGTGGAAAATACCGCATATTTTACAAATTTACAAAATATGGGCCATGAAGTTTTAATTTTCTAATTCTTATGTCCTTATGTATTACAGATTTGGTAAAATTCCTACTAAAGAATCAGAAATTAAAGAAAAAATATTCCCTTTAGGTCACAAAGTATTAAATTATACCATTATATAAAGTAAGAATAAAACATAGTGATGTTTATGTTATACACACACACACACACATATATATCCTATCTAATAAAAGAATAATATGCAAATTGACCATATCTCCGCTATGCCCACCAGCCAATCAGGAGCTAGTACGCAAATTAACCCAACCAAGATGGTTATGGCCACAGAGCGAGCAGGAGGCTTGGGTTTCCCTGGCAATGGAGGAAGCCAAGCTTTCCCCACACCCTGGCCAGCCCTGGACTCCACTCAAGGCTACAAAGTTTTAATTATAAAAGATAAATAAATCCCAACAAAAATGGCAGCAGCCACTGACCTGGAGAGAGCAGGAGGCTTGAGTTTCCCCCGGCGATGGAGGAAGCCAAGCTTCCAAAGCCCTGGCCTGCCTTGGCCTCTGCTCAAGGCTACAAAGTTTCAATTATAGAAGATAAATAAATCCCAACAAAAATGGCTACAGCCATGGAACAAGCAGGAGGCTTGGCTCCGCTCAAGGCTACAAAGTTTTAATTATAGAAGATAAATAAATCCCAGATACCAGGGCCTTTGCTTGGGTCGCCGGGGGGCATGGCCAGTCTGCAAACCACCACAGGCCCCTTGCCCAGGCTGCCCCATGCCCCAAGGGAACCCCCATCCTGATCTGGGACACCCTTCAGGGCAAACCAGCTGGCCCCCACCCATGCACCAGGCCTCTATCCTATCTAATAAAAGAGTAATATGCAAATTGACCATCACTCCAACACACAAGATGGCTGCCCCATGAGGTCAAAGATGGTTGCCCCCATGTGGACACAAGATGGTCGCCACAAGATGGCCAGCAGGGGAGGGCAGTTGGGGGGGACCCAGGCCTGCAGGGGAGGGCAGTTGGGGGGGACAAGGCCTGCAGGTGAGGGCAGATAGGGGTGACCAGGCCTGCAGGGGAGGGCAGTTAGGGGCAATTAGGCTGGCAGGGGAGCAGTTAGGCATCAATCATGTTGGCAGGGGAGTGGTTAGGGGGTGATCAGGCTGGCAGGCAGAAGCAGTTAGGGGCAATCAGGAAGGCAGGCAAGCAAGCAGTTGGGAGCCAGCAGTCCTGGATTGTGAGAGGGATGTCCGGCTGCCCATTTAGGCCCAATCCTACGGGGATCGGGCCTAAACGGGCAGCCGGACATCCCTCGAGGGGTCCCAGATTAGAGAGGGTGCAGGCTGGGCTAAGGGACACACACATCCCCATGCATGAATTTCATGTACTGGGCCTCTAATATACATATATATATATATATATATATATATATATATATATATATATATATATAGTTAGTTCCTATATAATAAATGACTGTGTAAATAACACTTCACAAAAGCATGTGTGCCTACTCAACATACATAGGATGTCTAAAAGACATCACATCAACATTTCCTAAACTATTCTCCTCCAATCTTCCCTGGAATGTCCACTTCTCTCTCCTTTCAAAGTTACTCTGTGATTTAAGATAATGTCACCCCTCTTCTGCAATAGTCTCTTAACTACTGTTCCCGTTCTATGTCTGACACAGCTAATATTTATTCTCAATACAACAATTACATGAAGATCGTTTTAAAACAGATCATGTCACTCATCAGCTAAAACTCTGGCAAAGTCTCCATATTTAACCTAAGTAAAGCAAAGTCCTTCAAGGGCTTATAAAACCCCTAATGATCTAGACCCGGTTTATCATTTTGACTTCGCCTCCTACCACACCCCAATCTCCCAAACATGGCCCCCTCCAGTCTCACTGGTCTCTATTACTCTGACCTGCCTGCTGAGATTTTGCCTAGAGTCTTTGCCCTGGAGCACTCTTCCTTCCAAATTCCCCAGCTCCAGGGAGAGATGTGGCTAATGCCCTAATCACCAAACCAGTCTTTACAAAATGTGCACCTCATTGTGGCCTACCCATTGTGATCACCTAATTTTACTTTGTTATCCCAAACTCCTATCACTCCCATTTCCCTTACACATTTTTTACTTTTTCTTATTCCAATAATATTTATTATTTTCTAGCATTTGTTTAATTTGTATATTCATTATATTTATCTATGTCAATTAGAATAAAACTTCTACCAAGCAAAGCATTTTGTCTATTTTGTTCAAGAAATGCAGTTCAAGAACCTACAACAGGACCCTAGTTATTTTGATATTTTGAAGAACATGGATTATTTGAATTTATTGCTAGTGATAAAGCATACACATTCAAATTTAATTCTAGGAAGAGTAAGATAAGCAAAACAAGATACATATAAAACATGTTTCCAAGGAAAAAGAATATACTGTCTGGATGGGATGAAAAAATAAATGTTTCACAGAAGACTGTATTTGAGATGAGCCTTTGAAGATTAATAAAATTTTTACAAATAGATAATCAAGTTGTGGCCATTTAAGAATTAATCAAAGAGAGATTAAAAATAAAAATAATTATCACTTGCATTTTATATTTCATCACTCTACTTAACACTGGAAAAACAACTTGATTACTGATTTCAAATTGCTAGCTTCTAGTGAAATGTTTGTGTGTGTTCTAACTCTAACAATCAATCAATAGTAAAACAAAGTGTTCAAAAGTAAAGAACATTTACAACACTCTTCTGAGAATACTTCAATAAATAAACTTTAGTTATATGGAACATTTGGTAATACTGCCAAGGGAATAAAATGGCATAGCATCGAGATAGGACTCATTTCATGCTCAGATGGATGTTCAGTTGCAGCTGATTTTAAAAAGCTTATTTACCTAATGATTAAGTTTGGACATAATATTGACACCATGGCAGGTTCCAAATCTTTTTTTATTTTTATTTTTAGACAACACCATGATTTTTATTGCTAGACAGAAACTGTTATTTTCTTCCCCTTTATCCTATTCCAATAAAAGTAGCTGAGCAACTCAGGAAAAGACAAAAAGGCCCTTAGGATGACCCACAGCTAAACTTCAGGCCCATTTTAAGCTTTCCCTCTTCCATTTTAGCAGAATCTTCTAACATTCTGAAACAAAAATCACTTCCCACGGGTCTTCCACAGGTGGGGAACAAATGGAGAGAAAAGAATGACTTATCCATCCTAGCCAGCTGGTTCAATTGGTTGGACTGTTGTTTGGTACACCAAAAAGGTTGTGGGTTCGATTCGGGTCAGGGCACATACCTGGGCTGCAGGTTCAATCTCTGGTCAGGACACTTATGGGAGGTAATGGACCAATGTTTCTCCTTTGCATCAATGTTTTTCTCTCTTTCTCTCACTTCTACTTGCTCTAAAATCAATTTTTAAAAATATCCTCAGGTGAGGATTCAAAAAAAAAAAAGACATACTGTGCCCCAAGAACAGACCAATAGCAACCTCTCTGCAGCATACACCCAACCTTCTACAATCAATCCCCAAACCTGAATGGGAAAAAGAATATGCTCTCTGTCATCTGCAGGAGATTTGAGTTTCATTTTGAATCAATTGTCCTTTCTGCCAAGGCTATTTCTTTCTCTGTGTGTTTTCAACTCCCAGAAGGATTAAGGGAAAAGAAAATAGAGCATCTGCTTCCCTTAAATTTTTTGTTGTGGTTAACCCATTTTCTCTCAATCTTGTATTCAATAAATGCTGAAAGAATAAATATAATCACTATAAAGGGAAGAAGTTTCCCTTCAAAATGTATCCTCAGAATGGTCAAATTCTCTTTTAAAGAGCACCGACTACATTTTATCTGCAAAATATTTATTAACATGGATATTATAAATTTAGAGGGTTTTTTAAGGTAAAGTGTTTATAAGTACCTTATATAAATTATTACAATCTTTGAAATAATTATATCATAGGAATGTCAGTGCACAATTACCAAGCTGAACATCAGCAAAATGTTTCAGAAGGAGGAGGTATCTTTCCTTGGTTTCTCTCCTTTTTGGTATCAGCTGATAGACACCATTATCTTCTGATCCCCATGTGTTCCTCCACCTCTGAGCCATTATTTACAGAACTAAAACTAAAATATGCCTGCAAATGGACCTAGTATTTTTAAAATTAATTTAATTCTTTAAATCTTTATTGTTTAAAGTATTACATATGTCCCCCTTTTTTTTTCCTTATTGACCCCTTCCAGCCCACCACTCCTCCCCACCACCCCCCAAGCCTTCACCACACTATTGTCTGTCTTCCTGGCTTGGGCATATATGCATACATGTTCTTTGGTTGATTTCTTCCCACCCACCCACCTACCCACCCACCCCCGCCTTCCCTCTGAGATTTGACCTACTATTTTTAAAACACATGTATACTTAAAGGGATTAAAATAATATTGGAGACAGGGAGAAAATAAAAATATTTTTTGTTTTTCCAGGATATTTTTTTGTTGATTTTTAGAGAGAGAGGAGGGGGAAGAGAAAGAGAGAAACATTGATGTGAGAGAGCTGCCTCCTATATGCCCCTCTGACTGGTCATCAAACCCACAACCTAGGTATGTGCCCTGACCTGGAATCAAACCAGAAAACCTTTTGATGTATGGGAGGATGCTGCAAGCAAACGAGCCACCCATCCAGGCCTTATTTTACCTTCTTATATCTCCATGGAAGACAGTAAAGACTATAACTATTAAATTCTTCCCAATAGGATCAGGATTAGAACCCAGGATTCCTCCACTAGTTCTGTGTTCTCTCTCTCCACTCTATCACATTCCATGGTTCCACCCTATATTTTATGGATGATAAAATCATCAAGATGGAATAGTACTCCATAAGATTATACCATCTCATAAATTTTTACACATCAATGTAGTTTTTATTTTTATTATTTTGTTAAGTCTGTAGTCTATCCTTTTAGGTGTCTTTGGATACTGGAGGTACTATGTAAGATGTTTATACAATACTGAGTAATTCACAGAGAAGAATGACATATTTCTGGAGCTTTCAGGGGAAAAAAGAACAACTCATTTAAGACAAAACTAATACAAAAACTAAATAAGAATGTTCTCTCAAGAGGAACATAATTCCAGTTGTCAATTCCAGTTCATGTTTTCCTTTTCCAGCCCTGCTTTCTGTAGTGATGTCTGCTTGATATATCCCTGCTTGGTAAGCCATAACTCCCTGTATTGGTCTATCTCTCTCCAGACTCAGAGACAGCGGGCTGCCCTCTGTCGTCCCCTCTCCTGCGGATCCAAGAAGAGCTGTTGATTTTTCAGTCTGTTCAGACCTCCACTGTTGTTAGGACAGAACAGTAACTTCCAGGCTCCTTTCCTGTGGAACCAGAAACAGCCCAATCCTGACGGATTTTTTCACTATCAGTCTCTCTTAGGGCTCCTGGCCAATAGTAGTGATGTCAGAGCTCCGAACTAACCTCAATGATGTTCTTTCCAATATCATAATTTTCCTTTCCTATTCAAGATACTGAATCCTATGTACTTTTTACTAAGGAATAAAAGTAGTCATGGGTGGTTGGGGACCATGGTTGGGGAGAGACATCCAACTCCTTGCCAGATGCTCTCCCTTCCTCAGAAAGCTCAGTAAAAACTAAGCTTAGCAAAACACCTCAAGGGGATGAGAAAAGAAAAAAAGTTATTTTCCCAAGGACCTTAGGATCAGAGAAGCTGGGCTCATTTCCAGCCTCCCCAACTTATCTCCTTTGGCCTGAATGCAGCAAAATATCTTCCCCTAAACACAACCATGCCTGGAGGAGAAAAGCTAGTTAACCCTTTGATCACCTTTTCTTAAGCTCAATCTAGTTACATTAGAATGAGGGCTCCCTGTGGTAATAGTGAAACTGCTTTGATGTTAGGCAAGCATTTAGTCTCAGAATCTCCC
Source organism: Cnephaeus nilssonii (assembly GCF_951640355.1). NCBI lineage: Eukaryota > Metazoa > Chordata > Mammalia > Chiroptera > Vespertilionidae > Cnephaeus > Cnephaeus nilssonii. The sequence goes on along the minus strand of NC_137076.1, from coordinate 62,125,397 downwards.
TAACTGGTTATGTGTATCACACATTCACTCATTCAAAGAGAAAGTTGGGGGTTAAATTGCTTGTTGTATACATTTTAGCAATGATGATTCTATCACCTCAGTACTTTTGGCTCTAGGCATTCAAAAGGAATATGGTCCAAGTAGGAAATCATTTCTGGGATCCTGTTCTCTGAAGATAATTTCTTAAAAATTTAAAAAAAATGTATATGTGTGTACATATAAATTATATGTAGGATTATAAAAAATATAGTAACTATATCTATAGTAATTAGTTTCATAAGTCATCAATCTGCATGTTCACATATTATTTGGGGGAAAAAAAAACCTCTGTTAAAACAGAGATTAGCTACTCATGCATATTATAACACAGTTAATACTAAACCCCATACTCAAAAATTTATTTTCCTTACTTCGAAATCTGCCTTTCTTTTCCCCAAAGCTTTGAGATGGTTAAATTCAAAGAAATTCTCAGCTCTCTCACATTTTACTTATGACAAACTTCTATTAGAGAGAGGATAGAGTTGAAGAGGTCCCCTGACCACCAACAGTTCTAGCACTAACATCCAAGTATTTATGCACACCAACATATGGACCCATAGTTTTAGTTCTTGTTTTGCTCAACTACCAAATACCTGGTCAGGTGCTTCTTGGTTTCAGTCTCTGTTGGAAATTCTCAGGCATCTCTGCCTCTTTGGTTAAAGCCAATGAACTCTAGAATCTAAAAGAGATATGTACACATCAGTATTTTGGACTACCATTTATTTTTTAATCCAGTTTTCTAGACTATTTCAAATCTTGAGAAATGATGGTCATATTCTACTGAAATAAACATTCATCACTAGTAAATATTTATAGCGTTTTACTTAGAATGGTTTGGGTGCATTCCTAGCTTTCTAATAGTTTTCTTTCCCGTTTGTTCCTAATTCCTCAAAATCAAGCTAATATTTAGTTTCTGGGTCTTTGTGCTAATTCATATTCTGACACAACCCTTTGAGGCTGATGGAAACATTCATGAAAAGATGTCAACTGACAAAGATAAATTATATACATTGTCTTAAAAAAATAATTGAAAAATACCAAGACAACTATACAAATCAGAAACAATGCAACATCTTCAGGCTTTCCCAGTCCCCTGTTCCCTAGGAGGACTTATTATTTCTGTAGAAGGTTCTTCCTACAATAAGAAACTCGCCTTGCCATCATGAAGAGAAACTTGTTCCTGTGAGTTTTCTGGAAACCTTGGCTATTAAGCTGGTATAAATAACTAATGCAAATAATCTCAGTCCATGTAAAATATTTTCTTGGACACTGAATAAATTTGAAAGAGCAGTTTTCAAGGTTGTCTAAGGCTTTATATTTGCTTGAGGTAAGTCACTTGCCTGCAGATCCACAGTTGAGGCCAAACCTGGATTCAAACTAGGTCACTAAGGTTACATGTTCCGCTACAAGGCCTGTCCATTGTGATTGACTCCTATAGACCTGAATTCACCTCATTAAGCTTTGAAATTTCACTTCAAATTATACTGAGCGAGGGACAGAAGTAGATGCAGAGCTTACAATGCATGTATTAAAAGTCCATAAAAATTACTTTAAAATATAGGTATTTAAAATTCTTGTCTTTTCTTAGCATACATTATTTTCTCATGGACACAGAAATTGTTATAACTAGACACATATTCTTACTTTTTTCTTTTGTTTTGGCTATCGGGACATTCAGAGCCAAATTTGGAAACATTTTATAATGCATAGGAAATCCTGGCCTTGTTCCTTTTATATTTTCCTTGAAATAACTAATTTAACATTTTTATTTAACAATTTTTCATAGAAAAAAATAACTGATATAAGGATAATAATAATGTAATAACTATTAGTATCTGATTTCATTCTATTTTATATGAATTAACTTATTTAACTCTTTCATTTCCTTTATGAGATATAAGCCATTATTTCCCCACTAGTGGCAACAAAGAGACCCAAGGGCAACCTTCTTTGAAGCTGTGACTTAGAAGCTCTATATACCTTCTACTTGCATCCAATTGGACCCCATGTAGTCATATAAGGATAGGTTAGGGATGTAGGTTGTAGACAAGTGACATTCTATTTGAAGAGCTAAAGTAAGGAGGAGAAAATGGACTGTGAGGGATGGATGAATGCATCAGGACTTCCTAAGTCAAAATTGAAAAGAAAGAACAAAGGCACTTAAATTGTTATTTATTTAAATATCAAGTGATTGGGCTTGAATTATCCAGTTACACTATTTACATTGTACATATAAACTAGTAAAATTTTCCATTTCCCCTCTAATAATATCTATATATAAATATTAAATTATGCTCCATCAATCTTTATATAAAACTCTTCAATGATGTCACAAAAATGATTTTAAAATGCTTGGACATACTAGAAAGTGTTTGAAGAATATTTCCTATTTAATTTGAAAATGCCCTCATCACTACCCATGCCCTTTTACTATGAATTTAGTTTACGTTCCTATAGAAAACTACATAGGTGCCACTTATTGATTAATATTTTACATTGAATATGATTTATTACATTCTCTTTCATTGGAGACATGTCAAGCACATTCGATTTTAATAAATTGGCTATCCTGTACCATGGCACATAATTTAATCTTATTCCTCTAGTCATAAATTTTTGCAATAAATTTATGTCATAAAACTGTTTTCAATAAATATACTGAAATTTGGAATGACGTTAAGTATTTAAGAGCGATGCTGAGGTATGTTAAATTATAGGTCAATAACTAATAAAATTCAAAATCACTCTGTTTTGACAAGTTGTTCCTTATTGGTAGAGCCCTACAGACCAAATATTTTTGGATTCTATCTTTTTTATGTCTCTAATATAATCTTAGTTTCTAGATGCATATAAAAATAGCAGGAACCACAGCCTCCTTCCACAAGGTACTCAGAGACTGAAGACTCCTGGGAAGACAGACCAACTTAAAGATATACTGGTAGATTTGACCACATTAAGTATGGGGATTGGGATAATTTTTTTAAAGGAAAAAAATGCTTAGCCTTGCTTTTAAAACTATATAGAGATAGTATACTTTATTGATAACTTTAAATTGAATTTTTCTTTAATACTATTGAGTTTGAAAATAAAAATCATATCTTTATATAGTATCTTTATCTTCATATCACCTTCCTCTGCATTTGGAAGTCTAGAGTCTTAGAATTTATCTAAATTAATTTTCAGTATCATAAACAAGTAAATAGAACTTTAAGGAGATTAAAGTACTTGATTGCAAACATGCTTTAATTCATGAAAAAAATGTGTACGTATTCATTTAACATTATTTTTTGAACAGCTCTAAACCAGAACCTGGAGTAGGTGTGGGAGAGACTGTGGTAAACAAAGCAGATGCAGTCTCTGCCCTTGCGGAGCACAGGGTCTAGTGAGGAAAAGGGCACGGGAACTAGATACTTGGTGATATGATCACAAGGCATTATTAACACTATGGAGAAAGTAAAAGGGAGCTACTAGACATGTAGGCAGGTGACCTCATCAAGCCTGTAGGATCGGAAAAGCTTTAGTGAGAAGGAGGCCTTTGATGTAAGATATGATGGAGGAACTTATGTTAACAACATTTTGACTCTATGGCACACTTTTTTTTCTGTCGGGTTTAACATTTCTGAACTCAGGATATAACTCACAATCAATAGAGTGTCTTTAGTTAGTTGTGCGTGCGTGTGTGTGTGTGTGTGTGTGTGTGTGTGTGTGTGTCTGTGTGTGTTGTGTGAGCTCTCTCTCTCTCTCTCTCTCTCTCTCTCTCTCTCTCTCTCTCTCTCCTGTCTCCTGCTCTCCTTCTAACCTTCCTCCCTTCTTTATTTCTCAATAGTAGATAAAATCTTATTGTAAAACCAAAATAAAATATCACCAGGCATCTATAAAATGGCTTAAAAATAATACAAAATGCTGAAAAGGATAGAAAGAAACTGGATCACTCAGACCTTGCTCATGGGAATGAAAAGTAAAATGGTACAGACACTCTGGAAAACATTTTGCTAGGGTCATATGGAACTAAGCATGCACTAACCATATGACCCAGAAATATCACTCTTGGGTCTTTAATCCAGAGAACATGAATGTTCTGTTACTCATAGGAGATTCTGAAACCTTCTAAGCCATCTTTATAATTTTACTGTAAATCTAAAGGAGTCTTAAAAATAAAAAAGTGTTTTACCAAAAAAATAAAAAGTAAAGAAAGAAAAATTTAAAGCACGCATAAGTTCCATTTCTATAATATCTTTGAAATGACAATATTGTAGAGATGGAGAATGTTTAATGGTTGCCAGGAGTTATGAAGGGAGGAGGAAGGAAGGGGGCTGTGGTTATAAAAAAATGTATAACAAGGAGTCCTTGCGATAGAATTGTTCTGTATGTTGTCAATGGAAATCGTCACAAGACTACATATAACAAAATTCTATAGAAATAAACACAGACAACTGCATGTATATAAATCTGATGAAAATTGAATGATGTGGAGTATCAATGTTAATTTCTTGGTTTTTGAAAAATGTTACCATAGGAGGGACCAAGATGAAGTGTTGACAGAATATTTCTGTGTTATTTCTTAGAACTTCATGAAATCTACAATTATCTCAAAATAAAAAGATTAATTGAAATATTTTTGCATCTTATAATCATGTCAATGGATTTAACGGTGCTCAATATGTAAAGTAGAATAGGGACAAGAGGTTGTGAAGATTTTTCTAAACAGAGAGGATATAACATGCAAAAAGATGACATAGAAGAGCTCGTGCTGCATTCATTGAACAAAAAGCAAAGAGCTACCTGGCTGGAGTTCAGAGTCTAGCAAACAGCCATTCTACATGAGGTCCGTGGGAGATAATAGTAACAATATCTTGTTCAGTCTTTGAGAACAAACACATTAAAGTTTTGTTCTTAATTTTAAGTGACTTTGTAAGCCATGATAGTGGGAGAGATTGTTTAGCATTAACTTTTTAGAAGATACCGCTAAGGATAAATTTTTATTTTTTTAATATATTTTTACTAATTTCATAGAGAAAGGGAGAGAGAGAGAGAGATGAAAACAGAGAGATGAAAACATCAATGATGAGACAGAATCACTCATCTGCTGCTTCCTTCATGCCATTTCCCCCCCCCCCCCCCCCCCCCCGCCTCCCTCCAACTGGGGATTAAGCTCACAACCTGGGCATGTGCCCTGATTGGGAATCAAACCATGACTTCCTGGTTCATAGATCAATGCTCAACCACTGAGCCACAACAGCCAGGCAAATTTCTATTTTAGAAATGCTGTGATAACTAAGAAATTCTTATTCTTGTAAGATTAATTATAAGTACTTCTTGGCCAGATTTTCCTTTATTTATACTGCAGGCCCACATCCCTACTGGATGTTTGACCTTGAGCTAGTTACTTAACCTTTGTAAACCTCATGGTAATACTTTTTGTCTACGTAGTGATCATCACACCATCGTGCGTATGTGACCAGGGTTAAACAAAATATCCCATGTGCAATACTTAGCATAGTATTCTGTGGGGAGGCATAGGACAGGAGTTGGCTGAAGGCGCCTGCCCCTGCCTTGACTTTTCCAAAGAAGTCTGAGCCCCCAAGTGTTTACTTAGAAATGTCCTCGCTTAAAAGATGCATGTGCTTTCTCAAGGATGCTTACCTTACTGATAGTATCTAATAGTTAATTTTAGTTCAAGCTGTTGTGACAATAAAAGCTTCAGGAGGCAGGCAAACAGGGCTATTTGCTCCTCAAGCAAAACAGCCCCTTAGCCTCTCTTTCACAAAAAAACGTGTGTCAGAGTAATCTATGCATCTGTCGCTCAGGGTCTGCCAGTCAGCTCTGGCAGTGTTCTATACCTATTTGGTTTTATACATTAGCCATTAATTTCTATTTATCCAACATTTTTAAGAATTATACAACTAATATAGATTATTTGTATAAAATGCCAGAAATTAAAAATAAAATTTAAAATACCAATTATGGCATCCTGCATCCATAATCACGATTAAATGGAATGTGCCTGCTAAACTCAATTATAACGAAAAATGGAGAAGGTGGGGGGACAACTAGGAGTCTGCCCCATCAGTCTTCATCACTAATGTAAGGACCCAGGACAACTTTTCCACTGCAATATACCCAACAGACAGGCGCAAAATAAATATTCACTAAATGGGTAAATTAAAGGTGAGGGTGGGGTAAAAGTAGGTTTATAGCTGTAAGTATATGAAACACAGTTTATTCTTGTTATTAGTTATTAATTATCGTATTGTTTGCCATATGAACAATTGTAAACCTTTTGCCCCACCCTGCATAATGGACTCCATTTTCCCTGCAAAGAAGTAGGCAAGGTTTTCAACAGAGAAAGGAGGAAGAGTGAGAAAGAGGATTTGAAGAAAGTGGTGAATCTTTGAAATAAAAGCTTCAGAAATTTAAAACATAGCAGAAACAAAAAAATAATCAATGCTAAAAAGTTCAGAAAATTCAGATTGATGTGAAGACTATACAGGTGCATTACCACAAATCAAATATTTTCTGGAATGGTCTCTCTAGTCATAGCCTAGGATAAAAAGCAGAAAAACGACCCTAGCCAGTTGTGCTCAGTAGGTAGTGTTGGCCTGTAGACTGAAGGGTCTCGGTTCCATTCCGGTCAAGGGCCTGTCAGGCCAGAGGCAACCAATCAATGTGTCTCTTGCACATAAATGTTTCTTTCTCTTTATCTCTCCCCATCCCTTCCACTCTTTCTAAAAAAAATAAATAAATGAATGAAAAAAATATCCTTGGGTAAGGATTAACAACAAAAAGCAGAGTAACGTGTAGCTGAATTGAGCCAGTAATATGCTTTATAATGTATAACTGTATTTGTATAATACTAATTTAGCAAACATATAAATAAGTAAATATAAATATATTGAGAATGCAATATATGATATTTAAGTATTGGTTGCACAATCAAAACAAATTTGAGATTACTATTCATAAGAATGAAAGAGCAGATGTCACAAGATAGTAATTAGATATTAATAAGAAAAAAATATTACAGAAGTACTGAGTTGGAGATATGGAATAGTTATTGAAAATTAACACTAATTTTAAATTCAACCAGACATACAGTATTTATTCAGGGTAAATTTATTCTTTCTTTTAGTGAAGAGAGAACATCTTGCAAAAGAAATATTAAAAAATGTAGAGGGCCAGCTTGGACAATATAATAAACAAAAATAAATATAAAATGAATAAATATACATGCCCCAGGGGATACCATTTTCACTCTCTGAGCCTCTATTTCCTGAGCTGGAAATAAAAATAATTGGTTTCTATTTTGGGTCAGATTCTTTTTCCAAAAAATTTAATACAACATAGGAAATAAATATGATAAAATGACCTTTTTAATCTGAATGAAGGGAAAAAAAAGGAAGACAAATTAAATCTGGGCAAGAGAAATAATTCTCTCCGTGTGATTATTAGGACAAAGCTTTTTAAAATGTGAAATTCTTTCATATGCCATAGTCTATATAAATTCAAAGAATTATTTCTGTTACTGAGCAGGTCAGAGGAGAAAGGAGATCAGAGGCTTCAGTATGCACAGAACTGATAGTTCTTACATCAGCCCTTAAGTATCAGCATGACTTAAGCTGATATTAATGCAAGAAAGAAGCAAGGTTTTAGGAAAATGTCCTTCTTACTCTCACATACAAAAATGACACAATCCTTTAAATAAAGGTTACTGATGTAGCAACTCATCTCCAGAGAAACGGACAGAAAGAGAAATGAAACAATAGTGCAGTAGGGGAAGATTTAGATGGAATGGCCAGATAAGCCACGAGTTTGAACCAAAAGAAATTTGTTGAAGAGATTGAGTCACTCTTTTTATCTTTCACACAGCTGGTCAAAAGAATAAACCACTTCTAAAAATATAATCACTAGCTATTTCATAGAACTCATATAAAAAGAGAAAGACTTTTCAAGTGGCTAAAATCCTTTTCAGAATTTCAATCAACCCTGTGTATCAGACATTGCTTTTTTAATTCAATTTTTTAACTTTTATAGTATTATTTGAGATTGAATTTTGTCTATCTGGGTTTTTCATAGTAATGTATGCATAAATAGCACACAGATATAATTATGAAATTGTACCTATTTCTTGGTATTTTTGGGAGTAGTAGTTGTAGCAAAAAATCTACATAATAATTATTATTAGCATTTGGTACCATTTATATTAATAAATATATGAACAAAGTTGAATGACAAAACAAGGAAAGATCTTAAGATAATGTATATAAAGATGTGACAGTTCAAAAATATTAAATGTTAATATACAAAGAAAACATTTTATAAAATGTTCTGTTATTTGGCATTCTTTTTTCACTTTTTGACTTGTAATAAATAATTTATACTAGTTTATAATAATTTATTTACCATTATTTTATGATCATGTTCTATAAGACTTTACTATCCATGTGTTATTATTTAAAAGAAGGACATTGTCAGTGAGCACTGCTAAGGCATTTTTTTAATAGTGCAGATAACTATGCATATTTTTGTGTACTTGTAGTTATAATCTAATGGACAACATTATTTGAATGAGCTAAATTCTGGAAATGTTGTCGGATATTCTTACTACATATTTTTTTTCTTTCTTTCTCCTGATTGTACATTATAAGGTAAAACTACCAATTCTGATAAAAATTTCCCAGAGTAGCTATTCAAATGTAGCCAGCAGATGTCTCTCTTAGACTCATCCAATCAATACACTGTGTTGCTTTCACCTCCTTGAGTTGGAACTTACCATGCAGGGCAACTTTGCGGGGAACATTCAGATATAATGTTACTTATCAGGTACTTATTCCTTGTGGTATTATCAGTATAATTTAAGCAGACTGCTAAATGTCAAGATGACTTAACTTCCAAAGAAAGGCAAAAGATGAAAACATAGTTCTTTTATTTTTAGAGATATAATTCCATCTGGTTCAAGAAGAAAACTATGAGACATAGTGAGGCTGAATGGTTAAAAGCAATGACAACTAAAGCAAAAAAAGCTAGAATTCGTATCAGTGAAGAAATAAAAAAATAGATCTGTCAAGGAAATATACAGCAAATGCCATCAATATGTGCAGCATTGTACAACATTTGTGTATATACAGATTTAGTATGCTCTGAATTTACTAAATTCTCATTTATCAAGTAATGCAAAACTCCAAGTATTGAAATTATATGCATAACCAGTTGTGTGTACAAGAAATAGTTTACAATCTAAAGGCATGTTCAATTCTTGATGTTTAATTTCTTCCCTTTAAAGATGTTCCACCCCTCCATATGTCCCTTATCTCATAAATGGTAATAAAATAAATGAGGGTTCATGCATATAAAATGATTGAAACTACAAGAGTCAGTTTTAAAAGTTTCATAACCTTTCTATATTTCATGTTTCATTCAGGTTTATCTACCTTTTTTTGTTTTATTACTGGTTACACCTCCCTCCAATTAGCTTTTGAATGTATAGCTTTAAAACCTGACACCTAGATATGCATGTATATTTCCCGAAGTGGAGAATAGCAATTTCTTGGTACAAATACTATAGTTATGTTAAAATTGGAACTGATCTTTAGATCTAAGTTGGATTATTCTCTTTCTTGGGCTTGGTAGTAATTTTTCATCATTTTCACAAACAGAATTTATTGTCTCTTGTAACTGCTCTGTTTTTTATTAAAACTTCATGCTTCTTTTACAGCTAAAATTTATTTCATCCAGCCCTGTCATCTTAGAACCAAAATATTTATATACATAGTTGTACATATGACGCTTTATAAATGGAATAGGTAATACATACATACTTATGGAAAATGTTAAATAACATACAGGTCGGCTTTCCTCCCATTGCTACCTGCCATTTCCCCAGTTTATCCATAGACAGGTTTGATACTTTTTCACATTATAAAGATACTAGAGGTCTGACGCACGACATTTGTGCACTTGGGGGGGTCCCTCAGCTTGGCCTTCGCCCTCTCGCAGTCTGGGACCTCTCGGGGGATGTCCACCTGCCAGCTTAGGCCCTCGGCCCGGGGAGCGGGCCTACGCTAGCAGGCGAACATCCCCCAAGGGGTCCTTAGTGCTGCAGTGGTGGCGGGAGAGACTCCCACCAACACTGCTGTGCTGGCTCATCAGCCATGAGCCCAGCTTCTGGCTGAGTGGCGCTCCCCCTGTGGAAGCGCACTGACCACCATGAGGGCAGCTCCTGTGTTGAGCATCTGCCCCCTGGTGGTCAGTGCGCATCATAGCATCAGTCATTCTGCTGTTCAGTAGATTTGCATATTAGGGTTTTATTTATACGATTGGGTGCATTCTGAGCACATTTAACCTCTTTCCAGATACAAATGATAGAATAACACATTGTGGGAAAACAAAAACTGGCAATCACACAAACCTGGTTAAATCTCATCTCCACCTACTCTGTGCATACAACTGAGCACCTAGACATGGCTGGGGAGGAACACACAACATACTCACTGGTCTCATTACCAAACACACCTGAGCCCTTAATTGTTCTTGGCAAACATGAAATTTTTCTTAGTCTACTCACTTTCTCAGTCCCCAGGTACTCATTACCCAAGTACCTGGCCAGCATGTCATCTTTTGCTCTGAATTTTCAGAAGGGCAGAACACAGCAATCAAACTGTCACTTCCAAATAATCTTGAGGAAGCTCTGACCTCTTAAATTAAGGTTAGTGATAGCCTGGTAAGTGGGCTGGAAATTACAGAATAGCAACATATCTCTCAAAACAACAATAACAAACAAACACACATACACACACAAACACACACACACACAAAACAACAACAACACACAAAACACCAAAAAAACCCACAAAAAACCCAAAGCCATTCTTCTCATGAAGCAAATCCTTTCTCATCTATGTCTCCAACCTTTCCAATTACTGTGGTAGCAGTAATTGTGGGCATAGTAGTGGGTAGAAAATTAATAAAAGATATATTTTTTCTATGTATGTAATATCTAATTATTTAGTGAAAACAGAAATTAAATGTGATAAAAATGTTTACAGCTATTAATTCTGGTGAATGGAATATACATGTTTATAATTTAGTTTTTGTTCTTGACTGCATTTTAAAATTCCCCAATAAGATAGAAATAGATTGTTAGCTTGGGTCAGCATTTCTCTTGCCAACCTATATGTTATTTGGAAGTGTTTTAGCCTAGCCGGCGTGACTCAGTGGTTGAATGTCAACCCATGTACCAGGAGGTTGCAGTTTGATTCCTGGTAAGGGCACATACTGGGTTGTGGGCTTGATCCCCAGTGTGGGGCATGCAGGAGGCAGCCTATTAATGATTCTTACTCATCATTGATGTTTCTATCTCTCTTTCCGTCTCCCTTCCTCTCTGAAATCAACATGTACACATACACACACACACACACATATATATGTACATATATATATATCTATATATATATATTTAAAGTGGTTAATAAAACTGTCTTTATCCCTACCCTAAGTTCACTATCTTAGTAACACAAAGTAGTTTATAACAGTAAATCTTGTTATTAAACATTTTTAGATAGATTTTTAATTTTTTTTCTTCATTGCTTTTCTTCTTCTCAAAACTTTAACTGAAAGAAGAAAGGACAACATGATCCCGACACCTTCTACTCCTTCCCCTGAGCAGCACACCTCGGCACTTTTAATAGTGTCCTTCTTTTTCACTTTAATTCATAAGACTGACATTAGGACACTTCCTTTCTAAAATACTGGAAAGTGTTTCACCATGCCCTGTGATAAATTATTCTATTCTATGCCATGCTATTTTAATGTTTATTTTATTCAATCAAAAATTATAATGGAGTACCAACCACTATACAACACTATTCTATGTATGAAATATAGCAGTAAAAAAAAAACAGGAACTAAGTTAATTAAAACTTTAAATTATACAGTCTAACAGATGATCCATCCAGTTGGGTAGTCAGATCCAGAGATATTTGACATTAATATTGTGACTTAGGCATAAGAATTGTATTTCAAGGGCATTATTTCATTTTACAGGACAAATGACACTTGACAGAACCATATTTTCTGAATAAATAATGCAATTAAATGGGAGGTTAAGAACTCACGTGTCAGGAAACATTCAGGAGCTGTGTTATGGATATAGCATGCGTGCGTGCGTGCGTGCGTGCGTGCGTGTGTGTGTGTGTGTGTGTGTGTGTTAGGCAGGGGATTGGTTCCAAGGGTGGCTGAAATATAAGGACCCATGAAACAGGGCTAACAACTATTGATTCAAAGCTTGGAAAATGACCTATTGTCCTATTTCAATGATGCAAAATGAATTTCTTAATCTGGTCTGTCAAGCACATACAAGATAAGGCCAGGCCAAGGCCCCACTTACTTTACCAGCAAAGATATGAGTCACTTTTAGATTCAGAGACCTTATTAGTTACAATAGAGAGAAAAATATTAGCACAAAGTGCCAGCTTCCATCCCATGGGCTTTGTCCTAACACCAACAAGGATGGCACTGTAACAAAAGGGACCAAACAGCTACAACCTGAGGAGTGAGCTATCCTGTTGCTGAAGAGCTAATTCTAGGCTGAGTGGTTTTATATTGTGAAGGTTATTCAGAGTGTGGAGGTCCAGAGCCTCCTATCCCATCAGATACCAGAAGGCGATGAGACACTGTCTCCTGGAAACCTCACAGGGAGATGCAGTGTGAGATGGCCTTTAGAAGCTCTTTATATGTCATCTATCCTCTCGTGTTCTGGGAGTATCACAGGGCGTTCTGCCAAGACCTCTGTTGTTCCGTCAGTTCCGCTGTTGTTCAGATCTTTGCCTGCATGACCTGTATGGATACATGCAAGTTTGCCAAGGTGCCATGTGGAGTTCTACAATGGTATGACCAATAAATTTTGGAAGTCACTAGAAGCGCTTAATGTGTTTCTTTTTCATTTTTGTCTCTATGATATTCCTAACATGATATATCAGAGATATTGGATCAAGTGTCATTTATTTGTAGTATGTCAGTTTCAAACACCTATCAGATAATTTAAAGATAAATGTATAAAATAACAAGATTCCTAGCGCTCCAATTTATTAAATCTTATTGGTAACAGACTACACTCACCCACTACTCAGGAAGATCTGTTTTATCCAATGGTAAGTAAATAATTACGCTCCAATTCAGTGATCACCTTTTCAGTTATTCCAATTGAGTAACAGACATCCCTTGCCCACCATAGTATCTGGATTGTCATTACTCTACCTCAAACTCAGGTCTTAAAAATGGCTAGAGAAATCCCTAATAAGCAGTTTTTCTCTGTATAAATAATGTTTAGCTAGTGTGATTAGCCAATATTTTATTTTTTGCCTCCTTTTAAAGAATAAATAGCTTTGCAGTATTTAAAGTGTAATGCACAACTGGTTATTCATCATGGATTTTAGTGCTCAGTGGCCTAGTATTTACTGCTATACTTTTTAAGAGACTTTAAATCTAAATTAAAGCTTGAACCATGCAATTATGCACAATGCATATTGTAAGGACAGTTAATGGACTCTAACAGCTGTTTTCTCCTCATAAATTCTAATCATAGATTCCAATCCACATTACCAACCAAAATAAAAAGAGGAAGTTACAGGAGAGAAAGAAAGCAATATAAATTGTTTTTCTTTTAAGATCAGAACAATGAAAAACAACCAAATAATTCAGGTAAACCTGAATATCTGCCAAATAAATCATCCTTTTTTAAAAATCATTGCTAATGACTCCCTTTATCTGTATAAAAGTATTTATATTAAAGTCTATTTGAGTATACAGTAATATTGCTATCGTATGTGTAATACCTGGTAGATCTTTTCCCGTTTCTTAAATTTTAAACTTTCCAAGTCAGAATGTTTTGGGTATGATTCTTTTAAATAAAATTTGTTATTTTATCAAATCTAGCATTCTCTGTATCTTTTAAAGAGGTAAATTTATATTTGGAATTATTCCAAGTACTTTATTTTGTGTTTTACATATTTATCTACTCATTGTGTTTGCTTTTCTTACTTTTACTCTATTTTTGACTTCTCTAAAATAGAACTTTTAAAAATCTATTCTCCTTTACAAATTTCAGATGTTATATAATCTATATTTTGCATACTTTTATGTAACATTATTATAGAGGTAGGTCACTCTTATCTATACAACTCTATGAATTTTCACAAAGTCAGCATGCCCATATTAAGAAGAAAAAGATCACAAACATCCTAGAACATCTGTGCGGCTGCCTACCCGTCACTATCACCAGCTGCTTTTGTGTGCCATGTTAGCTGATTTCCTTAGGTCTCTCAGTTCACTAATTCTCTAGTTAGTCCTGTCTAATCTCTTTAGTTTTTCCATTGAGTTTTCATTTCAATTATTATATATGGGCCACTTAAAGTTATTTTATCTTTTTTCAAATTTGTTCTTTTCTTCGTTAGTCCTTCCATAATTTTAAACATGTATATTTAGTACTCTCTTTCTTATTCTATTATTTTGTAATGTCAATTTCTGTTTCTTGCAATTACTGACTCTCCCCTGGAGGTTCACTTCTCATGTTTAGTAGTTGAGTTTTATGAGCTCATTTTATCAAACTTTGTTCCCACCTCCGATTTCATTCTTTCAGTTTCCCTATTTCTGACAATGCTGTATAGGTTTCAGTGCTCCTGGAAAAATCGTAGGTACATATTGTAAGTATGAAATCTAGGTGTAGAGGTGTTTGGCCACAAGGCTTTGACTTTTTCCAGCTGCCTTTCTTTTAATTTTTATTTTGTTTTATACACAAGATTCTAGAGAGAACAGAACTTGTATGGACCCATCTCTGTTTGTGAGTTGTGTGTAGGAGTTTTTAAGTTCACTTTTAATGGATGATGAACCTCTAAGAAAGGATTTTTAGGAAGCATTGAATGCAGGATTAGAAAGTGTGTAACCATGTTCAGCAGCAGCCTGAGGCCATCTCTCTTCTGTGTGGATTAGAAGGCTAAGGTTCAGCCAATAAAGCTTAAATATAGAATTAAAATCTCTATGGGCTATCGGGCATTCAGCACACACCATATTGATTTTTATTATTCTTCATGCTCCTTGAATCTTTCTTTTCATTCCTTTTCATTAGATTATATGTTATTTTTTGGCTTCTATTTTATCTATTATCCCATGTTTGTTGCAGAAGGGAAATTTTCTGAGTCAGTTCAGGTCATTGTGCTTTTAATAAAAAAAAAAAAACAGTGCAAATACTTAATCAAGGTATCCTATTAAAGAAAAGAAACACCTCGACTCCCCACATCTGTGTCTCCTTTATCATGACTCTCATCCTCAAGCCTCATGTCTCCTCTTCCCTGTTCCACATTTGTTTGCTGGTCTCTATTTATTTTCCCCAAACAACTGCAGAGACCTAATCTCATTATTCATATGTGGCTTTTCTTCCATTTCACTCAATTTTCCCCAAGCACCAAAATTCTTTCCTGAACTTTAATTTAGTCAGAAATAATTTCTAGAAATAATTTTTCTAATTATAGGTTTAGGGAAATCAATTTATAGCTGTTTTTTAAAATTATTTTTTAAGTGTTGATTTTCAATAGCCTGCTCTAGAAGAGATAATTGTTCTGTCAGAGAACATAAAAACAAAAACTACAACAAAACTAACATACACTGAAAGATTTATAATTCCAAGAAAAAGCAGAGCTTGCTGGAAAATCATGCACATACAACCATATAATAAAGAGCTAATATGCTAATTAGACTGAACAGCAGAACAACAGTCCAGACGACATTCTGGATGACCGTTCGGATTACCTTCCAGATGAAGCCGGGGCTGGATTTCGTGCATCGGGCCTCTAATACAACCATATGGACACATAAAACTATTATGAAAACCATAGCTTTGCCACATCCCTTCATTAACTGGAGAAGCACTTTGTTACTTATAAAAGCACTCGGCCCATATAAAACCATTAACCAACAAAAAGTGGAATCATTCCAATACCTATTTCAGATTTTCATTTTTGTTTTCCTTTTGCTTGTATATTCTCTAGAGTCAAATACTTTCCCTATCTGATTTCCTCAAGCTATTTGGTTTTATGTTTCCAAACACCCTATGCTTATTGAAAGTGAGGCTTTTGTTGCACAATAAGGCAAATATACTAAATGCCACTCAACTGCACACTTTCAAAATAGTTCATTTTATGTTGTGTGAATTTTACCACAATAAAAAAAGAAAGTGGGACTTTTCTCACCACCAATGTTGATAGAATAGAAACAATTAATTTCTGCTTATGCATTGAGTTCAGTCCTGACTCCATGTTTAGTCCTGGCTGAAGTTCAAACATGAAAATGTAACATCTGGGAGATTTTGTCCCACATCCCCTAATCTTTGTACCCAATTTGCCATGGGTATGTGTACTCTGTTGAGTTGGAAGAGATTACCCACCTCATGCTTGCTCTTTCTAACAGTTTACCTCCTGCTCAGTTTTTAACCCTCTACAATCTGGTTTTCCCTTGTACTAGTACAATTCCAGGAACAGTTTTCAACTGTTTGACAAATATAATGGGCATTTTACCTTAAGCTTTCTGCAATATTGAAAATAGAGATTACAGTCTTCCTCTTGAAACTTTCTTGTAATTTTGAGGGTTTTTAAAATGTCCTCATATTATTCTCCTCCAACCTTTGTTTTTTATTTCTTAGTATAGTTTGCTGGTTCTAATTTTTCTATTTATCTTTTTGGTGTGGAAAGTTCACATTATGAATTAACAAACCCCTTATTTTCTATCCTTTGTGCAATTTAAACTCACACAAAACTTCTAGAACCACCTACTGCTCTGCTAAACGTCAAACTAATGCAATAAATTATATACAATCTCCACTGCAACCAACGGGCTGGTGAATGCCTCTAGATTAAATAACTTCATTTTGACGTGTGCCAATCACATCTTCTCCCATCTCAATTGTGCTCTCAGTTATTCCTTTTTATGTCTTCAATCAACTGCCTTTCTCATTCTCCAGAGCAAACGTCCTCAACCTTTAAGCACTCTCTTCAAGAAAAGTCAATTAATGTAAATTCCATGAGAAAAAGGCCATATTAACCATTTCTTAAGTAGACTGAATGAATCAATGAATGAATATTTATATTTTAGTTACACATTTGGCATCTATATTTTTATTCATTACATCAGAAAACTGTAGTTCCTGCATTTCTTACTTAATGGTAAGACACTATATACATATTTGTTCAATGATTCATATATACACTAGGTACATTTTGTATTACAAAATAGTCTGTTCATTCTTCCTTCATTCTGTCAGTGAACCTAACTGAGAGGCAGCCTACTTACTTCTGACAATTACTTCTTAGCTGTATAAAAGTTCCCTTTAGACCAATCCCCATGTTTTTTGCTCTGACATCACTTTTTCAAAGGAAAATTAATGTTATTATATTTATAGTTATAGAAGAAAAATGCTATAATCAGTTTTGGATATTAAATTAAATAGTGAGTGATGGTAGTGTTCATTTAAAGAAAGCAATTTGTACCTGCATGTTTTTATTTGGCTATATAAAGATATATTTTTTAAAGTATGCAATTATTATTTTTACTATCTTAAAAATATCTCCATTTTAAAATTATAATGAGATCTTTCTTAATTCCAATACAATTAAATATTTCAAATATTTTATATAATGTCATAACTTGGAAGATTTTTCCCAAGTTACTATGAATACCATGTGATGAGATAGTGAAGCTATGGTTCTAGTCTACCTGTCTTTTCCCATCATTTTAAAATTAATATCAATTTATTTTGTCCTCCTATATTTTATTGAAAAGTTCACCTTTATCATGAACTTATTTTAAATTATTTTCCACTTCTTAGTTATTATTGGAACACAGTATATTCTTTATTATATTAGCATCATTCAGTCATTTTATTCAGTCTTCCCCTTCTGCTGGCTTTATGCTGTTCTTGAGCAGATTCAAATATCCTGGCTTTCCAGTCATTCTATTTTCTCAACTACTTTTCTGAATAAAAGATTTGTACCTGCATGCCTCTTATCCTTTTCCTATTTTCCTAAGGCACTGACATTATTTAAAGTAAAAACAGCTGTGCTTTTAAATGTTCTCCTTTACTTTATTCAATCTGTCCTGTCTGGAGGGTATCTGCAGGCTGCCAGTTGGTTCAGAGCTTCTGCAAAACAGTGAGTAAAGCTGAGCCCAGGCATAAGCAACACTGAGGAGATGCTGAAGCATCACTCTGATTTTTCTTTCCAGGAAACTGTCTTGACAGATTTGCAAGTTAAGTAGTAATTCAGAATGACAATCATTTAGAAGTATATAAATACAAATATCATTTCACAATTTGGAACAAGAAGAGGAAATAAATGATAAAAAGAAAGGCATATTAAAAACCAATGTCCTCTTATTTCATGGATATTCAGAAAAAAATACTCACCATGGATCTCCTACCTATAATTCCACAAAAAGCTGCATTTTTTCTTGATCATTTTGCATGCACATTAAGCAGGATGCTTCAATATTATACAAATACTAGAGGCCCGATACACGAAATTCATGCAAGGGGCTCATTCCTCGCAGCTACAGCAGCTGCCCTCGGCCCTCGCAGCCCCGGCTTCTCCGGAAGGTCATCCAGAAGGATGTCTGGAATGACATCTGGAAGGTCGTTTGGCTGTCTGGTCTAATTAGCATATTACGTTTTTATTATTATAGATCCCTGTACTGTAAATAGCTATGCCTACCTCACAGTCCACAGGTTTCAACAGCATTTACCTTTTTGGCAGATTCACTCCAACTATTGTTGTCAACAAAAGAAGTGTCTTTATACTAGTACATAAATGGTCTTGAAAGCATTAATATAAGCTTACATCAATTGAAAGTAACAGAATAAGCATGGCTTCAAATTCTAGCATCAGCACTGAGTACTTGCATGAGTTTTGCCAAACTATTTGACTTCCACAAACCTAAGATTCCACAAACTTCATGGGATTCCATCTGTTGTAAAGTTCACAGCATAGGGAGTAATGTATGACAACTCCCCAAAAGCATCTTTTGTATGTGGAGTGTGAATGGTAACACAGACCAGTTGTGCCTTTTTGCAGAGGAGAAAAAGGTTAAATTTCATACTACTAGTATATAAGGTATTTAAAAGACTATCTTGGACACAGCACCCTCCCAATGATTAAGGGATATTTGTGTTATTAGCTTTTATTCTTCATCAACTTACTAGTACGCTGTACAACTACTTTTAAGATATTTTAAACTATAGCGTCCCATTATTTCACGACCTCCAATTAATCTAGTATCTACTGCCATTCATTTTAACCACTGTGTGTCAGAAGTAGCATCAAAATTGGCCATGCAATCCATTTTAATATAATTTTTTTTAAAGTTAAAACTCTGAGACACTTTTTATGAAAAGTATTTTGCTGTCATGTAAAGAATAATTAACCATATTGTAATGTCTGTGGATCTATAAATCTAAAATTACTTATTTAACTTCATCTGACAATATCCTTTTGCAATATTCTTATATAGCTTCAAAGCTCTTTGGGACAGAGACTGTAAAGACACAACAAAAATCTGCTAAATCCTACTTCATTTTCCTAAAATAATGCATCATATTTAATACATAATTTCAATAATTAACTTACCCTTGCTCTGCCTCAGTCTCTTCTTGAGCATTTTATGTTTGAGATGAAATGATATGCATCACAGAGAAAATTTTTTACTGAAGACAAATTTAACTTGAGATCAAGAGAAGACAAAGGAAAAGGCACAAGGTAACTTTTAGCAGGGAGGTGCCCAATGTCCTTTGTGCTCCTCAGTTGTCTTTCAAAAGCATGAGATTGAAAGGCGCTTTGGGGAGAGTCTCTGATTTGTAGTATTAGTTCTGAATTGTCTGGAATTCTATTTGTTTTCTCACCTAGTGCTGACATGGGTTTGATGGCTGTAAGTTTCTTGTCATTGTCCCCACAGGATCCTTTTTCCTTATCAGCTCTTGGCAGATGGTGACCATTTAAGGAAAGACTTCTTTAGTGGTTTATCAACCTTATTTTCATAGCTTCTTATTTCTCACTGTCAAAAAGTATTATGTACATTTTTTAAAAATACACTCATCCGTGGCAGGCAATTGTAAGTAGGATTGTATTTTAAGTGATATAGCAAACTAAATTGACCTTGGTAAGCCTCGCAACTTGTCAGAAATATGACCATTTCTTCAGTTCCAGTTGTAGGCACAGAACACAAGAATTAAACTAAAGGCAAATGCACTGTTTTAAGATAAGGATAGTTATTTCTTAAAAATCATGCCAATTGTGCCTTCTTCAGCAAATAATAGCCTGGTGTTCTGTTTGAACAAAACAAGTAGTCTCTTATGTTCTGCAGAGGTGATTTCCAAAGTGTGGTCTCCTGAGCAGCAGCAACAGCATCACCAAAGATCTCCCTAGAAACTCAAATTCTTAGGCCCCAACCCCAAGAACTACAGGATCAGAAGCTCTGGGGCCCAGAAGTCTGGTTGGTTTTACACAGCCCTTTGGTGATTCTAATGCACACTCAGGTTTGAGAACCACTGTAACTGAACAATCAATGAGTCTGTGCTGCTTGTCACTACTTGAGCCAACTCAGCAGAGATAGGGTTGAATCATACATGAGCGTTTATTCCAATACTGCCGGCAGTATGGGAGAGCAGCAGGTCATCCACAAAAATCTGCTCTGCACCCACCATAAGCCAGCTGCTTATATTGGGTAGAAGGACAAAGATTACATGGGGAAGTAAGCAAAGGGTATGCCAAAAGAGCAGTTTACAGGTAGGTAATTCAGGCTGGGGATTTGCAAAGGCCTGTGGGTATGCAAGGCTGGGGATCTTCAAAGGGCTGGTGATATGCAAAGGAATGGGGGTCTTCAAAGGGCTGGAGGCTATGGTTTCTGCAACAAGGTTGTTAATCTTTCCATGATAATAGGCAGCTCTGGGTGGGGAGGATGGGCTGCATTTCCAAGTGAGCTTCCAGGTTCCTAGTGCAACTCCCAGCCAGGTTAGAATGTGCCTTCTTTAATTAGAATTAAACAATCATACTTAACAGAGCATGATTAATATTTCTTACAATTATAGCTGGTCCTCAATATTCTATTTCTGCCCCTACACTGAAGTAGGATTTTTGGACTGGAACATGCGGTGTTCATTGGGCAGGATGGTTCCCCAGATTCTTTGTCCCTCGGAACCAAAGCATGAAGCCACGGATGGAAGATGGTATAGCAAAGGTGGACATTTATTGGAAGAACAAGTACAGACTCCCATGTGGGGAAAGGGAAAGAATCTCACAGCACAGACTCCCACGTATGGAGGGGGAAAGAGTCCCACTGAGTTCCCTTTTCCATGGTTTATAAAGGCTGCAGATCTTTGTGCCTTGATATCCCCTCTGATTAGTCACTATCCCTTTGGACTGATTACTATAGTAACTTCTGAACTCAAAGGTTGAATGTCACATGGGACATGTGAGGTTTTCCTCCCCTCCTCCTTTATTGTTTTCCTATCTTCTTTGGGCCTTCTTCTTCTTCCTCTGAATGAGGGGCTTCCTTTCCTTTATTTTGTAAATATAGACCTTCTGCTGTTTCCAGCTCTCTCAGTCTATGGAAATATACCTTCTGTTACTCTGAAGCCCTGTGCTTCTTCCATGGTCCTCTTAATTTCTAAAATTTCCCAAACTGCCCTATTTTACCCCTAAAATTCCTACTTCATCACCACTAGAGTAAACAAGCTATAAACTATAATTACCAGCAAGATGAGTTCAAGTTTCAAAATTACCATTTATTCCTACAACTTTCGTCATGGAATTCATTATGTGAATATTAGTTAATTAATTAAAGGACAGTGAAAGCAGTGCTTGGGAGAAAACTAGAAAATGATGGCTTACAAATTTGAAAATCATTCACTCACACTCTTATAAAACCCCACTGAAGGCAGGTCGGGGTGGGGGTGTGGGGCTGAAGTACAAACTTGATAAACAGCAAAACAAAACAGCAAAAGAACAGAAAAGTCTGAAAGAACACCAATCTCAAACGTGGCAATGGTCTCTTTGACTCACTGTTAGTCACAAACAATGCCCAGGATTTACTACCAAACAAGGCAAGCATTGGGTCACACAAGCCGGGGATTTACTCCAAAATGGAGCTTATGAAAATAGTGAGCCATAGGCCACCACCCAAAAAGTGTGTACTACCCAGAAATTCCTTGAGAAAATATTGCCAAGTTGGGTAATATCTTTATGAATAAGACTGCAGAGTAAAGGACTCTATGGAGCTTAATAGTCAGGAAAGAATCAG
This sequence comes from Cnephaeus nilssonii, assembly GCF_951640355.1. Lineage (NCBI taxonomy): Eukaryota > Metazoa > Chordata > Mammalia > Chiroptera > Vespertilionidae > Cnephaeus > Cnephaeus nilssonii. The sequence goes on along the minus strand of NC_137076.1, from coordinate 62,103,029 downwards.
GAAGTTGGGAAAAATGCATTTTGTCTTCAGTCATTTACATAACAGCAGTTTCATTTTAAAAGGTTTCCTGTTGAAACTAGAAAGGCTCTGAAAAGGGAAAAGAATCCCCATTTTGAAATGAGCTGAGTAGGAGTGACAATATTACTAAGTGGGCTGGCTGCATCTCAGGGTCTTTATAAAAATAAGTTATGGTGAACTTGAACCTGAGTCAAAGGCTATGGCCACAGAGAGCAGGATAATGGCTGAGTGCTGAGGATCACATTCCATTCCCATCGCTATGAAAATAGAAAGCAAATATGAAGAATGAAGCTTTGGTGTGTACCGAGAATATCAGACACTTCAGTTACAGATTAGGTTTTTCTTTCCTCATGAAGAAAAAATATATAAAACAGTGTATCTTTTGCTTCCAATTCATACAGCATCAAACATGTGGATACCACTAATAACATCATGAGATCATTGCCCTGTGCTATCGTTTTTTATGGAAATGAATACAGTTAGAGTGAATTTCTTCTTAAGAGCATTAAAAAAAAAAACTACCTCCTTTAGTCTTGAATGGCCACATTTTGGAAATAAGTCTTAATTTGCAGGCCAATCATAATACGACTTACAAATAATAACCGTTAACACATAATATAGCTTTTCAAATCCTCAAAACTCACATAACACTTTTTTATATATAGTGCATAACCAGTTGACTATCTCAAGACAGTAATGTTCATTTAATGTTTACATAATGTTAAAGCTCATATTTTGCTATTGGCCACTGCATTTCCTACTTATCAGTCATTTTCTCTACCAGTCTTTGAAGGTTAACTTTAATTGTTTTATGAAGGCAATTTAGCTGTGAATCTAAATAAAAGAAAATATATCTAGAGCTCAGTACTTGAATGCAAGCCATCCATTACATGAAATAAAATCATTATCTATATATATAAAAGCCTAAGTGACTGAAAGACAAAACGACCTAACAACCAATTGACCAGCCGGTCGCTATGACGTGCACTGACCACCAGGGGGCAGATGTTCAATGCAGGAGCTGCCCCCCATGGTCAGTGCGCTCCCACTGCGGGAGCATAGCTCAGCTGACGGGCACCAGTCACAGGGCTCATGACTGGAGAGCACAACTGCAGTGGTACAAGCCTCTCCTGCATCCATGGCAGTGCTACGGAGTGGGGCCGGGATGAGCAGGAGCAGTGTGGTACCCGGCTAGGGCTTGGGCTCCTCCCCACCGCCTGCCACTTCGTGCACTACTACATCCCTCAGGGAGGTTGGACTGCCGGTTTTGGCCCGATTCCTGCAGGCTTGGATTGTGAGAAGTTGCAGGATTGCAAGAGGGTGCAGGATTGTGAGAGGGTGCAGGCCAGGCTGAGGGACCCCACCGGTGCATGAATTCATGCACTGGGCCTGTAGTAAATAATATATATATTCCTACCCACTGGAGAATAATTTTCTATACGAAGAATCTTCAAGATGGTAATATTTTAGGACCATGAAGAAATCTTACTGAATATACCTCGTGTAATGTCCATTGCACTGATAAGGAAAGTGAACTTCAAATTACAGTAATTTACTCATATCACATAGTGACAGAATTAAAAGCTGAGTGGATTCCCAGCAGATCAACTCTTTGAGGGAAGGCCACTTTTTTTACCCTTTAAAGTATGAAGGGCACATAGTACAGTGCCTTGCACGTATAATCACTAGTAATAGTGAATGAAAGAATTATACTTTAGAGCTTTTTTAAGCTAAAAAAAAAAACTGGGGATGATGTATATATGTCTACAAAGCCAAGATTTAAAGTTTCAGCTCATTGACATTTAAACCTCTCAAGTAGTATATAGGAGTAATATCACATTTATTGTATGTGTCTCAGAACAAAGCACAGTACCTAGTACCATGGTCGGCAAACTGCGGCTTGCAAGCCACATGCGGCTCTTTGGCCCCTTGAGTGTGGCTCTTCCACAAAATACCATGGCCTGGGCGAGTCTATTTTGAAGAAGTGGCATTAGAAGAAGTTTAAGTTTAAAAATTTGGCTCTCAAAAGAAATTTCAATCGTTGTACTGTTGATATTTGACTCTGTTGACTAATGAGTTTGCCGACCACTGACCTAGTACATAGCAAATCTTACCTTATAAAACAGTAATATGCAAATCGACCGCACCTTCGCTACACCCAAGCCACGCCCACCAGCCAAAGCCACGCCCACCAGCCAATCAGGGCGAGTATGCAAATTACCCAACAAAGATGGCGGCGGGGGCGGAGCGCGGCGCGGCGGGGGCGGAGCGTGGCGGGGGCGGAGCGCGGCGGGGCCGGGCGGAGCGCGGCGGGGGCGGCGGGGGCCTGCGGAGCGCGGCGGAGCGCGGCGCGGCGGGGGCGGAGCGTGGCGGGGGCGGAGCGCGGCGCGGCGGGGGCGGAGCGCGACGGGGCCGGCGGGGGCGGAGCGCGGCATGGCGGGGGCGGAGCGCGGCGGAGCGTGGCGCGGCGGGGGCGGAGCGTGGCTGGGGCCATTGAGAGGCACGGATCTGCTGCCACTGAGGGGGGCTACCCTGCTGTTGAGAGGCGCAGGGGGCGCCCCCTGCGCCTCTCAACAACAGGGTAGCCCCCCTCAGCGGCCGCAGACCATCAAAAGTGGGGGAGCTGGGTGCCTGTCTGCTCCGGCACCAGCGGACAGGCACCCAGATCCACCGCGAAAAGCGAAAGCGTGTATGGGACCCTACACGTGCATGATTCAATCATGCACTGGGCCTCTAGTGTTTAATAAAAAAGTTGAATAAATGAATATAAATTATATAATATTTTGTATATTATTTGTATTAATTGATATTTACTAACTTTAGGTATTAATGAGTATCAATATTAATTAAAAGTTTAATAAATATAAACATATAGTATATCTAATAGCTAATATTTCTAAAATATATCTCACTTTAAAAGAAGCAAACTACAGCCCTGGCCAGGAGGCTTGGTTGGTTGAAGCTTTGTCCAGTACACCAAAAGGGTTGCAGGTTAAATTCCCAGTCAGGGCGCATGCGGGAGGCAACCAAACCAATTGATGTTTCTCTGTCACCTTGATCTCTCTCTCTCTCTCTCTTTCTCTCTCTCTCGCTTCCTCCCTCTCACTCTAAAATCAATAAAAACATATCCTTAGGTGAGCATTAAAAATTTGAAAGAAAGAAAGAAAACTACAAAACTAGATGACCAGATGTGATGGTTAATTTTATGTATCACATTAATCTAGAATCTAAATGATGTTGTAAATGTATTTTGTAGAAGTGGCTCTCACCTACAATCACTTGACTTTAATTAAAGGATTAAAGGCGCTAGATTACCCTAAGTAATATGGGTCAGCCTCATCCAATCAGTTGAATACCTTAAGAGCAACTATTGATGTTTCTTGGAAAAGAAGGAATTCTGCCTTGAAACCCTGAGTCTCCACCTGCAAGACTTCATATTTGCCAGCCCCACAATTACATTAGCCTAGTTCTTAAATTATGTATAATTTCTATTATGTATACTATATATGCATAACCTACATAACTCTATATTCTATCTATCTATACTAATAAAAGGGTAATATGCTAATTAGACCGGGAGACCTTCCAGACATCCTTCCGGTGGCAGGGCCAAGGCAGAGGCAGTTAGGGGTGATCAGGCCAGGAGGGGAGGGAAGTTGAGAGTGATCAGGCTGATGGGCAGGGCCAGTTGGGGGCAAGCAGGTTGGCAGTGGGGGGCAGTTGGGGGCAATCAGGCCGGCAGGGGGGGACAGTTGGGGGTGAGCAGGCCAGCAGGGGGGCAGTTGGGGGCAATCAGGCTGGCAAGGGGGGGCAGTTGTGGGCAAGAAGGCTGGTTGGGGGAGGGGCAGTTGGGGGCAAGCAGACCAGAAGGCAGAGTGGTTAGGGGTGATCAGGAAGGCAGGCAGGTGAGCGGTTAGGAGCCAACGTCCAGGATTGTGAGAGGGACTTGTGGGATCAGGCCTAAACTGGCAGTCAGACATCCCCTAAGGGGGTCCTAGATTGGAGAGGGTACAGGTCGGACTGAGGGACCCCCCCACCCATACACAAATTTCATGCACCGGGCCACTAGTATAGTAATACAAGCGTAATATGTTATTAGACTAGACGTCCTTCTGGACCTGCTTCCAGACGACCTTCTGGACGAAGCCAGGACTGCGAGGGAAGCCCGGGTCCCAGGTGCCTGCTAGTGACCAGAGGGAAGCCTGGGTCCTGGGTGCCAGAGGGAAGCTGGTGCCAGCAGCAGTGGGAAGGAAAGGCTACTCTTGCATGAATTTTGTGCATCGGGCCTCTAGTGTTTATATAAGTACTTAGCTCTGCTTTCTTCTGTGTAGCAGTAATTCTCAGGCAGACGTTCTCACATGAAGGAAGGAAGATGACTCCTAGAAGCTCCAGACCTACATACTTGCCATGGCTTGTGTGATATTGTGACTTATCATAAGAAACATATATTTGGTCTTTATCCACTGTTCCTGGCACGGAACTCCTAAATCCCTTGGAATTTCCGAAAAGATGAGAGTGCGAGCAACAAAGGTGTCTTTTGTTACATTAATGAGTTGACTTTTGGAAAGCACCTGGGATGGGGGCTGGCTGCCAGGAGAACCAACCATGTGAGTAGAGGGTTGGAAATTTCAGTCCCATCTCCTCACCTCTGGAGACAAAAGAGGGGCTAGAAGTTGATTTCGATCATCAATGGCCAATAATTTAATGGATCATGCCTATGTAATAAAGCCTTCACAGAAACCCAAAAGAATAGGGCTTAAAGAACTTTCAGGTTAGTGAACACATGGAGAGAGCTGTGCTCAGAGAGGATATGGAAGCTCCGCACCCTTGCCCCATGCCTTCCCCGTGCATCTCTTCCATCTGGCTGTTCCGGAATTACACCCTTTTATAATAAACTGGTAATCTCGCATGTAAAATGTTTCTCTTAGCTCCATGAGCCACTCTAGCAAGTTAGTCGATCCCAAGGAGGAGGTCTGTATAATTTTTTGTTTGGCTTTTGACCTCTTTTGATAACTGATAACCAGCCAGGACTGGGATATGCAGCAGATGCTTATACCTCTCGAATCAAATCTTCTAGCCCAAAACATTTAACACTTTCATTTTTACTTACCACTTGTCCCATCCTATATATCTCTACTTAAATATATATTTTTACTAATGATTTTACAATTCCAAGCCACCTAGGATTTTAATACCAAACCTATCATTGACTTTTTTCCTCCCCTGCCTCTGCCTTTTCAATATTCATCCAGTCTCTAAGACATATCGATTCTATTTCCACAATATTTTGCTCAGCTGTCTTCTGCTTTGCATTCCCAGCATAACTAGTACAATTCAACTCCGATTTCTCTTCCTAAGACTTTTTAAAGAGCCTAGTCTCTCAATGCCATATAATCGCCATATAATCCATCCTACATCCTAATCTCTAAAAAATTATAGTTTGACCTTAGCATGCCCTTTTCAAACATTTTAATAGCTCTTTATTTTCTAAAATGTAAAGTGATTGTTCCTAGACTGATGTTCAAAAACTATTACCTGGTCACAATACACCATTTTAACTTTTCCTCCCTTTTCTCTCCTTCATGCAACTACTTGCTAGCTTATCTATTCCCCAAATACTCCATACTTTTTAGCTTTTATGTATTTGCCTGTGGCATCCTTTTCAGCTGATTTGTCCTTCCTCCTTTCCTATCTGTTCAAAGTAAAGTTCAAGTGCCACCTTCTTCCTCAAATCTTACTTGATCTCAGATGGTTTCAGTGATCCATTTATTTTCACAATCTTATTACCTTATGGTATGGATATTTTATATGTAGCTTTTCTGTCTTCATTGTAAGCTCACTGAACACTGAAACTGTAAATTATTCAGCTTTCTCTGCTCCAGAATGCCTGCCACACTGTGGAGTCCACAATGAGGGCTCAGTAATTTATGGGTACATTTTAGACACAATAGGATTAGAAAGCACAAAACACAATATACAAAAACCTTTGGCAACACAGTACAATGTAGAGTATAAGTTGTTTACCCTGGTGACCATATGGCTTACTAGGAGTTGAGGCTCACTGCTTCTGTATAATGAGAGACTATCATACCATATATGGCTGGCCCAGGAAAAAGTCAAAATTCAAAACTTGAAATATGAGTTCTACATAAGTCAGGGACCATCTGTATATAGAAAGCTCCACTTACTGATGACTTAAAATAAATTTATTTCCATTATAATATTTAGGGAAATGAATCCAAATAGAAAATATTACATAAACCCGAAATAAAAAATCTACACTAATATAAGAGAAACATGCAAATTGACCATCACTCCGCTACACCCACCAGCCAATTAGGAGTGAGTATGCAAATTAACCCAACAAAGATGGCGGTGGCCACAGAGCTGGAGTGAGCAGGAGGCTTGGGTTGACCCTGGTGATGGAGGAAGCCAAGCTTCCCGCCCGCCCTGGCCAACCCTGGCCTCCGCTCAAGGCTACAAAGTTTCAATTATAGAAGATAAATAAATCCCAAATACCTGCTTCCAGCCATCCCTGGCCTCTGCTCAAGGAAGCACAGAAAAAAAGAAAAAAAGGAGGGGCTGGGAGCTTGGGTCACCAGGGTGTGTGGCCAGCCTGCAAACAGCCATCAGCCTCTCTCCCAGGCTGGCCAGACACCCAGCAGGACCCCCCACCCTGAAGGGGGTGTGGTCAGCCTGAAAACAGCCCTCATCCCCTCACCCAGGTTGGCCACATCCCCATGGCCCGATCCCTGTAAACGGGCAGTTGAACATTCCTCAAGAGGTCCCAGATTGGAGAGGGTGCAGGCTGGGCTGAGGAACACCCCACCCCATGCATGAATTTCATGCACCAGGCCTCTAGTATTATATAAACCTGAGCAATATATATATCCTATCTAATAAAAGGGTAATATGCAAATTAACCATCACTTGGTCACAAAGATGGCAGCGCCCATAGCCACAAGATGGTGGTGCCCAGTCCTCTCAGCCCTGCCGGAGTCCCCCAGTCCCGGAGGGGTGGCCACTGAGAGCATTCAGCATGAGCAGCCTGGTGGAGGGCCTCTGGGCAGCAGGCACTCAGCGGTGGGGCGGGGGGGAACGCTTGCGTTGTCATCCCTGTGACGAGGCAAGCATTCCGCGCCCGGCTGTGGATGGGCCTCTAGGCCGTGGAGAGCCTCTGGGCAGCGGGTGCGGAGCAGCTAGGCCCCGCAGAGAGCTACTGGCACACAGATTCGTGCGCAGGGCTACTAGTATATATATAATTCTTATCTGGAAAAAATAACTATAGTTAATTAGGTAGCAAATATTTATTTCAATTTCTGAAAGCTAATTACCCAATATATTTATGAGAGTTTCAGGAAAAAAATAGGCACTCAACTATGCAATTATTACATAGGCCACCAGGAACTTTCTCTCCAAAGTAATTATTTACTAAGCAAAAATGCTCCTGCAAAGTCATTATTTGCCTCTTATGGAGTTTATTTTCACTTATTTTAGATCATTTTTGTCTTTGGCCTTTAGAGGTGGTAATATACATATGCTGTTTAAATATAAAAATTTTGGTCTGCATATTGTCAAAATATAAAGAGTTTCTGTTTAAAGTACCCAGCTTGCTTTAAATATAGGCAGGATTTGGAAATTTAATATTTCTCTTTCCAGCAGATAATAACAGTTACTATGAAAGTGTTCTGCAATGGACCTCAGATAATAAGCTATTGCCTCTAAAAAATGCAATTTATTATTCATGGTTTAGAATTGTGAAACATATTTTCAAATATTAGTTTAAATGAATAAATTACCTCTGAAGTTGTTCCTAACATTCATATTCAGGTAACCTGAAGCAAATGATTAAAATCTTTGATTTTTCCTCTGTTTCTTTTCCTTCTGCTCATGCTTCTCTCAATATTGACTCTTCTTGCTTTATAATTATGTTTATTTGTCATTCCTCTTCAGGCTGCCAGAAACTGCTAATGAAAACATTGATTCGAAGAAATATATACACTTCTGTGTTCATTTCAGTATTATTTACATTCACCAAGATTTTCAAGCAGCCTGAGTGCCCATCAATAGATGAGTGGATGAAAAATCTGTGGTACACAATGGAATACTACTAGGTTGTAAAAAATAAAGAACTCTTACCTTGCAACAGCATGGGTGGACCTGGAGAGTATTATGCTAAGTGAAATAAACCAGTCATAGAAAGACAAATACCATATGATATCACTTATATGTGCAACCTAATGAACAAAATAAACTAACAAACAAAATAGAAACAGACTCATAGTTACAGAGAACAACAGACTGAACAGACTGACAGCTCTCAGAGGGGAGAGGGTTGCAGGGTTGGGTTAAAAAGGTGAAGGGATTAAGCAAACAAACAAAAAACTCAGACACAGATACAATATGGTGATTACCGAGGGAAAGGAGGGTGAGAGGACGCAGAAGAGGGTAAAAGGTGGAAAAATGGTGATGGGAAGAAACTCGACTTGGGGTGATGAACACAACACAATATACAGATGACATATTATAGAATTGTACACCAGAAACCCATATAATTTTATTAACCAATGTCTCCAAAAATCTTTAATTAAAAAAAAGAAAGAAAGAAAAACAACTTATTGATTGCTGTGAAAGATCTGGCTTCTTTATTATGCTACTAAAGTTAATCACCTCCATGACACAAAATAAACTCATTCTATGGTGCTTCTTTTCCCTCCATTTAAAAATATTCCTGAAACTATAAAAAGAAGATATGTAACAAAGGCATCATTCCTTAGCAAAAAATAGTGCTGTGCTTTTATTTGTATTTATTTCTGGCATTTCTACGAATATGCTAGGCAATTACCTAGCATTAACTACATGATTATATAGGGTGATAATTTTCATGTGCCCAAGAGCAAATAAAAAATTAGTTCACTAAAATTGTAAAGATAGATAATTTTATTTATTATTTTTAGGAAGCAAGTCAGCCAGGATCCTTTTGTTTTCAAGAGACAAATATCTATTAAACATTATGAAAGGAAGTTATTGGATTATATAGCTACACTGTAGGATTGACATAGGATCTCAGAACACAAAGGATGACATAGGATTCTAGGTCCTTCCATTTTTCTCTTTTCTATGAATTGGCTTCTTTAAAAAATGTAGTTGCAGCTCTAGGCTCTCACCCTCTTTATGTTTGGTGATCCTAGAGAATGTTGTGGTTGTTTTCTGTAACCCAGGGACAACTCTGGCTCATCAAAAGGTGCTAGGTCCCTTGTTGGCAACGTGGACTATGTGACTGACAGATTTACCAAGTGGGAGGGGATGGTTCCAAGAGTAAAATCATTCAGAAATGACAAGAAGCACCTAATATTAACTATAGTAGGTGCCAATCATCAACTCTAAAGGTGCATTGATAGGTAAACATTTGAGAAAAGAGTCACCAAAATTGGACCACCTGCTAAAATACTCTAAAATAGAACAACAACAAAAAAGACTTATTGGAAGGAAGACTAAAGCCATTGAGAACTAGGTTATACCAATAAGTGCCAATTTGTTTTCTTCTCTGGGATGAAACATCAACTTCCTTGAATAATCAGTCTTTTTGACAGGATATAGTTTATATTCTTTCCTTCAAATACTCCACTCTCTTTTGAGAAATATGTCTTCACATGTGCTTTCTCCTACATCTATAGTAATAGCTAACTAGCAAAACCTTCATTAAACTTTGATTTTAAATACATTAAAGTTTAAGGAATGCTGATCTATCACATACTCTTTGTATTTTAATACCAAGAATCCAGCAAATAGGTACAGAAACCTGGTATATAGTACATGATACTTTTTGGATTTAATTATATTGAAACAAATTTATCCACATCCTAATATTTTTTGAGCCTCGGTTAAAAAAAAAATTCAGCAATACCTGGAAATATATTGGGATGATTTGCCTCCTAAGAAAATAAAGATCTTGCAGTTATGTCATATTTTCAGATTATAGATTTAATATTTAGCTACATCTTGTCCTTCAAATCCCAGTAAATGTCTCCCTGTTTTTTCTAAGCCCATGGTCAGCAAACTGTGGCTCGCAAGCCACATGTGGCTCTTTGGCCCCTTGAGTGTGGCTCTTCCACAAAATACCACAGCCTGGGCGAGTCTATTTTGAAGAAGTGGCGTTACAAGAAGTTTAAGTTTAAAAAATTTGGCTCTCAAAAGAAATTTCAATCATTGTACTGTTGATATTTGGCTCTGTTGACTAATGAGTTTGCCAACCACTGTTCTAAGCTCACCACTTAACCACAAAAGAAAAAGCAGTGGTGAGAAACTATATTAGTAAGAATTCAGGCTGAGGTACAGCCTGTTGCAAGACACTGATCGCATTATTCATCTTCAACTTTATATCAATTAGTCGTGTCCTCCCTTACTGACTCTCGTCTTGGGCATGAGATTGTTTTAGTAATGAATAGAGACACATTTGACAAGAGGAGAGGCTTGTGCACTTCCATGTTCTTCCTCCTGCCCTTTGCCTTCATTATTAGAACGTACAGCACAGTTGGCTCTACATTCATTATTAGAACATAGAGCCCAGTTGTACCAGTAAAGGCCTAAACATGACAATAGGCTCAGCCAAGATCAGAAAAGCCAGCTGTGGCTGACCACAGACATGAGTGAGCTTTATGGGTCCCAGTTTAGGTCAGCAGAACTGTCCAGCTGACAAAACCATGAGCAAAAATACTTATTATATTGTTGCATGCTATGGAGGCTTTGTGGTTGCTCGATATGCAATATTACTCGGGCAACTACTGTGCTGTAGAATGGAGTTCAAGTACACTCAGTTTCAGTTGTGGTTTACTCACAACAAATAATTTTTATAGTGCTTAAACTTAAAAACTAGTAAAGAGTGCTCTCCATACTTAAACGTCTTGGTTTATGAATCTTAATACTATAAATAAAAAAAGAATTTGTTTATAAATATAATAAAACTGGCTCTCAAAATTCTTTGTCTCTCTACAGCAACTTGGTTAAGAATTTTTTATTTTCTTTTACTTGTACTATCCCTACCTCTGGGTTCAAAAGGCCAGATAAGATAGCTTACCTTATATGTATATGACATAGATATAGCAAGACATTTGCTAACTGGAAATGAGGCAGTTGCATAAGTAGTTAATTCTAAAAGAGGAAGGGCAGGAGGAAATTTTACTACATAAACATCTTTCTCATAATTCTTAATTGGGAAATGCATTCTTTAGGTTATGCTTTTGCTAATTAATCCTTCTATCTTTGAATCATATTTATTAAAGAAAAAATCAAAGAGTTTAAGAAATCTAGTGACTGTGCCTGTGTCTAATGATAACTAAGCAACAAATAGCTAAAATAGTCACGCAGTATTGAACATACCATGAAAAGTACTTCTGAATAAAATTATATATTAATTCACTCAGAGCATGTCAGTCAGCATTGGTGAAGGTCTGGAGATGGGGGTGGTAAGGTGAAGTAGACAGCAGCTGGGAGTTATCAGCCAATACTCACAGCAGCTGTGGAATGGGTTTATCCTAGACAGGGTGATCAGGCAGCTCTGGGGCTCTCAGTTTTCCTGATTATAAAGCTGAACTTTTATTCCTGAATATTTTCCTACTCACTTTCCCCTTACGCAATAAAGTCTTCCTTGCTCTTGATGATTTAGCTAAGTTTGTGACTCTTCCCCAGATGTAAACCAAAATACCATTGCTTGACATTCAGTTGGCCTAAGAGTGATATGCCATAAAAATGACCCAAATGGGTCTCTAAGTGATTTTCCAGCAAAATTCTATCACAACGCCTAGGAATGATGGGTGATGTTTTCTTCTATCATATTATTACGCTATACTACAAAGTACATTATATGTTTATGTATTTATCAGTTTCAGTTTGGCCTAAGTCTACCATTTACTAAAAAATTTTCTAAAGTTATATTACAGCAACTACATTCTTAATCAATGAGAAGTAGAGTACAATTTCCTTCCTTAAACTAATTTAAGTAAATTTTATTAATGTAGCTTATCTAATTTTTAATTATAGAACATAAAATATGTTTTGTACATCTTCCAGGTATTTTTATAGCCACTTTTTAATATTAAATAACTGTTTTATATTAAAAAGTTCTTTATTTGTTTTTCTTTAATTGGATATTCTAGCACATCTGTCATAACAATTCAGGGAATAAACATGAAAGTAGTTTTTATGTTGTTTGTTTCCTCAACATCCCTATAAACCAAGGTGTCCATGCTGTAAGAAGCTTGCTAATGTTTTAGAGAGAAAATGTGAAGTAGGGGTTGAAATAGTTTCTCCCTCAAATGTGTGACTATTTACTAAAGGCTATGTGTCTTCTTTGTAGGGGAACAGAGAGCTGTCTGTTAAGCAAAATCTAAAAGAAACATAGAACTTACTAAATGAGAATGGCCTCAAACAATCATGGAATATTATTTATTATTTTATGAAGTGATTACTTAGAAAGGAATCCATCTTTAATCCAAGTCATGTAGGAATGTTATTAAAAGAAAAGATATATTCTTAAAATTATATAAAATTGGATAGTTCAGAAATGGTGTTTTGTGTCAATGTAATTGTCCAATTTCAAGAAAATTTCTAAAAGAATCAATATTGTATGTGCTACTTTTAAATTTTTAATATCCTGTATTACTCTATCACTTAATATCCACTCATGTAGTGTTCATCTAGTGTTCGGAAAGTCTAATATTCTGCCGACTTTAACAGCTGAGAAAAACCAATAAATCTCTTAGCTCTCTATGGAAGTTACACAAAGTCATAAGGCAGATCAATAGTCTAAGAGCATAAAAGTAATGCAATTCTCATGCAGTCAATTGCTCTGCCTCTATTCAAGTACTAACATGATTCATTACAAATTATAAAATGCTGTATCAGCCAGGTCAATTGGATTATACAATAATTATATTCTGATATAAAGAAAATTGGCAATCTGGAGAAATTAGGGGCAAAAGTCAATCATCCCACTGAAATAAACACACAAACAAAAAATAAACCCACAAAAATTAAAATAAGTATTAGGGGTTATTTCCCAAAGTATGTTTTTCATTTAAACCATCAATTTTCATGCATGTTATTATATCTTCTTGTATATCTCTACTTAATTTGCTGCTAATATAAACCAACTGAGAGTAGCATTGTGTCCATATAAGGAAAAAAAACAAATTGTATGTGATTCCTGTTCTTTCCTTCAAATTTGATGAAGTATGGATACTAAATAATAAATTTAAAAACATATTGTCAATCTGGGTTGCAAATAAGTAACATATAGCCAAATAGACTATTAATACAAACATTTAACATATCATCAATAAAAATGTCTGACTATATTATGCCTGACATTGTCTTCACAGAATTTGCTTCATATTGCATCTTTGAACTTTGTAATTTCAGAAATGACTGTGATAAATCTACAAAATAAAATTTTACCTTGTGATAGAAACTAAATGTTTGGCTTCCCTAAATAAAGGTAGTTTTGAAAGAAATGACAATAGTGTTAGTATGCTGAGGAAATATTAAGACTCAACATAATCTGTTCAGAACTAAAAAAAAATTGTTCATGAAATTTTCTTCATAACAAGAGGAACAAAATCTATAAAGTCCCATGTGACCTCCAGAGTCACAAAAAACACATCAAGAGGTGAAAATTAAGTTATTTCACACCATTACTACACAGTAGTGATAAAAATTGCTATGCTTCTTTTAAGTATGAATACAAATCATTTATCCAAATAAAGTTTAATACATGATTGGGTCAAAATGAGGGGAGGGTAATATCTCATGCCTTAAAGATAAACAGTCAGGGTACTGATGAAACAGGAAAAGAAAAAAGCTTTTAGAGGCCAACCGCAGAAATCTTCTTGCCAATAATCCTCTATTATCCAAGCTAGGGATCATAAGTTAGAGTTTTCCTGCCAGTAGGAAGATAAATTGTAGTCCAAGATTTCTATGCAAAGAAATAGAGCTGAAATTGAAAATATCCCAAGAGGTTAAAAGAAGAACGCTTTCAAAGGCTTTTCAGCAGAGCAGCTGGTGTCATCAAATGGCCAGAGACATCTTAGGCTGCGTGGGTCGCTACCACTTTATTGTTGGGTTCACCTGCTTCCGGTTGATAGAATCTCTGTCGTTAATGCTCCTTGTCTAGACTTAAATATTTCAAGAAGTATTCTGACAATTCCCATCAAAATCTTATGGCTTCAAAGAGAGATAGACTAATATGTTTTACCAGTTGTCAAACATCATTCTGCCACCATCATGCACAAAGTGAAATGTTCATTATTCAATTCCTTTATTTCAGAATTTTCTTTATCCTTCAGATTTATGGTTTGCTAAAAAGTAAAACCATCAAATTAGTAACTTAAATCTCAGTTGACTAGAATGCTATATTATATAGCATCATGAATGCTTACCCCATTCCACATCAGGAAGGTAGAGGTAGGTGCTGAAGTGCAAGTGGCCACCTACAATCTGGTAAGTAGACTAATAATAATTACATATCTGATCTAGAATGACCAAGTATACATCTATACAATACATCCTCATATATCATTACAAAACCAGAATAGTACTAACATGGAATGAATTCTGTAGTTAACAGAGATAGATAGATGATTGTCAAAATGGAGGCCAGTTGGTCTAGGACAGTGGTCAGTAAACTCATTACTCAACAGAGCCAAATATCAACAGTACAACGATTGAAATTTCTTTTGAGAGCGAAAACCGACTTCTGCGCATGGGCCACGAAGTTTCAATCACACTGTACGTGCACGCCCACACGTGGTATTTTGTGGAAGAGCCACACTCAAGGGGCCAAAGAGCCTCATGTGGCTCACAAGCCGCAGTTTGCCGACCACTGGTCTAGGAGTTAAGAACTCTTCTATTGGAGAATCCTGGTTTTAAGCCCAGTTCTATAGTTAGTATTAACCATGAGACCATGGACAAGTCAATATCCCTAAGCATTAAGTTCTTCACGTTTAAACTTAGGATAATGATCAAGTCTGCCTCAGAGGATTGTTGAGAATATTAAATAAGTCATGGTATATTACAGTTTCACACAAAAAAATGTTTTTTTATTTTTAGCCACCCATTATGTTTTTTTAAAATCTATGTTATCATTTATTGAGTTCCTAATATATTCTAGACCAAGTATTTTGTAAGTTATTGAATTATCCCAAATCATTACAATAGCCCTACAGGTTCAGATAATTTGCCCCATTACATTGATGTAAGACTTTAGGTTCAGAAAAGGTTTTATTGCTCCAATTGATGTAGTTATTCAGTAGTTTCATAATAATAAGGCCTTCGTCTGTATAATTCTTCTTAGTTCCACAGGTATAATTGGAAACACGAGTTCTGATAGTAAAATGCATCTTTATTGTATGTGACCTTTTTAGACCTCGTAGAAACCCAGTGTGGATCAGATGCCTCCTAAAGGATCTGGAAAGGGCATCTGCCTCTTGCTTCCAAATGTTATTCCTATTTACATGATACAACAAACTTTGCAGCACAAAATGTGACTCCTCTGAGTTAAACATTTGTCCTTCAAATGTGTCTCTCTTTGAGAATACAGATATCCCCTGAGAGTGGTAAGGCTATAGGAAATTAAGAGTGGCTTTTCATGCATGTACTTTTGTTAAGAATTCATTCCTTGTTTTCATAGTTTCCAGAGAAAATTCATGGCAGTGTAAACCATACCAGGTGCCTAAAACAATGAAAGCGAAAATAACTTAGATCACCAAAGATAAATATCTAGTTTGAAAGTTTTGCTCAATGCTTGGCTTTTCTTTTAAAGCAACTCTGTATTACTCCAAATCCCTGTTGAGTCTCTGCTTCCTGAATGTGAAATATTTTAAATTTTATCATGGAGGCAGCCAGAAAATTCTTAGACTCAAACTGCTGCAGTGGCCTTGAAGTCAATCAATCCTATACACCTCAGTTCAACTGTCTATAAAACTCTTTTCATAAAATAAATAGAAAGGGTGCTTTTAAAGAATGTTCTGTAAACACCAGATTATTCCTCTCAAGTAATTATGTCCCAAAGGATCATCTTCTTGATTAAATTGTATGTTTAAATTTGTAGTGATGGAGCTAAAAACCTACATTTGAAACAAAGAATTTAGATACATAAAGAACTTTTATGAAAATATTTAACAATAATAGCATTTAGATTACTTCCAAATGGTTACTAGATAATCAAAGTATAAATTAAAAATGAGATATTCACAATCAGGTATTTTACTAAAACATTTTTGTCCTTCCTTATAACTACAGATTTTCATTTGGAAGTCATTACAATCATAATGCTTTCAATAAAAAGAAAGTTTTTTAATAATGTTACATTGAGATTCATAGTAAAATAAATAAACTAGAAAGTTTGCATTGCTAAAAATATGGAAGCAGATTTTTCAAAACTCTGGAAACTGTTAATAACAAGGGAGAGGCTTTTTACTAGTTTTAAGTGGTCAAGGCTTAGCTGCTGAAATGCCTGTTTCCTTCTTTATATTTTCTTGTCACGATTGAAACTGAGGAACAAAAATCTTAAAGTCTAAAGAAACATCACACAAGTTAAGATTTCTCTGACTCCTATTGGGACCATACAAAACCTCAAGTCATTATAAAGCATTCTCCGTAGAACAAGTAATGAGGTGAGAAGCAGCTTCATTTCTGCTTCCTCCGAGTAGGAAAACATGTGGAACAAAACCTGGACAGACACAAAGTGAGCCGGGAGCCACAGGTCAATGTCTGAACTCGGAGACAAGGAAGCATTACACATGCGTACATGTGCACAAGCCCATATGCTTCCCAGATTTTTGCTAAACAAGAAACGAATTCTTTGTGATTTGGGGGAAGACGTTAGATACCTTAGCACAACTGCAGAATGAGAACCTTAGAGAAGGGCTTACAGAGACTAAAGTCACAATAGGTTGCTAATAGCAATTGCACATTTCAAAACTGAACACTTTTTGGATATATTTATGTTGTTTGAGACCAATCCCTCTTTCTTCCCCCCCCTGTATTTTTATTTCAGGTAGTATAATCCTTTCTCGGGTTTCACAATTCTAAACCACAGTGCCAAAGGCCATGTGGTCTTAATAAAAATTAATCTGACTTTAAGCAGAAAAACCAGAGAAAACTGCTTTATTTGCTTTTAAATTCCTTTCCAATAATTTTTTATCCTAAATATTTATACTTACAAGTATCTGTTACTTAAAATATATAAGCAATATAATATTATTAATATTAGATATATAATATATTAATATATAAATAGAACTCTTAGCTAGCCATTTTAATTTTTAAATACTGTCTCCTCTGAAAAGTTCAAATCTAGAAAAAAACCATAAGTGCTAAAAATTTACCTGCCTGGCTAGAGTCAACAGAAACCTTTTACCCACAGACCTATGGCTCCTCTTCTTCCAAACCAACCAACACCCAGATACAGTAATGAATTTACACTCTCAATTTTTTTCTTCATGAAATAATGCAATTTTAAAGAGATAAATATTTTTACAAGTCATACAATAAGCTTCTCCTAAAAAGTTGCCAAGGGATTACCCAAAACATGGAGCAGTACAGAATCCCTTGGAGCAACTTCCACTAGACATCCAAAGATTTTTCAGAGCAGCACTGATTTTAAATTAATTTTCTTTTTAAATATAGGGATATGCTTCTGAGAGAAATTTTGAAAAATTATGAGACATTAAAATAAAACACACCCAAAACATAGAGAACATTAAATGACTTGCCAAAGTCAAACAACATATTGGGGGTAAAGCTAAACTTGCAACTCTGCCGCAATGTCCTACTCCTCACTTGTAGCCACACTTCTGATTTCTTTTCTTTTTTTTCTTTAATGACTTGAGAAGCCTCTGATGTCTGCATAGCCTACTTTGTCCTATGCACTCAGTTGACCTTGATATATTTCAAGCTATATTTAAAATGAAAGTCCAAAATCCAAGAACAGATAACCCAATGCTTAAGAGTTATTTACACAAATATAAAAAAAAAAACTCTTACAAAGTCTCATGTGTTTTAGTGATACACACTTGAAGCACCAAAGGAAGACTATAGAGTAATAAATAATTTTCACTTCTATATACTTGTCAATTACACTGAACTTCATTAATCATTTTAAATGTCCACAGGAAAAAGGTGTAGTCTTACGGACTATTTTAGGACTCAAGGACTCTTGAAATTTAAATATTTCCATTTAACAAATTTGGTCAGAGCTAAACCTGTCTTTTCTAACATATTTCCTTGATATTAGTTTGTTTTTCCAGCACTCTCGTTACACTTTTGCAGCGAGATAAAATGCCACTTCCAAGCCCGTTCTTCAGATGTTCTCTACCAGACTTTTAAAAAACAATTTAGACAAGTGCTATAACTGCCTAAATTGAGAAGCTTAAAGTAAAAGAACTAAAATAAAGTGATTTCAGTCTGGAATGATTTTCAAGTGTTATAGAGTCGGATAAGCTTCTAGACCACTGATGTTCACTACATGTTTTAAACTTGTGAAGTATTTTGTCTAACTAAAATTAAAGAGCACTGGAAAACGGAGCAGTCAGTTTACTTAAGCTTGAAAATTTCATTTCATTCAAATTGGATACAGTAGTTAAGTCGAACAATGGGACTTCTATTTTCTGCCACATGTTATTTTTTTTTTTTTTAAGTACACAAGAACTGTCATATGAGCAGCCTGTGTGCCTGCTCAGCCCAAGGTTTTATGTTTCTGAAAGGCCTCCACCCCCAACTCTTAATGCTGAAAATAAATCAATTTCATCTGCTGTTGTTTTATTTCGAAGGCTTTTTTCCCCTGCTTCTTTTTAGGCCAGTTTCCACAAAGCCATATGGCAGCTGAGAGAAAGAAAGGAATGAGCTGTGTTTTCAGACCTGAACAAAAGGGCCTGTGGTGTCAGAGCCGCCCATGAATGCATGAGACACAGTCATGTGTAGAAGGGCCTGCAGCCCATCAGTGAGGACTAAAGGGAAAGCTGATAGAGCTGCCACTGCTTACACAGAGAAACATCGAGTGCTTTCCTTGTTCATGTCACCCGCCTTCATCTACTCCCACCTTTACCACATCCCTTCCTAGTTTGGTGCCAAAATTCCATTAGCTATATTAATGACACATGGTTGGAGGAAAAAGTATGTGGCAGGACAAGAAAGGCACAAAGTGAGCATTCTTTCTATTAATTTCTGATATTTGTATCCCAAGGTGCAAGAATCCCAACAAAGATCGTGTCCATCATGTTTTTAAAGAGTTCAGAATGCACCAGAGCAAACAGCCCATAAAATACGACTATACGACTGGTCTCTCACCTACTCCAGTTGAACTCTTCAGTTCTCTAGTAATAGAAAACATTAAACAGACCCCTAAATAAAGCATATAACACACATGAATCATAGGTTTTGACATTGGGATATTCAGAACTCCTGACGTGTCTGTCTGTCTCTCTCTCTCTCTCTCTCTCTCTCTCTCTCACACACACACACACACACACACACACACACACACACATGCTTTTTCATCTATCCTTTTGTAGTTTCACACTGTATATACACTGAGTGGCCAGATTATTATGATCTCTGAATGCATAATAATCTGGCCACTCAGTGTATTTGTATCTCAAATGGGTACCAAAAGTATTCTAGGCTTTTGTTGGAGATCAACCACCTATTTGCCCTGAGCTTTCTATCAGCCAGTGCAAAGGGGAAAACTGATCAGGTGCATGATTTATAGTATCTTTGATATCAAATAAACTACTCAAGAGAAGTACACTGAGGGGCCAGATTATTATGCATTCAGAGATCATAATAATCTGGCCACTCAGTGTGTGTGTGTGTGTGTTTGTGTGTGTGTGTGTGTGTGTGTGTGTGTGTGTGTGTGTGTGTGTATATATATATATATATATATATATATATATATATATATATTTAAATACTGAAGCTGAAAACTTTTGAAACAGGTAAGCTTCAAACCTTTTTAAACATGTGAAACAATCACGTAGCATAGTAAAAAAATGTGTTGGTAACTTTTAGAATAACAAGTTGTGATATAAATGAAAACAATTATCAAAATTTTCAAAAAAAGTAAATATATATGCTGTTCCCTCTCACACCAATGCCTTCCACAGAATTGTATATTCACATTGCAAGGTGGTTAATAAGATGGGAAAAGTTACATATGCCTAATATTTATACTTTCTAAAGTAAGAACATGGAAAGAGAGAAAAGGAATATATGAGGAATAGTTCCTACCCACACAAGTGAGGATCTTCTTAATTTCCATCACATTAAAATTATGGCCAAATTGGAATGTAGAACTCAATTGCTTCTAAATCCTGCCCAGCCTCTCCAAATTCTTTACTCAGTAATTGGACACTGGGATTATTATTTAAAGAAGCATGATGCATTAAGATATTTAGGTCATAACAGAATTAGAGGTATTGTTGAAAAGTTTATTGGACAATGAATTTTCTACCATTAGGAAAAAAATATGACATCTGAGGGCACGGAAAATAGTAGTCCTGGGACTTGAGCAAGGATGATGATGATTTAAATAAAAAGGCTCATGGTAAGTGCTTCAAAGGAACACTCCACCTTGGGCAAGTGGATAAGTATGTTGTGCTGCACCAAATACACAAGTGAGACGATGCAATCATCCCACGAGAAAGATTTAAAACATAGGTCACAATGCCAGTATGGCTTGAAAAAAAGTGGAAATTAGAATGATGAAAAAGTATTTGGGACTCCTGATTATGGCAGTGTAAAGAGGGCAGTCAATTCCTCCCACAGATAATAATGAAAAAAACTTTACCAAGTCATTGGAAACAACAAAAGTCAGACAACAAATTGGAACAAGTTTATTGAAAAATGTCTACCCATATTGAATAGAAAATGTGAGTGTGTGGCTTTTCCCCCCAGTTCTTTCTTAAACTCCACCCCCAGTGAAGAAAAGCCACCGCCTCAACAGCGTAAAGTGGCAGATAATTGAACTCAGGGAAGGAACAAGAAAGCCATCGTTTGGCAAAAATCCGAGGTTGAATATAAACTCTCCCAATCTCTGTCTGGCTAATGACTACACATGCATGTGGTAGGTCCTTGACAGCATGAAGAACAAGCTTGTAGAGACTGGGGAGAATTCTGTTTTGGAAAGACTTGTCTACTCCTGTTGAGATTTGTTTGTTGCAACTTTGACTTTGTTCCCCTACCTGAACACAGCACGGGAATCAGAAAGCTAAAGCTTACTGGCTTGAGGTTAGGAATCTGAACCCTGGGATGACTGAGCAACTAGGAACTTAAAGAGGGATGACAAAAGAAAGAGAATCCCAGACAGAGGAATCTCCAGAATCTTCGTATAAATTCTACTCAAATGCCTGGCTGAACACTAAACTATGCAAACTCAGAGAAGCCAGGCTAGAAAATGAGCTGCAGGAATCTGAAAACCTTGAGCAACGGCATCATTATTGATCACTGTGGGTAGAGAAATTTCACATTTGTAATTCAGTCCAGGTATCTGCCCACTAGAATAAAAATTCAACAGTTCACAGAAGGGAAAAAAAAAAAAAAAAGAAACACCACAGAATCTATAGTCAAAAAACATATAAAATGTTTCATTTTAAACAAAAAATAATAGACATGTAAAGAAACAAGAAAATTCAGGGTGGAAAAAAGCAGTTAATAATAACTGATGCCGGTTGGGCTAGATCAGTGATGGCGAACCTATGACACGCGTGTCAGCACTGACACGTGTAGCCATTTCTGATGACACGCAGCCGCTGAGGCGGCCGCATGCCGAGGATGAAACATTTGCTGCTCCTGAGGATGAAACATTTGCGAAATAATGTTTTTTCCTCAAAGTGACACACTACCCGAGTTATGCTCAGTTTTTTGGTGAAGTTTGACACACCAAGCTCAAAAGGTTGCCCATCACTGGGCTAGATAATACATTTAGCCAATAAACACTTCAAAATAACTATTATTAATATACTAAAAAAAGATAGGAAATTGCATTTTAAAAACTAAAAGACAATATGAGATTAATTAGTAAACAGGAACTCAATAAAAAAAATTAAAGCTATTAAAGAATAGAAAAATACAGCCCTGGCCCAGTGGCACAGTTGCCTGGAGTGTCGTCCCATACACCAAAAGGTTATGGGTTTGATTCCCCATCTGGGTGCATACTGGAGGCAATTGACCTATGTTTCTCTCTCTCTCTCTCTCTCTCTCTCTCCCTTTCCCCCTTCATCTCTCTCTAAAATATAATAGAAATTATTTTTAAATATATTTTCTTGATTTTTTACAGAGAGGAAGGGAGAGGGATAGAGAGTTAGAAACATCGATGAGAGGGAAACATCGATCAGCTGCCTCCTGCACACCCCCTACTGGGGATGTGCCTGCAACCAAGGTACCTGCCCTTGACCGGAATCGAACCTGGGACCTTTCAGTCCCCAGGCCGATGCTCTATCCACTGAGCCAAACCAGTCAGGGCTAGAAATTATTTATAAAAATCATATCCTCAGGTGAGGATAAAAAAATATTTTTAAAGAATTGAAAAATCTAGAGGTTAAAATTAAATAACTGAAAACTTTACTAGAGGGTTCAATGGAAGACTTAATATGACAGAATACCTTGAAGCAAGGTAAATAAAAATACATAAAACTTTAAAAAAGAGGAAAAATGAATAAAAATCAAGTGTGCCACAGACACCTGTAAACAATATCTAACCATTTAAAATGTATGTAATTGTATTAGCAGAGAAGGGAAATTGAAAAAAAAAATCAATGAAATAATGGCTGAAATAATTCACAAATTTAGTGAAAAATATTAACTTGTAATTTTGAGAAGCTCAATGAACCCCAAGTAAGATAAACATAAGGACACAAAGGCACAGCTTAAGCCAGAAGAGATCTTGAAAACAGCAACAGAAAAATAACAGTGCATACCATTGTATTGCATTAACGATACAATTAACAGCTGGCTTTTCAGCAGAAACAATATCTCCAGAAGATATTAAAAAAATACATTCAAATATTTTTTTATAAAAAAGCCAAGTAAGATCATTGTGCCATTGAATTTAACATTTAAAAATGAAAATGATATATATTTTCAGCTAGTCAAAATCTGACAGGATGTGTTGATATCATACAACAGAAAATATTTTTAAAAGTCATAAGCAAAAGAAAAATGACACCAGTGTAACTCAGATATAAAGGAATTTATAAATATGTGAATATATATAAAAGGAAAAATGTATATATATATATATATATCCTATCTAAATAAAGAGGGAATATGGTAATTGACCATCACTCTGTCACAAAGATGGCTGCACCCACAGCTGAGGCCAAGTTCCCATAAGGAGCCTTAACGAGCAATCAGCAGGGACCTGAGGCTACACCCTCCCCCGCCCCCAAGGGACTTGACAGAGGACCTCAGGCTGCCCCCCCCCCCGCCCTGGCGTCAGGCTGGAGGACCTCAGGCCGTGCCCCCCACCCCAGTGCCAGGCCAGGGGACCTGAGGCCATGCCCCCCGCCTGGCGGGGCTTGACGGGGGACCTCAAGGTGCACTTCCCGTCCTGGTACTGGGCTAGGGGACCTCAGGCTGCTCCCCCCGCCCCAGCACCAGGCCGGGAGACCTCAGGATGTGCCCTCCCACCAGGTGGGTCTTGACAGAGGACTTCAGGCCACACCCCCCACCCCAGCACCAGGCCGGGGGACCTCAGACTGCACCCCACCCGGTGGGGCTTGATGGAGGACTTCAGGCCGCGCCCCCCATCCCAGCACCGGGCCAGGGGACCTGAGGCTGTGCCCCCCTGCCTGGCTGGGCTTGACAGGGGACCTCAGGCCGTGCCCCCCACCCAGCGGGGCTTGACAGGGGACCTCAAGGTGCACCCCCAGTGCTGGGTCAGGAGAATTCAGGCTGCGCCCCCCACGCAGCAGGGCTTGATGGGGGACCTGAGGCTGCACCCCCCTGCTGCAGAACTTGAGGCTGTGCCCCCCTCCCAGTGCTGGGCCAGGGGACCTGAGGCTGCGCCCCCCCACCTGGCAGGTCTTGATGGAGGACCTCAGGCCATGTCCCCCACCTACTGGGGCTTGACGGGGAACCTCAAGGCACTCCCCTGCCCTGGTATGGGCTGGGGGACCTCAGGCCACGCCCCCCATCCTGGCGCCGGGCCAGAGGAACTGAGGCTATGCCCCCTGCCCAGCGGGGCTTCACAAGGGTGGGACTGGCCGGGTCTGGATCTAGCCCAATGCGGGGTAGCCAGGTGGGTCTGGGTCTCATGCGATTTTGAGGTGCATGTGGGTGGGAGGGGACTTGACTCTGGGTCCCGTGGTGGGCCCCAGACTCTGACAGGAGGAAGGTTTTCATACACATTTTACTAATTTTCTTTCATCTCTGACACTTCTATTATAGAGAAAGGGCAAATAGCAATATTAAATTATTTTCTCTAATTAATCCCCTTTTAATGTGCACGAATTTCATGCACCAGGCCCCCCCCCCCCCCCCACACACACACAATTGCTTAAATGATAAAGGTCATTGTTGTTTTGGTTTTTAAAGCTCATCATGATTCTCCTCAATGTATTTTCCCCAATATTACCTCAAAATATTCTATTAAGATAAACAAATCATGTCAAAAATATATTTGATGCATTCTTGCCCTATGTTTCTGCCCTATGGGAAATGTTACAGGTTGTCAGACTACATCCAGTATCCCTAGCATATGCCCACACGGGATTTCATGTTTTTACAGGGCACTCACCATGGTTGCCTACCTAGGGTCCATGTTTTTCCTTTTCCTCACTACTAGGACTCTGATGCTCCCTAATACAGAATTTTACTCATTTAAAAATATGTCACTCAGTTTTGGCAAAGAAGTGAGGTTTCTACAATCAGGCCTTTCATGAAAGCTATTGCTTTTTGTTTTCTTAACAGAAACACAGACTGGACTTGGAGACCTGTGCTTTTTCTCCTTTTCTTTTAAGCAAACACTTTAATAGCACTCACTATGTACCTGTCATGATTCAAAATGCTTTCATGCCTACAAGAAATCTGTTATAATTATTAACCTCATGTTACTAACTTTGAAGCAGAGAGCCTAAATAACTTACGTGACCCTTGCCCTTTGCTCTGATCCACCCTCCTTCATGGAGTAAGGTACATCTCTAGAAATGCCACAGCTATCTTATAAATAGGAGCATAAAATGTACATACTTAACATTGCAAAGCAGAAAGATAAGCTGCTCTGGACTGGTAGTGTTGTGGTTCTATATGCCATGTACAGAACTCTGGACCTAATATGTGTTCATAAGTCATTTCTTTTTGTCTATCTACCAGTAAACAGCAGGACATGAGTAGCAATTTCACTTTTTAAAAAAATCTTTATTGTTGAAAGTATTACATATGTCCTCTTTTTCCCCATTGACCCCTTCTACCTCGCCCCCACCCCAGCTCCAGGCCTTCACCACCCTATTGTCAGTGTCCATGGGTTATGCATAGATGCACACAAGTTCTTTGGTTCATCACTTCCCACCCACCCATCTTCCCCCACCTTCACTTTTTGAACTCAGCAAGCTCTAGTTCACTTTTATCTAACAGATCTTTCTTTAGCCTAATGCTTTTCTTTCTCCTTTTACTATAGGCAGATTGAAGAAGGTAAGCATCTTCAACATGTTGCCTGGTTGAGTTCATTCAACAAATAAGCTATTTTCCATGTTAACACAGGTGACAGAGTATCTAAACATTCTACTACCTCATAACAAGTGCCCCCATTCTTCCATACTACAATATATAATATTTTTCTTACTTTTAAAGCTCCCACTGACAGCCTTTTGGAGGGTTATGAGGCTTCTACCAATAGTCTTTCTCTTTGCAGTTTTTATTAACACTCACTTCAAACTCTTACCATTCGCAACAGCATGGATGGACATGGAGAGCATTATGCTAAGTGAAATAAGACAGTTGGAGAAAAATAAATATCACATGATCTCACTCATTTCTGGAATATAATCAACAACATAAAATGATGAACAAAAAGAGATCCAGAGACAGAGAAGCACGGGACAGTCAAACTTCAGAGGGAAGGTGGGGGGCGGGAGCGGATAAGAGATCAACCAAAGGATTTGTATGCATGCATATAAGCATAACCAATGGACACAGACACCAGGGGGGTGAGAGCACGTGCTGGGGGGTGGGAGTGGCCGGGGAGAGGTCAATGGGGGGAAAAGGAGACATAGGTAATACTGTCAACAATAAAGAATTTTTAAAGAGTAAGATCTAGAAAATTAAAAAAAAATTTTTTCAAGACTCCTTTTACCCACTTGCCACTCATTCTCCAAAGATGCACACACACATATATATATATACACACACATATGTGTGTGTGTGTGTGTGTGTGTGTGTGTGTGTATTTGCTAGCACCCAACTAATAGGTACCAAAGTCTACTCAAACAATCTCAAAATCTAGTAGCTTAAACAACATTAAGTCTAATTTCACTTACAAACCTGCGTTTGGTCAGGCTTTACCAGGGACAGCACATCCCTGCTCCAACCAGTTTTGAAGACTGAGAGTTGAATTATCTGAAGACTTGTTCACTCAAATAGATGTTGACACTAATTACTGACTGAGACTTTAGCTAGACAAGGGCTGGAGCTAGAACACCCACACATAGCCAATCCATGTGGTTGCCTGCGTTCTACGCAGCGTGGTAGCTCTTTTCAAGATCAAGCATCCCAAGAGGATGAGGCAGAAGCTTGATTTTTTATAATTTAGTCATGGAAGTAGCATTGTGTCTCATTTGCCATAGTTGAACCCACCATATTCAAGAGAAGAAAACATATCATCTACCTCTCAATTGTAAAAAGATCTTCTGAAGTAAAATATGTTGGTGTGACCACCTTTGTAAATTATAATCTGTCACAATACCACTTCTTTAATGTGAGAAAAATAAATTCCTACTTGATTAAGCCATTATAGCTAAATTCCTGGGTAGGTTTTTGTTTCTATGTTTCCCCTACTTGACTGTAAATCCCAGTAGGGGAGAGAGTCTTTCTTTGTGTTCCCTGTCCTGTTCACACTGGCTGTTAGTTTTAATAAGAATTAGTTGAAATGAATAAATGGATATACCGTGAGGCAGTGAAAAAGAGAGCTGAGAGGTTTGGGAGTTAAGCAGTGCCTTTCATTGAGGACTAGTATGAAGTTCTGTGCTGTGTTACCGTCTCACAGTGGCATCACAGTGACTTACACACAGAGCCTCGTGGACTGAACAAACTGAGCCTTGAAAGTGAGCCTGGCTCTTAGAATGCTCAGGTGTTACACATAGTGCGTGTGTGTGTGTGTGTGTGTGTGTGTGTGTGTGTAGACTCTGAAAATAACTCAAAAAAATGAATACATTTCCTTGACAATAACTTTCAAGGACATTTTATTGGCAAGCTCAGCCTGCTCTACAATTTCCTAATGAAAGCAATTTTTAAGTAACCCTGAACTTGTACAGTAGAGCTAATTGGAAGAGCTAAGAATGTTTAAAATTCAAGTGGTATGGCATAAAATGTTTGAATTTTGCATAACAGACCACAAAAAAACAATGTTAATGTTGAAACCTCTGAAATAATATGCCCAGAAAGCATTATGGGTGTACCAGTTAATAATGCGGATTCTGTAATCAAAGAAAACATGATAATTTCAAGAGAAACATCAAAAGTGCTTTATTCAAAGTAATGTCCATCGCTAGCTATACATTTTTCCCATCTTTCAGGTAATTTGTGGATACTGTCCCAATTGAACTTTTCTTGTTTTAAGGCAAACTATTCAGAGACTCAATTTTCCACTTCTTCGTATGTTTTGAAGTGCTGCTCAGAAAGTGTGTGTGCCATAGATCGGAACAAGTCGTAATCTGAAGGAGCAAGGTCTGGTGAATACAGCGGGTGGGTTAATACTTCCCATGTAAGATCTTTAAATGTGTCTTTAACTGGTTTTGAAGTGGGTGATGTTGTGTTATCATGAAGAAAAATTACTTTGCCATGTCTTCTGGCACATTCTGGTCATTTTACGATCAAAGCATAGTTCAAATTGATTATTTGTTGTCGGTAGTGATCAGTAATAATGGTTTCACCTGGTTTTAGAAGCTCATAATACACCATACCTTCCGGATCCCACCAAACACAGAGCATTGCCTTCTTTGTGAAGTGATTTGGCCTTGCAGTCGATGTTGATGGTTGACCTGGATCAACCCATGATTTTGTGCATTTGGGATTCTCAAAATAAATCCACTTTTCATCGCCAGTCACAATTCGATGCAAAAAAGACTTTCTTTTGTGCCGTTGAAGCAACATTTTACTGATGACTTTTCAGTTTTCTATTTGTCTTTTGTTCAGTTGATGTGGCACCCATTTTCCTTCCTTTCAAATCTTTACCATTGCTTGTAAAAGATTGGAAATTGTTTGCTGAGCAACGTTTAATCTTTCTGCAAGTTGTTTTTGAGTTTGACATGCATCTTCATCCAATAATGCTTGTAATTGTTGGTCTTCAAACTTTTTCAGTTGACCTGGATGTCCTTTGTCTTTCACATCGAAATCATCACTTTTAAAGCATTTAAACCAGTGTCCACAAGTTTCTTGAGATGGAGCATGTTCACCATAAGCTTCCCGAAGTATACGATAACTTTCAGCAGCACTTTTCTTCAAAATAAAGTAATGAATTAAAACTTCACACAAATGCTCTTATTTTTGGCACAGAATTCGACATTTTTAAGCATAAAAATATTTATGATATTAACACCTTCAGAAAATTTGACATATGAACTTTTGAAGCTTGTTGTCAATACAAAAAAATAGCACACATATCAAATCGCATATATATCAACATATGTGTAACTCCATCTATTGAAAAACTCCGCATTATTAACCGGTACACCTGTAAATAAAGAAAACATAAGCAGTATTTTAATTAGTCATTTATATTCATTAGAAGTAAGACCATAATATGATTATTAGATATATTGTATAAAGTAGTTTTGCTATGATTTCATGCATTGGACAGCATGATATTTACACTCATGTTTCTTCCAAATCATAAATTCAACGATGAAAAAGAGGGAGTCTCAGAAAAAAATTGAAATTTTTTTCTTTCCTTATGACATATGCGATTACCTCACCCTCTAAGGAATGTATGCTGTAAATACTGGATTTATAGCAACACCTCAGATAATTACACAGTTTTAGTGGTATTGAGCAGAGAAAGAATTGCTGACTGTCCACACAATGCCCTCTTTTATTCAGTATTAGTCTCAGAAGAATGTGACGATATAGGTTAACTATGTTTATGTTGTCCTTAAGGAGAAGAAAGTTTATATATATTTTAGAGGGCAATATTCTTTTAACAAGCTGAACCAACTTACAGGGGAAAAAATAAAGCCTTATAAAAATTGGAATAAATGTCTTCAAACCAATATGGTTTTTTTTAAATGTTTTATATGGTACATTCATTTTTGTCTCACCATCGCATAACTATATCTACAAATAGTTGAGGTCAAACTCTCTCAAGGGTAAAAGCATACAGCTTAATGTTTCTGTTGGGTTTAGTGGAGCTCAAAGAGCATCTGGATTTGTTGGTCATGGCATTCCCTCTTAAACCCTCAAGAGTCTGTTTGAGACCAGTTATAACAGAACAATTTAACGTTATAACAGAACAATTCAACGTTATAACAGAACAATTCAACAATTCAGGGTATCCTTTTCCATGTAAAAACATCTGTTTACATGGTTTATGTCTGAGTGAATATGAACATGTTATCATTTACTGAAAAAAAATGACATGATGGTATATAGCTTTTGTATCTAGTAATCTTTATTCTACTTTTATGTTTCAATGCTTTAATAAATTATAGGATATGGTCTAATTCTCTTGGCTATGAATTATTTCTAGTAGAAAATAGTCAATCAGAAAACAGATTTCAAAACCAATCTTTACAAAAAATTTTTGTGAAAACAGTATGTGTTATTTATATTTAGGGTTATCAAAAATGTAAAGGGAAAAACATCATCAGGAATATGATTGTTACATCTACTCGTGTATAGATCTTTGTAAAATTCAAATGGAGAAAGTAAATTATAAGATAATAACTTGTAAGATAGATATATTTCCCTTTATTCAAAGGTTGTGCTACACTACTAAACAAACATAATATCAACCAATAGAGTAGCTTATAGAAGAGAGAGATGCAGTCAATTTCTTTTTTGTTACCTCATCAGATATCTACTACTCCTTCTTCTATTCTGTAAATTCAGGGTTTGACATTTGCAAAGTTGATGTATATAAGAGAAAGGAAACAGAAAAGGAATGGAAAGCATTTACTTCACTTACACAGCTCTAGAGTTACAGCATTAGCAATTTCTGTTTTTAAAGTTACCTATGCCTCAGAAACCAGCAAGTCAGCGTTATTACATTCTGGAGGCCAAATTATTTTGTGTAATCAGAATGAAAAAACAGTGGAATAAATCTTAAACTAATAATCATACTAAAACCATAAATTCCTCTTCACTTGAAGGTACTATAAATACCATGTCTACATAAACTAGAAGAATGCAATTGACAAGATGAAGCAATTCTGCTCCTGGAAAGTTTTTTGTGTGTTCTTGGGGAATTCTCTAACCCTGAAGACATCTGGCCTACAATTCCCTTGTGCTGGGTGCAAGAATTGCAGTTGTCAAGTGAAATACAAGGGGCAAGTGAAGCTGTGGCAAGAATGGAAGGGATGGGAGTGAGGAGACAAGTTTATTACATTCTAGCCTTATGATCAACTCTGGATTCCCAGCAATCTTTTGTTAGTTTGAAAAACCTTTGCCTGGGCTGGCATACTCAGTGGTTAGAGCATAGGCCTGCACACAGAGGGATCGTGGATTCGATTCCTGATCAAAGGCATGTTCCTTGGTTGTGGTTTTGCTCCCAGACCTGGGTCAGAGTGCCTGTGGGAGGCAACCAGTCGATGTGTCTCTCTCACATCAATGTTTCTCTTTCTCACATATCTCTCTCTCTCTCTCTCTCTCTCTCTCTCTCTCTCTCTCTCTCTCTCCCTCTTTCTTTCTCTCTCTTTCCTCCCCTCCCTCCCTTCTACTCTCTGAAGAGCAATGAAAAAAATATCCTCAGGTGAGAACTAACAAATAAAACAAAACAAAAAAAGAAAATTTTCGATTTAAGAAATTACTAATTTCTTTTATTAATTTTATTTTACTTAAATCACATTTTTAGTAGCAAGCAGTAAAGACAGAATTTAGAGAGATTAGATTGAGTTTGTATTTCACATACATTAAATATTTTTATTATTTTGTGATATATTTTGTCTCATTGTTATTGCTAGAGTCTGGATGTGTCGTCCCAAATTCACATATTGGTGCCCTATGCCCATGTGATAGTATTAGAACATGGGGCTTTTGGGGATATGATTAGGCCATGAGGTGAAGGCCACAAGAATGGGATTAGTGTCTTTAGAAAAGAGACTCCACAGAGCTCCCTACCTCCCTCCCTTTGATGCTTAAGAGTGCCCTCACTTGACCCTGCCGGCACCCTGATTTGAGACATCCAGTCTCCAGAACTGTGAGCAATAAATCACTGTTGTATATAAGCCTCCTAGGCCACATGATGGTGTTATAGCAGCCTGTACAGACTAAGACAGTTATAAGTATGAACAAAATAATTCTGAACTTTTGAATATGAAATTGGGGACATAAACTCCAATTGGTCATTACTGCATGTAAGATTTTTGTTGCCTTCAGTGTATAAATGACACACTTCCTCATTTATGGTCAAATGCTGCCTTTTGCTCCCAACTCTTGTCTACAACAATTTACCTTAATATAATTACTTAAAAGATACACCCACGTGCTGCATAACGATGTTTTTAGTCAAAGACAAATAGCACAGACAACAGTGGTCCCATAAGATGATAACGGAAGTGAAAAACTACTATTGCCTAGTGACTTCCCAACCACCCTCTTCACCATAGCACAAGGCATTGCTGGACCTGCGGGCTCATTCTATGGACAGCAACGCCGAAGGTCAGAAAGGCCTGCAGGCGCTCACCTGGCCCCGGGGCTTCCACAGACGCCTCTCCTTTACAAACCAGTGTGGACTGGACGGAGCCGTGTGGTTATTGAGGCTGCAAGACGCCCTTCCAGGACAACCATTAGGAAACTTGGAAGAAAAGGTATTTATTACTTACAGACCTGCAGCTTTCTCGGGCAGCCAGAGCGCAGAGCGAGGTGGTGAGTAGAGCTGACCTGGGCGCACGTGGGCCTGGGCTTCTGCTTCTATTGAGGCCGTGGTGGGGGTGGGCCTAGCGTTTCCTGCTCGCTCTTCATTGGTGAATTTAGAACCTGAGAGCGGGAATTTAAAGTGTGGGAAGAGAAAAGAACAAGTAGCCCAAATGGTCAGTTATCCCCCCTAACCAAGGTCTCTGACATAAAGGCGCCTCAGTGGGGGAAGGCGGCGGCGGGGGTTCCCAGTCCTGAGCTGGGTGCAGGGTACTCCAGACAGCCCGCTTGGACGAGGATGCCTGCCTGCCAGTCAGAGCTTAAATCAGGCACTTGCACCACAAAAAGAAAAGCGGACCTTCAGGGCTCACGCACAGTTCCTCAGGGGTTTGTCGTGATGCTGGTGTAAACAAACTTCCTGCGCTGCCACGCACCATTACAGCAGTGGGCTGGACCAGCTGGGTGTGTGTGCGTGCAAGGCAATTTTCTCAGAACATAACACCATCATTGAGTGGCGCATGATGGTAATTAATGTCTTTTAAAAATAAAATTCCTGAATTATAAGTGAACTGGAGTGACTTTTAAGTTGGGGATAGATCCCAATCGATTATTCTGGATTGATGCCTCATCAATTTAGGGTTTCCGAGCAAACATCAATTTTTAAATATGGTCCCTAGGGATAAAGCTTTCGCCAAAGAGAATAGCCTAAATGTCTGTCTTCCTTTTATCTTTTGGATTAGCCAGGGAAAAAGAAGGTATCATGGTGAAGTGATATGCAAGTGAAGTTCATTGCCAGGATCAGTAATAACTATTTTCTGAGAGCTATCTAGCAAAAAAGTGAGGTGGTGCAATTCACTGGGATTTAAGTTTCTGTTGAAAAATAAATAAAACTTTTTCCCCAATGTATTTCCCTTATTCTGAGTCCTACTTTCATAGACCGTGATCAAAATTGCAAGTTTGGCATCTCAAGTCTCTGTGGCTATAACAGTTTTTTTCCCAGCTAGTAACAGATTCATTTCTGCTAAAATTCTATTACTCTAAGCAATTTCTCTCAAGGATTGTAACAGTTCTTCTGAAAACAGATCAGCAGCTTTCAGTATAATCTTACTTCATCTAACTGGAACAGGTCCACTTCTGGTAAATCCTGCAACTGAATGTGACAGGAATAGAAAATTCTATTTCAGTACCTTGCAGAGTATGATAAAAGGCACTTGGAAGGTGCTTTGGATTGTTTTTGTTTCGTTTCGTTTTCAGTCCTTCTCTTAGAATTAGCTTTTGTTCTATTTTATTTTTAAGTGATGCTTTAACAGCTTTTATATTTTAAGCAGAAATAAAATTAAAAACATAAAAGCGGGTTCTCTTTCAAATGTTTACTGAACAAATAGGCCCTTTGGAAGTATTTTGAAATTATGACATTAACATGGGTTCAGAAATAAACTGCTCTGTGCTACACTAAGCTATACTCATTCACAAATTATAAACACGGATGTACAACCTCAAAGGCTGATATTGCAGATACTAAATTTGAAAAAAAAATTAACTTGGAATGTATATTTGAGAAAGAGGGGTGGGTAGAAAGAAAACAAAAAGGGGGAAAGAGAGAGGCAGCAGAGAAGAGATAGAGGAGCTAAAATCATTTCAACTGTATTTACTTTAACAATCTACAATAGCTTAATGAAATTATTTAAAGCTTAATTTGGTCAAGAAAGTTAATGTAAATAAAGTTCAGCTGAGAGTTTGACCTAAATGAAAAAAAAAATCACATGAAGGACATTTATCCCTTAAGGTAGTTAAATTGCAGGTTGGTATTAATTATCACTTATAAGGCATCTAAATGATTGTCCATGGCTATAGAGGCAGGTCTGTAGCAATTTTTTTAAAAAAGAAACATATAGGAATCTAACATCTAAAGTTCCTGTTGATTGAAATATATATCAATTTTCTAAAATTCTTTAAAATGTTCCATTTTTGAAAAAAATTATCTGTGGTTGTATTCAAAATAGTTCATTAGAGTGTTCACGTACTCTTTGCAGGGATTACAGAGCAGCAGATATCCAGGTCTATGGGGAGGCTTTTTGTGCCTTTTCCTATCTCCCTTCATCTCTTCCTTTTCCTCTTTTTCCCCTTTGTCTGTGTTCTCCTCCACCTCTTCCCCCTCCCCCTTCTCCTCCTCATAACAGCTACCATTTAGTTAGTACTTTGTAGCCTTGCTAATGTCCCTGCCAATGCTGAGTATTAGCATGTGATATCTGGGCCCATCTCCAAAGCTATCCTACATTGTGACTTTTATTACCTATATTTATAAGCAAGGACATTGAGACTCAGTTTGGTGAGCAGTTAACTCCAGTGCTTTGTCTTTATGCCCCACGTTGCATTGCAGTAAATCCTCACTTACCATCATCCACAGGTTCTGTGACTTTAAAGGAAACAGGTGTATAGCAGAACCAATTTCACTGTAGGCTAATTCGTATAAACAAGAATTAAGTTCCTAAGGCATCTATCTCATCAAGATGATAACAAAATTATGTTGAATGAAATGATGTCATTCAGGGATGTTCGATAATTTGCAACTGGAGTGAATAGATGCAAAGAGGTCAATACACTGAGTGCCAAAAAAACCCCAAATATTTATTTTTTTTTAATTTAATTTTGAAAGCTAGAGCTTAGGTTACTTAGTACAAGAGCTATATAAGGTAAGAGGAGAGAGAAGTATAGGATGTTCTCACACTTGTCAACAATATGGAGCTTTAAAAATCAGGGCTGGAAAATATTATTTTGAACTCTGCAGACTACTTAAGAATTGTGTTTTAACTATTTTAACTAGCATAAAAGAGGGTGAATAAGAACCACAGCAGTTTGAAAGACTAACCAAAAGTGTATCCTTTTTATTAGAATACTTGTACTATATTAATAAACAATATTTTATACTAATTATCTCCACACTGCTTGAAGTTAAAATTAAAAATGAACCATCTGAGAATCTGAGGATATTTAAACAATCAAGCTGAATAATTTTGCTTCCAAATTAGGAGTTTTGAAATATGCATATTAGAACATTAGTTTCACAATCTGTAAAATTAAAGGGGCTTTTAATAATTATGAATATACTAGAGGCCCAATGCACGAAAATCGTGCAAGAGTAGGCCTTCCTTCCCCCAACTGCTGGCACCAGGTTCCCTCTGGCACACGGGACCTGGGCTTCCCTGCGGCTGCTGGCACACACCTGAGACCCGGGCTTGCCTGTGGCCCAGCTTCATCGGGAAGGTCGTCCAGAAGGACATCTGGTCTGATTAGCATATTACCCTTTTATTATTATAGATATATTTCAGTTGTCTTTAAAAATCTTTTAAGGCTACTTGCAAAAATGTTAGCTTCCCAAAACTTTAATATCATAAAAATAGGCAACCTACAATATGTAGCAAAACTATTTAAAGAGGCAATATATGGCCAATTAAACAAAGTAGTCATAAAATAATAATCTAGGAATGAAAGAATTATTGGGGCTATGGAAGTTGACTGCTTTTTATTGTTTGTTAAAGGACAGCTCAGCCTGGGAGTGGGAGAAAGGTATCAGAGTGTACTTCAGAGAGAAACAAAACTTTGTCTATAAGATGTGGTCTAGATGAGTCTGATTTTGTATCTTCTTCCAAACCTGTATCATTTCTGAGTCAATATAGGTATTGGTGGGATCAATAATAGATTTTATAATATTCATTCATAATATCCTTTCATCTATTTGTACTATAACTTCCTTAATCAGCCATCTATTACTGGACTGTTAATTTCTTCCTTTCTCTGTAATTATAGATATGGCTGGGTGATATTTATACATATGAGGCTCTTGTTTTCATTTGGTTGGTATGGGACACTTACCTCATTTACCTAAATAAATCCTCAATTTCAGCTCTGAACTTAAATATCACTTTCTTAGGATGCCTTCCCAGAGCCTCTACATCATTCAACATGTGTGCTGCAAGAATTTGTAAAATATGCAACACCTGAGTATTTAGTCAAGGGTACTGACTTCTTTTCCCTTATGGTCAAATAAAAAAAAAATGACAACAGTCAACACAGTAATGGCCATCCCGTGGGAATGAATCAAAATTATACCTATTTTTTGTTGTACCACAGAATTTTAGAAATTAGTTTATGTGTGCCATAAGAAAAAAAAAAGTTGAAAATTGCTGCTCTAGACCATAGTTTATTCTCTCTTTTATTCTATCTCAGCATGCTATATTCCACAGCATGTATTTTGCTACAAAATTCTTCAAGTATTTAATTTTAATTGTTTTTCCTTTTCTCACCAAAATGTACTATGCATAAGGTCAAGGATGTTGTTGGATTGCTTAATATGTTATCCATGACACAGTGATCACCACATAACATATATTCAATAAATATCAGTTTAATCAATGAACAAATTTGCTTTTCTACAATTTCTAACCCAACTGAGATTTTCTTTATGATGCTTTCTTTAATTTTTAATCTATTTAAGAAGTACCATTTTATCTACGGAAATATCATGTGTGTTAAATTAATTTGTATGAGCTCTTTGTTTAGTAGGAAAATTGACTTGTTGAAATGCTCAGTACAAAATACTTTCTTATATGTTATTTCATGTTGTAAAAGGTTGTGGAAAATTAATTGGTCAGATGTGTAGAAATCTGTGGTTGATAGCTAATACGTTTGACATCACAATGTAGAGATGTGGTCTAGATGAGTATGATTTCGTATCTTCAAACCTGTAAATGGTCAAACTAAGAAGCACAGTGGTATTAAGTATCAATAGCAATAGAGATTTGCTTTTAATAAACCAGATTAGCGTCAGTGAATAATCGTGATAGGAGAGTAATCGAAGGGCAAAGTCAAGCAAATACATTGTAAATAAAGCTATAGGGATGAGATAAATAACACAATCAAAAAATGGGCAACGGACCTAAATAGATACTTTTTGAAAGAGGACATAAGGAAGGCCAAGAGATATATGAAAACATGCTCAAAGTCACTAATCATCTGAGAGATGCAAATCAAAACAACAATGTGGTACCATCTCACACCTGTCAGAATGGCTATCATCAACAAATCAACAAACGACAAGTGCTGGTGAGGATGTGGAGAAAAAGGAACCCTCGTGCACTGCTGGTGGGAATGCAGACTGGTGCAGCCGCTGTGGAGAACAGTTTGGAGTTTCCTCCACAAACTAAAATTGGAACTCCCATTTGACCCAGTGATCCCACATCTAGGAATATATCCCAAGAAACTAGAAACACCAATCAGAAAGGATATAGGCACCCCTATGTTCATAGTGGTACAATTCACCCTAGCTAAGATTTGGAAACAGCCTAAGTGCCTATCAGCAGATGAGTGGATTAAAAAAACTGTGGTACACCTATACAATGGAATACTATGCTGCGGTAAAAAAGAAGGAATTCTTACCATTTGCAACATCATGGATGGAACTGGAGAGCATTATGATAAGTGAAATAAGCCAGTCAGAGAAAGATAAATATCACTCATTTGTGGAATATAATGAACAACATAAACTGATGAACAAAAACAGATCCAGAGACAGAGAAGCATCGATCAGACCGTCAAACCTGAGAGGGAAGGTAGGAGAGGGTGGGGGTAAGAGGGAGAGATCAACCAAAGGACTTGTATGCATGCATATAAGCCTAATCAATGGACACAGACACCAGGGGGGGGTGAGGGCATGAGTGGGGAGGGGGGGGCTGGGGGAGATAAGGACACATATGTAATACCTTAATTAATAAAGAAAAATTTTTTTAAAGCTATAGGGATGAATAGACAAGCCTAGTGATGTGCTAAGTAATAGTAGAAATTTTTAGCTGTCTTCATTACTGCCTCTCAAGAAAAAATAACTCAGCCAACCCTATGTCAACAATGTTATTTATTCACCTCCCCTTTATCTGTTTGAAGCTTATATCATTTGAGGCAGGGGGAGCCTCTTAGGCTATAGACTAAAGTCATCATGCTTCAGCTAAAAGTTGTTTTTAGTCTTTACATAGAAAGTAATGTTTTAAAATCTGCACTAAAATAAGGACATATCTTCTTATATTGTCCACAGATTTAAATTTCCTCAGTTGCCACAAGCAGAGTACATATATCCTGAGTTAATTTTTTCTACATATTTCTTTGTAGCTTGGAGAAATCTGATTGGCTGAAGAAAAAATCGAATCAAATAAACTTTATAGGAATTGTCTATTTACACATTTATTTTCATCAATCAACTAAGCATCATATGAAGTGTATTTTACATTATGTGTGTGTGTCTTGCATGCAATATTTAAAAAAATGAACAAGACTCAGTCCCTGCTCTCAAAAGTTACAATTTAGTAAGGATGGGGAGAAAATAAATTTTCATTTTATACTTTGCTAAAAGCATACTAAGTCTTATATGTGATTGGTACCATTAGCAATATGTGAGCAAAGAGCTGGAGGATCTCTCAGAGTAAGATACATCTCTAAGGCTTTTGAGTATCAGGAAAAAATATTCATAGGAAGGAAACAAAATAGAAAATAAATGTATAGCTATGAGAAGCACTTTTAATTTAAATATATAGAATTTAGCAAAATAGTGCTTAAGTGGACGTTATGTAGAAAGAGAAACACAAAAAGTCAAAGGTGACCCCAGAGTTTCTAACCAAGGTAACCAGTGACATTCAGAAAAGTAGAGGAGGAATGAGAAGGACCTGTTTGATCCATAAGATAATTTCATTTGTTTTTTAATAATTAGTAGCTGAACCTACTTTATGTTAGCCATTGACCCTAGATCCTAGAATGCTATAAGTTAAAAATGAAAATCTAAAAAGTATGAGATGTGGTTCACATGGCATTGAGTTTTCATTGTCCATCAAGTCCTGGTAGAGATGTCCATATGGAATGTGAAATTAAAACCTTGAAACTGGGTATTATGGACTGAATGTTTGTGTTCCCCCAAATTCCTATATAAAGCCCTAATCCCTATCACACTGGGAGTTAATTAGGGTGTGATGATGTCAGGAGAATGGAGTCCATATGATAGAAATAATGCCCTGATAAGTTGAGGAAGAGAAACCAGAACTTTCTCTCTCTGCCATGTGAGAATACAGCCAGAAGAGAGATGTTTACAAGTCAGGAAGAAAGCCCTCACCACATCTGCCAGAACCTAGAACATGCAACTTCCCAGCCTCTGGAACTGTGAGAAATAAATACCTAATTTAAACCACCCAATCTATGGTATTTTGTTATAGCCACCCAAGAACACTAACACACTGGGTCTCAGAAGACTGGACATTAGCAATAGCTCAAATCCATGGATTTGGCCAAAGGATAAAGTTTTAGGGAATATCCATACTTAAGGAATCACAGAACAAAAGAGTGGAAAAATTTTTCATAAAGTTATTGAATATGCAGCAGGACTAGGAAGTGTGGAATCAAATAAGAAAAGGGGATAATGCTAAGAGTTCTTCAATTGTGCTATATCTTATTCCAGAAGCAAAGTACAAAGAAGCCTGAGAAAAGTACATACACTTTGAAAATGGTTGTGTTAAAAGGGAGTGGGAGAAGCAGAGGGATTCTAGCAGATATCAAAAGATTTTCTTTAATTCAACACATGTTGGCAGAGTATCTTCAAGTTGTTTTGCAAAGCACTGAAGTTTCAGGAACAGTGAAACAAGATAAACAATGATCTCCCCTTGTACAGGAGAAAGTGAAAATAAATAGACAGATAATTTTGAAAGTATAAATTGTAAAAGAAACACACAGGCTTTCCGATTCTTCTCCACTTATTTTTTCTTTAATTAGAAGTGTTGCAAGTCAAGGTGCCTAGAAAAGAGATTCTGAGTCTTTGAGTTCATGAGGGAGGACTTGGGGAAGGAAGCACTGTTGAGGGAGCATTATGTGAGAATGAAACCAACTTAGAACAACAAAGTAATGTTAAAAGCAAGAACAAATTTGGAGAACTTAAATCACTTGGTTTCAAGATGTATAAAGCAACAGTAATAAAAAAGATGGTATTAGTGAAAGGGTAAACATATAGATCAAGGGAATAGAATAGAGTCATAAAACATATCTGCATATATATATATAACCAGTTGCTTTTATTTTTTTTTTAATCTTTATTGTTGAAAGTATTTTATATGACTTCCCCCTCAACCCCCTTCGTCCAAGTTCTAAACAATTCAATTGAGGAAAGAAAAGCCTTCCAACATATGGTACTGGAACAACTAATATCTATGTCTACATGACAGAAAGTAAACATCAACATATATCAACATAGCACACAAAAATCAAATTAAAATGAATCTAAAAAAATAATAGTTAATAATATAAAACTTCTAGAGGAAAACATAATAGAAGGTATTTAATACTTTGGAGTAGAGAAAGATTTCCAAAATAGGACATGAAAAGCATGAGCCTTTAGAAAATGAACAGAATTTTCTCAAAATTCAAAGCTTTACCTCTTTGAAAGTCATCATTAAGAAAATGAAGAACTAAAGCTACAGAATGTGATATTATATTTGCAATATATATTTCTGATAAAATACTTGTATCCAACAAACATTCACACCTCAGTTAGAAGCCAATGATACTACAGGCAAAGATGTCACCCAATAAATACATGAATGTCAATAAATCAATAATAAGGTATACTATATCACTAAATACCAGGGGAATCCAAAATTAAAATGCAATAAGATACCACTTTACAGAAACTATAATGGGAAAAATGCAAAAGACTTACATTACCAAGTGTTGGCAAAGATATAAAATGACTACGGCAACATGATGTTTCCATGTGTTTGTGTGATATTGACCCAAGTTCAATAAGCAGTGGAGTATCTATGTTCCTCTTCAGGTATCGCCAGGAACTGAAGAGTACCCAAACTGAACGTAATCATTCAACAAATTGCACAGAAACTAAAGAATAGAGACTAAAATGTGACACACACACACACAGTAAGAGAGAGATAGGGTATTACATTACTAATAAGTATAATGTACATTTAATTTGCAGCCCTAGAAGAATATGAGAAACATGATTGTACAGATTCAATATTTGGATTGTTAAGAGATTTTTCTAAAATCAGTGAATGAGTTTGTCACAGATACAAGATGCACTGGAAAACCCAAGTTTTAAGAGTGACATTTCATAATGATGAAAGTGACAATCTGCCAAAAATGTACACCAATTCTAAATTGGTGTCTACCTAGTAACTCAGTCTCAAAATATATAAGGCAAAATTTTACAGAACTGAAAATATAAAAACATTTCTAAACACGAAGTGAGAAATTTCAACATACCTATATCAGTGATTGGTAGGACATGCAGACAAAAATAACAATTAGGAAGGATATAGGAAATTTGATATTAGGCTTAACAAGTTTGATCTAATTTATATATATAACTGCAGCATACAATTATAGAAACATTTAATAGAGCAGTTTCCTTTACCAATTTATGTAAAGCCAGTTATATTTGAGAAATGAATATTTTGGGCTTGTGGTTATTTTCTTGATACTTTGTTTTTACTTTCTGATGCCATACCAAACAAATATAGTAAATAAAATAAAATTTTAAATAAATTACAGGCTTAAAACTAGAAGGTTTTATTGGGAATAACGTTTGTTTTCTTGAGGGTACATGGATACCTTTCATTTTTAAATATTGGCTTCCTGATTGTTTTGACTACAGATTGGACTCATGTCTCAAATACCTTTCTTTCACCTATCTTTTAAAACTTTAATTTTCAGAAAAAAGTTCTTAATGCTAATATTCATATCAACTTTTATGTACCCAATAATACTGAACAATTATCTACATCAGGGGTAAAAACTACAGTGGGCAACCTATTTTTATAAATAAAGTCTTATTAGAACACAGCCACACCTCTTAATTTACATACTAGAGGCCTGATGCACAAAATTCACGCACAGGTAGTCTTGTTTAAGTCCATATGAAGAAAAACAGTCTAGGCCTGGCTGGCAATCAGGGCTGATTGGGGCCTTCAGGCTGCTGGCTGCCAGCTGGGGCCTTCCTTTGTTCTGCACCACCCCCTGGTGGTCAGGGCACATCATAGTGAGCGATTGAACTCCCGGTCTCCCGGTCGAACTCCTGAGGGGACACTTTGCATATTAGCCTTTTATATATATAGACTAGAGGCCCAGTTCACGAAATTTGTGCACGGAGGGGGGGAGGTTGTCCCTCATCCCAGCCTGCACCCTCTCCAATCTGGGACATCCCTCTCACAATCCAGGACTGCTGGCTCCAAACCGCTTGCCTGCCTCTGCCTGATTGCCCCTAACCGCTTTTGCCTGCCAGGCTGATCACCCCCTAACCACTACACTGCCAGCCTGATTGATGCCTAACTGCTCCCCAACCAGCCCAATTGCCCCTAACCACTCTCCTCTGCTGGCCCGGTCACCCCAAACTGCCCTCCCTGCTGGCCTGATCACCCACAACTGCCCTCTTCTGCAGACCTGGTCTCCCCAAACAGCCCTCCTCTGCCAGCCTGGTCACCCCTAACTGCCCTCCCTGCTGGCCTGATCACCCACAACTGCCATCCCCTGTATGCCTGGTCACCCCAACTGCCCTGCCTACAGACCTGGTACCCCCCAACTGTCCTCCTCTGCTGGCCCGGTCACCCCTAACTGCCCTCCCTGCTTTCCTGATCGCCCACAACTGCCCTCCCCTGCAGGCCTGGGTCCCCCCTAACTGCCCTCCCTTGCTGGCCTGATAGCCCACAACTGCTCTCCCCTGCAGGCCTGGTCCCCCCCAACTGCCCTTCCCTGCAGGCCTGGGTCCCCCCCAACTGCCCTCCATTGCTGGCCTGATGTCCCCCAACTGCCCTCCTCTGCTGGCCTGGTCACCCCCAACTGCCCACAACTGCCCTTCCCTGCAGGCCATCTTGTGGTGGCCATCTTGTGTCCACATGAGGGTAACCATCTTTGGCCACATGCGGGAGGCCATCTTGTATCTTGGAGTAACAGTCAATTTGCATATTACTCTTTTATTAGATAGGATTGTCTGCAGCAGCATTCATATTACAATGAAAGATCTGAGTAATTCTGATCAAGAACATAATGCCTACAAGCCTGAAATATTTACACCGTCCCTTTAAGAAAAAGTTTGCCAAACCCAGATCCCTGATCTGCATATTTGAACAAGCAGAGGCTAATTTGAAAAATTTAAACCATATGGCTGTCTTAAGTCTGTTATTTATGTTTAAAGATTTTTCAAAAGTTCAATTGCTGCATTGTACTGATTGTTCAAGTGTAAATCCTTCATATTAGAAATTGTTACATTCAAGGTCCTGGGAACTTATACTGTGATCTTTAATAAATGAGAACTAAATGTTGAAAATATTTTAATATAGTAAGAAAACAAATTGTATAAGTGTATAGAGTTATCCTATCTTTCTGTGCAAATTGGAAGTAATATTGGAGCAAGGGAATTTTGGGGTATCTGATTTAAATATTCAATTCACTCTCAGGGCTACCACACAATGAACTGAAGAAATAACATTTTTAAAGCAGATAGAAAATGACATGTTATCATTTATAACTGTCTTTCCTATTCCTCAGCATGCATTTTTTTTTCTATTTCATTTTAAAAAAAAAATCAAATGCAACTCAAACTCCCTGCACCTTATAGTTGTAACAAAAGAAATTGCAAAAAAAAAAAAGGGGGGGGGGTGGCTGGGAATGAATTCGCGTGGCTACACTTCTGGAAATAATCATGTTGCATGAGTCAGACCACAGGGAAAGACTGTTTTCCAGAATGCCATAGTACAACTCTACTGAAAAACCAAACCAACATAAAAAGTATTAAAAATTTAAAAAAAGATAAACATTAAAATTATTGCAGACTGTAGAAGTCAATGCTGTGTGGATGGTCTTCACTTATGGCTAGACATTGCATGGCCTGTTCTGAAGAGGGATGATTTTAAATGGGCAAAAAAAGATTGGCAGTAATTCCCGGAATTACCTTATGACAATTGTGTGATTTAAAGGGAGTCTTTCAATATTTAAGGCTACCTACTGCCTGTTCTTCAAAATGTGGAACTATACATTGTTTTTCAACTTAATCACATCTATCTATATACATTTTATGCTCCAGGCACTCTTTAATAATTTAAAACAATACTGTCCTAGAGATGCATATAGCTAATTTTTAACTCCAATATACCTATTTCCATTCCACATTTTGTTAGTTTGTTTGCTTTACCATCAGACAAATACATTAGCCAGGATAAAATAGATCTGGAAAACATGATTTTGAATTTACAGTTGAGGTTATAGGTACATTTCAGGATCTAAGCAATTTTATTTTATTGCTTCTCATTTCTCCAGTGATGACAATATATCTTTGTTGCACATTTATGTGTTTTTATAAATAATTATTTATAAATACAATATGTATAAAATTTAAGCAATGCATCAAGCATTGTTAGAACAATACATTTATTTTTCTTTACTAACCCCATGAGAAAAACAAAGTTCAAATTAAGGAAAAATACTGACAATTTGATATCTTAGGGGGAGAGGATATTAAG
The DNA here is from genome assembly GCF_951640355.1 of Cnephaeus nilssonii. Lineage (NCBI taxonomy): Eukaryota > Metazoa > Chordata > Mammalia > Chiroptera > Vespertilionidae > Cnephaeus > Cnephaeus nilssonii. The sequence continues at coordinate 62,058,183 of NC_137076.1, read as the reverse complement.
TTGCATAGAGTTTCTGCAGTCTTGTATAAGTCCATATGAAGAAAAACAGTCTATAGTTAAGGCTATCAAAAGATGAATAGATAGATAGAATAGAAAAGTGTAGATAGACAGAGGTACAGAAGTAGATAATACGACCACATACACACATTATATATATATATATACACAAACATGCACATATGTAGACACTATTGCACAAACTCAAGGCCACTTGGAATTTATGAATATGCTCAGTAATGAATGTTTATGTAAGGCCTTTGAAAATGTTATTGAGATAAATGAGATAAACACATTTAATAATAATTCTTTAGTGTTTTCCAGTTAATAGATTAGGTAAAACAAACGCCAACTACATAAACATATTGACAAATAATTATTCATTTTCATTATTTAAAATTTATTCTTTTATTAGTTTTTCAATAATAGGGCAGGTGATTATTGCTATTTTTCATTAAATTTGAGAATTACTGAAATACTCAGTAAAGACATTAATGATTTTTTCTTTAAAAATATAATAATTTCTATTATCTTTCAAGTCAAATATTTACTTTATTTCAAAATTGTGAACAAAAGACTAAAATAAGTTTAGGGACATGCCATTTTATCTTTGTAAAGTTTACAATATAATTAATTTTATAGCATTGTATTTCTTCTATACTAAAAAATCTATTAATTATAGTATTTTGCACATATATTGATATAATTAACAATCCATTGATTGCAAAATTTTTAGCTTTTAAAAATTATCATGTTTATAAATACAATATCAAAGAATTGTGGGAAAAACAGATCGATTCCATTCTAATAAAAGAGTAATATGCAAATTGACCATACCTCTGCTACACCCACAAGCCATGCCCACCAGCCAATCAGGAGCGAGTATACAAATTAACCCAACCAAGAGGGCTGTGGCCATGGAGTGAGCAGGAGGCTTGGGTTTCCCCGGCGATGGAGGAAGCTAAACTTCCTGACCTGCCCTGGCCTGTGCTCAAGGCTACAAAGTTTCAGTTATAGAAGACACATAAATCCCACATATCAGGTCCTCCGCTTGGGTTGCCAGGGGGCGTGGCCGGCCTGCAAACCACCACAGGCCCCCTTGCCTAGGCCGCCCCATGCCCCAAGGGAACCCACACCTGATCCGGGACACCCTTCAGGGGAAACCAGATGGTCTCTACCCATGCATCAGGCCTCTATCCTATCTAATCCTATCTAGTAAAAGAGTAATATGCAAATTGACTGTCACTCCAACACACAAGATGGCTGCCCCCATGTGGTCAAAGATGGCTGCCCCCATGTGGACACAAGATGGCCGCCCCCATGTGGACACAAGATGGCCGCCACAAGATGGCCAGCAGGGGAGGGCAGTTGGGGGTGACCGACCTGCAAGGAAGGGCAGTTGGGGGTGATCAAGCCTGCAGGGGAGGGCAGTTAGGGGTGACCAGGCAGGCAGAGGAGCGCAGTTGGGGGGGACCCAGGCCTGCAGGGGAGGGCAGTTGGGGGTGACCAGGCCTGCAGGGAAGGGCAGTTGGGGGGTACTCAGGCCTGCAGGGGAGGGCAGTTGGGGGGGACAAGGCCTGCAAGGGAAGGCAGTTAGGGGCAATCAGGCTGGCAGGGGAGTGGTTAGGCATCGATCAGGATTGCAGAGGAGTGGTTAGGGGGTGATCAGGCTGGCAGGCAGAAGCAGTTAGCAGCAATCAGGAAGGCAGGCAGGTGAGCAGTTGGGAGCCAGCAGTCCTGGATTGTGAGAGGGATGTTCGATTGCCAGTTTAGGCCTGATCCTACTGGGATTTTTTTTTTCTTGTACATTTTCCCCACAAGAAAAAAAAAAACATTTTTTTTTCTTGTATATTTTCCCCACTTTTCTCCCTTTGCAAATGCAAGGAATTTCTTAATAAATTTCTTATTTAGAATGACCAAGTCTTTGTCCCCTGTTTTTCATGTTGTGGTTTGTTTGTTTGTTTGTTTTGCAGTGTCTCCAGTAAGTGCATTCTTATATTACTTGTCCATTTGCTTTGCTAATGCTTAGGACAAGCTGAGCAAAATAAGATACTAAATGTGTTAGTCAAATTATTTGTGCTAAAAGTTATTTTACCAAGTGAACTGAGCTGAAAATTGCTGATTAGTCCTTTTTGTTTTTCCAGTATAAAACTCATATGATTTTAGATACTCTAGGTAACTTCTAAAGCTGTGCATTTAACTATTAAATTAAAACATTATTATTTAATTTAAAATTTGAGCTAATATTTGCTTTATCTTTATGTAATTTGTCTACAATGGTAGGAGGTTTAGATTTACTTATAGTTTATTATAGTGTTAGGATTAAAGTTTTCTCTCTTTCAGCTGTGTTTTTTTTTAAAGCATCAATTCTTCAAATTCTTCAACAACAAGACAATCAACTGAAATAGCTATTGATATGAAAATTATTTTCTTTTAGGAGCAAATGAAAAACAATATAATACGCAGACAGTAACTGTGGTTGTTTTGAGGTCAAAATGAACAGTATTGTTTTCCCTTGAGACATACAGGAAGTAAAGGGACTTTCTTGTTAATTCCATCTGGCTCACAGATGTCATTTATTGTCAAAATTAGCAATGTATGAAAACCTTATGGCTAATCCATTTTGAAACACATTCATTTTTATGGCAAGATAAAAGGACTGGTAGATACTATAGGCAGGTTTAAAGAGAATATATTTACATATTTATCAAATCTAAAGAATCTGTAAATTACTAAATGATAATTTTTTTCAACTAGAAATTCTCATCTAAAATAATATTTAATATTTTCTCACCAGTACAAAGAATGACTTTTGAGTAAAATATTTTAAGAGATTAACTTATATTACTAAAGGATATCATCATAATAAAAGGCTAATATGCACACCGTAATGCCGATTAGCAGGGACCTGAGTCTGCCTGGCGCCGGGCTGGGGTGGGGGACCTGAGGCCATGCCCCCTGTCCCAGCACTGGGACATGAGGCTGTGCTTCCCACCTGGTGAGGATTGACAGGGGTGGGGCTGGCCTGGTCTTGGTTTTGCCCAATGGGGGTGGGGCCGGCTGAACACTTCTATTACAGAGAAAGGACAAATAGCAATATTAAAATATTTCCTCGAATTAATTCCCTTTTAATGTGCACAAATTTCATGCACCGGGCCACTAGTATGAGTATAAAATTGTCCCTCAGTATCTGAGGGGCATTGATTCCAGGACCTCTGTGGATACCAAAATCTGTGGATGCTCAAGTCCCTTATATAAAATGACTTAGTATTTGTTTATAACCTACACACACACACCCTTATTCTTTAAATCATGGCTACATTACCTAAAATGCCTAATACTATGTGAATTCTATTTAAGTAGTTGCTATACTATATTGTTTAAGGAATAATGACAAGAAAAGTCTGTACATTTTCAGTACAGATGCACAACCATCAGAGGCCTAACTACATGGTAAAGGTCAGCAAGACCGTAAAAGAAATTTTTTTTTTTTTAACATTTTCATTCTCAGGTTAGTTGAATCTGAAGATGTGGGCTCCATGGATACATAGTGATTATTTTAGGGAAAAACTCTTATTCATTTAATAATATTCTTGATAAGTTTTGATTTATAAAAAATTTCTTTGGAAACTCTGAAATATTTTTTGTTTCCACTTAAATTTGGCTTCTAATAATATAACATTTTAAAGATTTGGTTTTAAAAATGCAAAAGTAGACCTTTAAAATGATGTCCATGTAGTCATTCACAACTACAAATATGTAAATGACACAGAGATGATTTTCATTCCATATCTGGTTTTCTTATCACCACTCATGCACTAAAAATAATCTGGCTGATAATATGGTGTGTAAGTGAACTTTAGTGTGGCGCCTCATATTCTCCTGAATAGTTCTTATTTGGAGCCTGAATTACTGAATCTTAGTTCCCCACTGTTCTTCTCACTGGGGCATAAATTCTCAAATGGATCTAGAGTTCCTACAAGTACAATGTCACACTCCCTCCAGTGGGTCAGCTAAGAGGGAAAGGTTATAAGTTCAGAAAATACTGCTGAACCCAGCAGTTTATGATTTCACCTATAAACTTATAGCCATACAAATGTACTTGTTGAATATCACCTAGGAAGATGTCTGTGCTGAGATGATAACACCATGATCCTGTGAACAGAGCATTACTGTGATATACAGGTTTCTCTTCATGTCAACAAGACTACCCTTAATCATAGCCTCATTGAAGCTGGATTAGATGTGCAATAGGCAAAAATAGAATTGGGGAGGAATTGTTAGAAGAGGTAAATGCATGATAAAATATGTATGCTTCTCTGTGCTTTTCCAGTGCCTTCCCAACATGTGAAAAAAAAATTGAAATTTTGATCCCACAAATACATCCTGCATTCTAAATGAGGTGCATATTGCTAAAATGGCATCCTCATTTTCATCATTAGGTTTAGATAGAAAAAAATAGATATCTATATATATAAAAGCCTAAACAACAACCGGATGACCAGCTGGCAGGTATGATGCGCACTGGCCACCAGGGGGCAGATGCTTAACACAGAGCTGCCCCCTGGTGGTCAGTGCATTCCCACAGCCAACCTCCCCCGGATGGCCAACCTCCCATGGTCCCTCTCCCAGCCGGCCGGCCCCCGATCAGCCCTAATCGGGACTGGGCGAGATGGCCCTGATTGGCTGGAAAGGACCCCACCCATGCACAAATTCGTGCACCGGGCCTCTAGTGGAGTATAAAACTGAATGTAAATTTGATTCAACCAGAATAACTTAGCCTTTTGCACTCAGATGTCGAGTGTGACTCTATACGGTTAGCATCGGTAGCAGCTCTTTTTATACTCTTTGAATGTATCAATAATTTGAAATATAAAAAAATCCAAATAAATAAGTTTGTATGAAAAGAAACTCCAGTTTTTTATTCTACTGCCGTGCTTTGTAAAATCTGGGGTATTTAAAAAATTACATCCCGAGTAGAATAAAGGAATCAAGAAAAAAGCAAGCGAATGCAAAGGGTTAGTAGTTTATCTGAGCATTTTGGTGCACACTTCAGGCAATGGTAGTCTTTTTCCTCAGATATGAACATATCTGTCAGGAAAAATGAATGGAAAGTTAGCAAATAGAATAATAACTAAGTGTGTCCAACTTGTCTCCCAAATGTACTCAGCTGAGATTTTGAAGACCTTAGAAGTCACATACAAGCTTTAAAGCTGTTCACAGTATTGCTTACCCTAAAAGACACTCCAATGGTCTAAAGTGTAGTGACTGCAATACTCAATGTCATTTTCTGACATAATTACTTAGGGCTATAGGATTCTGACAGTTTTAGAGCTTCTGAAACTAACAGCTCTACAATCAACTGAAAAATCAATAACAATATGTGATTTTAGTTGCATTTATTACTTTCTAGAATTCTCTGATAAGTAGGATAATTTTGTAGTATTGACCAATATACTATGTTCTGTGTCAACATCAAAAACACAAACATCAATTACGATTACTTGGAAAAGTTTATGAGCACTCATGGAAGCATTTCATTCATCTTAACATTCTCAAGTGCACGAGTAAGCAAATTTTTCCTTTCTTTTTGAGCATTTATCTTTGCCTAGGAAGATCAAGTATTCATGTACTATTTCATGAAATCACCCATGTTAGAAAAAATAATGTCTGTTTACGGGCTTTTGTTGTTTATTTTCCAGTCTCTTGGCTGATCAGGTTATATTTATAATGGAAAATCTTTTGAATAAAATATAAATTTGTTATTCAAAATGTGGATATGGAGCAGATTTATTAGCTGTTGTTCAGAGGGTACACCTGCATAGTGTTAGGGAGTGATAGGTTTCAAAAAGGATTGATTCAAAGTACATTAATTTTCTTCCTTGCAGCTCAAGTCCTCACTCTTCCTGGTGTGTGTGTTCAGCTGGTTCTCCAAACCTTGGTCACAGTCTCGCTGACCTTGGTTGCCTAGTTACAAAATCCTCTTAGTGATTTGTGAGATGCTTGTCTTGATGGAGAGCAATGAATTTTTTTTTCCTAAAGTAAACTTAAGAGAGTTTCTATTTCAGAGTAGAACATATTAAAACCAGAATATCTTGCCAAATTTAGAACTTGTACTTCTTAGAGACTAAAATTATGAACTGGAAATTTTCCTCTCCAAATTCTATTTAATATTGCCAACATTTACTTCCTGGTTCTAGAGAATAGGATCTCAGCTAACTAGGGCAGTATAAGCTCCTTAAAAAAATGAGGCAACTTTATAAAACACTAGAGGCCCAATGCACGAAATTTGTGCAAGAGTAGGCCTTCGCAGCTGCAGCTGCCTTGGCCCTCGCAGCCCCGGCTTCCCTCGGAAGGTAGTTCCGCTGTTCGGTCAATTTGCATATTATGCTTTTATTATTATAGATAACATATATTGATATGTTATGAAATGTCACAGTATGTCTTCTAAAGACAAATATTTTAAAAATGAATCAATAGTGTGTAATATACTTAGTTTTTCCATCTTTTGTATAAGTGAACTAAAGGGGAACTATTATTTTTAATAATTTTTGATGCTAGAAAAATAATCTGTGATATACATTCTATTTTTTTCATTATGGTATTTCTCTCTTTCTACAGTTCCATATCCCTGTGCTAATGTCAAAATATAATATTAGTCACCAGATAAGTATTTGTGCAAATTTTTATATCTAGTTTATTCAGTTTTCTTCCCCAGAAAATAAGATTCCCTGTTGTGTATATACAATAAAGCATTAATCTAAGGAGCTTATAGAAACACACAAAACAATAACGTTTGCATGTTGTGCTAGTGTAGGTACATAATTCTGGAGATTACCTTAAATAGGATCCAGTGTTCAAACTGAGCATCAGTACCACGGTCAAGTTACAAAATAACAAGTCCCTTATATCATAGAACCAGTTTACTACTTGGACACTTGAGCATGTGGTCCCACTGAAGTTAGTATAATTGGTACCAGCTGTTAAACTGTTGCTTTTTTTTTTTTTTTTTTTTGGTTTTGGACAAGAGCCAATTTGACTTGAAAGCAATGTCACTAAAAAGAAGAGACTGAAGCACGATGCCAATGTATATGTATGTACTTCTTTCAAGCCATTTTCCTCAAGCAGTTCACCTCAAGGCCATGATGATTCAAACACAATAACAGTGATAATGGGTTGCTTGACTGCTAAAAGGCAGCTGGGCTGACTGGAGCCAAGCTGAGTGGGAAAAACATTTCACTTTTACACTTCTTTCTTTATGAACAATAATTTTCCTTAACAATATGGTGAATGATTCATTTTCACCCACCTAGTACTTTCTGTAATCTATAATAATAAAAGCATGATATGCTAAATAGACCGGACGTCCTTCTAGATGACCTTCTGGACGAAGCCAGGGCTGCCAGGGAAGCCCAGGTCCTGGGTACCAGAGGGAAGCCGGTGCTGGGCAGCTGGGGAAAGAAAGGCCTACTCTTGCATGAATTTCATGCATCAGGCCTCTAGTATAATCTATAAGACTTATTTGTAGCTAAAGTAATAAATGGGCCTTGGGGTCTGGAAATTTTAGCTTCTTCATAAAAACTTTTTCTGTAATGAAGGTATTGAATAAAAAAGTAATTTTTTGTTATGATCCAAATATCAGATACTATTCTTTCCTTCCTACAAAATCACAGTGACACTTCATAACCAAGACATATCTCAGATATCATGTAATCAATTTATAGAATTTCACCTGAGTACTTAATATTAAACCTAGATTAACAATTAAAATCTCTTAATTCCTAGTTAATGACAAGTCTACTCTATGACATACTGGCCTTCTTAGCTATTTTGCCGAATAGTATTTAAAAAAAAAACGCGTAGTAATTTAAATAAATTGTAAATTTTCAAGCTAATTAGTGAAATTAAAATGATGAACCACAATTTGTTAAACTTAAAAGTTTAATTTTATACAACAGGGAACTTTTAAATGTGGTAGAAAGTATGCAGAAAGGTATGTGTTAAAAGGAGCACTTTTGCAGCAGAGTGTGAAAAGAATGTTAATATTAAACACATGATAAAATATCAAGAAACCATTGCAAGAATGAAATTTCTTTTTTTTTTTTAAAGTAAAATTTCTGAGAGGCACATTCAGAAAAGAAAGAGAGAAAACAATGACAGAAAAGCTATGAATAAAGAAAAGTCTGGGCTTGAAAACAACTGGATAAACAAAAGGTGGGGTATTAATGCTTTAAAGGAGAGTTCATATTTTGGATAATAAACCATTTATTCATCTACCCAATACTTATTGAGCACCCGATACCTGCCAAGCACTCTTCTGAGATTAAGCACTCTTTACTGTGATTAAGAAAAGAGTAATGAGTCTTTTCTGATAGAAATGGAAAATATCATAGTTACCATCTTTATAATTGCTCAACATCTTTGTCCTTAAACATATTAGTTTGAATGACTTTTTCTTATGCCTCTGAAACACTGTGGAAAGGAATAAGTACCTAGTGTACAGAACAATAATCAAAAGGGCCCTGTATTATAACACAGAATATTTTGCAGACAGGGAATTTGACATCCTGGAGGTAGAAATGAATAGTCCTACATACTTTGTTTTATCAATAACTCTTTCTCCCCTCCTCCCAGATCTCCTATAAGTACCTTCTACTTTCTCCACCATTGGAAGTCTTACCTTTTCTCTACTTATTCTGAAGGAACCCTAAGTCAATATGTGATTTATGGGCAGGGGAAAACATACAAATACCCAGAAGCAGTTTAGTTTATAGGGGTCACACCAGTTGACCCATGCTCTCAGACCTCCTATGGTGCGTTCCTCCATCTGTGAGTCAAAAGCACACCGTAAGTTCTTATGTCAGAAGTTAAGTTCTTTCTTCTTTGTGGCTAACATACTTTTAAGTCTGCTCATTGGAAGCAGGGACTGGATTCTTACTGACCCAGGGTCTTTATCTCCTTAGTATGATGAAATTTATTAACACTAGAAACTAAAATGCTTTCAGCATCAGTTTGGGTCTTCTAGTAAAAGCATTATACTCTTTCTTTTCGATCCCATTGTATACATTGTGTAAAAGAAACATAGCCTTGTACTCTTTTTCTCATCCCCCAAATCTAAATCATCACAAACAGAACTTTACATCAATTGAGCAGATTTACTTTGAATTCTCAGCATTATCAGTATGCTTGCTGACCCTAGCTCACCACATATGTCCATATCAATTTGGGGTTCTGTTTTGAATAACTCAGACTTTAATATCTTGATGATCTATATATGTGTTCTTTATTAAATAATCTCTCATACATTTTATACCCTAGGTAAACATATTAAGCTGTTTTCTAATTCTTTGGCCACAAGAGATAACATTTATATTTTTCAATAAAAGTATAAAATATACTCATTCAGTATATTCAGGAACATGCATTCTCATCATATTTTTATGTTTCAAAATTCAATAATAAAGAGAAAAAATTTCATAATAAAGAGAACAAATTTAACAAATTAAACCCAATTAGGATAATTAAGACTATAAACATTTTCCTGTTTTTCCCTTAAACATTGAATAAAAGGGTGTAAATCTTCTCTTCTTTAATATGCTTAGATGCTCAAATGCTAATCAAAGTCATTTTAATACTATGATAATTCTCAAACTATTCTTATGTAACAAATGTTTGGATTTTAGATATCAAATAACTCATTGCCCAAGTTTGAATCCTTTGTTATTGTCTTTTTTTTTCCTTTCTTTCTTAATCTATTTTTTACACAGTTAGGCTAAATATACACTCAATTTGTAAAGTTTAAAATTGCCCAGTTTCTGATTGTAATTCATACTTAGGAAATGTGATAATTTACTTGATATCTTTATAAATGTTCTATCGAGCCTGGCTGGTGTTGCTCAGTGGTTGAACATTGACCCATGAACCAAGAGGTTGCTGGTTCAATTCCCAGTCAGGGCACATGCCAATGTTGTGGGCTCTATCCCCAGTAGGGGGTGTGCAGGATACAGCCGATTAATGATTCTCTCTCATCATTGATGTTTCATTCTCTCTCTCCTTCTCCCTTCCTCTCTAAAATCAATAAAGACACGTTAAAAAAAAATGTCTGCTGATCCTGTTTTGAAGCTTAAATTTTATCATAGTTTTAGAGGACTGTATTGCCAGAAAGAACCTTATAGACTTCATGTATATGCCTTTTTATTTTCTTTTTACTAACAATATATATTGTAATCCTTGAGGTTATGAACTATATTATATCTTTTATGATAGATTATATGACTCACATGTGTGATGATTTAAGAGTCTAGCATTTGATTTTATGCTTCTCTAAGGCTGAGTAACAAAAATATAGAGCAAAAATATAGAGAATTTTTATTAATGAGATAAGCATGTGTATACTTTATATAAGATCACTAGAGGCCTGGTGCACAAAATTCATACACAGGAGGGAGGTGTGTATCCCTCAGCCCAGCCTGCACCCTCTCCAATCTGGGACCCCTCAAGGGATGTCTGACTGCCCGTTTAGGCCCGATCACACTGGGATCGGGCCTAAACAGGCAGTCGGACATCCCTCTCACAATCCAGGACTGCTGGCTCCCAACCACTTGCCTGCCTGCCTGCCTGCCTGATTGCCCCTAACCTCTTCTGTCTGCCAGCCTGATCACTCCTAACCACTCCCCTGCCAGCCTGATCGATGCCTAACTGCTCCCCTGCCAGCCCGATTGCCCCTAACTGCCCTCCCCTGCTGGCTGGTCACCCCCAACTGCCCTCCCCTGCAGGCCTGGTCCCCCCAACTGCCCTCCCCTGCAGGCCTGGTTCCCCCCAACTGCCCTACCCTGCAGGCCTGATCACCCCCAACTGCCCTCCCTTGCAGGTCTGGTCCCTCCCAACTATCCTCCTCTGTTGGCCTGATCTCCCACAACTGCCCTCCCCTGCTGGCCATCTTGTGGTGGCCATCTTGTGTCCTCATGGGGGCAGCCATCTTGTGTGTTGGAGTGATGGTCAATTTGCATATTACTCTTTTATTAGGTAGGATTGCACTGCATGGCTTCTAGGTGCAAGGTATCCTTGTAAATTAATGTTAAGTGTAATAGATGAAATTTCAGATGTCTTTAAAACCTAACTTAGCATATGTTGATCTTATTTATCTGATTATATTTAGAGTTGACTTTTAAGAAGCATAACCATTTCAAAATCTGGAAAACATACAGGAAGGAAATGGCTTCACCTATGTTTTTGGCAATCGAAATACAAATCAATAATTTCCTGTAATTATTTGATTTTAATATTTGATGAAAATTGCCTGGAGCTAGATAATTTGACTTTCAATTTAAAACTATATTTGAACAAAAAAGAAAATGTATTCTTTTATTTTCTCTGAAGAGAGCTTTAAGTGTTCATTGCTATAACCCTGCTATACATGACTCCTTGTCCCATTTCCCACATGAACAATTTCTTTTCAATGCCCTTGCTGTAAGGCATTGGTGGTATAGTAGTAAGCATAGCTGCCTTCAATACCCTTGCTGAGACTTTAGTAATTTATCTAAAATATTAGTAGGACGTTATTATTAGTGTAAGAAATGACTCCTGCAGAGACCATTTTAATATCTGTGTAGACGAATCCAACACCTAGTCAGAGAGCTCAACACAGGCCCCAGTTAAGAACCCTCATGTCATCTGATTGCTCTGCTTCTGATTATCATGTGAGCTCACTGGAGAGTCAGACATTTGCTTATTGACTCTAATTCAAAACTATAAGTATTGAGCAGAGGAGGCATGGAGATTCACAAATTAAAATTATTTCATAGGGTAGCCCCTTATGTACCATGTATTTTAGAACTCAAGAAAAAAATAAGAGATTCTAACATTTACTGTACACTCATCATTTGTAAAGTGAAACTTACAAGATGTGCATGGCTTATTTTTTGAGTGTTTATGCAATAGTCACTTGGAAGTTTATAGTCCCCATCCATGGAGAATACCATCTCTTTTGGCAATTTGGAAAATTTCTTTGGGAAGTGGCTTTATAGTATGCGGTATATTTTATTGACTCAGTAGCCCTGGACTTTTATACTTTAAATTTGGATTTCATTTGAGAAAAAAAAAAAAAAAGATGGATCTTATTTGGAACTCAGCCTCATGAAAAATGTAAGTGATGGAATTAGGCTGTCCCATTTTAGCCCCCAAAGAGTCCCTGTATTTTTTTTAAATATGTTTTTATTTATTTCAGAGAGGAAGGTAGAGGGACAGAGAGACAGAAACATCAATGATGAGAGAGAATCATTGATTGGCTGCCTCCTGCACTCCGTGTATTTTAATAATTCTAAGATTGATTTTTGTTTCTGCATGACTCACATATTTGCAAAAAAAAATGCAATAAAAGAGGCTTTCCAATTTCTTTGTGTAATGGCATAACTAGACCCTCTCCCAAGAAGTCTGTTTTAAAGGACAACACTCCTTTGATAGAGTCAATATGACTTGTTTATAAAAAAGCAATTATTTAGAGTCACACGTAGGAAGACTAAGGAGCTATCACATTGCACGGGTCAGGGTCTGTCGTCAAGGATGTTATATGATTTGTCAGCGATCTCCAAGACATTCAGAGGTAGTACCATGAAATCGTCCTATCAATAGTTTTTTTAAAGATTTGTTTGAAAGACAAACTGCAGTTCTCTGTGATCTTATAACTTGGTTTTTGCCCTTATTAAATTAACATGTACAGTGTTACTTGAAATTTTTAGCCTGGGAATTATTTAGGCTTAAACAATCAATGTAAGCTAATAATTCCCTGTTTCCCATGCTATACTAGTTGGCAAGAACTGGGCATTTGTCCAAGAAACAAAAAGCTGATTATAGATACAGAAACTGAAGAAGTACATCCTGATGTTTTGTTTAAATATATTTTTATTGATTTCAGAGAGGAAGGGAGAATAGAAACATCAATGATGAGAGAGAATCACTGCTTGGCAACCTCCTGCAACGCCCACCCACTGGGGATCACACTTGCAATTCAGGCATGTGCCCAACCAGGAATGGAACAATGACCTCCTGGTTCTTAAGTCTACGCTCAACAACTGAGCCATGCTAGCCGAGCTACATCTTGGTTTTTTAGTTACTGCCTTAAACTTGGGGTGAGAGGAACAAAAGTGACAAAAAATAATACATTCTTTTTTTATTATTATTGATTTTAGAAAGAGAGGAATGGAGAGAGCGGGCAAAAAAACCATCAATTTGTTGTTCCATTTGTTTAGGCATTCATTGGTTGATTCTTGAATGTGCCCTGACCGGGGATTGAACCCACAACCTCGGCATACTGGGTGAGCGCTCCAACCAACTGAGCTAGCCAGACAGGGCAGTTTAAAATTGAGTCTGAATGTTTGTAGAAAACCCAACGAAAACTGAATTACTGCTAAAGAACCTGTAAAACCAGCTATAACTGGACAGCTGTAATTTTGTGGAATTTATTTCCATGGAAAATGAGAGCTTTTCTTTAAACTCTTTTTAATTATATCTTCAGAAAGGGCTTTGTCTCTTGAGGCTGGGCCCATAATGACTTGAACACTGGAAACTCTGAATCATAGCACTTTTTTAAAAGTCTTATTTAAGGTAGTTATTGATCTTAGTGTTTCTCTTTTTAAATTCATGAATTAATAATAATAATTGGGGCTTTGTATAATGTATATGATACTAAAATTCTTAATTAATAAAATTAGAATAAATGAAGCATCTTTTTCAAATTCATTCATACATTCATTTAATATATATTTGTTAAGTGTCTTTTTTGGTTTAGACATAATGACAAAAGAATGATAACTATAAAACAAAAATGAACAGACTTCATGCCCTTGTGGGTCTCAGGGCTTATAAAAGTCAATAAATTATTTAAGGGAATTAATATTCTATTATAAACCATAGTTCTCAGGTTTATCTAAATTTTCACATATAGGTAGTGAAAGCCAATGGTATTATCATTGATATTGTCTTTGAAATAGACATTTATAATGATAAAGCATCCTACCTAATAAAATAGTAATATGCAAATTGACCGCACCTTCGCTTCACCCACCATCCAAAGCCACACCCACCAGCCAATCAGGGAGAGTATGCAAATTACCCAACAAATATGGCGGTTAATTTGCATACGCTGAGGGAGGGAGGAGTGAAGACTGAAGACAACTTAGAAGGAAGACAGAGGAAATGCAGAAAGCAAGATGGCTGCCAGAGGGAAAGCCTGGGCGGGGCGGGGCGGGGCGGGACGGGGCGGAGCGGGGCGGGTGGCAGAGGTGCGTGGGTGCAGGCGCGGCGGCCGCAACAGCGACAGCAGCGGCAGCGCATGCGGCCGCAGCGGCCGCTTGCAGGATTTTTCCTGCAAATGTGCTACTAGTATATATATAAATATTAATTTTGAAGAATTATTTTATTATCATGTATTATTAAGATTGTATAATAAGATACTTAGTTTTGAGAGTAACCAACTCTATGACAATTATAGATTCAGAAATTTAATATATACCCATAATTTTTGCTTCTTTACAAAAAACAAATAAACTCTAGTGCATCACTCATTGGTTTGGTTTTCCCAGTAAAAACTCTTTATTTGTATGAAATCAAAGCCAATATTTTGCACTTAATTAATTGACTTGCCATAAAAATGTCTAAAATAAAGATAGAGATCAGAAAAAAGTTGATGACTACCTTAGGCAACATAGACTTCAGGATGAGCATGTCACATACAAATTTGGTTGACATTACATGTGTAGTTAGACGTAGCATGACATTGAATGTCAATACAAAAAGTATTGTGTGCTATTAAGTGAAAATGCAATTTTAAAAACTCTTATGAATGGCAATGTAATGGGCTGATAAATATGAAATATGCTGATAGTGAATCATAAGCTGATGAATGAATAGAGAATAAATATGCTATTCTGGGGAATAAATGGTAATTCTGGATATGACATTTTAGAAATAAATAGAAAAGGGATTATTTTCTCTGAAAAATTTGACTGATGAAAACAGTGGATATGCTCTATCTCAAAATTATGTGGTTATTTATATTATTATGTGGTAACTGGTTTTTATTAAAACAAAACAAAACCAACTCATATAAATAATGACCAATAGTTAAAAATGTACAATGTCTTATTTTCCCCTTGAATATATAAATCTGGCATTGGATTATGCTAATTAAAATTATTTGAGGGGTTGGGGGGTTAATGGAGGGATGAGGACACATATGTAATACCTTAACCAATAAAGAGATTAAAAAAATGATTTGAGTATGACTTCTAATGACAATCTATATCTGGAAAGAGGGATTAAGGTAAAAATGAAAATCATCATGAGAAGTCTAAGATATTAGATGATTTAAAGGAAGAAAGCCTATTGTTATGTTTTGCTAATGATAGTTATGATTGGGGTATATTATTTTCTTTGAGCCTTGAAGAACAAAAAGAGACGTAATTAGAAATATAAAACTAAGAATTACATTTGAGAGTTGTCTTCATTAAAGGCATGGTTAAAAATCCCATGATCACACTAACCGGTTTGGCTCAGTGGATAGAGCGTCGGCCTGCGGACTGAAGGGTCCCAGGTTCAATTCCCATCAAGGGCATGTACCTTGGTTGTGGGCACGCACATCCCCAGTAGGGGTGTGCAGGAGGCAGCTTATCGAAGTTTCTCTCTCATTGATGTTTCTGACTCTCTATCCCTCTCCCTTCCTCTCTATAAAAAAAAATCAGTAAAATATATATTTTTAAAAATCCCATGATTAAATGACCTGGACAAAGAAGGGAGAAAGGCAACTCTATCCATGCTTGCCTGCTTACCTGCTGTATACAAGGCACAAAACTTGCATTATACAATTTTATAACCCATACTATGATGAGGTTTTATTTCTACTAATTACAGATGAATAACCTGAGGCTCCAACAGGTTGAGTATCCCATCAAACATTCTAAAACTTATAAAGTGCAGATCATGGATTAGATGTGGTGGGATTGACTTCAAAGCCCAGGTTCTTGGAAAGAAGAGAAAACATATGTAGAAATTACAGTAACAAGCAGGACAAAAGTAGGACCAAAGAAGATGTGGAATATGCTACATATTTGCTATTTTCTAATGTTTACACCTCAATTGTTATTTTCTTTTCATGAGTGAATCTCATTTGCCACTAACATTGTATTTATTACAGGGATAAATGTGACAGCCTATAATTCATTCAATTTCTTGAAGAGTGCTCTAGTTGCCCTCAGATAATATGGCATGAATTAATTCTGTAGTATCTATATAATCTATATAATAAAAGCCTAAGTGATCATTACGGTGGAATGACCAGAACAGCCGGTCTCTATGATGTGCACTGACCACCAGGGGGCAGACGCCCAATGCAGGAGCTATCCCCTGTTGGTCAGTGTGCTCCCCCAGGAGGAGCTCCACTCAGCCATAAGCCAGGCTCAAGGCTGGCGAGTGCAATGGCGGTGGCGGGAGCCTTTCCTGCCTCTGCAGCAGCGCTAAGGAGCAGCGAGCTGAGCTGTAAGGAGCAGTGAGCAGGTGGGCAGTAAGGAGCTAAGGGTCCTG
The DNA here is from genome assembly GCF_951640355.1 of Cnephaeus nilssonii. Lineage (NCBI taxonomy): Eukaryota > Metazoa > Chordata > Mammalia > Chiroptera > Vespertilionidae > Cnephaeus > Cnephaeus nilssonii. The sequence continues at coordinate 62,041,611 of NC_137076.1, read as the reverse complement.
GACTGTGAGAGGGAGCAGGCTGGGCCGAGGGAAGCACCCCCCCAGTGCACGAATTTGGTGCACCCGACCACTAGTTCATAAATAGGAGGTCAACATCCTCCTCAATGATCACTATTAAAGATATCCTAGGTGAATCATTCCTAGCACACTTTTACTTATGTTCTCTTTTCCCTTCTGAAACCTTGGGTAAAACATAGTATCAGCAATGTTTGCAGGGTTGCCATGTCTCTAGGTAAGAGCAAATATGCTTCATTTTATGATGAACAGACATAAAGATATCTAGGGAGCTCTTATCTTGGAGTGCAGAGTAGATGGTGATGAGGTCACTGGGCCAGCACTACCAGAGAAATGACTTTGCGGTGAGCTGTTTAACTATTACATAGTAATAGCTACTATTTGGTGAATTCCACGGTATGCTAAGTATATATGCATACTTTACTCTGATTTTCTCTAATTGGTACAACAGCCCTTCAGAGTAGCTACTACAACTTTCATTTTGCAGTGAAGGAAACTGATGCTAATCTTAGTTTAAATTAGGTCTGTTCAACTCCAAATTACTTACTCACTGTGCCAAACTAATCTGATCCTTGACCCTTTTCATTCACTTCCATTCCTTCTTCTTTTTTTAAATTTTTCTTTATCAATTAAGGTGTTACATATGTGTCCTTATCCCCCATTGCCCCCCCACCTCCCCCACTCATGCCCTCACCCCCCTGGGGTCTGTGTCCATTGGTTAGGCTTATATGCATGCATACAAGTCCTTTGGTTGATCTCTCCCCACTACCCCCGCCCTCCCCTACCTTTCCTCTGAGGTTTGATGGTCTGATCGATGCTTCTCTGTCTTTGGATCTGTTTTTGTTCATCAGTTTATGTTGTTCATTATATTTCACAAATGAGTGAGATCATGTGATATTTATCTTTCTCTGACTGGCTTATTTCATTCCTTCTATCTTTGTGAGAACCTGGCTCTCACCACTCTTCTAACCTCAAAATCGCCTTTGGGCTCCTTCCCAGCAACATCTAAGACTCAAGTCTTTCCTAGCTCAGACAGTTTATTTCACTTTTAGACAAACTTTGCACATAGATTTCATCAATCCTCAGTTGAATAGAATTTAGTGTCTGCCCTCATCACTCCAGGGAAATAAACAGATTCTTCAAATTTCAATTACTTTTTACTAAACTATATAAACCCTCGTTAGGTTTTATTTTATGTGACTACGGTTCTTGGCAGCATCTCACATTCTTGACCACACCCTTCTTTTCAACACAAACAAATTACTGGATAATATATGGACACAGGATTTAGAAGACATGTGTTTGAATCCCAGTTCTGTCTCTTAACTGTGAAATTCTGGGCAGTATTTTAAATTCTTCTATGAAAATTTCATAAGAATCTGTTTGGAGGAGACAAAACACACACACATAAAAATACGTTGTCATGCAGGGAATTCAAAATAAGAAGCAATAGATTGGATAACAGGGAGGACTTATCTGAGGAGGAGGAGGAGTTTAGGCTGATAAGAATCACTGGGAAGTCAGGCAATTCAGAAGGAACAAGCTTACTGTTATTGAGGAATCAAAAGAAGACCTGCATATCTGGAGAAGACAGAGCAAATAGGAGAGTGATGTGACACGGGTGGGAGAGATAAGCAGGTGATAGAATATGTATGCTAGGAGTCCATATTTTATTACAAATGTAAAAGGAAGAAGCATTGAAGTGTTTTAAATAGATAATGGTAGAGTTTTAAGTGCTTAATTACAGTTTTATATGCTTACCTTTGCTGTGTATATAACCAACTATGTATGTATGAGTAGTTGATGAAAGAGACTCAGTAGGAAGCTACATTTCATTTGACTATAAATCTTAAATACTTGGTGGAGAACAAGACAGGGTATAGAAACATCTACTTATATAAAAAGCAAAGCAAACAAAAAAACACTTAGCTCAACTGTGGGTGAACAACGAAAGCATTCAATTCTGGTGAGTTCTGCTCTACCTTCTAATTTCACCAATGAATTAAGATTGGAAGATTGTAGCCAATCCCCCTTACCCACTGTTGGTGGGTATCCTTATCCCATTCATTAGTGAAATTTGCTGAATTCTCCAATATTGCTAAATTCACCAATAAGCAATTCAAGGGATTTCTCTCATAGTGCTTTGTGGTTGTTTTAAGAGTTATTATGGAAGCACCTAGTGCAGTATTTAGAACATAGTAAGTGCTTTTGGTAACAACAGATAAAGATATGGACTATAGATTATGTAGATATAGATATAGATATAGATATAGATATAGATATAGATATAGATATAGATATATAGATATGTAGGTATGTACATATACAGATTAGAATATAGATTGGGATATAGATATAGGTAATATAGACATAAGTACAAACATAGACATAGATATAAAAATAGAGATGGCTCAGGTTTTTAATTGAGATTCTTTTGTTCTTCTGTACAGTGGGTTCCCTTTTAATTTTGCTGCTGGTTTCCTTTGCTGTGCAGAGCTTTTTAGTTTGATGTAGTCCCATTTGTTTATTTTTTCCTTTGTTTTTCTTGCCCTAGGCAATATGTCTGTGAAAATTCGCTACGTGAGATGTCTGAAATTTTCCTGCCTACATTTTCTTCTAGGATTTTTATGGTCACATGGCTTACATTTAAGTCTTTTATCCATTTTGAGTTTAGTATGGTGTAAGTTGGTGGTCTAGTTTCATTTTTTTGCATGTACCTATCCAATTTTCCCAACACCATTTATTAAGGGACTTCTTAATAATTGTATACTCTTGCCTCCAATGTCAAGTATTAATTGAGCATAATGGTTTGGGCCAATTTCTGGTTTCTCTGTTCTGTTCCATTGAACTATATGCTTGTTCTTATGCCAGTACCAGGCTGTTTTGATTATAGTAGCTTTGTAATATAACTTAATATCAAGTATTGTGATCCCTCCAACTTTGTTCTTCTTTCTCACGATTACTGGGAGTATTTGTGGTCTTTTTTGGTTCCATATAAATTTTGAGTGTTTGTTCTAGATCTGTGAAATACGCCATTGGTATTTTAATTGGGATTGCATTGAATCGATAGGTTGCTTTGGGTGGTATGGACATTTTAACAATGTTAATTCTACCAATCCATGAACACGGTATGTTCTTCCACTTGTTTATATATTTTTCTATAAGTTTTGCATTTTTTATTCGGATGTAATGCAAGTTAGTTTTAGATCTTAATTTTATATAAACTGTGAATTTGGTCATAATTTCTGCACTCTCAAACTGATAAATGATGTGCACGTATCCAATACATTATCTCAAATAATACACAAAATCCTTCCATTTGTGTGCATTAATCCCATGTTTCAGATAATCTACCTAGACCTAGACCAATAAAAACCCTGGAAAGATATGAAGCCATCTGAATATACATTTAGGCTTTCTCTTGGCTGAAAAAAAAACAAACAAACCCACAACCATACCAGAAGAGAAAATACAATATTTTCTTCTAAAATATGGACATGCTTTCTCTTATTGTCAACCCAAAGTACTAGAAAAATAAGTACCAGAAAGGAAATCACAAAGTGGCTCTGAAATGCCCCCAAACTCACACTGCTACTCAACTCTAAGGCTAGACCACACAAGCTTTTTTTATAAATGTGTTTGCCCTATACTTATAATCTTACCGGCATTTATTAAACACTCTGAAATAGTAGAATAATGGGTTGATCATCCTCAGGAAACAGGAACCTCAGCTGCCATAAGCAAAATCAAACATAGATGGCACCACATATAATTCATTACATGTATCAAAAAACTACTAGATAGAAAAATGTTAAGGTGGGACATAGTTGCAGCATAAATCTTACCAGAAAAATAACAAATGCAAACTAATAAAAAACTAATAACCACTAATGTTAGCCAAAGTGTAGGGCAATTCACATACAGGACGTTCAAATGACAGACATGTGAAAAGATACTTGATCTTACTAATCAGAGTCAGAAAAATACAAATTAAATAAACTAATGTAGCAAATTAGAAAGACAAAAATAAATGTAAAAGGAATAGCTTCTAGTGATGAGGAGCATTTTAATAAGTGGTAAAGGGATAGAAATTTTGGTAACAATGGAAGTAAACTGGAAAATGGCATTAAAAAAATCTGTCAATAGCTGTTACAATTTGAAATACCATAAACTTTGACCCATAAATCATACATTTAAAAATGAATATAAATAAAACAGCCAGGACATATATATGTGCAATAAATTTTACTATAAGGATATTTATGTGCCAGGATTTTATTATATTTATAGCTAGCACAAAGAAAAAATAACAGTTATCAATGGTGATATTCAATGGTGAAGTTGTTAATAATTATATCAAATCTGAATGTGATATATATTAAATTACTAGAGAAAATGACCATGATATGTTTAAGCTCAGCAAGATATATAAATAAGATATATGCATAAATATGTCTAACAGCCTTCATTGTAAACAACTACAACAATAAGCCATGCATATATGTGTGCATATTTTTATGTTTGTCCATATGAGAATTTATAAAGAAATTAAAAAAATACAAGGCATGCTGTTATTATTGGTTAATTCAGCATGGTGTAAGGAGATTAAGAACATTTACCTTACACTTTGGATTGATTTGCTAGCTTAAATAAGCATGTACTACTTTCATAATTTATATAGATAATACAGAAGTATAAGTTGTATTTTAATGCAATAAATGAAATATTGTCACTCAATTTTTCAGGAAAAAATGTTGTTTTATTTAGCTGCATTCTCATTTCCAATTTTTTTCAACCTCACTTTCATCATGAGTTGTTTATTTGGATATTTCTCTGGTCCATGGTGTCTCAATTCTAATTAGAGGTTAAAATATCTGAAGTTTATTCCATACAAAGCCCTAATATGGCTTAGAATATGTAGCCTTTTGGCAGGTGAGTTTCTTCTAAAGAAATTAGTATTGTATCATCTCAATGTAAGACATTTCTTTCTTTCAAGTTTCTCTGCTTCCTCTGAATATTACAAACAGTGCAATATAATGAAATAAATAAACAATGCATATTTATCATCTTAATACTCCAGTACTCTACTAGACAATGTACCGAAGAAAGTAAGCAGTCGTTATCACTCAATCCCTCCTGCTCAGAAACTAATAAAAACACATTAATAATAAAATATAGTTAAATATAAAGTGCTTTGTAACAAGATGAAGCAATAGCAAAGGTAAACATTATATAATTAAATATACACCTCCACGAAATTCCCATCACTGCAACTGGTCTGTCTGCAGAAAGAGCCAGACCTATGATTAGAAAAAAAAGACAGTGAATGAGGTTTAAAATATGTCCATAGAGCAAAGACATCTAGATTGTATTGAGATATATAAAAGGATCTCATATTGAATGAAGGGTTCTTACATGAAGAAATAGACTGAGTATGACAACTCTTTAACAAAAACAAAACAAATTAACTTACAAAACCACCCCCAGAAAACAAACATGCAGACACCACTTACATTCTCTGCAGGGTAGAGTCAAGTAAACAGGATTGACCATTGTCTGAAAGTGTGCAAGGTGTCCTAGATTTTATAGATGGACTAGAGGCCCAGTGCACGAAATTCGTGCTCGGGGGTGCGGGGGGGGGGGGTGCGGGGGTGTCCCTCAGCCCTGTCTTGGCCTGCAAAGACTCCAGCATCCCTTCACCCCAGCCTCTAGCCAGAGGTTCCTCCCCTCCTTCTGCATAGCCTCTGGGAAGATGCTTGTCCTGGGGCCTCCTCAGGGCCCTGGCCCACGACGCCCTGCAGTTCAGGTACTCGGGGGCTTGGGCTTTCAGGTCTGGCTTCCTCATCTGGCATGGTGAACATCAGCTGCCATGGGAGCCTTGCCTTAGGAGTCACCCCCTTGGACCATACTACTTGTGAGTGTATGTTGGGGGGGGGGTGGCCTTGGTGGCAGTGATTTGATGTCTGTAGCATGCCCGCTGACACCCACCACCGCGGCGCCACACGGGTCCCGTCTGGACTGCTGGCAGGGTGCTTCCAGTCTGCGACTGGGGCTGCTGGGCTGCGAGTAGAGGCTGCAGGTGGAGGACCCCGGCACCCTGGCCAGCCGTGCATCAGGAACTGGAAAGATCCATTTTTCTGGTTCCTCCCCTGCCGCAGGGATGCTGAGCTCCGGGCCCCACAGGCCCGTTCACTCCCGCCGCACTGCCGGCCGGGGCGGGGACGTGGGCGTGTGGCGACGGAGGCCAGTTCACTCCCGCCGCATGGCTGGCCGGGGCAGGGACGTGGGCTCGCTGCCCCAGAGGCCCCTTCTGTGCCGCAGCACAGCCATGGCGCAGACACTGAGCTCACATCACTGCTGGCAACACGAGCTCAGCGTCCTGCCGGCCCCATTCAGTCCCTGCTCAGCAGCGCGGCGGCCGATCATGCTGGCGGGAGGCACGGGCGGCGGGGACTAGTGAGTCCCCACCCCCCGCTCCTCCCGCCGGCCCAATTGGTCACCCCGGCCACCCCGAGTCCCGCCCCCCGCGCCTCCCACCGGCCCAATAGTGGGCGTAGCGGAGTGATGGTTAATTTGCATATTACCCTTTTATTATGTAGGATGTGTCTGCTAAAGTACATGGAACACTATGTGTCTGCTAAAGTACATGGTTAAAGTACATGGAACATTACATTATGTTGGAGGAATTGGCGGAAATGCAAGAATCTTAGTCACCTAGAAATGATTCAAGAAACTCCAAGACGGATCCCACAGTTGGAGGCCATTTCTCCATGGGTCTCACATTTTGTGAGCAAAAAATTGATTGCTTTTGTTTCAACCTGTCTTTTTAAGGATGTCTGTATATCAAAATTTTTCAGAATTTAAAGATAGTAGTGTTTTCCTTTAGAGCAAAGAACAGGCACACTTATTGCCTGGTATAATAAAAATAATAACTCCCACAAAAGATAGGCATACTTGTTCCCCATTATAGAAGATCTGGGTTCCTTAAGCTTAGGGTTCCCTCTGTATTGAAACCCATCTGGCCCTATTTGTGTTTCTCCATGAGACTTGGGACAGGGAAAATAGATGCAAATATGTATCTCTGCCACTTAATATGTCATAAATAATAAAGTCCCTTTTCTTTGACCCAGGGATTTTGTGTCTTCCCCCAGCATCTATGAGATGTGGCAGGCTAATTTGTGAGCTTGCAAGTAGGGTAAAATCTGAGACTCTTCACAGTTCTTGACAGTATTAAAGAAAGGATGGGGTAATTACAAAAACGTGGGTTTTTGGAACAGGGAGAACTAGGGCCTGTGACACAGATAACATGATTTGTTAAGGGGTTTAAGGGATCAGTAGCAAAGATATTGTAATTTAGAAAAATATTTGTTTACAATGGGTTGCAACCTTCAGAAAGAGAAAAAAGGAAGAGAGGGAATGAGAGGGGAAGGGAAGTAAAGAGGGAGAAGTTGGAAAGAAGGAAGGAAGGAAGGAAGGAAGGAAGGAAGGAAGGAAGGAAGGAAGGAAGGAAGGAAGATAGGAAGGGCTTGTTACCACTGTGTTTCTAGAAACAATATATGGAAGTTTTCTAAATCTGAAAAGGTATATAGATTTTTATAAGATTCTTTTGGTTTGATACATTCAACATTGTTGTAATCCTACCTAATAAAAGAGTAATATGCAAATTGACCTTACCTCCACTACACCCACCAGCCATGCCCACCAGCCAATCAGAGCAAGTATGCAAATAAACCCAACCAAGATGTCTACAGCCACAGATAGCAGGAGGGAGGCTTGGTTTTCCCAGGCAACAGAGGAAGCCAAGCTTTCCGTCTGCCCTTGCCAGCCTAAGCCTCCATTCAAGGCTACAAAGTTTCAATTATAGAAGGTAAACAAATCCAAACAGAAATGGCAGCAGCCATGGAGCTGGAAGAGCAGGAGGCTAGGGTTGAAGGAGGAAGCCAAGATTCTGCAGTCCTGGTCGGCCTAGGCCTCCATTCCAGGCTACAAAGTTTCAATTATAGAAGGTAAATAAACCCTAAACAGAAATGGTTGCTGCCTCTGAGCGAGCAGAAGGCTTGGCTCTGCTCCAGGCTACAAAGTTTCAATTGTAGAAGGTAAATAAATCCCATATACCAGGGCCTCCGCTTGGGTTGCCAGGGGGCGTGGCTGGCCTGCAAACCACCACAGGCCCCTCTCCCAGGCTGCCCGAGCCCCAAGGGAACCCCCACCCTGATCTGGGACACCCTTCAGGGCAAACCAGCTGGCCCCCACCCATGCACCAGGCCTCTATCCTATCTAATAAAAGAATAATATGCAGATTGACCATCACTCCAACACACAAGATGGCTGCCCCCATGTGGTCAAAGATCCTGCCCCCATGTGGACACAAGATGGCCACCACAAGATGGCCAGCAGGGGAGGGCAGTTGGGAGGCACCAGGCCTGCAAGGGAGGGCAGTTGAGAGGGACCAGGCCTTCAAGGGAGGGCAGTTGGAGGCGATCAACCCTGCAGGAGAGGGCAGTTAGGGGTGACCAGGCCAGCAGAGGAGGGAAGTTGGGGGCAAACAGGCTGGCAGGGGAGCAGTTAGGCATCAATCAGGCTGGCAGCGGAGTGGTTAGGGGGTGATCAGGCTGGCAGGCAGAAGCGGTTAGGGGCAATCAGGAAGGTAGGCAGGCAAGCAGTTGGGAGCCAGCAGTCCTGGATTGTGAGAGGGATGTCCCTCGAGGGGTCCCAGATTGGAGAGGGTGCAGGCTGGGCTGAGGAACACCCCCCCTCCATGCATGAATTTCATGCACCGGGCCTCTAGTATTGGTTAATAAGTATTTTGATATGGTTAACATATGTGGTTTTCAATTTGCTTAAAATATTTTGGCTGTACAAAGTGATAGAATTATAAAGTTCAGCTCTAGAATTTTCATTATTTCTTTAACAAGATTGACCTAGATAACTTCCCCATCAAAATTAGACTTCTTTTATCTTAAAATTTGTTAACAAATCCATTACATATTTTTGAAAATAATTCTAAATGCACATGATTTGCAGCAAAGCTGTATTATGTGCGATTCAATAATCTTTATTCTCCTTCTCAATAGGAAGTATCCCAAATCAAGAGACTTGTTATAGGTTTGGAATAATAATTTAAAATAATGATGAAAATTCTGATTTATTTAAATAACATATATATTAAAAACTTGTTAAGCAGTATTTTTATAAATTTGCAGAACTGTGACTTTATTGATCAAAGGTAGCAAATATCTTAAATGAGACATTTTGGTTCTTATAGTGTCAAAAGCCACATTTTAAAGTGGTCTCAGCAAATTCTCTCAAAAAAGTAAAGGTAATAGAAAAGAATAATGAACACATTCATGTGCTAAGTTTCATACTGAGTCTTTTTAAATCCTGTGGCTTACTTGAGCTTCTCTTTTTTTTAAGTATTCTTTGGTTAACATTCATTAACCATATCCTGCTGATAACAAGAAAAAAATTTTATAGGCAGCTGGATGAGAGTGAATATAGCTGAGATGAATTGCCCTGGACCTATGAGGCAAAGAGTTATTTTTCTCCAACTCCACTGCTTATTAAACATGTTACCAAGTAAAATGTATATTAAAATTCTCTTTACAAAATTTACATATATTATTGAGCATCAATCATCTCATATGAGTATTTGCTGGTTAACTAACAAATACGTACATGCACACACATATCCTATATAATAAAAGGCTAATATGCAAATTGTCCCCTCAACCAGGAGTTCGACTGGGAGTTTTAACCAGGGGGTGGGGCTGGCTGGCCAACTGCCTGTGGCCCCTCCCCCCGGCCAGCCCTGCCCCTGATCAGTCCCCCCCCACTCTGATCAGGGGCAGGGCCAGCTGGCCAATCTCCTGTATCCCCTCCCCACAGTAAGCCTGACCCGATCAGCCCCAATGTGGGCAGGCTGGCCAGACTCCACCCATGCACGAATTTGTGCACTGGGCCTCTAGTATACATATAAACACACCTGTATGTATATGTGTATATGTGTGTGTGAGAGAGAAAGCAGGAGATAGAATATATATATATGTATATGTATATGTGCATATAAATGTACACATTTTTGCATATGTACATATAATATACATACACACAAACATAGAGGTTATTGATAATCCTATCTAATAAAAGAGAACCATGCAAATTGACCATACCTCTGCTACATCCACAAGCCATGCCCACCAGCCAATCAGGAACAAATATGCAAATTAACCCAACCAAGATGGTGGTTCATTTGCATATCCAGGTGCAGAGTGAAGACTGAAGACAGCATAGAAGGAAGCCAAGCGCTGCAGAAGGGAGCGAAGCTGTGGAGAAGCAAGCAAGCAAGCAGGGCCAAGGGGAAGCAGGTGGGGTGGGAAGCAGGCTTGGCTTCGGAGATGGGAAGGAAGCAGGCGGAGACCGCCGCAGGAAGCCCTATTGCAGGAATCTTCCTGCAACGGGCCTCTAATTTGTAATAATAATCTGTGGAGCTCAATATTCAATTCATCAGCTCTGAATTGATTCTAATATCTGACAATATCCATAAACTTACACAAGAAAAATTTAGTGGCATAGAAAAAAGTAATTTTATTTAAAAACATAGTTTAAATAAAAACCCATGATCTCCTCACTTGGTTAATCATGTAGCACTATTTATTAATTCTCTCTGGTCAACATTAGGTCCCATGCCCTTTAGAGACTTTCCAAACACCTTTTGTCATAAAAAAAAATCTACAAATCTATCCATTTTATTATTAAATCTGCATCTACATAATACTTTTCTGATATCTTATTGCTGGAAGCTGAGTTGTATGTACTCATTTAATTTCCCACTCAGGAAATGTATTCTACCTATTGTTTTTCCTGTATGGGAATCATTACAATAGTGCAAACAACCTGAGCTCTCTGTTCACCTTTAGTGTGTAAACATACTTTCCAGTTGCCTCTATCATATTGTCCACAACAAAAACGTCAAATATTACTATCGCTAAATTAAAATAGAAATCTCTGAATTGGTGTTATTGAAAACATAGACAGTCCTCATCCTAGGAAAAGGTTGTATTCAAAATTTTCTTTTAATTAAGCCATTTGGAACTCAGGTGCTTCTTTCTATGGAAGTAGTATTGTGGACTGTTCTTCATTTTTCCAAGAAGGACACAAAAGGCAATTCTATCCATAAAATATCTATAATAATAAAAGCATAATATGCTAATTAGACTGGAATTCCTTCCGGACGACCTTCTGGACGAAGCCAGGGCTAGGAGAGAAGCCCAGGTCCTGGGTGCCAGAGGGAAGCCAGTGCTGGCAGCCAGGGGAAGGAAGGCCTACTCTTGCACAAATTTTGTGCATCAGGCCTGTAGTCTGATTATAATAATGAGTTCCATTTCAGTTTCGTTTACTTATTATTCTAAAATGGATGTACTCAAAGCCACATATTTTCCCTTTTTGAAGGATTGAAGCTCTTCTTCTCTGACCAAAGTGTTCTTTAATCAGAATGTTGAATGTTTGACAAGGAATGGACTTGGACCAAGGTTTTTATATTCAAATAGGTCACCTGCATTTCTGTAATAGTGTTTTCATGCAGTTGAATAGGTAATCATCTAGTTTTAACCCATTACATTTATATTCTCATTATATCAAAACTATTGTGGCCGAAACCGGTTTGGCTCAGTGGATAGAGCGTCAGCCTGCGGACTCAAGGGTCCCAGGTTTGATTCCAGTCAAGGGCATGTACCTTGGTTGCGGGCACATCCCCAGTAGGGGGTGTGCAAGAGGCAGCTGATCAATGTTTCTCTCTCATCGATGTTTCTAACTATTCCTCTCCCTTCCTCTCTGTAAAAAAGAGCCTAGGATGTTTCATATGGATTCTTGAATGCCTTGCTAAGAATTTTACCTTGTAAGATTCATTAAGATGTCATTAAAAGCCTTGGATATAGCTCAGCTGGCATAGTTCAGTGGTTGAGCCTTAACCTATGAACCAGGAGGTCATGGTTTGATTCCTGGTCAGGTCACATGCCTGGGATGTGGGCTCTATCCCCAGTGTGGGGTGCACAGGAGGCAGCCAACCAATAATTATCTCTCATCATTGATGATGTTTCCTTTTTAAAATATTTTTATTTTTATTGATTTTAGACAGGAAGGGAGTGGGAGAGAGAGATAGAAACATCAATGATGAGAGAGAATCACTGATTGGCTGCCTCCTGCATGTCCCCGACTGGGGATGTAGCCCGCAACCCCGGGCATGTGCCCTTAACCGGAATCAAACCTGGGACCCTTTAGTCCGTAGGTCGACACTCTATCCACTGAGCCAAACCAGCTAGAGCTGATGTTTCTGTCTCTCTCTCCCTCTTCCTTCCTCACTGAAATCAATAAAATATATAAATAAATAAACACACACACATGCATTAATTGCATGGTTCTTCCATGATAAACACAGTCTTTTCTGGACATATACTTTAAGGAGTTTAATTAGGAATTGATAAGCTTAGAAAGGAGAAAATAACTATTAGAAGATGAGTTCGGTTACTATAATCATTCAATCTCTTTCCTTAAAATGGGGGAACAATGATCAACTGTTTCCAGTGTAGAAACAAAAGCGTACACAGGCTCAAAACTGCTTTGTGAAACTTCATGTATTCTGGTTTTATAAGACAAGTATTAGGAATCCTTAAAACATCGGTACTTACAGAAATTACTACACTTAAGAAATGTAAGAACGCTCAAGTATTTCACATTAGTTACCTTTATATTAGGCACCTAACACAGCAAATAGCTATCATTTGAGAAATCTCCTTAGTCTGTCACAGTGATGTAGAATCAGGTTGCATGGAAATAGGCACCGTTAGGATGAAAATGCTGTGAAAAATATGTGATTTCACCATCTGTCATACAGACAACACAAGTAGTTGTATAAAATATTGTAGGTATGTCAACTCTGAAAGACTGACAGTAATGCTCCTGACTAATAAAAATTAAATTATCAAGAAAATAAAAATTAAAAAATAAGAAATTTTAACAGATACTTAAGGAAATCATCATATTAAACATATTGAGGAAAGTCTAATTTTTAGTAATATTGAGATCCCACTCTGTGGTGACTGCTTATGAGAAAATATGCAGCTTTATGAAGAAATGTGATAATTAAAAATTTTTCTGGCAACATCTATTCCAACACACTGTGGCATTTTTCTTTTCAAGATTCCACAGTGGAATAAATTCAAGCACATAGTGTTTTATGGCAACTGTCTTTTTCTATCGAGATGAGAAAAAAAATTAAAATTATTTTTTTTTCTTACAAACACACACACAGAAAACAATGCCACCACACATAACTGAAAAGTTATAATATACTTAAAGATACATTTTTAAAATTCCAATTGAAAACTGACATTTTTCAAGGGAAATTTGTGTTGACATAGAGAAAACACTGTAAATGTGATAAGTCTACTAGATGTCCCTTTGTTTGTAAGTTGAAAGCTATGTAATTTTGGATACTGAATCTTTAGTAAACTATAACATTTAGATATCTAATGTTCCAATAATTTTCCTTTTAGTCCCATGACTTGACAGTAAAGCCATTGGTCACTGCCAGAATTCTGCATAAATTCTTATCTTCTGTTCCCCTTTCTTCCACATAAAGTGGATTGTCAGGTGCACTGCACACAGTTCTGCCCAAAGGGAAGTTGTTTCTCTCACTGTTTTTCAAAATCACCCCTGAATGTGACTGGCATGTAGACACCATCCGTTCTTTGCTCTTACCTTCAAACAGAAATGACCTATCCATAAATCAGAAGTTGGGAATTTTCCTCTTCTGTTAGCTATTGATATAGACTTCTTAACCTCCACCCCCTTCATATAATTATAAGTAAGGACTTGGAAGAGGCTCTGGTGCACTCTTCTGGCTCAATCCCAGATACTATACAATTTCCATTTTAAGATGAAGTGCTATTTGGGCCCGTCCAACTTTATGACATGGAGGGTGTCTTTGTTTGCTTGGGCTGCTATAACAAAATGCCACTGACTGGGTAACTTATAAACAACAGAAATTGGTTTTTCACAGTTCTGGAGACTAAAAGGTTAAGGTAGAGTGCCAGCATGGCCAGGTGAAGGCTCTCTGCTGGGTTGCAGACTGCTCATTGCATCCTTGGTGGCAGAAGGACTAGGGATCTCCCTGCTGTCTACTTTATGAGAGCATGAATCTCATTATGAGGATTCCACCCTCAGGACCTAATCACCCCACAAAGACTTTACTTTATACTACCATCACCTTTGGGAGTTAGCAGAATGACTTACGAATTTGGGGTAGACACAAACCTTCATACCACAGCAGAATGTCTGACATAACCCAGATCATACGGGAGCAGTCCTATATGCACGATCACTTGGTGGCCTGTCATCTAGTGTTCTGTCTCTTCAGACTCCCAGCAGCATGCTAAGAGCTACTTCTAGAAAGGCACACAAAAAATCTGCTAAGGATAGACTGGCTGTGTTCCAGAAATTTAGGCGACTTCATTGTGATTTTTCATCCCTTTGGAGCATATACGTGATACATCAAGGCTAAAATAATTTAGTCACCTCTTGTTCCTCCTGGCTGGTGAACTTGATATTGTTATTTTAATGGATCAGAGAGACATCCCATGGTATGCCCAGGCATTACAGAACCTTTCAGAATATGACAGAGGGTACAAGAGTTAACATATCACTGATGCAATACTGTCAAAGACACTAAATGAAATAAGCCAAGTAAAGAAAGATATACTGCATAGCATCACTTATGTGGATTCTAAAATAAATAAATAAATAAATAAATAAATAAATAAATAAATAAATAAATAAAAAGTGTGGAATGCACATAAACAGAGTGTAATCACTTCAAAATCTTTAGGGAAGACTGAGCTTTCAGGTAGAATTCCCTCATTGCTTTAGATAAAATTCACAGGTACTGTCATGGGACATATGATGGGTGATGGAAAGGGAAAAGTTGATGAATTTTTCACTGTGCAGAACAGTGGTTTATAATGTATATAACATTTTTACAAAGTGTTCCTCCTTGAGCTAGGTGTGGAATATGGCAATGCACACTTCTATACAGGTATGATAATTCATAAAAATCAAATCAGAAAATTCAGCAAGCCAGGAGTATTTCTACAGTCTCTAAAATTACAAGGAATTTTCATATAATGGAGTGGTTGGGGCAATCCATGTAACAGTAACTATTGCTTCAGCAATCGGTTGTGAATTTGGTACTGTAATACATATTTTCTGATTGTACCAACCTTAATGGAATATAGCTGATGCTTAAAAGTTTATACTTTCACCATAGCACAAACAGTGTGGTTTTAGGAAGCTTTGGCAAGCTAAACAGCCCGTCGTGACTGCACGCAGCAGACAGTCTCTTTCTCTAATCTTTCCCTACAGAGGAAACAGGCATTTGACTTCCATGATGTTCAGTTATTAAGAGTCCTAACTGTTTATCAACAGATTTCCTCCTTTGCTTTCTTTAAACTGGGCAGAGATATTTTATTCTATACTAGAGGCCCGGTGCATGAAATTCATGCACGGGGGGGGGGGGGGTGTCCCTCAGCCCAGACTGCACCCTCTCCAATCTGGGACATCCCTCTCACAATCCAGGACTGCTGGCTCCAAACCGCTCACTTGCCTGCCTGCCTGATTGTCCCTAACACCTTCTGCCTGCCAGCCTGATCACCCCCTAACCACTCCCCTGCCAGCCTGATCGATGCCTAACTGCTCCCCTGCCAGCCCAATTTCCCCTAACTTCCCTCCCCTGCTGGCCTGGTCCCCCCAACAACTCTTCCCTGCAGGCCTGGTCCCACACCCTAACTGCCCTCCCCTGCCAGCCTGGTACCCCCAACTGCCCTCCCCTGCAGGCCTGGGTCCTCCCCAACTGTCCTCCCCTGCAGGCCTTGTCACCTCCAACTGCCCTCCCCTGCAGGCCAAGTCACCCCCAACTTCCCTCTCCTGCAGGCCCGGTCACCCCTAACTACCCTCCCCTGCTTACCTGGGTCCCCCACAACTGCATACCCTGCAGGCCTGGTCACCCCCAACTGCCCTCTCCTGCAGGCCTGGTCTCCCCCATCTGCCCTCCCCTGCAGTCCAGGGTCCCCCCAACTGTCCTCCCCTGTAGGCCCGGTCACCCCCAACTGCCGTCCCCTACAGGCCATCTTGTGGTGGCTATCTTGTCTTCCCTTTGGAGCGGCCATTTTTGACTGCATGGGGGCAGCCATCTTGTGTGTTGGAGTGATGGTCAATTTGCATATTACTCTTTTATTAGATAGGATAGCTTATTTATCTCATCAGCTAACACCTGTGTGGCAGGTGGAGGTGTAGGTGGTAGGCAGACAAGGAGGATACTCTGGGTTCACTCCCCAAGAACCCCATGTTAAATTCAGACTCTCATCTTTAAACCTTTGGGCTAATATAGAAAATTGCATTTTTACTAGATTATTATTTGGTACATCTTCTCCATTAAAATGAGAAAGTAAACTATCTGTGTTTACACTGTACTTTTCTCATATTAGTGAACGTACCACATTGAAATCCACTTTAGTGGTCCAAAAAGAAATCTGATAAAACCTATTACTACATATAAAACAACAACAACAAAATGTAGCTCATAAATTTCATTATTCAGAATACTCATCAGCAGTATACCTAAGAAAATTAGTTACAACGCACTTTATATTGATTCATATTGCAATAGTTCACCCAAAGCTACTTAACTGAACTGAAAAATTGTAACACTGGGCTTATTAATACTGATTTTGATACCTTAAGACATGCTATAAAAAGTAATGTGCATATTGGCAACTACTTCTCCTGATAGAGGAGCAGAGTGACAAGGAAGAAATAAGCAAACAATTAAAAGTGTGCATGAATAGCCAGTGCCGTCTACTGAAATATAAATTCTCTAGAAGAGTTAATCTTGGGGAAAGAGAAAATGCTTGTTCAAGTTCCACAATTCTTTGCCTCATACTTTTGCTATAATTTTTTCCCTCTAACTATAAGGGACTATTTTGTCAATCGAGCAGACAGAATCCTCTCTCAGTGCTTCTTCATTTTCTGTTTACTTTGATATTTAAAGGCTATGAGAGAAATAGAAATTTCCCTTAATCCTGTTTTTTTTTTTTCATATGTCACATTCAAGCAATAAATGGAAGGTCCATTTATCTTATATCAAAGTATACTAGGAATCTGTAGTAGTTTGTACTTAGAAATTCTCTAATTAATCTAATCAATTTGCCTAAACTAACTTGAATTTGCTAAAATATAAATAAGGTTAATTCAGTTACTATTTTATCATTTCACCATTATCATTATCAAAAATCCTATATAATAAAAGGCTAATATGCAAATTGTCCCCTCGATTCCAGAGTTCAACTGGAAGTTTGACCAGGGGGTGGGGCCAGCTGGCCAACCTCCCGCCTCCCCTCCCCCCAGGCCAGCCCGGCCTGCACCTGTGCACAAATTCGTGCACCAGCCCTCTAGTATTTAATAAAAATGCATTTCTACTTAACCTAGTTGTGGTTGCTTACGTAGAAGCTGATCAGATATAACTATGGACTATTAATGACAAACTGTATGATAGGAATGTACAGGAAATCAAAAATTTGTATTGCAGTTTTCGAGTGGTTTATAGAATCAGATTGTTTAGACCAGTGGTTCCAAACCTTTTTGGGGGCATGCCCCACCTAAGCATCTCTAAAATCCCGATGCCCCACTGTGACATACAATTCTTACTATTCAAAAAATGAACTCCTATTCACGTGGAGGAAGGCTAAAAGGCCATTAACTAGGTCTAAACAAGTTTCCAAAAACATGGCACCCATGAAAGAGAAAAATAAAAGAATGAAAGGACAGGTGAAGTACTGAGGAAGAAATCACTAAGAAATTGTTTAAAAAATTATGAAGTGATATGAAAAAATAGCCAATCAAGTTTCAAAACATATAATAGAGAATTTAAATACAAAATATGTCACAATATGTATTTATGTACTGTATATGAGGCCCCTAGAACCATAAGAAATGCAAAAAGTTTACTGTTAATAGCTCATTCTCGAATTGCTCCCCTTAAAAATCAAATTGCCCCTGTGGGGCATGTGCCCCACATTGGGAACCACTGGTTTAGACCAAAGCACTTATCCTCACATATGTAAACCAAATTTAAATAAATTGTTAAATATTTAAGTCTATATTTGTGTCACACTTAACACAAACAATTTAGTCTCTAATCTATAAAATAAAGGTGTCAAGGTTAATTTACCTTTCATTTATATCTTTTCATAAGACTTCTCTTATAAAGAGAGAAGTCTAAAAGTAGAATATGGTCCTGTGGAGAGATTTTTCATTTAAATCTAATGCTCTACATTAGTCCCTTCATTTTGAGATGTCTCTGAAATTCTCTGACACCAGCGTCACAGAAATTCAAGTCAGAGATTGTCATATTTAGCAAAGCAGTAGTATAAAGAAGCATTCTTTTTCCTAAAAATAACAGAGTTCATGAAATGGAATGAGAAATACAAATAAAGCTTAAGGTGGAGAAAGATTTTTACATGAACATGAACTCAGAGAGAGGTTGCTATTTGATACATACACTTGAACCCCCAGAGAGAAACAGCAATGTGGAATTATCATTAGGTTTCTGGGAGTGTGGAAATTTTATTTCACTTGCCAGGATATGTGAAGCAAAGCCCAGTTCCCAAATGTGTAACTGTCTGGCAGGCATAGTTTTATTTTTAAAAATTTTACAACTGTTGGTTAAAACTTCAGCCATTTTGAGACACTGGATGGATTTTTTTTAATACTATAGCAAAAGTATTGATTTGTATTCAAAGTTTGATACTCTCCAGAAAAGTTAAAGAGGAACAAATAGCTAAATAACTCAGAAAAACCCGTTTGCTTTTGACAGAAAGACAAACAATAAAAACCATTTAGGTTTTACATTTAAGTATATTGTTGTGCTCTTACTGATACAATGGAATGACATTCTCAGAGTAAGAATAGGGGTGGGATAGGGGACAAATGCTTTAACAAAACAATAAAACATCAGTGAACAATTGTGGCTGTAAATGTACCATCTTTTTGAATGAATGTGCTAGTCTCCCTTTTATTCCTCATAACAATCAGTTTTCCCTATCATAAAAAGGAAAATACTTTCAAATAAACTGAAACATTCCTCTCATGGAAATGTAACCTTCCTGTTTCTTCCTTATATAGAAGAACTGAATGTGGAACAGTTGGGGGCAGCAGGAACTGCACCAGGTGTTAGACCAGTGAGGTCAGGCTGACCTGGGTTCAGCAACCTCTGTACTTGAATTCTGTCTAGGAAAGAATTCAGAGCCAAGACTCAAACTACAAGAGAACATGTATTTCGATAATCACAGAGGTGGAAGGAGTAATTCGTAGACGAAAGGGGCTTCGGAAACAAGTTATACTAGTACAGGTAAAGGAAGAGCCCTTGGAGCTTAGAAGTGAGAAAGGTAAAGGTGATGTGCCTGGGGGGGGGGGGGGGGTGGGGGGGCAGTGAAGGGGAGGGAAAAGGGAAAGGCCCAGGAGTGCTCCCAGGAGGGAGAGCTCCCTGGGTCCTTGGTCCTAGGGGTTTTAAGGGTGAAGGTTTTAGGGGAGGTCCTAGAGGGGTTTTAAGGGTGAAGGTTTTAGGGGAGGTCCTAGAGCTACTAAATATTCTCAATAGAATATGTAGTAGCTTTCCAGGTGTATCCTTTCAGGGTCTAGGTCTCCACTGACTGATTGGTCAGTGCCAGGGCAGGGGTCATTATTCAATGTAGCTGGCCCCAAGGTCAGTCTTGGCCTTGGCGTTGTTTTTCTGATTTTGCTGCTTTTCTAGGCCTGGAGCTGAAATACAACTGGGGCCTAGATGTTATGTCTAGAGAGGAAAGTTCACGGGGTCCAAACCATATGACCATCCATATGCTGGGGGAGGAAAGGTCACCCTGGGGGAAAGATCCGATGCTACAATTGTCCTTTGCTAGGCCCCCAGGGCTTTCGGCCGCTGGTGACTTTCTGTACCTGGCCCATTGCCCTTGCTCTGCTCATGTCTGTTTAACTGCTCATCACAGAACAGGTTTTAAAATATCCTGCTCATCTGATGATTTCATTTTTATGTTTGTAAAAATATAAAAACAAAAATGATATTTTTGGTCACTTTTAACCCATTCTTATTTATATATATTTTGTATTCATTTCTATTTTTTCTCACATTAAAAATTTACACTTTAAAGATACCAATTACAAGCAATATAATTAATATTTTAAAAAATAATTATCAGTATGGAAACTTTAGGTCTATGATAATAAATAATAAAATATTCTCTTGTTAATTAAGGGACAAAGTAAGATACATAGAATGTTTAGAAAATATAAATATTTTATCTTGAAGCTATTTATGCTTTGTATTTATAATTTTATTTCAATGTCTGTATTAGTCTTTTTGTGGGAGAAAAAGGGGTTCTACAGAAAGTAAACTCACAAGGTGATCTGATTATATATTCCTAACTGGACAGGTTATGGTGGGTAGTCACATCGAAGACATAAAGTTTTATTTTTGCCTTAAGCAAGCCCTATCCATTGTTTTTGTGCATCTAGGTTAACACACCTTTGAGTTAAGTGTAGCCACCCTCAAGAATGCACATCATCTTGTTAACCATTTTATAATCCAATCCCCACTTTACTTTCTCCCATCTTCCTGTATTCTTTAATTCTTTCTTTAATTTCTAATGCATAAAAGAAACTGCAAAACCATCACTGGCTAGAGCAGTGGTCGGCAAACTGCGGCTCAGGAGCCACATGCGGCTCTTTGGCCCCTTGAGTGTGGCTCTTCCACAAAATACCACGTGTGGGCGCGCACGTACAGTGTGATTGAAACTTCGTGGCCCACGCGCAGAAGTCAGTTTTTGGCTCTCAAAAGAAATTTCAATCATTGTACTGTTGATATTTGGCTCTGTTGACTAATGAGTTTGCCGACCACTGGGCTAGAGCATTTAAGGGCTTGCGTCCCAGCAACTGCCCTCAGTTTGGCTCAAATAAATTCTTATTAAAATTCCCTACAGGTTTTGACATTTCTTATGTTGATAGAATTAAAGGAAATAGAGCAAATATAACTAGCATAATTGATCATTTATGCAATTAATAGTTTCATACTCTCTGGAGTCACACATCACATATTCATGAAACAGACTTTTCCCCAAGAAATGGAAACTCTTATGAAATAAACATATGGATACCTGGAATTCTCTCATGTTTGGAATTTTATCTGGGTCCCTTTGCATTCATGTCTTCAACTTACTCAAATAGTGATAGTACTTTTAACTTTTTGTATGATCTATTCTGTTTATTTTATTCTTTTCTGTGCATGTCCTTATTTAACTCCAGTTCTAAACATCCTTCCTTCCTTTTTTTTTTTTTTAATTAAGTTCTCATTTGGGAAACTGACTTTAAAAATAAACACTTTGCTCTGTAGATCTTGTCCTTGCAATTCACCTCAGTAGTAGATACATACTCCCTAGACTTAATACTTTTTTTTACTAACTGGCACTTGAACATGTTCCTGACCATGTTTGCTTTCTTTAAACTTATGTAGCAAGAAAGATAACATTGCCTTTAAAATATTTTTTATCTCTTTTGACCAATACAACTCAATTGAAAATTCATACATCACTATTAATATTCACAATTATAATATCTGGGAACTCTTCTCAGAGACTTAATCAACAATATGAAGAGCATCTGCCAATAATGCATAGTAATCAAGTTTTATATATCATGGACCTTTCCAGTTTGTGAGTAAGCAGATCATATAACCTCTATCTCAAAATTGTAATGCTCTAAAAGTTCCACTGCACAGTTTTAGAAAGTCCAGTATACTACACAACAAACGGCTTCCTAAATATTTCCAAACATCCAGGAGGCAATTTCATTGTCCACAGATCTGGCCAATTTATGGCTCAGTTTTGCTGCTGCTCCATTAGGACTACACAGCTCAAGCCAGACAGCTCACCAAGATGCTGCCTTAAGATGGCAGTTTCACTCCTGACTCTATTGCTGTCACTGCAATACTGTTGCAGTTGGCATTCCACTTCATCTTTCTTTTGAGCTGAGAGCAGTGTCATTATCCACAGTGCAGGAAGGGAGAAGATCTCATAATGAGGCTCTTCAAGACTCAGAAACAGACAGTGGTGAGTTCTGTGAGTTTTACCCTCTCTACTGTGGCCAGCTAAGATGTCCTTCAACAAACACTCCTGATGGGGATTTTTCCATGGTAACTCTATCTGGCCACCATGATCAGAGTGCTCACTACTATTATTACTACTGCCACTTTAGATATAATGAGAGATCCTTTGAGATTATAACTGAGGATGAGACCTATCCCAGGAGTTTGCAGCACAGACCTGCTCCAGTTTCTGACTGCTTCTCATTGCTCTCCAAAGCCAAGTTGTTTATTAAATGTTGTCTAATAGGTATAACTACTGTCCAGGTAAGTGTAGTCCAGTGGAAGCTATGCTGTCATTCCTGGAAGAGGATCCCATATTTATTTTGAATCTTCCTTTCCATAACCCTATCACACACATTCAATACACTGTGCCACATTCCAGCTTATTGTGGGAAAATTCCTTTAGGTCTCACAGGTTTTTTTTGACAGATCCAAGATTTGCTACCAAAATAATTTAACATAAAGTAGTCTCAGTTTCTTTTCACTTTTACAGTTTTTTGTTATTTCTGTTCAGTATGTTTTTTTATGTCTCATTAATTTTCACAGCTAGTTATACTCTTCTATTAAAAACCATTCAAATTTTTTTCTGTCATAATTCTTGATATAGAATGTAGAACATAGAAAAAAGACATGCATACAATGGAATGGAATGACTGCATAGAATCACAAACTTAGTATGTTTTATACTATCTATTTTCAACTCTGTAAAATAACTAGGTGTATTTCATATAAAATCCTTTTGAAACATGCATGGTACATATATGTATAGATAGATAGATATAGATATAGATATAGATATAGATATAGATATAGATATAGATATAGGTATAGATAGATTATATATAGATATACTAGTATATCAGGAATGCAACCTTAATTTTGCCATTTTCAACTTTCTCTTTTAATAAGTTAAAAGATTTTAGGTTACGTCTATTATTTCATCCAGTTTAAAATTTCTATAACTTCATATTTTTGCTTCTTTCCTACCAAATTTTAATACCATACTTCTTTTTTTTTTGTCTTTTTTAGCTTGTATCCCCTATTAAAATAGCTTATACAAAAAATAACAAAACAACACATAATATATCATCAAATGACTAGATTTTTCTGGGATTTTTAAAAGTTCAATTGTGGTCTGCTTTTGGTGTGCACCACTCAGATCTCCCTTCAAGGGGACCTACTGTTTCAGGAAAACTGGGAGCCTCCAACTCATATACCTTCAGATTCTCCTTTGCTCACACTGAGAGTATACTTCCTCCAGGCTGCTGCCAGACAATGACTGAGCATGTCAGGGCTACTAAAGATGGGCCATCTGCCCAATATGTCACTCCTTTCATGAGAAACCATTCTCAGGATCTCCCCATCAACATTCTCAGAGCAATTCTACAACCTTCACCTTCTTATCTCATCCTCCTCCTTTCCTCTCCACTCCCATAGGTGTCAGACCCATGTCATATTGTGAAGACTCTTTCCACCAGGCATGAGCCCTCTGTCTTTAACCTTAGTCGGCATTTACCCCATAAATCTCATGTGTCTAATCAAATCTTGATATCTGCTTCTCAGATGATGTGAACAGAAAGTATTGCTACTGAGAATGGTTCAAGAAAAGGAACAAAGAGATCAATTAGGGACTGGTGGCTCCCTTGCTGCCTGGCTGTCATGGAGAACCTAATCCTGAGAAAAATATGGGGGGAAAAAGTGGTGGCTCAGTTGCTTAATATTTCACTGGTAATAACTTAGGGAAATGTCTTAGTGGAAGAGAATACCATTGCTGGTGTGATGATCCAGTTATTTGAATGATGGGGGTAGGGGAATGGAGATTGGATTGGGGCAATGCTCTAAGGACAGTGGATTTAGATGGCTATTCTTAAGTAATATTGATGTGCTGTACTAATGAACAAAAGAAAGTTAATTTGGACATGTGTAGTATGAACCATAAAAGTTAGATTGCTTCATTTTGCATCCCCTATCACAAAAACAGAGGCACGGTGCCTAAAGAGCCTCTTAAGGATTCCAAAAGCAACACAGTTCACATTCAAGAATTACTACTTTGGCGCACATACTAGGAGTCTCAGAAAGCTGTTTGGCTTCAGTGGGGTTCTGAACAGGAAAAGGCTTTATAGCCAATCCTGGCTGCAGTGCAAGCAGCTCTTGGCTTAGATCATAGTATCTGGCAGACTCTGTGAAGTTGTAGATTTCAGGGGTGAGAAGATACAAGTATAGCGTTTACATGATCCAATGAGAGAATCATATTGCAGTTCTTTGAGCCTTGAGTGCAAAGCCATGTGATCTGCACTAGGAAATTATACACCTTTCAAGACACAGCTCCTTGGGTGATGTTGAGCCCTGTTAGAAAGAGAAGACTGTCTATGGAGCAACAATTGAACATGCATTCATAAGTAACCATTATGAGGTATGTTTATCAGATGGGCCCAGTCATAAAGTAAGATAGGGTCAGCCACAATCTATTACTATTCTATTGCTAGTTTAGGTCAAAATGGGACATCAAGGATTAATCCAAGAAACATGAGAGGGCATGGATAAGCAGATGAGCAGGTAGTCGAGATCTCCATACTACCTACCCAGACTATAGTCACACCTATTCTCTATCTTGTATGTATGATCATGTGGGTGGTACTTATGACCAGCTGAAGGAGGAGGGAAAAGCCCTACCTAGTTTATGGATGTGTCATCTCCACTGTAGATGCAAGCAAAAATGGATGGTGGTTATCTTCAGGGAGTGAGTTGAAAGACAGAGAACAGATAAAATTTTCTGACACACTTTTGGTGGAAGCAGAAGTAGCCTTAGGTGATGCTATATAAAGATTCTTGAACAGTGGCCAATGACCTAGTCAGTTGTTCAGGGTCCTGAAAGGAAAACACTCTAAGATTAAATAAGGAAGTCTGGCATAGAAGCAAATTGGTGGATATATCCATATGTAGGCACAAACAAATTTGTACCTATATATGGATATAGTCACAAAGTGGGAATTCTTTTGTATCACACATTAACACCTATCAGAATGAAACCTTCATGAAAAAGGAACGAAAAAAACAAGGAGAAAAATAATCTGTCAGTAGATGTTAGCCAGATTTTTCTCAGCGGCCAGCTCCAGAACCAGCTCAATGGGTGCATGCACAGAGTGGACATGGTGACAGAAATAAAGTCTACCCATGGCCCAAACGTATGTTCTCCTACTTACCCAGGCCAATTTGACCACTATCAACTTTGAATTGCCCATCTGCCAGTAACAGAAACCAAAACAGAGCCCCCCACATGCTTTTATTTCTCAAGGAAACCAACTGGCCACTCAGTGACAAGTTGACTAGATGAATCCCTTCTGTCTTGGAAGAGTTAGTGATCCATACTCACTGAGTATGGGTATAGTTTTTATTTATTTTTAAATTGGAAAGAGAGAGAAAGGGGGGAAGAGAGAGAGAGAGAGAGAGAGAGAGAGAGAGAGAGAAAGAGAGAGATTTTTGTTCCATTTATTTCTGCATTTATTGGTTGATTCCTGTATGTGCCCTTCTCAGGGATAGAACTCACAAGCTTGGTGTTTTGGGATGAAGCTCTAACCAACTGAACTAGGGCTGGGTATGGGTTTTATATTCTTGCCTACAGAGCCTCATCTAGCCCACTACCTGGGAGCTAATGGAATGCCAGATTTATGAATGTAGAACCCCACAGATAAAAAGTGGCTCTCTGTACAGTTTCTTAGTCTCTTTCTGGCCAACTTTAAAATTCAGCAAATATGACAGCATTTTAGAGTTCACTTCCCTAGGATTTGTCCCCGCCCCCCCCCCCCCCTCGCCAATCTCTTCTGCCTTGGCAGCACTGAATTTAAATGTTGGTCTCTCCAGCCTTTTGGTATTTCCATTTATTCTGCTGGTTATCTGCTTCTTGCCTATGGCCCTTTGCCTATGTTTTATTCTCACACAGAGGCAAGCATTGGCAAATGTCCTAAGAAGAAAAGGAATTTGTAAAATGATGACTAATTTCTCCATAGTTTCCTTCTCTCTGGAATCTTAGCCTCTCAGGCTCACTTGTCTCAACAGCTTCCAAATTCCTTCAAACAGAATAATGTGATACTTTAACCACATCTTCTGGGTGTGTTTTGTTTTTTCCTCAGGGAGGGGCATGATAGTGCCACAGTATACTTCTTTCTACCTGGAAATAGGAGCGCCTTATATATGTTCACATAAAACCCAAAGATACTGTAATGGATAGCTAAAGCATGGGACCTATTGTGAGTGTGGTGCCTAGTGGTATAATGCTCTGCTATTTTCTTCCTCAAGGATAATGGGCTATTTGACTAGAATTGAGCTCTGAACAAGTTGAAGTCATTAAATGAAAATCATTGCAGCAAAATGCAGAATTGGTAGGAGATTTACCTTTCTTTTGTAAGGTAGAGAGCATGGCAATTATGAAAAGGGAGGTATGGAGAGAGAAGACACATGATCAATCGTTCACCTATGGAAATAATACATATGGAGATTGAAAATCTGGAAACTGATTTCCTTACAACTATCTATACTCTCCTACCATTTTGAAAGTCTTCCTGACCCACCCCATTCAGGGTACGCACATCACAATTTGATAATTGTAACTAGAAAGATATTTTGTACCACTTATTTACACTTAAACTCTTTTGAGTCATTTTAATCATCAATCTAATTGTTTTGGGGGGTAATCTTCAACACCACACCCAATCATCAGGTGATATTTTTCAATTACTGTTTAAAGTTGACTCATTGTATTTTCAGTTATCCTAAAAATGTCATCCAAGTTTAGTAAAACCTAGAAGACATTTATAGTTATCTATGTGAGAAATCTATTAGACATTAGCCACAGACCTCTCTTCCCCAGCACAAACAGGCATTTTTCATGGTCTTTTTCAATTTTAATATTTCCTTAGTGTAGTTAATATACCAAATATATTTAGATCTGTTTATAGAAAACAAGGACAGGTTATAACTTCCCATCACTCCAAATCTCATAAATGATCAGTTGTAGTTCATGTTAAAAAAACAAAACAATAGGAGAGGTAGGTATAATTAAAATAGTGTTTTGCATCTCACTATATACTAGCATGCTCTGAGGTAGATTTTTAAATGCACAACGAACAGCTGTTTTATATTTTTTTCTTTAAAAGGTCCAAAAAGAACACATTTCCATTAGTATTTAAAATATAATAGGTCTTTCTGAAGAAGGATTCAGTTTGCCTCACAATAGGAATAAAACATTCTAGATTATTGGACTTACTTAGAATAGGAGTATAGATCCTAAAGTCCAAATAGATCTTTGCTAGAAGTTACTAAAAATGGGATAGAATGATAATTGAGAAAATAAGAGACAGAAAACTTTAAAAAGTTATGAACAGCTGAGTCCAGTTATGTGAGGTTATAGCTAGGAGCACAAAGTTATAGCTTTAACTCTGGTAAAGCTTTCCAAGCAGTAGAGAATAGTAATAGCTATGTTTGCAAGCCCCTTATAATGAAGTGGAATTTTTGAGAAAGTCTTACTGGCTTTTGCTTTAACAAGGAAATTTTATAGAAATCCAAGAAGTAGAAGTTAAAATAATTCTTCTAAACAGGTTTCAGGTGTATTGAGCCCTATTTCAATGTTACTGACTAGTTTCAGCATGGCTTTGAATAATTCATTTCTAGGTCTTTGGTTTTTGTGTCTTTTCTTTCTTTTTAATTTTTTTTGAAGTAGTTTCAGTATAGAAACCTGTCCTATTCCATTGCTGGCTCACTTTATTCCTTCTTCCTTTCTACATGAAAAATATATTTATAATTGAAATGCATAGTAACATTTGCCTGCTCAGGAAAAGTAATGGAGAAAAGTAGTTTATAGTTCATCCTATTTCAGTTTGATTGTTTAAAATCAAAGTTAAACCCTCTTGAAGTATGAACAAAGAATAAAGAATAAGGTCACATTTGTCAAACAAGATACATTGTTGAATTATTTATAGCAAGGAATAGATTATTATGTGCAAAATAAATGCTTTTATATTATAGCACAATTTTTTTATATCCCAGATGGATGGGTAAAAGGGCATTGTCTTATTAATAGAATACTAATAAAACCACACTGGGCATGTTATAATATTAAGAAAACACGTATACCTCTTTATTATTTATAATGTAAAAACTGAAAAGTTGGAACAAATTTATTAAAAGTAATTGCCAAGTGGTATAGACTTTTGGAATTTTCAGTGTTGTTCACAGTCTAATGGGACTCCTGCTTACACTACATAGCTTTTCTCTATTAACTGGCTTCTCCATTACACAGTTTATCACCTTCACTCCCCAAACAACCTCTTTCTTAACATGTCTATTTCCATTAATGACACTATTAGTTTTCCAGTGACTGGGTTTCAACTCGTGGTATCATTTTGAACTCCATTTCCTCCTTTGACACCCACATGCAATGAGATAAGTGCTGTATATCCCACTTATATAATTTTCTTATAGGTACCCCTTTTTTTCCACTGTCATTGCTTCCAGTACAGTTTAGACTTTCATTAACTTTCACCTATCAAACTATGGTCCCTGGGCAAAATCCGGGCTGTTATCTGTTTTGCAAATAAATTTTATTTGAAAACAGCCATGCTCACTCATTTCATATTGTCATTCTTCACCAGTAGAGTTGACTGGTTGTGATAGAGACCATATGGCCTACTAAGTCATAAATATTTACTATCTGGCCTTTTATAGAAATTTGTCATCCCCTGACCTAAAATATTGTGATATGGATTCTAACTAGTCTCCTCACACCCAGACTCTTCTAAAGTTAATTCTTATCAATTGAATCTTTTAAAAATACCAACATTCATAACCAACTCACGCCCACATCCCTCAAAGCTTCATCTGTACCCATAGACAAAACATATAAGTCTGAGTCTATTAAAAGCCATACATGTGCATCACATATTCTGTTATAGACTTTGTCTCCTGGAGATCTATGCCCTTGCATTTCTCTATTTTTCTTGGAGTATCCATCTTTCTCCTGTAGAAATACTGTAGATTGTCACAAGCCCATCTAAAATAATACATACTCCAGGAATCTTCTCCCAATTCATCCAGCCACATGGAAACTTGCATACTTCCCTCAGAGGATTTTTCTTAATTATCTTTGTACTATAGTCTATTATCTTCCACTCTCACTAAATTGCAGGCTTATTGAGGGATGGAACTTTACCCTACTTTTCCTTTATTTTCTATTGATAATAGTTTGATTCCTTGGATTTCTTCATTTACATAACAGGCAACTGTTTTTGCAATTTACTATATCCCAAGCACAATGCTAGTAAAGGAGGATGCAAAGAAAAGGAAGGTAGTCTCTGCTTTACTAATACTTTACTCTTTAGTATCAGATTGTAAAAATAAATAGTAAAGTATAATGAGTGTAAAGTAAGGGTATGCCCAAAAAAGAAGACAAAACTTCTATATAAGTCTGATTGAAAGATAAGGGAAGGAGTCCCTGTGGGGCTGGCAATTGGGTTGTCTTGTATAAAGACTGGCCAAGTGCAAAA
Source organism: Cnephaeus nilssonii (assembly GCF_951640355.1). NCBI lineage: Eukaryota > Metazoa > Chordata > Mammalia > Chiroptera > Vespertilionidae > Cnephaeus > Cnephaeus nilssonii. The sequence continues at coordinate 62,011,818 of NC_137076.1, read as the reverse complement.
TGATAGAGGAGCATTTAAAGCAAACAGAAACATATTGTAAAATAGTATGGGAGAAGTTTTGGAAAGTGTGAAGAGTTCTACAAATCTATAGTTAAGTGCGTGTTGTGAGTGAAGTGTTATGAGAGTTCATGCTGTAACCATGGCCCGTGTGGCTCAGTTAGTTGGAGCGTCATGAGTGTACACAGAAGTCACAGGTTCAATTCCAGATCAGGGCACATACCCAGGTTGTGGTTTCAGTCCTGGTTGGGATGAGTAAGAAAGGCAACCAATCCACGTTTCTCTGTCACATCCATGTTTTTCTCTCTCTATCTCCCCCTTTCTCTCTCTAAAATCAATGAACATATCCTCAGGTGAAGATTAAAAAAAAAAAAAAGTTGATGCTATAAAGGGGAAGAAGGAAACAATCCTAAAAGTAGAGCCTGGAATGCTTTTTTGGAGAGTTTAGATTTCACTCTGTATGCAATGACTCCAAAGCAAGTTCCAAAAATCATTGCTATGGAAATATATTGCTAATTCTTAAGAGGAAAAAAGAGACTATTATCAATTAACCTTCGGAAATACTTGATTAGGCAAAAGTAATTAAAGTCTTTTCTATGAAATTTGCTCTGCTAACCACCAAGTGGGGATAGATCGTGGAATACTTCCTAAACTTATGTTGCATATGAAATATTTTCTTCTCGAAACATCTGCAGGGAAATCTAGGAAACATTACTCAACAGCATTTAGTTATTTCCCCCCACTCCCAATAAGATGTATGGGCACAGGAAGAACAGAGGGAGGAAAATGAGGCCAGATACTGTTGCAGTAATTCAGGTAAAATTAAGAAGGGCCTGTATTAAGACAATGACAAAGAAAGGGAAAAATATTCTGAAGTTATTTAAGAGTTAACATAGACAGGATTTGTTAACTAGATGTGAGGAAATTTTAAAAAACATATCAATTAAATCACCCCTTGTCTAAAACTCAGAAATAGTTGTTTGTCAAAGAATCTGGAAAAGTTCCAAAAGAACACGTGTTCTGCTCCTTTATTCTCCTCCTGCTCATCTGTCATCACACTGCCCCAGATTTCTTTCCCTGTGGCAACTCTGACCTTCTTCTAGCTGCTTTCACTTGCTGTGCTTCCTCTGACCTAACAGCCTTGACCCTTGCAATTCCCTACATAGAACTCTCTCCTTTCCATCTCATAAGTTAACTCAATACCTACATTTCAGATCTAAGTTCAAGTTTCCCTTCCTCTGAAAAGCCTTCCCTGATCTCCCTGAATAGGTCAAGTGTTTCATTAAATGCCATCTTGGAACCAAGTCTCTCATTCTAAGTTTTTAATATTGCTGGATTTTCATTGGATTTTTTTTTTTTGGTAATTATTTGTTTAATCATCAGCTACAGCAAAAATTCCATAAAGGCAGGGAATGTTACTTCTGAGTCTTCAATGCACAGAAGAGTTGCTGGCACATTAAACAGTGCTAATACTAATTTAATAAATAATTAAGTAATTGATTTATTAATTAAAGGGAGAGGAAGAAGTCAAAGATGTCTCTAGGATTTATGACTTGGCAATGAGCACACAGTTATGTTTATCAAGTAGGAAACACAAAAGCATAAGGAAATATGGGATAGATGATTAGATTTGACTTTGACATACTTTTTTTTATATGCTTAAGCAGTTAGAAGGTGAATCTGGAGATGAAGACAAAAGTCTGAGTTCACAATAGGCATTTTGAATCCCTTGTAGTTAGTGAGATAACCCAAGAATATATCCAATGAAGTGAGAAGTCTAAGAATGGCACCCTGAGTAGTAACTGTAATGGAATGACAGTGTAAGAGTGGTGTATGAAAGAGATTAGATGGTACCAGCATAACAATGGGAAGAATATGTAGAAACAGTAGGAGAACCAGTTTCAAATAAGAAGGAAACTCCACCAATGGACACTAGAGTGCTCTAAGTCTAACCCAACTCACTTGTGAGTTACATATTTCAAAGAGTAGATAGATGGAGATAACAAGGATGTATCCATAGATAGTATATTCTAGTTGGATATAATTAAGATGTAGAACTTTCCTTCCCTAGCCAGTTTGGCTCAATGGATAAAGAATCAGCCTACAGACTGAAGGGTCCCAGGTTTGATTCCAGTCAAGGGCACATGCCTGAGTTGTGGGCTCAATCCCCAGTAGGGAGCGTACAGGAGGCAGCTAATCAATGATTCCCTCTCATCATTGATGTTTCTCTCTCTCTCTCCCTCTCCCTTCCTCTCTGAAATATAAATAAATAAATATATATATATATATATATATATATATATATATATATATATATATAATATACACTGAGTGGCCAGATTATTATGATCTCTGATTGTATAATAATCTGGCCACTCAGTATATATATATATATATATATATATATATATATATATATATATATTAGAGGCCTGGTGCATGAATTCATGCATGGGTGGGGTCCAGCCAGCCTGGCTAGGGAGGGGACATGGGCGGTTGGCCGGCCTGCCTGCTGGTCAAACTCCTGGTTGAGGGGGCAATTTGAATATTAGCCTTTTATTATATAGGATATACACTGAGTGGCCAGATTATTATGCGTTCAGAGATCAAAAAAGCCTTCCCTGATCTCCCTGAATAGGTCAAGTGTTTCATTAAATGCTATCTTGGAGGCAAGTCTCTCATTCTAAGTTTTTAATATTGCTGGATTTCCATTGGATTTTTTTTGGTGATTATTTGTTTAATAATCAGCTACAGCAAAAATTCCGTAAAGGCAAGGAATGTTACTTCTGAGTCTTCAATGCACAGAAGAATTGCTGGCCCATTAAACAGTGCTAATACTAATATATATGATGTAGTACATTCCTATTAGAAAAGAGAAAAAAATCAGCTCATCTATTAATCACTGGGCTTCATTAAATGTGAGGATGAGATCATATAGATTTGGAAGATAGCTAAGATATAATGAACGTGCACTAGGAAGATCACAGTGCTTTTTATTTTCCAAGCTTGACATTGATTATATTTTGTCCAAGTTCCCACATATTCATTCCAGGTAATAATACCTATTTTCCAGAGATATAAGGTTTAAATAAAATATATTTAAAGATAGTTATTTCATCATTTGGTCTGTAGTAGATATTTGTATGGAAACTAAATCTATTTTAATAGTTTAGAGTTAAGAGACGTAAAAATGCTGGCCCAACACTAACCTAACAGTAATATTCCACACATATTTAAATACTTAACAGAAAATTCAGAAGTACAGTACCAAAAAATATTCCATATCCTTGACAAAAGTCTATGTGAAAATATCAACAGAATTCTGAAAATCTGCTTTATAAACTTCTTCATCTATGATAGTATAAACAACTACTATAAACATCATTCAAGTTCAAATTTAATTCTAGGTATTTCATTCCTGATAGACATTCTAAAATAGTGTGAATAATTGTCATCATATAGCCTTATTTCAATCAGTCAATATTATTTGTAAATAGCACTGTAATATACAAGAAAACTAAACTCAAACTCAAGGATTTCTAAAATTGCCACTCAGCACTACAATTATTATATTGTAAAGTGGTTCATCTACTTCAGAATCATCCACAACACAATCTCTGCTTAATGAATTAATAACATCTTGGAAATTCTAAAAAATGATTCTGCTCAAAAAAATTTCTTTGTCAAATAACACTTAGAGAGTCAGTTCCTACTTAAATGGCATTATGTGTTACCCAAGTACTAATTTGAAGAACTTTATAAAATGGTCACTATATGCATGAAGTGTGAGATAAATATATTATCGGAAAATCTATCCTGTCTTCTTGAAACTACTCAATTTCCAACTATAATTCTATCTGCTCCCATATTTAACTTTTACTGTACTGTTTTAGTTTCCTCTTCATTACATAGATAACATTATTTGATTCCCTTTCTTAAAAAGTGGGGTATAATATCATAGTTATTTAAAAATGTCTGTTAAACTGGTTAAAGTCATATATAAAGATCTGCCCAAAACTTGAAATTGTGTTTTTCACACTGTGTTTCTATCATAACAAATGAAATGACTGATATATTTCTTGAAAAATAAATGTTAAACTGTGTATAAAAATAATGTGTGCAGAGAATATTCAAACCAACTTAAATTTCAGTTCCCAGGTTAAATAAAATCTGAATAATTCCTAAATACATTTTTCTATTCAATTTCAATGCCCTATATTATATCTACTTATAAAAATATAAATCTGATAGAATGTAGTAATTGTAATAGATATTTTATGTCAAATATATCTACAAGTTTATTTTTCATTAAGATCTATCACTTTATTTAATATACATCTTAATACCATGAAATTTACAGAGGTAAAAAGAAAAATATGTTCTTTATCTAATAGCAAAACCATAGTCTATAAACAAGAATTTACTTTCTTTAAATACTAAAGCTGGGATGTTTTCTCATGAAGTAACAGAGTGGCAATTTCTCTTTATAATTTGATTAATAGTGTTAGCCAAAATTGATAATTCAGAACTTCATCCTATTGTTACTGTTTTATTGTTCAGACTAACTAGAATATTTCAAACTTTTCAATGCTTGATATATAAAAATGTATACAAGTACTTTAAATAGATTTACATACTTTATACTTTCACTGATTAAGTAAGACATTTGATAAAGGAAATATACTAAGAAGAGCATAAAAGTTAAGAAAATACAAGAATTGAATTATAAGAAATGAATATAATCGTTTTAAGGACCTGGGGCTTAAATAATCTAAATTTCAGTGATTTGAAGAATCATATATCAATTATACTTTTGGAAAATTTACTTTGGGAGAGTGCAATGGGAAGAGACAATAAGGAAATGCTCATGTTTAAAATTAAACTTTTTTCAGGATGAATAATTGCTCAAACTATTGATGGCTCGCCAGGTTTTTACATATGATACATTTTCATCCACATAGAAAGCAGCAGGAAGACACCGGTACTTAAATGTAACATTCAAATCATTCCACCCAGCTTTCAAAAGAATGCACCGTTAGTGAATCAGACCACAATTGCTAAATAACAGCACAGCAACAGAATCTCACTTTGTAATTTCCTAGTATTTCCAACACTGACAATAACTAAAAGGTCATTAGCAAAAATTCCGATATTGTGTCATCTCTAAACAAGATGTGATATAAACACTTTGGCGACCTTCAACATGATAGATAATATCAATATGTGAGTCTTAAACCTAACAAACAGGTTACTCAGGACCCTAAAGAGACTGATGTCGCCGTCAGACAAATTATTGTTGCAGTGAAAAACATTAAGAACACATTCTCTCCAAAATAAAGTTTCCAGTTAGGCACAATCAGCAGCGCTTAATTAGAAAACATGAATAATTGAACGTGCTGCTGCTCTCTCTGAGCAACAAACTTAAGAGTTATGTGGAAGCAAATTCTCGTTAGACAAAAGGGCATGTTGTACTGAATCATTCTCAAAGGTTTCCCCCTCTCTGATGGCAACCTTTTCGGTAATAATTCAAATGAATAGCCCCTGAGCCAATACTATAAATATAAGTCTTCAGTTAATGTAGAATCCAAACCAAACAAAAAAATTCCTGCAATCTCTAAATAAAGCCAAGTTTCTGGAAAAATAATAGAAAAGGGGAGAGGCAAGGGTATGGATTAAAAATACTTTTGAACTGTGAAGTCTTCATAGAATTAGTCATTCTGGCAACAGTATTAAAGGCTAAGCTCATAGCCCATATTCAAGCACAGTATTCTCTATTGAAGCACAATTTAAATTTATGTACCTATTTTTCATTTTATCAAAGGTCCCTTTCTAACTGTATGTTAATAAATGAAATGCTGAATGCTTGCCTATAATCCCTGGGGGCTATTTCAAGTTTAGTACTTTAGAGACCCTTTAAAACTCACAGAAGAATTAGTTGAGGTGATTAAGAATATAACACTCGGTAAGCAGTATAAAACTAAACTAAAAAATAGAAGTCTAAACACAAATGTGCAAAAAAATCCAAATGCTAAAAAAAAAAAAGTAAAAAAACAAACAAATAAAACAAAAATCACAAGTGTTTCACTACCTAGCTTACCCCACCAAGCATTGATTTTCCTGATGCCATGTTCAATGGTGGCTATGCCTTTGTTTGTCTTTATTCTTGTCTCCTATTTCAAGCCATGCGTCATCTTGGATCCCCTGTTTATTCTGGAGAACTAACCAAAGGAGCCTCATCTCCTTCTGCTTATTAGTTGCCTACTGTAATAAGGAACTGTAACCACTCCCTGAAAGCTAGTTACTACTTCTGCTCTTGCTGACCTTGACCTTGCAAGGCCTTCCTTGTCCTCTCTCGAGTATACCTCCATAATATACCTCTTTCCCCTCTCTCAATTGACTTCTTTTTTTTTTTAATTGTTGGCACTATTACTCTTTCCATATTCTGTGTTATGCCTCCCAACTTTTAGAGTCAAGACATGATTTCAGAGCCCACCTTAACAACCCTATATTCACTCTGGTCAGGTGGCTCAGTTGGTTGGAGCATCATCCTGTACACCAAAAGGTTGCAGGTTTGATTCTTGGTCAGGGCACATTCCCAGGTTGTGAGTTTGATCCCCCAGTCAGGGCACATACAGAAACACTTCAATTTGGAGAGGCAGACTGGTGTTATAGTCCAGAATGCAGACTGTGACCAGACTGCCTAAGATTCCAAATTCAAGGCTGCTCCTTCCTATCCAAATAACCTTCATTTGGTCACTTTACCTCTTAGTGCCTCAATTTTCTCATTTGTAAGTCAAACTTATTTAAAGAATAAATGTGCTTAATTGTGTAAAGTGCTTAGAAAAATATATGCCTCAAAAAGTACTATATCAAATGTCAGATATAAATATTATTATAACTAGTTTTGATGCAAGAAAGTTAGATGTTAGTCTTATTTTATACTAATTCACTGAATAATTTTATAAACATGTTAAGCTCTTTTCAGTGTGTGTTACTATTTAAAAAAGAATTCCCAGCCCATATCCAAGATCTTTTTCAACATTAAAAATAGGAAATACTCAGGAATTTCCTTGGATAACTATACCATTCAAACTGAAGCAAGGCTGCTCTTAAAATATTTATAACCAAGAGTACTTAGGACTGCCTGATTCTTGAATAACATATTGTCACAAGACAATCTCATTGATATTATCTACACCAATAAAAGAGAAATATGCAAATTGACCGTACCTCCACAATGCCCACCAGCCAATCAGGAGTGACTATGCAAATTAACCCAACAAAGATGTCGGGTTGATTTGAATACGCAGGCATGGAGTGAAGACTAAAGGCTCCGGCCTGGGTGAAGACTGAACACTGAACACTGAAGACTGAAGAGGCTTGGCTTCTCCACTGCGGCCGGAGCGAAGGCCTGGGTCCCTGGTGCCTGAGGAAAACTGGTGCCAGCAGCCAAGGGAAGGAAGGCCTATTGCACGAATCTTCGTGCAACGGGCCTGTAGTAGAATTAATACTTTTACAATTTTAACTATATACATATTTTATAATGTGATTTCATTTTAAAATGTATTGATAACGTTTTCACATTACTTTGTTTCTGACATTATTATTGTTACTAGTGGCCTGATGCATGAAATTCTTGCAAGAGTAGGCCCTCACATCCCTGGCTGCCTCGGTCCTCACGGCACCGCCCCCCACCCACTGGTTGTTCTGGAAGGTCATTCTGCTACCAGGTCTAATTAACATATTAGCTCTTTATTATATAAGATTTGCATTGTTTATCTTGAATAATTATCTACAATGACTTTGAGGAAGAAGAAAATGCTGGAATTTATTGCTTTGTTTTTTAATAATGAAATCCTATGTAGATGGATGAATCTGAAATACCATCTCATATCAATTCATTTCCTATGTAATATTACATAGCCTGAAGTATAAACAAAAGCTAAAAATAAATACACATACCTCTTAGCTGGAACTAACCACAATATGCTTTCTGTAAAGAACAAATAACCTTACCAAGATAGCAGTTTCAGAAAGCAATCTTAGAATTGGAAAAGAACAGAGATGTCAGATAGTCAAATTTTCCACCAGTACACTTACAAAGCATTATGTTGTTCTAACTGTCATTGGCCATTGCTCAAAAGTAGCAGAAGTTGGGGAGCTCATTACTTCATGACTCCTCATCCTATTGCATTTCTGAAACATCAAATTGAGTCAGAACTCACCTCCGTGTCATTTCCCTCCGCAGTCCTGATTCTACCGTCTTGAATAAGAAATATGTTCAGTACCTTAAGATACCTCCTATGATGTGATTTCTAGTTCTCCACTATCTGAATTTTTCTTCTCTAATCATATTCTTCTTGCTAGATTTCCTCAGAAAATCTCAGGCAATTTCAAAATCTTATTTCATTTTAGACATAAAAGATAAATTTTAATTTAATGAAGCACATAGGCCAAATAATTTTCCTTCTTCCTATAATGACAACTTTTATTCTGTTTCTTTAGGAGATCCCTTAGAACATAGTAGCAACAGAAACATAGATTTAATTCAAAAATAGAATGACCTATTTTGGTATATCCCCAAGTCTGAAGCATACCATAATGGTTTTGCTTTCTATAGTACCATCAAGCACTATGCTGCTGTTTTTAAAGTTCAGTCCACTACTTACCTCTTTTATATATGTGGCTAAAATTAATTTCTCCAAGTGTCCTGTTATTGGGAAAATCAGTTCTAAAAAGAGCAGTGTGTTATACCCTAATTGTAAGGTCAGGAACAGGAAATGCACCTCACTTAACATATTGCTCAAAGTTCCAAATGAAATTCAACATGAAATGATTCTCTCCCTTTTAACTGGTGAGAATTTAAGTACATATCTTCTCAAGGGTGATAATAAGAAAAACGTCCCTCAACAACTCATCTCCAAATGGACAGCTGTATATCTGCTGTCTTCACTCATGCGTAGGGGGATCTCACCTGTAGGTTGTGTAACTATGGGGATAGAGATTTAGGAGAGGATGCCACAGAGAATGTCCGTTCAGGACTTCAGGTTATTGCTTTATAACCAGAGCAGCATAATAGTGGTGGCTTCTCAACTGTATGTGGGGGTTAGAGGTAGAAGGTGAAGGATGATTATAACAGAAAGAAAAAAAGAAAAGGGAAATGTATTCCTTTTGAAAGTTGAAATAACTCATAGTCTAGCCAAGTTAGTTTTTACAAAAATTGCATGAAAATACCAAAAATCAATGTGTACGAAATTGCTGAATTGCTGCTAGCAATGATGTTGGTGGGGCTTGGGCAGGGAACATGTTCTATTTGAATAAATTTAATGTAGGTGAATCATAAATTATGGAAAGAGAAATAGGCACTCTAATAATTTTTCATTTTGAAGTACATGTTTTATGGATTTATGAAAATGCCCCATAATTCACGTAATATATTAAGAATGAGAGAAAAGGCAAACATGTTATTCAAACCAGTTGTGTTTTCATTTCCCAGTTTTGTTATATACCAGGGAAAAGTGATTTAAAATTCAGAATGAAACCCTGTCTTGCATCAGAAAGCAATCTTCTATTCCATTTAAAACTTATTTTTAAAGGGAAAATGTGTATTTTACTGAGATAAATTTTACATCTTGCATTAATAATAAAACTTTGGCTTTTTATATAACATTTTGTCCAGAAATCCTGAGCTTTACCCTGTGTGCTTACATTTATCTGACACAGTATAGCAATGATTTTGCAACAATTTAGGCATTGCTACTTTAGAAGATTTTTAGTTAAACCAAGCCAAAGTTGATGGATGGTTTTTACATCGCTTGCTATAATACCCAGGTGAAATGGACAAACTCTAATGTTACCAACTCAAAGAGGGTGGGATACTGTACTTTAGGCAACTTGCAAATCCCAAAATTTAATCTAGGATCTTCATGAGACCTGGGGGAGCATTTTATTTTAGTTTATGTCTGGGCACCTAGAAAGAGATAAATAATTCAATTGCCTATCTTGGAATTACAGATCAAAGCTCCTATTTATACTCTAGGAAGGCACAATTGAGTCAAAAAGTAAAAGGATTTTTTTTAAAAAAACTTACTCTACATCTGATATTGAATTGATAATTTTTTACTAGTCATTATCTATTTGCTATGTCATTCTGGCTGACTGAACGTGACACTAAATTTGGTACTTTCAGGAGAAATGCAATATGTATGGCTTTTGCTGTTCTTATTCAGTGAAGAATGGCCTTTCAAGAGAAACATTCAAAGTTGCTCTCATGATCTATAAATATAGCCCAGAAACCTGTCTCACTAATAAGCTACACTCTTTAAGCAGGTGTGAATGTGCAGTTTGCAACTTTTATACCTATCTATGCATTAGGTCATTAGAATTTTGTATAAGCCATTTTTTTATTTAAGTACAATTAATGTACAATATTGTATTAGTTTCAGGTGCACAGTATACTGATTCAATCTTTGTATACCCAATTCTAGTAATTATCTGTCATCCTGCAAACTTATTACAATATTATAGACTATATCCCCTTTCATGTTTTCACACATCCCCCATCTCAATCTCCTCTGGCAATCATCCCTTTAGTCTTTTTTTCTATGAGTCTGGTTTTTGTTTGTTCTGTTTGTTCCTTTGTACTTTTTTTGTTGATTCCACATTTAAATGAAACCATATGATATTTGTCTTTCTTTGCCTGACTTATTTCACTCTTTATAATACCCTCTAGGTCATCCATGTTATTTCAAATGACAAGATTTCAAATATATATCACATCTTTTTTATCCATCCGTCTATTGATAGGCACCTAGGTTGTTTCCAAATCTTGGCTATTGTAAATAATGCTGCAATGAGCATAGGGGTGCAAATATCTTTTCGAATTTGTGTTTTTGTTTTCTTCAGATAAATACCCAGAAGTGAGATTTCTGGGTACTCTAGTAGCTCTATTTTTAGTTTTTAGAGGAATCTCAATACGTGAAAAGAAATGTCTCCAAAGAAGACATACCGATGGCCAACAGACATATAAAAATTCTCAACCTCACTAATCATCAGGGAGTGTAAGTCTAAACCACAATGAGATAGCACCTCAATTAGTCAGGATGGCTAATCATCCAAAAGCCAACAAATAATAGGCATTGGCAAGGATGTAGAGAAAAGTGAACCCTTATATTCTGTTGTTGAGACTGCAAATTGGTACAGTCACTATGGAAAACTGCATAACCTATTATTTAACCTTTTGAGATAAAAACAGCTAATGCCTAACAAGCACATAGTGCTAAGAATTCCACTAATTATCCACTCTGGGGAATTTAAATAAAATAATTCAACAGTGGAAAATTAGATTTACATTTATTAATTAGAGTATTATTTATAATTAGAAACCAGTGTAAATATTCTAAATGTTCAATGACAGAGAAATATTTAAAGATTTTCAAACATCTATTTGGGTAAATATTTCAACCAAAAATATAATTATACAGATAATTTTATGATAATAAAGACATTTATGAAATAATGTGAACTGATTAAAGCATAATATGATTTCAATACTATAAGAAATAAGCATGCGAAATTCATTGGTTCAAAGTCTTGAGAGGATTTTGGTGATAATAAATATTTTTTCTTTAAAAATGCTCTGTACTAATGTTGATAAACATCTATATATTGCATAAAACAAAGTCATTCCAATCATGTGATTTGCAATAAAACAGAAACAGCAGAATCCCAGCTCTATCAGAAAACTACTCATATTCTTAGCATGTCTAATAAAAGTGATAGAGCCATATGTATGTTTAACTTTCTTCTCTTCAAGGGAAGTATTGCACATATAGACTAGGAAATAGGTTCTATGTGTACATAGAAAGAGAAATTAGTCTAAAACTAAACAATGACATTCTATTAAAAACTGAGCCAGGCCTATTGCTCAGTGGTTGGTTGAGCATTGACCTATGAACCAGGAGGTCTCAGCTTTGATTCCCAGTCAGAGCACATGCCTGGGTTGTGGGTCTTTGTCACTAGTAGGGGGCATGCAGGAGACAGCCAATCAATGATTCTCTCTCATCATTGACATTTCTATCTCCCTTTCCCAGTCCCTTACTCTCTGAAATCAATTAAAAATGTATATGTTAAAAAAACCTGAATGAGATACACTTGGGTAAATAATAGTAATACTATTATTGAGCCTATAGGCACCCTGCACTATGCCTGATTACTTATTATGTCATTTTAATTGTCACAACTATGTTATATGATTGCTATTTTTATCAACTGTCTTTTATAGATGAGGAAACCAGTTCCTAAAGAAACTAAAAAACTTGCCTGATATGGCAAAACAAGTAAACAAATGGCCTAATCAAAATAAAACCTGCTCTATTTAGCCCCAAAGCCTTTGACTTTAATCCCCATACTTCATCATCTCAATAAGAAAATGATCCGGTTTCTCATTTACTCCAAAGGAAACCTGTATCTATTGGGAGATGGAGAGCCTAGTGTTTACAAGTATAAGTTTTGTCGTCAGGTTGAAGTTGTTCTATGTGAGCTTAGGCAAGATTTTTTACTTCTGCCAGTTTCAGAACCCTCTTGGTAAAATGAAAATAATAGGAATGCCCTTTGTTGCAAAAGGTTGTTGTGATATTTAAAGATGTAAGACTTGTAATTCCCTCCATTCATTCAGCTAATATTCATGAAACAGCTACTTTTTAAACAAGCCTTCAGTGAGGGCCTAGAGATCTAAAAAACATCGAATCAGTGTAGGAAGAGTGAAGAACATTAATTAAAATACCTATGTAAATCAATGCACAATTAATAAATGTGTTAAGTTCTCTGAAATAAAAATAGAGTGTGTGTATGGTGGTGGTGGTGGTGGTGGTAGGGGTGTTAAATAGTTCAGGGGGTAGCTAATTCCTCCCTGAGGAAAAGCTGCATTAGCTAGTATCCTAATGATAAATAGATAATGAATAAATAAATAAATAGGAAGTTTATTAATTCTGGCAGAGAGCAGCATGTGTAAGACCATGAAGCAGGAATTGAAAATAAGTGATGTTTTCCGTAGCTAGGGAACTGCATGAAATGGTAGTAGAGAGTCTGATACAAAGGAGTCCTTTAGATTCTTAAGGATGTTGATTTTTTGCTTAAGAGAAAGGATGAGCGAGGGTTTTGACTAGAGTAGGGGTCTAATCAGATTTGGGTTTAATAAGAATTGAGGAACTGTGGGGGAGGTTTGGATACAGGGAGATCTAGTAGCAAATGCAGGGGGGAAAGTAAGAGATACAATCAGATTGGATTAAGACTAAACTCTGAGGATTTCCAACATTTAAATGTTAGATGAGAAGAATGAGCCAAACAAGCACCTTGACAAAGAGCAACCAGACAGGTGAAACAACACCAAGGCTGGGCCCTGTAGCCAAGCCAAGGCCAAGGTTTCCAGAAAGGAGAGGTTAATATTGCTGAGTGCAAGTTTAAATGTCAAGTATGATTGGAAATTAAAAAAAAAATGCCATTGGACTTAGGGCCATGAAACTAATTATAATGGAAAATGATTTCTGTTTTTATTATTCCTAAGGATTTAGCTCCGGGTTTTGTTACAAGAGAAACTGAGGCATATTAAAAATTTTAAGGGTTTATTTCAGCAAACATAGGCACCAGTGAGTCAACACCGAGCTGGAAGTGCTCAGGAGCATTCCTCTGTCCGGAGAGAAGGGCAAGGCTTTTACAGAGAAGATGCAGAGGCAAAAGCCATGAGATTAGTTTGACTGTAATTTAGGGGGTTGCATGTTTAGGGAAAGCCAGTTGGCTCTTTGTAACTGGTTGTTCTTCTACCCTTCTATTAGAATGTAAGTGAGGAAGGCACACTTTTTTCTTGTTAAATAACAATTGAGTGCCACCATTGAACTTTGGAGCAACTTATAAGGGCATTTCTTTTTTTGAACGTGTAAGTCAATACAAGTAGAAATAATGAAAATAGAAGGCATTTGGTATCAACAAAAGCAAATCAATTTCTATTGAGAGTTTGGATTTTTCCTGTGGTTTGCAGATGGGTTGTAAGGTTACAGTTTGCAAGGATGACTAGATACTACTTGTAAAGATGACACCAAAACTTACAATAAGTGAAATAAGACTGAGGTTTAACTACAGAATTTAGGCCAAGAAGAGTAAGCAGAGCAAAGTTGATCTGTCTCATTTATTTCTAAATTGGCTTCCAGATTATAACTATGAAATATGAAATTCAGTCCTATAAACAAATGGACAAAGTTGAATTCAGATTGATATCCATGTTTCACTTGACTCTATTATTTGATTCCAAGAAATATTATTTTCTGGAAAAAAAAAACAAAACACAAAACACCATATCTGTTATCTATAGAGAATATCACTTACTTCTCTCTGAGTTACTAATTAATCAAAGTAGTAATGTTTTATGAGTCTTTAAATCTTATTTTTCTTGTTTGTACAATTTCTTCACAAAACCAGGGTTGTTCCCCATTTTAAGTCTCTAAAGAATTAAATCATAAATTCAAATTGTCATTGGAATGACCTCTTAATATCTGAACTGTACTTCTAATGTTTTGAATATGTTCTCATAGCAGTAATCTTCCTACAGGCCAGTAGTAGTTATTAGTATTCATGAGCAAACAAAGGTATGTTGAGTTGCATGGCAAAAGGTTTCCCTTTCAAACTAGTTTGTTCTTGAAGACTCTACATCATGTCACATGGTAAAGAATAAACTGCTCAAGTAGAAAAGAAACAGCTAAAAGAGAGGATATGAACTTAATCAGTCATTTTAGTGCCTGGAGGAACTAAATTGTCTCATTCTTCATGAACTGAGTGATATTTCTCCAATTGTTGCTCTTTCTTCTCTTTTGGTTTTATGGTATATCTCCTCAGCTTTTCAAGTCTTGCAGAAACTGGTGCTTTTGTTGTTTTTGTTGTACCAAAGAAGTTGCTGCCACGTATATTGTGACAGACATTAACTCAAAATAACACAGTGTTACAGGTTAGTTTCTAATTGACTGATCCTGAGCAGAGCTCTTCTTAAGTTTACTTTATAAAACAATGAAAACTAAGATCAAGAGCATATTAAAACCTGTCCTTGCCCTGGCTGGTTTGGCTTAGTGGATAGAGCGTCGGCCTGCAGATTGAAGGGTCCCAAGTTCAATTCTGGTCAAGGGCACATGCCTGGGTTGCCAACTTGATCCCCAGTAGGGGGCGTGCGGGAGGCAGCTGATCAATGATTCTCTCTCATCATTGATGTTTCTATCTCTCTCCCTCTCCCTTCCTCTCTGAAATCAATAAAAAATATATATATTAAAAAAAACCCAACCTGTCCTCATGTGAAAGTATGCTTATATTTATGTCCATACATTATAGGTGTAGAACCTGTATAATTAGAAATGGAACATCAAAGTAATATCAACTTACTTATCTAGTATGATAGATACTAAAATCTTGAGTGTTATATTTTTGAAAAATTCATATTTGTACTCAGAGGATAGCAACATAGTACAACGTACTTCACTTTACAATGAAAAAAAAAAAACAATGAGAGAAATACCTTCTGCATCAGTTGTTAAAAGTGTTATTTGTGATATATTTTTTTCACTTCTTTCTCATCCTTTTCCCACATTTTCTAATTCTGAATTTCTTCATTTGTAGGGTTTTTTTTTTTGTGTGTGTGTGTGTGTGTGTTGTGTTTTTTTTTTGGGGGGGTGGGGTGGAGCCTGCTGTTTCATCTACTAATTTTTTCAACAAATATTTCCTGAGCATGTACTATCTGTCAGGTCCTCCATTAGGCTCTGGGGATGCTACAGTGAACAGAACAAACATTGCTCATACCTTCACGGCACTAGTTCCAAGAACGAGGGAAGCAAAGAAAGAGGGAAGGCAAAAATCAAGCCAAAGAGGTTGTTAAACATGGACCATATAGGTGCCTCAGGCTAGGTTAACAATATTGCTTTCATACTAGGAATAATTGAAAGACACTGAATATTTGATCAGCAAATAGAATTTTTTAAAATCCTAAGGATGTGTTTTTCTTGATTTGAGAGAGAGAGGAAGGGAAAGAGAAAGATAGATGAATCATGGTGTGAGACAGAAATATCCATCAGCTGCCTCCCCTCACAGGGATGGAAACTATAACCTGGGTATGTGCCCTGACCAGGAATTGAACCCACGACCCTGTGGTGCATAGGAGAATGCTCTAACCAACTGAACCACAACAGCCAGGGCAAGCAGCTGGTGGAGTTTATAAAGACCACCGGGGCGTGGGTTGTAACAGCTCAGTGGGGAGAGGATTGTAAAAGGCCAACATCAGCTATGGATGAGGCAGTGGACATCCGTTTCATGTGTTATCCCGGTGAAATGCAATGGTAACTCGATCAAGGTGATGAGGAGCACTGTAAGGGATATAATGGAGTGCTGATGGGTTAGATATAAAAGCTTTCCGTCAATGTCAGGGGTTCCAGGTTTGCACAGTCGCCTTTTGGCTGTGTTACTTAGTGAGATAAATAAGCCTGTGGCTTGGTAAGGCTGGCAGTGAGTACCTTACTTGGCTGTTGTACATGTTGTTTAGCATCAGAGAAAGATAACTCTGTTTGTCTTTAGAAATGAGGTTAAAACATCTTACATTAATCATTGAGTATTAATTTGTATTTGCCACAATAATAGCTAAATTTGCTGTTTCTTGTGAGACAGTCACCTGGCATCTATTAAAATTAATTAAACTGGGTCATATTAGCATTCTTGTTTATAGAAGAGAACATTGAGGGTCAGAGTAGTTAAAAAACTAGGTCAAGGTTTTTTAAGTAAGAGTAGGAGTGTAGTTAACAATCACACCCAGACCGTTTAGTATTTGAGTTCAAGTTCATAACAACCATGGCTACATCTTCCTACTCCCAAAGAAATTCGACTTGGCTCTTTCATCTTGACTGATGTTCTAATACTCATACTTTGCTTTCATTAATGTCACCAGATCTTGATTAACTCCAGTACTTTTCTATCAAAAAAAAGTCTTTAGATTTTCAAATGCATAGGGATTCATAAATTCAGCCAAACTTCTGCTTTTAGTTATAAATATTTCTCCTTGACTTAGCTACAAAGAAGCCCCACAAATGAATTTGTAACAAACCTCTCTTATTTGTCTGCTGATAATTTGATTTGAAAGAAAGAAAAAGAGAAGGAAACTTTTTGTTTTTTGTTTTTTTTTGACTCATTAATCCTCACAAAGTATGTCCTGCTAGGACATTGCAGGGTACTTTAAACCAGGTCATTTTAACTAAACATAAATACAGAACAAATTGGATGTCCCCTCAGGCCTTTGAACTGACTTGAATCTAAGATTGTACCCAGGCCTTTGGTTTTATCTGTGCATGTTTTTGGAGTGGAGCCAGATTCTCAGCAGAAACACACATTTGCAGGAATAGGACCAGCTGCAAAAGGTTTTGAAACTATGAACACTAGCACCATATAAAAGCTGAAAAACACAGGCATTCTCTGAGCTCTGATTCCTTGACATCTCCAAAGGCACATGTGTACTAGTATGCCTAAACTGTTCATTGCTATGGGGATTCTGGAAAGAAAGTTAGCTTTGGAGCTTGACTTGCTTTGCAGTCCTGGTCTGCCATTTAGTTGTGGCCAATCGATGACGTTTTTCCTCAGTTTTATCATACCTTAATGGTTTTTTTTTGTGTGTTCCTGGAATAGAGCAGAATATCAACACATATAGTTTTGTTCTTGTTATCTTGACTTTGCATTACCAGTATTCAGAAGTGTATCTTTCTGGATATTCATTTCTTTAATAAGCTTTAAAGTTATTTCTCCTTCTATAGCTTTCTTTCCTCTTCCAGTGAGAAACAGCCTTCACCTTAGCTGTCATTCCAATGGCTGTATCATGTTGCACCATCATTGTATAGAAGGCTCATCTTTTACAGCAAATAAAGCACTCTGATTTGTAAAGCATCCATGAAAGAATCTTTCAAATTTAGTCAGGCTGGGGTGATATTGCCTCAAGTACCAAATTCCTAAAAAGACTGGAAAGGTTTTGGTGTTAAATGTGTGTGTGGGGGGGAAGGGAATGTTTCCTAAGTCTTATTAAAAGAAATGTATATAAACAGTTTAATTGGGAAAGACGTAATAGATTTGTTCTTTCAGGTATGAAGGTGGAAAGAGGTGTCTTGCCAGGTGATGTCTTCTGAATTCAGGAATATTTATGGATTTCTGTTTAAGATTAGCTTATCTCACTGACTTCTATGTCCTGTAATATCAATATGCTGCCCAGTTTAATGGCTGAGTCATTGCCCTGAGTCCAGAAATAGAGAGGGTACCAGGTCTTGTGTCAGCGATGTCAACATCCCCCTCAAGCCTACCTGTTTATAACACTCATAACAAATGACAAGCGTCAACTTTGGAAAACTACAAATGAAAGAATTAAAATAAACTATAGAAAGCCTCTCTACTTTCTTTTTTCTGGGTTACTGAGCTGAGTGGGGTGCTGAGAAATGCAGACTATGGTATACCAGAAGCCTTTTGAATCAGTCCAATAATTCACAGTCATATAATAACTTAAGACACCTGAACCAATATTGATTAAAAACACTGGCTTCCTGCTGTACTGAGTGTTCTGGGGGTTAACAGAACTTTCTAGCATATGCAAAAGACATTCACAGCTGAAACCCTGGGATATAGAAAACTTTCAAAGTCTGATGAATTATATGCCAACCCAAGGCCCTTATAGCAGCAGACTAGCTCACACTTGGAGGATAAATCAAAGCATTAATCGCTCTTGCCAGTAAAGCAGGTGTTTTGACTGCCTTTATGGTTCATTTTCATGCAAAAGGGTTGTGGGATACAGAAATCACAAGGAAATGCAAATAAATGGACTGACAGGATTAATCCCACCAGGCAAGGGGGCCCAAACCACCTGTCTTTGAATATTAGGAAATATACCTAATAGCAGTGCCTCCTTAAACTCTAGCTCTCTTCCTCCTCCTCCTTCTTCCTCCTCCTTCTTCCTCCTCCTCCTCCTCCTCCTCCTCCTCCTCCTCCTCCTCCTCCTCCTCCTCCTCCTCCTCCTCCTCCTTCTTCTTCTTCTTCTTCTTCTTCTTCTTCTTCTTCTTCTTCTTCTTCTTCTTCTTCTTCTCTCTCTCTCTCTCTCTCTCTCTCTCTCTCTCTCTCTCTCTCTCTCTCTCTCATTCTTCTTTTCATGATAAACTATTCCAGCAACAATAGAAGGTTTAGAGTGCTAAACAACCATGTTGCACAGGACTTGGCAAAAGGATTTTTTTTGTTTTTAAAAGATTTTAAAACAGGAGATACAAACTGTGTCATCTGGTTCCAAGATGGAAGGAAAGGAGGAGGAGAAGCAAATTCTCCATCCCACTCTCATTTCAAAATTTAATGATGACAGATAATATCATCAAAAAGTTCTGAGAACATAAACAACTCTTAAAATGTTGGTCTATTAGAGACTTTATATTTTACTAGAGGCCTGGTGCATGGATTTGTGCACCGGTGGGGTCCCTCGGGCTGGCCTGAGGGGATGGGGCTGAAACCAGCTCTCCGACATCCTCCAAGGGGTCCCGGATTGCGAGATGGCGATTCTCAGGTGACCCACCCTGGAATTGGGCTCCCTCCTCTCTTCTCCCAATATTATGTCACTCTCTCTATATATCTGTCTCGCTTCTTTCATCTCACTTTACCCTCAGTTTGGCGGTAACTGACGACTTGTGGGCATTTAGCTGAAAAATGCAATTATTTAGCAAACAGGGTTTACTTAACCTGGAATTTAGTCAGCCCAGGACAGGACCCTGCTCAATGTCAGGCTTCTGCCCAGGCCTTTCTGCCCAGGCAGAAATATATATATAATATATATATTATATAGAGTTCATAATATATATATATTATATATATTATATAGAGTTCATAATATCTTTCCTAATAACAATTCTTAAAGAAAACCTAATAATTTTCTCATTTTTCAGAGTGTTCTTGAACCTGTGGTTCAGGAACAGGAAGTGGCCTTGAGTGAAATAAAGCTTAAAGGTGGTTTGGCGAACACATTAGCTCAACTTTCAATCCGATATAAATTTTTATTAAATTTTCCT
Source organism: Cnephaeus nilssonii (assembly GCF_951640355.1). NCBI lineage: Eukaryota > Metazoa > Chordata > Mammalia > Chiroptera > Vespertilionidae > Cnephaeus > Cnephaeus nilssonii. The sequence goes on along the minus strand of NC_137076.1, from coordinate 61,991,722 downwards.
GTGGCAGCGGGAACCTCCTTCTTCCCACCTGAGCTGCTTCTTTGCCTCCTTCCCTCCCTGGAGATTGTCCGCTGGCGCTACTGTCCACCCGGAAGAAGGGAAGCCGCAGCCAGTTTCCCAGCCGAGAGTGGTAGCAGGAAAATTCTCTGCCTCCACTGGAAATCGATATTAAGTAGATGGGCCAGTGTGGGCACCAGACATCAGGGCCGCAGCCAGTAGGGCCTGCATGTCTCATCATTTAGCTAATCGAGTCAAAAAGTTTCTGTAAGGGCCAGACCTACGACCTTTGCAATGGGCTAGAGGCCAGGTGGGGAGCCAGACCCTAAGTGGGGAGCCAATGAGTTAGAGGCCTGGTGCACAGATTTATGCACCAGTGGGGTCCCTCGGCCTGGCCTGCGGGAATGGGTTGAAACCGGCTCTCTGACATCACACGAGGGGTCTCGGATTGCGAGAGAGCAGTTCTCAGGTGAGGCACCTCAGAATCAGGCTCCCTCCTCTCTGGTTCTGGGTGCGTCACCCGAGAACCATAGCTGCCAAGTCACTGCAGCTCGGCAGCTCCTGCACTGAGCATCTGCCTCCTGGTGGTCAGTGCACGTCATAGCTACTGGTTGGACTGTCAAAAGGTCGGCCGGTCACTTAGGCTTTTATCTATATAGATACTGTGGCTGAATTTGGAAAAATAACTTAAAACTTGAATATTTTCAAATTTATGGTTAATTTGACATATCATAGAAAAGCAATTTTGATTTCTTACTTTGGAATTTTGCTAGATTTTGCAAGTGTATAGTCATTGATGTAGTAAAATAGAAGTTGAAAAACATAACTAAAATTACAGTTGTAAAGTCTCTAGTAGATGTTATGGTTTTTCTTCTGTATAGTAGCATACTTTTGGATAAATTCCAAAACTACATGACAACTAGTTAATAGGCAATTATTGATGCTTGTGTACTTACATTATGGAAGCTATTTCAAGCACTTTATATGTGCAGTAAATGGCAGATAATGTTATTATCTCCATAAGGAAACAAGCACAGAGAGGATAAGTAATTTGTTCTAACTCCAGAGCCTGTAGGCTCATCTTTAACACTCTCCTGCCTCTAGATGGTAAATTATTAGATTCCTGGACCTCAATATTAATATTTTGAATTTTTACACTAAATATATAAGTCATTTACAATAAAGAATTTTTTAAAGAAAGCAAGCTGAGTAAGAAGTTAATTTCTTAAGCCAAATTATGTTTCCCACATGACTTTACATAGGACCTCTAGTTCATAATGTAGAATATAATCTTGCTAAAGAGTTCATAATATCTTTCCTAATAACAATTCTTAAAGAAAACCTAATAATTTTCTCATTTTTCAGAGTGTTCTTGAACTTATGGTTCAGGAACAGGAAGTGGCCTTGAGTGAAATAAAGCTTAAAGGTGGTTTGGCGAACACATTAGCTCAACTTTCAATCTGATATAAATTTTGATTAATTTTTGTGTTATAAGGCTGGCAAGAACTATGAGGATAAGATTTGTATGCAGACTTCCAGAACTGTAAATGTCCAAGGGGATGAAATCGGTTACATCCTCTGGCAAGTCCATTAGTGCCATGCAGGCATTCTACATGAGGAATCTGCTCCAAGCCAGGCATTCGCTTGTTGAATGTAGATCCCCAGAGCAAAAGTAAAGTTGCTCACATAATACACATGTTTTGTGACTTCAGGTTAAGAATATACCACACATCCCTCACAACAAAAGGGAGACAGAATTCTTGAGTTGGAGTGATTTCTTCTGATGTTAGTATTTCCCAAGGTGATTCACCTTTCATTACCATCTAAGGTTGATTAACCCCCTTTGATTGACACATTAGTTTTAGAGTTGTAAATGCATCATATCCAATCATACAGTGATCATGTCTTACCCATCTCACACATTTTGACTCCTTTCAAAAGAATTCTTATCACAAGCATTCATGGAAAGAACTCAAAGTTCCCTGTTCAAATCACATATTATTTGAAATTGAATATTAAGTTAAGATCTTATGTACTTGTGCATTTTTCTGAGAACATGATCTATAAATTGCATGATATTTTCTGAGAACATATGTTTCAAAAAGTAAGAAAACCTAATGCAGTAATTTTGTAAAACTCTGCTCTTAACCATTTATTCTGTGTTACTAATACATTATAACCCCCTTGAGGGCAGTCTAATGGCGGTCCATTAAGAGGAGACTGCAGTTATTGTTAATAGTGATTTTTTTTTTTTTTACTGATGAATAAAAGGAGACAGATATGCTTTCTCTATTTTTTTACTGTGATAAGATGTACATAACATTTTCCTATTTTAAGCATTTGACGTGTCCAATTCAGTGGTATTAAGTATATTCACATTGTTCTGCAACCATCACCACCATCCATCTCCAAAATATCATCCCAAGAGATTATTAAAAAACAAACAAAAAAAAAAACACAACACTTTGATAACATTCCAAGTTTTAACTATGAAAGAAATAAACCTTATGAGTTTGATTAAAGTCATGATTTCCTAACTGATTTTAGTGTTTGATCTCCTCCCAAATAAAGTTTATTCTCATGTATAAATTATTTCTGAGATTGTATTATAAGATGGCCCAATATGAACACTTATTTTTAAAAATGTTTAAATTGAGCTCAGTTTAAACTAACACTAAGCATGGATTTTTTCTAATAATTTAAAAAGTCAGAAATATGACTATGGTTTTAAGAAAAATTAATCTTTTGATTAAAAAACAAAGATAAAGATGAGAGTGTATTAATTTGAAAAGTCTAAGAGATTTACATGTCTTCAATTAGCATTATTTGGTATCCTACATCTTTACTCTATATTGAAATTTTATAAGTATATAAAGTTTTAATATCTAATCTGATTGAATTACACAATGGATTCTTATTTAAAAACAAAAATAGTCCTTTTTTTACTAACAAAATTACTGTAATTACAAAAAATGTAAAATATAAATAAAAGTGGAAAGTAAAGGTAAAAACCATAAGCCTGTCCACACTATCTAAAAGTGTGCTTTTAGGTGACATTGTTATAATTTTTAAAAATTATATTTTTATAAAAATTATATCTTAACTTGTCTGGTTAAACCTCATATTTTAAGTCAAAATTTAAAATTCATATTCACACATTGATATTAAATTATTTTAAAGTGTGCTATGGACACAGCTACACAAATTGTTTTTCTTTATTTATTTAACAAATATTTATTAAAACACATAATGTGTCCTTCTACTGTAATTACTACAGAAAACATCCCCACTCTCTTTATTGTTTATACTAGAGGCCCGGTGCATGAATTCGTGCACAGGTGGGGTCCAGCTGGCCCGCCCTGATGGGGGCCCATTGGGCCGAGCTGGCAGGGGGCGGGGACACAGGTGGTTGGCCGAGTGGTGGGGGGGCAATCGGGACCCAGATCAGGCTGGTTGGCTGCCGCAGTGCCCATCATAGCCGATGGTTGTTCGGGCCATTTTGCTGTTCCAATCATTGGCCTTTTATATATATAGATAGCACAGAAAATATGGATGTAAAGAGAAAAGATCAAGCATTAGTTGACAATTTATGATAATGAATTGAAAGCAACCCTGAGGACTTATGGCAGCGTATTTATTTCTAAATATGATTTAGAATGCTTTCACAGGATCGCACGTGGACACTTCCCACAATTAAGGTTGGTCAGGAAAACGATTTGGAAATTTGCTCTTCTAGAGCCTGTGCCAGAGAGTAGCATTTAAGATATAAGCTTCGGAGAACTACTGTGATGCCTCGGCATTCATTTTTGCAGATAGTCTTTCTGCAATTGCATTGACTTTATTTTTATGTAAAGGCAAATTGGCCAGAGCTATAGAAAACAGAGTTCCTAACTCTACAAATAACCTATGTAAATAATGCATCTAGGTAAATTAAAATGTGAGTTGTGGGAGTATAGGAGAGACATACATTGATTTTTCTTCTAAATTTGAACATTCAGGGAGTAATATACATGTATTAAGAATATTAATATGAGTGACAGTCAATCCAACTGGGCTTCTGAAACACTTTTTCTAGCAACATTAACAACCAATTTCAAACTAAAGATGTTATATATTCTTAACAGGAAGTTTTATTTTGGGAAGGAAAGAATGATCAAGAACAGTTTTAAAAATATTTATAAATGTTTGGCTTTCTTATAGGAAAATAAAAATCTTTGAATAAAAGCACCAGTTCTCTAGGGGTATGAAAATCTTAAGTAGATTACATTCACAGCAGCCTGCATTTCTCACCACTATATACCTGCTTCAATGCCTATAATTGTTGACTTACTGAACCAAGAACAATTCAGAGACTGTGTTGTGGGCCAAACAAATACCCCACATTCTAGTTTTTAAATTGGGTCTAATGATAGCCACACATAGCAGTTTAATCAAAAACATTTAGCAGATACAGCTACTAGTCTGTGAAATTGAATGTTAGCTGTTGCCTGCCATCAGTTTTATCTAGGGCAGAAAGGAGAGAACAAAAAGTAACGTACCCTGTATACTAAACGAAGAACCGCCAGATCTATTCCTGTATTCATTTCCTAGGGTAACTGTAACAAATCACACAAACTTCGTAACTTAAATCACCAAACACTTCTTATCGTTTTGGAAACTGGAAGTCCAGAATCAATGTGTCGACAGGCTGTGCTCCCTCCAAAGGCTCCAGGGAGAGTCCTTTCTTGCATCTTCCAAGTTCTGGTGACTCCAGGCGCTCCTGGCTTCTAGCTGAAGAGCTCCAGTCTCTGCCTCTGTCTTCACAGGGCCTTTTCCTCTTCTCCCGTCTTCTCTTCTACTGTCTTTTATAAGGACACTTGTCATTGGATTTAGTGATCCAAATAAACCAAGATGATCCATCAAAATTCTTCACTTAATTGCATCTGTAAAGACTCTTCAGTAAGTTCACCTTTATAGGTTCCAGGGGGCAGGATATGGCCATATCTTTTGGGGGGCCTTAAGGCAACTACTATCACTACCCAGACTGTTATATTATGCAATATATGAATTTAATAGTCAAGCTACATTGTCTTTTGTAATGGCTACCTGTCTTCTCCAAGACAGTGGTACACCCAACTAAATTGTTAAATGATAACAATAATAACTGCCATAGTTAATATATATTGAATTTCATTATGTACAGAACACTTTTAAACTTATCTTCTCCTCACAGCTCCATCAATTAAGTATTATTATGCCAATTTTCCAGATTCAGGAAATAAAGACATACAGGTGTAAAGTGATTTGTTCAATTTACATAGAGGAGGAGATGTGATTTGAATCCAAGCAAGCTGACTTTACAACCCTTACTCTTCACATCTACATTTTGTAACGTTTTAGGTAATGTAACTTGAAAATTATCTAGGGGGAAAAATTGTATTCCTCTTCATATACTCAGATCTCTAAAATTCATAAAGTTTGAGACCACAATACTTTTATTTAATTTTACCTTGAGAATTAGCCACTATATTTCAACTATGGATAATATTGAAATACTAGAGGCCCAGTGCATGATTGAATCATGCACGTGTAGGGTCCCCTACACGCTTTCGCTTTTCGCGGTGGAGCTGGGTGGCTGTCCGCTGGTGCACCAGGCCTTTCAGAAGCCTCCGGCTCGGTGGAGGCTTCTGAAAGGCCTGGTGCCGGAGCAGACAGGCACCCAGCTCCCCCACTTTTGATGGTCCGCGACAGCTGAGGGGGGCTACCCTGCTGTTGAGAGGTGCAGGGGGCGGGACTCCCACCCCCTGCGCCTCTCAACGGCCACTGAGGGGGGCTGCCGTGGACACCTGGCTACCCTGCCGTTGAGAGGCGCAGCTGAGTGTCTGCGGCAGGCCCCCTCGGCAGCTGCTGATCTGGCCGTTGAGAGGCACAGGGGGCGGGAGTCCCGCCCCCTGCGCCTCTCAACAGCAGGGTAGCCCCCCTCAGTGGCAGCGGATCCGTGCCTCTCAATGGCCGGATAGGCCACCCCAAGTCCCACCCCTCAGCCTCCCGCCACCCAATCGTGGGCATAGCAGAGTGATGGTAATTTACATGTTACTCTATTATTAGATAGGATATTAGAATCCAGAGCTAGAAATATAATTTTATTATATACTAGAGGCTCGGTGCAAGAAATTCATGCACTGGGAGGGCGGTGTCCCTCAGCCTAGCCTGCACCCTCTCCAATCTGGGACTCCTCAGGGGATGTCCGACTGCCGGTTTAGGCCTGTAGGATCAGGCCTAAACCGGCAGTAGTAGGATCAGGCCTAAACTGGCAGTCGGACATCCCTCTCATAATCTGGGACTGCTGGCTCCCCAGAAGCAGAGTTAAGAGGTATATTTGCGTGTAATTTATTAAGGAAATCTTTCCAGGAAGACCCATGAAGGGAGAGGAAGAAGCAGGAAAGGAAGGCAGAAGAAGCCAAGCAACGGTTCAGGTTTCAGACCATGCCTCAGCTCAGCCTCAGCTTGATTCTGCAGAGAAGCTCTCTGGGTGCATTTGCACTAAAGTACTTATCTTCCTCAGAAGCATAAGAGCTGGGCCTTTATGCTCTTTCATCAATCACTCATCTTAAAGGGGTGTAAACTGCCAAGGACTTCTGGATATTTCTGTATTTGAACAATGTAATTACAGTGATGCAAGGGAAGTATTTGGAAGAGACTAGCACAATGAAGCCAGAGGAAAGATACACAGAAATGATAAAAGTTGATCTCAAGGGATCTGGAATGAGCATGGATATTGTCTCCTTAATTTATTGAGTATAAATTTGGGGGACAGAAAAGGAAAAAATATTTACAGCATATAAACTGTAGAAATAAAATTGAGAATGAGAAATATAAATACAGCATTAATCTGCCAGAAAGTAAAATATTTTGCACCTTCATAAGGAAGACATAATTTGAGACCCAAAGTATATTTATTGCTTCATGGATGATTCTGTTCCTTTATTTTTTTTATTTAAATTTATTTAATAATATAATATGGCCTTAATTTTCAAGTTGAGTAAAAAACAATATAGATAGTTGCAGGGTCAAGGCAAGGAGTACATCCACGCTCATGTGTACTAGGGATATTTTTCGTTCTTTTTCCAATTTGGACTAGGCATAGGTAGTCCTGATTATGGTTAGTTTAACTTCTGCTTCTGCTACACATCAACTCCTTTCCACCACTCAACATTTTTTACCTCTCCATAATCTATGTGTGAGCAAAACCGGCTCCTCTTTTGTTCTGCATACCCAGGATAAGGAAGGGGACCTCCAAAAGTGTGTTATGCATTTACTTCATTATTTTAATGGGGAGTAGTTGTGTGTTTTTTTAACTCCAAGGCAAATTTAAATTGAGAGGTAGTAACTGGGTATAGAATATTGAGAAACAACCTATAACTAGCTTCATTGGTTTCCAACTGTTCCTGCAGTATGGTAAGAAGAATAAGGCCCAATACTAATATTAGGAATTCATTTGAATTTCCAACCAATGGCCTTACCCATGCTCTTTGCTTGCTTTAAATGAATGGGGGGGGAAAATCCTTGTGTCTGATCTTATTGAATGACAAAGAGTTTTATTTGACTATTCATTTGCATCCAAATTAAAAAAGAATATGTCAATAAAAATCAGTCAGTTAATAAGTCACAACAGATGGAGCTTAGTGTGACTAAATACACATAGTTGTCTGAGTTAGCTATGGCTGCACAAAGGATGGCCACGGTTTTTGTGGGGCAGGAGTGTAGCACGGCTTTCCTGGGAGCTCTGCTTTAGCACTCAGAGTGCAGCCAGGGCTGCGTCTCACCTGACGCTCAGTTGAGGAGGGTCCATATCTAAGCGTTAAGTGGTTTTCAGCAGGATTCAGTGCAATGTGTGCTGAGCAATTGAACACCTCAGCACCTTCCTTGCTGTTACCCAAAGGCCTCCTCAGTTCCCTGCCACTTAGGCTTCTCTCTACTGCTTGTTCCTTCACCAAAGCCAGCAAGAGCCGAGAGAAAGTGTCCACTAGCAAGACGGAAGATACAATCTTAGGCAACATATTACGGAAATAATACTCCATGATCTTTAACATATTCCATTGGTTAGCAACAAATCACAGGTCCCACCTACCCTTAGGGAGAGGGAACCATACAAAAGCAAACACACAACACAAAGCAGAGATCACTGGGAGCCACCTTGAGGTCTGTCCACCACATTAGTTTATGTGGTGACATAATGTAAAAATGAATAACTTCCTTCAGTGAATAAAGCCATTTTTTGTTCTAAGATTATAAAACCTAGTAATGAAAACATCAGCAGTACCATAAACAGTATTGCAACACATTAATAACTCATATATGGGCACATTCTCATTTCTCTTATGAGGGTTATATACATGCATAATTTCTGAGGGACTGAGCAGTACAAGCATACCACCTGATTTATCCAAAATGACTGTTAAGCAAAGAAGGCTGATTAGCACTAAGTACCTGAGACCTAGAACAGTATTGTTGGGGAAAATCAAGAGATAGGAGCAGCAATTACATAGTTCTCCTGTTGCCCATCATAAGCTAAGGCTGTGTGAAACGGTGGAATGAGAATCCAGATTCTGGCGGAGAGATTCAGTCCCATGGTCTTGCACAGCTTCATCTGAGAGGAAGCACTGACAATTCCACAGGCTTGGTCAGGAGTGGCGTCCAAGCCTTGAGCTTGCAGCTCTGTGATGTGCTGTACCGTGGCTCCCAGCCCTGACCCATCTCCTCAGCACTTAACTAGAATGGATTAGATTAGCACTTCAGTCTACAGCTGGTTTCCACAGAATAGATTTCAGTTCCCAAATATTCTGCGAGAGGCCAATTCCCTCTTGGACATGTTAATCCCTAACTCTCAGCCAACACCCCACATGCCAAAGGATGACCTCCATGTTTCCCATCCCACCAGCAACCCTTACCATTTCAGCCTGTGTTTGCTATTTGCTAACATGGCAGTGCTGTACTTCCTCATTGATATACATGAGTCTGAGTTCAATTTAAAAGCAGACTATTTAGGTCATGTTTAGAAGGTGCCATAGGATCTATATTTCTTCTAATGATTCTTTTATGGAAGAATATTTTAATTATTTTATGGAAGAAGTTTTTATCATTCTCTATAAACTTATTAATTACCTAAATTTTATACTTTTTATTTACATTCTATCCCTTTTATGAGACTCCACAATTTCTTCTAGAAGTGTTCTAATTTAACTTGAAAAATACCTCTCTCTAACTTTTTATTCCATTTTATTTCATAACTCTAGAAAATGCTTCTTTAAATATATTGTACTGAGTGGAGTTAACTTATAGATAGGGGTGTTTTATTATGAAGTTTCATTAGTTTCTGATAAACAGTACTGTTTTCAGTAAGTCCAAGAGATATACTTCCTATTCCAAGTTCTGTCTGAAGCCAATAATACTAAAGAAAAATTCCAGTATATTTCTTTTTCTTTTCTTTTCTTTTCTTTTTTTGTCTTTTATAAAGGTTAATGGTCTAGTTTCTGAAATAACCATTTAGGAAATGTTAACTTTATGCTAATCCAAATTATTCTCCAAAATTCTTTCCTGAAATAACCTCTTGCCATTTTTATTCTATGTCTGCAAGAAAAAAACAAAACAAAACAAAACAAAAAATAACTTAAGATTTCCATGGTGGATCTTGCAAATGGGAAGAAAATGCATTAACCATATATCATGACACCAACTAAAGAAAAGTTTGGATTTTTTTTTTATTTTTTATTTTTGCTAGAGCTACTTTGGCATATATCTTGACTATTTTTTTTAACTGGAGAAAGTTAAAAGTAATGATTAGTTGTACACAGAGTCAGCCTTTTGCTTTGGTATTGATGTCAGAAGAAAACAAATCCACTTAGGAGACAAACGTGTTCAGATAAGTAACATGGGGCCTATGGATTAAGTGATAAAGTACAGCAGCCTTGACATGCAAGACCTGATGACCTAAGGCTGGAGTGGGGTATAAACTTGAGGCATTTGTTCTTTGGAAATTCATGAAAAAGAGGTAAATGGATAGTGATCTTTTCACAAAGTTTCAGGGACCCAGAATATCAAGACAAAATATTGCCCTCGGAGAAAAGGTTAAATTTTCCAGATGGCTTAGCATTAAAATATGAGAGCAGAGAGGCAAAGGTTTTGACAATAATTGCCAACCACCCTTTTCTCTACTATTAGGCGATTTGTATTCTTCAGACATTTCCTGTCCAATTCTAAAGGCTAAATTCATTAAGTGCTACCCATTTTCTTTAGGCAAAAAATAGGACTATGCATAATATTTGTTATTAACTTCTTCAACATATTGCGGCTTACATAATGTGTGATGTTCTCAAAAAGCAATTAGCCTTGGAAAGCAACATTCTTTAAGTCAGTGCTTTTCAAACTACGCTAGTCCATGTCTCATTTTTAAAAACAGATGATAAAAATTAACAAGTAGAACCTAGCCTCTCTTATCATGATTTGACATTTCTAATATGGATAATAAGTATTAGAATACAACTTCAAAAGATAAAATATAAAACTTAACAAGAAACATATAAAATCTTCTTTGAAGAAAACTGTACATGCCACTGAGAAACACAAAAATAAACTTTAATCATAAGGAAAGAGACATTCTTGGACAGGAAAATGCAACAGCATAAGAATGTTAGTTCTCCCTGAAATTAATCTATAAATATAATGTGACCCTAGTAAAAATAGCAACAACATATTTTTGGAAATTAGACAAACTATTTTCAAAGTTAAAATAGGAATAAAATAGTCAGAAATATCCTAAAAATAGAGAGATAAAAAAAGAAAGAGAATTTATGTTTCTCTAGCCCTGTAATTTTAAACTTACAATAATTAAAACAGCATGATACTGTAAAGAAAGGCAATTAAAAAAAGAAAGGCAATTTATGTACTCTTAAGCACTATAAGCATTGATATTTTTATGTTATTGTTATTTATTTTTAATCTGAAACTAATCAATTGATTGACATCTTATGATTATTTTATTTTTGTTTTAGTTAAAATATTTTTTAAATGAAAAACACAGTTGAGAGCTCAATAGAAAAAAATATATATATTATACAGATTGAAAGAATATATTTTTGTTGTTGTTAATCAACTAAGGATAGTTTTCCATTGATTTTTAGAGAGAGTGGAAGGGAAGGGGAGAGACAGAGAGAGAAACATCCATGTGAAAGAGACATATCTATTGGTTGCCTGCCACACGTGCCCTGGGCTGGGGATTGAGCCTGCAACCTAACTAGCTAGGGCTGAAGGAGAATATTTATCAGCAGTAGCTCTTTGCCTGAACTAGAACCAAATAAAAATGAGGCAAGTGTGAAGAGTCAAGGAAAGATGACATTAAATCAGATTTTCTTCTCATATGAGGGAGTGATATTCAGGATATGATATCCTGAAGAGTGGTTAAATTTTGGAAGTCATGTGAGCAGAAAAAGAAAATTGATAAACACTCAGAATAAAAAAAAATATTTTCTTTAAGAAAAACTGTTCTATCATGGAATAAAATGGATTATTCCAAGTCAAAGTCTAAACATCAAAACTATGAGCAATTAGATAGTGTGTTCTTTTGAATTTGATTATTTTTATTGAAACTTCAAGAGTTAAATATGGAGATTTTTCATGCTAAATGAGTAGATGGCATCCCTTCACGTTAAAATAAATTATGGAGTTGAGAGATTCTATGGAAGGGCAGATAGTCTGATCATCATTTGCAATATGCATTCCTTCATCTGGGACATTAGTTTAATGTATGGCATGTCTTTGCTTTTATAAGACTGGATGCACTGTAATAAAAGTGAGGAATATGTAGGAGGAGGTTATGATTTTGGTGTTTTTTTATGTTTGGCTTTGCCATTTATTTGCTTGTTTGTTTTCATAAGAGAGCTAATGTTGTGAATCACAAACCTTTTACCAATGACTCACTCAAACAGGCAAGGAAGGGTTTTGCAAACATTTTCCAGGGGTGAGTGGCATCTCTGTTAATTTCATGTGTATCCCCTAATACTCTGTGGGCCGGTTGGATGCCCAACTCATAGTGTAAGCTCTATCCTGGCAGGCTGGGGTCTATTGCTCATTCTGCAAGCTTTTCTGGCTGTTTCATTATTGTAATTTTAGAGGAACAATCTTGTTGCTGCTCAAAATCTTCCTGTGATAGTTCTGGGTAAGTCTCAGATTTTTTTTTAATATTATAGCTGATAATAAATACTCCAAAAGTACTTTCAGGAAATTTGGTAAGATTTCTGTTACCTACATTATATATATTACAGTATACACACATACATACTTTTCTGTAATATTTCCTACCCTGATAATGCACACAGATTTCTCCCCTGTGTGGCTATTTGGGTTTCTGTCAAAACAAAATAAAATCACAGGGTTGTTTTTCATTTTTGTTTTTTTCTTCTAAATATGGGAAAGTTCCTTAAATAAGTTTGGTCTCCAGGGTTCACAATGGTTGCTTCACACTGCTGCCTTTGTCACAGCTGCTGGTGTAGAGATTTAGAGGATGAGGTCTAATTAGATCCTTTCTTCCCCAAAGACCTAAAGTTGTAACAGGAAGACAACAGCTAGACCACAGAACTGAGTCACTGCCAATGCAACATCCTATAGAACATTCTGCTGGGGACTTCTCTGAATTGACTTGTTGAATCAGATATTTGAATCAGTTCAGAGAGAAGTACTCATATTCTCTATTTTTGCTTCTTAGCCATATTTTAAAATTGTGAATTTTTTCAATTTTATGGAGGTTGAGTTTACAAACAATAAAATGTATGATGTTAAATATACATCTGGTGAGTTTTGACAAATATAATACCCCCCCCCCCCCAAATCAAGCCCTAAAATCTTGCTTCACTCTGTTCTGTAGGCAATTTTCACCCTCTCCATTCCCCACTCCCACTGTCAGGGAAACACTTTTCTTTCTTTCTTTTTTTAATTTGTCTTTATTGTTGAAAACAGTACATATGTTCCTCCTTTTTCCCCCTTGACTCCTTCTAGTCCACACCCGCCTCACCTTTGGCCCCAGGCCTTCACTACACTATTGTCTGTGTCCATGAGTTATGCATATATGCATACAAGTTCTTTGGTCAATCTCTTCCCACCCACCCACTCATCCCCACCTTCCCACTGAGATTTGACAGTCTGTGCCATGCTTCTATGCCTCTGGGAAATACTTTTATGATATTTTTCAGAATTTGAGAAAGAGTAGTCGTATTTATTTTGGAAAAAAAAAGGTCAATCATAATAATAACTACCATCCCTCCCCCCACATCACATTCCTTGATTAGCCCCCACCCCCAGCCATTAAGAATAACTTGTGTAGGACTTGAACGTTATTTCTTTTTTTCCTCCTTTTTACGTATTCACAGTGTGATAGGTCAAAACTGTACTTGTTTCTGGAGATACAAAAATAAATCAAATATAAGAATATACATTCCCTCTGTCATGGTACCCATATTCTAGTGTGGGCCTTTGAGGAGTAAACTGAGGATTACTGTAGAAGTTATCTAAATGACTTGTACTGACTTTTTGAGAGTGTGGAACTCCTTAAGACTGTGTGGTGGAGAAGGTGCTGCGCACCAAAGCACAGCAACCAGCATTTCACAGCCTCCCTTTGTGGCCATATGACTGTTTGTAGCCAATGAGCTATTAGTGGAATTAACATAATACACTTTCAGCCTGGTCCCTAATAACCTTTTAATTGTATTACTTCATGGCCATTTCCCTTGTGTCTGGCTGGAAAGGAGATCCCTCCCAAAGTAACCTTGGAAATGATAGCTTAATAATGATGAGTCTCCATGAGACTGATCCTCAAATGACCTTCACCTAAGACTGATTATTACACCAGTAGAAACTTCTGCCATACTGAAGAAGTTACCATTTTGAGCTTTTTTTTTTTTTTTTGCAACAGTTAGCCTTCCCCACTAATACCAATGTAAACTATAATTTCTCTTCTTCATTTTTGCCTTCCAATCCATCTGGTAGAAAGCTCAGTTCAGGAAGAAACTTACTATTTACTTTTCCATATCTGCACCTGAGCTGATGCACTCTTCTGCAGAAAATGACAAAAGAAAACAGATTGTTCCTGTTATAAGTTGTCCCATTTTCCTCTTCTAACTTAAAGGTTTCATTATTTGTTTTGCTTGAGGAGAATAGTGTTTTTACTGTAAGAATATTGTAGTATGGAAGTGGAGAAATCAATGTTCATTTGTTATGTGGCTTATTTAAAGTTATACTTCCAGAAAGGGGTGGCTCTGGAACATTAACTTTGAGATTTTGATTGCTGATCTAGAAAAAAGAATTGCCCAAGGAAAAGGGAAAAATATTCCAAATGTCTAAATGAAAAAGAAATAGACTTATGCACTCAGATCTGCTCTCAGTTTTTCTCAATTTCCATTTCCAATTGCTGATAAAAGTACATTGAATTTTATTTTATTTTATGCTATCTTAGTTCCTTGAAGGTTAATACTAAGCATGTTTGGGTAATAACTCAGTTTTTTAGAATATAGGTTCTCTTTATTTTCAATATTTCTCCCTGGAAGCATATGGGTTCAAGAAAAAACATGTAATCATATATTCAGCAACAATTTATTGAGCATCTATAATGGGCCAGCTACTGTTTTTGGCACTAGGGATGTATTGGTAAACAAAACAGGTCTCTGTCATTTCTGTTCTGCTGTTGCTCTTTACACCTGATGTGAACTGTGTGCCTGCCCTGATGTTATTCTGTGTGACCTCTTCTGTCCTGACAGTTATGGCCTGGTGTTTTCTCCCTGCTGGTTTTGCGCGGTCTCTCTCTCTCTCTCTCTCTCTCTCTCTCTCTCTCTCTCTCTCTCTTTCTCCTTTATTATTTTAGAGCAGTATTAGATTCACAGCAAAATTGAAAGGAAGAAGGAAGGTACAGAGATTTCCCACATACCCCTGAACCCACACATGCAACACTTCCCCTATTAACAATATGCCTCATCAGAATGTTACATTTGATGAATTTACATTGACACATCATAATCACTCAAAGTCCACAGTTTGGATGCGGGTTCACTCAGTGTCATACATGCTACAGGTTTAGACAAATGTATAGTGATATGTAACCATCATTAGAGTGTTATACAGAGTATTTTCACTGCCCTAAAAATTATCTGCACTCTATCTATTCTTCTTTACTGCCTGAACCCTTACAACCACTGAACTTTTTACTGTTTCCATGGTTTTGCATTTTCCAGAATGACATGTAGTTGCAATCATAGAGTATGTAGCTTTTTCATATTGGCTTTTTTCACTTAGTAATATACATTTAAGTTTATTCCATGTCTTTTCATGGCTTGATAACTGATTTCTTTTTAGGGGGCAATAACATTCCATTGTCTGGATAGACCAAAGATGATGTTAAAAATTTATTTATCCTTTCACTTACTGAATGACATCTTGGATCTTGGTTGCTCCAAGTTTTGGCAACTATGAATAATGCTGCTCTAAACATCTGTGTGCAGGGTTTCTGTATGGACATAAGTTTTCAGCTCATTTGGGTAAAGGCCAAGGAGCACAATGGCTGGGTGGTATGTTTAGTTTTGTAAGAAACTGCTGAACTGTCTTCCAGAATGGCTGTACCATTTTAGATTCTCACCAGCAATATATGAGAGTTCCTATTGCTCCACATCATTATCAGTACTTAGTATTGTCAGTGTTCAGGATTTTGAACATTCTAATAGGTATGTAGTAGTCTTCATCTCTTTTTGTCTGTTTTGTTCATCAGTGTACTTCAAACATCTAAAACAGTGCCTGCTATAATGCATTATATATATATATATATATATATATATATATATATATATATATATACACATACATATACATATACGCATATATGTGTGTATATGTTGTTATTGTGTGTGTGAGTGTGTGTGTGTGTGTATACACACATATATATACTGAGTGGCCAGATTATTATGTCCACCTGACGTTTGTAGGCAAATTAGCCGTACACTGCGTCGTATGGGATATGGAAGCCAAAGGCCTGTTCGAATACCTTTGCTATCTGCAGTTAACAAGATAAAACGTCTCCAATTTGCACAGGAACACAAGGATTTAACAGTCGAACATTGGAAAAAAAGTCATGTGGTCTGATGAATCATGTTTCCAGTTGCATCATGCAGATGGCAGAGTGAGAATTTTGAGGAAACAGCATGAAAGCATGCACCCCACATGCATGAGTACAACCCTTCAAGCTGGTGGGGGCTGTGTTATGGTTTGGGGCATGTTTTCCTGGCATGATTGGGGCCCTTTAATTCATGTAGAACAACGTCTGAATAGCATAACATACCTAAGTATCGTTGCTGATCAAGTTCATCCTATCATGTTGATGGCATATCCCAATGGAGATGGCTTCTTCCAACAAGACAATGCGCCATGCCACGGTGCTCGTATTCTGTAGGAGTGGTTTCAAGAACATGAGGGAGACTTTACCTTGCTTAGTTGGCCCCCACAATCACCAGATCTCAATCCAATTGAGCATTTGTGGGACGAAGTTAAAAGAGCCATCAGGCAGCTGGTTCCACAACCATCAAATCTCACAGAACTAGACAGTGCTATTCATCAGGCATGGTGTCAGATTCTTTGCATCACCTTTCAACATCTCATGGAGTCAATGCCAAGAAGAATCGCTGCAGTATTAAAGGCAAAAGCTGGCCCAACGAAGTACTGATGATGTGGTCTTAATAATCTGGCCACTCAGTGTATATTATCCTATATAATAAAAGGCTAATATGCAAATAAACCAAATGGCAGAACAACCGGAACAACCAACCAACCAAACAAACGGTCGCTATGATGTGTGCTGAGCACCAGGGAGAGTGTGCAGAACATGTCAGGCCTTGGCCACAGCAGGATGGTGGAGCAGGTAAGCGGGGGCGCCAGACCAAGGCAAGGCGCCGGTCACTGTCATTGGGGCGAGCCTCTGGTGGTTACTGAAAATTCTTTGCATCACAGTCCCACCCAGCACTCACACCCGCTGCCAGTGCCTGGTGCCAGTCCAGATCACTTGGTGCCATCAGCAGGTGCGATCAGTGGCTGCAGACCCTGATCACCCCTGAGGGCTTCTCCACTTCCCCCTGCTCCTGAGGGGGTGACCGGGGCAGCAGCCACTGCTCGCACCCACTGGTGGCACCGGCCTCAATCTCTCCGAGCAGTCAGCGGGTGGGAGTGGGGCCAGTGCCATCAGCGCATGGGAGCAGAGGCAGCGGGAGTGGGGCTTCTGGCAGACAGGGGACTATGGTGGGAGGGGCTGAGCGGGGGTACAGAGGATGGGGCGAGACCCGCCCCTGTGCCTACCGCAGCCTCATGGCCCACAGCTCCTTTCAAGGTGCATGAATTTGTGCACTGAGCCCCTAGTGTGTGTGCGTGTGCGTGTGTGCATGCGTGTGTGTGTGTGTGTGTATACACACCCACAATATATATATATATATATATATATATATATATATATATATATATATATATTTGTTGAATTAAGAAATGTTGTTTTTAAAATATATTTTTGTTGATTTCAGAGAAGAAGGGAGAGGGAGAGAGAGATAGAAACATTAATGATGAGAGAGAATCATTGATCAGCTGCCTCTTGCATGCCCCCTACTGGAGATCGAGCCTGCAACCTGGGCATGTGCCCTTATTGGAATCAAACCCAGGACCCTTCAGTCTGCAGGCTGATGCTCTATCCACTGAGCCAAACCAGCTAAGGCGAGGAATGTTTTCTATGTTGCCCCTCTACTCATATGTCACCAAAGAGAAAGGAGAAAGGGAAGAGAGAAAAGGTAGTGAAGGACTAAGTTAGTTGTAGTGGTTGGTTCTTTGTAGACTGTTCCTACAATGATACTGTGTTCATTTCCAAGTGACATTCTCATGTATTTGCAACCATACACTCACAGCAATTACTGAAAATCTGTACAGGCAGTTCACAAAATCCACACTGACAGCCCCCAGGCATGCTTTTGCAGAAGAGATCCAAATTATAAGGCATGGACTGGCAAAATATGTTTTCTGGTTAGAATTCATGAAGCATGCCTAATTGCATTTTTTGGGATATGTTACATCGCATGTAACAAGATTTACTGGAAGTTGTGTAGATTATTTGGAACCTAAAACTCTGTCTAACACAAAAGTTCTACTTCCAAAGGAAAAGTCTGGGCTTCCTCTGTCTAGAATATTTTGTGGTTATTACTTTAAGGTGCAGAATGTGCCTTTTAATGAAACAAGAATGTGCCTTCCTTTCAATTTTGTTATGAATCTAACACTGGCCTGAACAAGAATAAAGCTTTTTAGAAAGCCTATCTTTATTTAGATAAAAGCACTCTGAAATGTAATACAGTTTATAATATCAGCTCCTCCCCATTTGAGGGAGGAAAAACGTCTGAATCTTCTACAGGCCATCCAAAGGCAGTGAGGAGGTGAGCTGCTACCCCAGAGCCCCACACCTGGGCACCTCTTCCTTCCATGTGTGCGCTCCTCTGCAGGGGGTGGTGGTTGGGGGGAGGGCAGAAAAAGGAGAAACATCTTCCACAAAAGCATTGCTTTGTTCTGCAGCTTATTCTAAAGAGCATTGAAGGTGGGAATAATGAAGACACTGACATCCGATATTTTACCCTTCCCTATTTACTTACCTCTGGTGCTTTATGCTCTCAGCAATTACCTAAGTTATCTTCGTTTTTGTGGCAACAGCCCTTTTTTACTTAATATTCATTTTCTGGCACTTCACTTTGGCTTATAGTAAAATTTAAACCTCACCTTTCCCAGTTCAACCCTTAATATATTCATTTAGAAATACACATATTTAAGAAAGAACAACACAATTTCCTCCTTCAATAAGTCAAGTTCTCTACAGTGGTGTCTCCCTAAGCTCTCAAAAACTTTTGATTTAAAATATAGAACAAAAGAAATTAAGATTGAAAAGTTATTAGCTTCATATCTCAAAAACATGATCCCTGTCATACTAACAAAGAAAACATACCCAAAAAGTGATAAAATCTAGGCGGTTATATAAAGTACTATACACATGCAAAAACGTGGAGGAGATTGCTATAAAATGTGGACAGTAGGATAAATTACCAAGGAGGAGTACCATAAAATAAATAAATTGAAGAGATAAAACCTGAAAAAGCAAACAAGAATTAGGAGCAACTTGCAGAAGTCATAAAAGGAAATAGAAAACTATTATTTTAAAGTAGCAGGGTAGTATGTGGTATTGCAATTTTAAAAGTCAGGAAGTATGTAAATTTTGGCAGCAATTTTTGCAATGCCAGCTCCCCATATAATTCTTTTAACAGCTCCACAAATTGTATAAGCTAGAATATAATGAACATATAAATTAATGAGAAGTAAATACACTCACATTCAGATCTATTATACTGTGTGTATCTATTCAATAATTTTTTGGTTTAGATTACATTAAAGGTCCTATTATTTCTGGCATACAGTGTGTGTATGTATACTTTGCTATGAGCTCAGTTACACACATGAACAATGAAAGCACAATTTGGCCAATAATGTTCCTACAATTGTAACGCAGCACTTTAGATATTGTTCAGTTATTTCAAAAAAGTGACTTACTGTTTGTGCTATAAACTGAAATGAATGAGATGGATTTTCAGACTAATTTATTAAATTAAAACTGTATGTAGCCATAGAGAATTATTTTTTTCATTCACAGTTAGAGACATCCTAATATATTAAATAATTACAATCAGTATGGCATCTTATGATTTTACAATATATAAAAGACAACATATGCATATAAAATTATTTTGTTTTATAAGTTGAACCTACAATTAAGGAAATGAATCTGTTGGTTCTTTTGAAAGACCTTCACTGTTTTTATTATTTTTAAAACTCAACATAAATTTTTAAGACTTTTGTATGGTTTGAATTTAATTTTATAAGGCAATGTTTATTGCCTGTCCAGAGTTCATTGTGTCTCTAAACTTTGATACTGTGATGTGATACTGCTAATTCCAGATATATTGAATTGGAATGGAAATATCAAAATCTTTTCAATAGTTTGGCAAATTTCCTGAACTGCCTTGGTTAAGTCCTCTGAGTTCATTCACGATTGAAAGATGCTATGTCAGGCAATGCATTTTTTTCACCCACTCAACTAATTTTTAAATAGATTCACCGTTTTTTGAACTTTAAAAGCTTATTTCCACCAATGAGACTTCTTCGTGACGCCAACAGAACAGTAACCCATCTTTAGCCTTAATAGTGGTAAATTTTATATATCTGTGACAGAAGGTAGAATAATTTAAATGATCAATAAAGTTATAGGTCTTATTTGCTAAGTACCAAGAGGGAAAGAATTGATAAAAGAGAATAACAAAGTTAATAACTTGTAATAATTCTAATCATCCTATAAACAATCTAATCATACTATAAACAATCACTTAAAGGGAAGATTGGCTAACAATAGATTTAGTTTTGAATTACATTTTTAGAAAATGATTCCCTTAATAAATGATTATCATTGAAGAACATTTAAAGGAATTGAATGGGGCCAAGGGGATTAAGAACTAATGAACAGAGAAAAGAATCTCTTTGATTTAGTGCTTTTTGGTTGTTTGAATCTGAGGAGGGGTGTGATATCAAAGAAGAGGTCATGTAAATGTGAAGAGGGGTTAGGTTCTATGACAGTACAAACGTTCCAGCTTTCACTGAGATAATATTACCTGTGAAAGGGACAGGAGTGAAAAGCAAAAATCTTACACTAATCCCTTAACCTGTGGGCATGGAAAGCAATAATAAGAAGTGGAGAAGGGTGGAGAAGCAGCTAGTAGTGTGAGACATGGAGTGCTTACTATATGGACGGTATACAAAGCTTTTGTGTTGAAATAACATTGCATTTTACGTGCTTCACATAAACATTGATTTCCAGCTTTGCTTCCTAAATTATTGTTGGTGCTTTAAGAATAGAACAATTATGAAAGTCTTTCTTAAATGATAATATGTGCTGAAAGAGTGAATTTGAAAGGCAGAATGTCTTTAAATGAGGTTAGCATTTGTGTGTGTAATCTACTGAAAAAATAAACGAAAATTTCACTTGAAATTGCAATCCCCCCTATAAAGGTAAAATGTGCCTTTTGAAAGACCTAACACATCTATTTGATGTGGTTGGTAATCACTTGAAAATTAAAATATCTGAATTAACTAACCACTTTTAGGTTATTCTACTTTTCCTGGTATTTCAATTCCCACTAGGAAGGCAATGAGGATAATATTTTCATCTCTTAGAAATGTGAAGTTTCAGAATGTGGGTTATTTTTAGCTAAAGGCAACTGAGTCGCAGTGTGCTCAAGAGAAACTTCTGTTTTCCCACCCGCAACCCCAACCCCAACTACTAGAAGAATTTGAATTAGGGGTCTTTCCCATACTGTAATAAGAGATTATTAAATATAACCTATTTGGGGACCTATCTATGTGGCAGGGCAAACTACTAATTACAGCACATCTGTTCTTCTTATCGTCCTATAATGACCCTCTGAAGTCCCAATGTGCTTTCCCTCATCTGGAGCTCAGAATGTCACATATGCCTCATTTTCCCTTTCATCTCTGGGCCTATTATGTATATGAGGTTCCCATGCACACATATGTAATTACATTTGATCATTTTCTCCTGTTAATCAACCTCATATAGATTTAATCATTAGTCCAGCTGAAAGAACTTAGAGGGTAAATTTTCTTTCTTCCCCACAGAAACATTGTAAGCGTACATTTTCCCCCCAACACAACTTAATACAAAATGTTCTGAGACATTTTTTTTTAATTTAAAAAGTGGTCAAGCAATTACTATTTGATTACTCCATTTTCTTTATGCTTCAAATGCATTTAAATTATTTAATCTACTGGGAATACTGTAGACTCTTTTCATTTCCATTACAGGTCTCAAATTCAATCCTTTTCCATTGCGTTTTTCTTGTTAGCCAAGCCAGCTGAATGTTCCCTCTTTTTTTTTTTTTTTAATTAAATGTGTAGGGTTTTTTTAATTGATTTCAAAGAAGGGAGAGAGATGGAAACATCAATGGTAAGAATAATTGATAGCTGCCTCTTGTATGCCCCCTACTGGGGATTGAGCCTGCAACCTAGGCATGTGCCCTGGCCTCCTGGTTCATGGGTCGAACTTAACCACTGAAACACACCCGCGGGCTGAATGTTCCCTGCATATTATTCAAAACCTAACACTGAATTATCTTCTCATGAAGGATATGCTTCCTGCAAAGCTTTTGAACATATATATATATATATATAGGAATAGGACTCTGATTTATGGACAGTTCTTTAGCTTTACTTTATTTTTTTTCTTCTATTTTCATTGACAGTAATATTTTCTGGAGAGTACAATCAAGATGGTGTATTCATAGAAATAACACTAATAGAAACCTGGTCATAAATGAGAACAATCATAATCACGATCTCTTTTACCAAAGCATTCCACACAGAGAGATAACAGCACAATAAATAATTTGCCATTTGTCACACAACAAACAAAACAGAATTGCAATAGCAAAAATGTAATTTTATAAACGTTCTTATACTAAATATAAAAGCAAAAATATGAGATCATGCACTGGAGACAAAAGCTAAAAGTGAATACTATAGCAAAAAAAAAACACAACAACAACACAACAGCAACATTGCAAAGATAAAAATGTTCAAGTATTGTGAACGGAGAGGGGAAGATTCAAATAGAGCAGTTTCAGCATAAATCAATTATATTTACTACCCCAGGAGGGATACTGACATAATTGCCTTTGTCCATTAATACTTCATGCTGTTAGAATACATACTGTTATCCATTTAAAGGACATAGTCCATTTCCTTGGAGCACATCTCTTGAGGATGGAATGAAATTCATTGTTTACCTTGATTATAAATAGACAATAATACTTTAGGAGAAATATTCTCAAGAACAGGCCGGTGTGATCTCCTGGAATAGCAGGGGCCTGGGAGTTAGGAAAAATTGACTCTGGTCCTATTTTCATTATTGACTGTGAAAGAGACTGCCTAGTTCTGAAATAACATTTCACCTCATGTTTCAATTTTGCTGTGAGAATTGAACTACCAGAACTAGCAGAGAGCAGTAAAAATAATAACAACAACAGTAATAAAAGTTTAACATCTTTATTGATGCTTAATTATAAAAAGTATTGAAAAAAAAAGTTGGATCACTTAATAGAAATAAGAATTCTATAATGCTTTAGTGGGGTTGTTTCTACGGCATAACAATTTCTTCCCCAACGTAACTAATCTAAGCAGTGCCTTTATACTTTATGGTTGAATAGTATATCAGAATTGAACAGTGGCTACTTTCTACGTGATTAGGAAAGACATGTTTGTCATGGGAGTAAAAAAATAAAATTTGTCTGTTAAATTACACATAAATATAAGGTACAAATGTATTTTTAAAATACAGATTGAAATCATCACACTTGCATTGTGTACATACGAAAATACAGTATTTAATATTCAATATACACAAACACATTTATGATAAATGCAACAATTTGGCAATGCCAGTTCTCTCAGGGTTTTCTCTGTCCCCTACTTCCATGTACCTGGAAACCAAAACGCTTGGCCCAAATCTCCTAGCTCTGGCGGACATCCTGAAGCAGCTTGTTAATCTCAGCCACTAGCTCACTGGCATCCATGAGTTCATGCTTCCCATCGTTGAGGTGGTTGAGCACATTGTCAAAATCATCTTCTTCATAGTTTTCGGGGATCTCCTCCATGGCCGGCAGCCATTTAGCAGATGGCTGCACACTGGAGTGGGTTCCCAGGGGGGGCCCAGAGTTGGTGGTGGGATTTTGAAAATGAGTACTGGCCGCCCAGGCTGCCACACCCTGTGGGTAGCCCCCAGTCTTGGCTGGCAGAGGTCCCTTCCGACGTTCCAGAGAGTTGGACCTATCCACCTCACTGGCCTCAGAATAGGTGTCCAGGGAAGGGGGTAAGAGACGCTGGAACACACTGCTCATTTCTGAGAGCAGAGATGACGTGCCTTTGTCCCCAGGGTCCTCCTCTTTGGGGGAGTCCTTCCCAAAGGTGGAAAAACTCTTCTTCTTCTCACCGGACTCCGCAGGCTGGGTGTCATCCTCAAGACCCTGGTGCGGATGCTGCTGCTGGGGCTGCGAAGGGAATTCTTCCCCTGGAATGAACATGTTGCTCCTATAGTCAGAGGATGGTGAGGGCAGAGGTGGCATCCAGCACTGGTCAGAGTGTCCCAGGACCCTGCACTCCTCCGTGCACAGCCTCATGGCTGCTCTCAAGGAAAACAATGGGGATTCATGAGTACACTTACTATCACTCAAAATGTTGGAAAAATGTTTTTCACTTTAAAAAAAAATAGAATGAGACAGTTTAAATTGCTACCCTGATATCAACCCATTATTTTACACATTAGATGAACTATAATTATGGCTTTGATTTGAATGCTAGTTTTATGGACCCGGCATATATATTTTTTTCTTGCTCATCAAATAAGAAAAGGAAGATTATGACTCCTATTTCTCAGGAATATCATTTCTGCTACTCAAGTAATGAGAAAATGGATTGATAACTTATACATGAGAATGACTGAAAAGGTGTGGGTGACGAAATATTTGCTGAACATAAATTCTAAAGAACACCAGAGCTGTAAGGTGAAATCCATAACTTCATAATGCAACCCGATAATCCTCAAGTAATACATTTGAGTAGCTCTCCAGGTAGTGAGGTCTATCTGACCTACTTTACTTTTAATGCAAACATCAAGAAGATAGTGAGTTATCAGGTCATTATATTATTGATCTCTCTTAAAGGTATTCTGGATTATTTATTGACTTTTTATTTAAAATAGCAGTGCAAATTATCTGCAACTACCAGGCATCTGGTTTGAAAATCAAATAGATGGAAAAGTCATCAAAAGATGAAGAATATGAAAACTCCACTGATTAGTTCTTCCAGTTGTTATGATGTCCTATTGGAATGTGAGTGACCACACTCATAGAAAGAATAGATGATGAGAAAAGCAGAAAAATAAAGAGGAGAAATATCTCTAAATTTGGAAAATACAATAACTAAACTACATAACAACCAGGAAATATGAAAATGTCAATTATAGTCCAAAAATCATCTGTCTCTTACAGTGACAATAAGGTCTCTTTAATATCACAATTTTCATTTTAAAGCAAATGACAGAATGCAGAAGATTTAAACTAATTTTCTTAGATTTGAATGAAAACTGGACCATTATCAGCCATACCTACATATTTAGAAATGATTCTATAGATTTGGCTACTTAAGAAATATTTCTCTTCCTGTGAAATTTTTGCTAGAAAGGATGACTCTTGAACAATGCCAAATACCTTGTCAGAGGAAGCAAGTTGCCTATTGTGTTTATTGCTGTATCCTTAGCACTGGGTAAAGTGTCTGCAGAGAATAAGCATTCACTACACATTTTCTAGTCATCATGGGAATGCAACTCAAAACCACAATGACATTTCACCTCAAACCTGTCAGAATGGCTGTTATAAAAACAAAAATAGCAAGTACTGGTGAGGATGAGGAGAGACTGAACGCTTGTACACTGTGTTGGAAATGCAAAAATGGTGTAGTCACTGTGAGAAACGGTGGTACGCCAAAAAATTAAAAATAGAACTATCATATTATGCAACAATCCCACTTTTGGATATTTATCCAGGAAAATAAGAGCAAGTATTGTGAATGAGAAAAAATGTGTGATTGCTAAAAAAAAGCTGAAAATACAAAGGAAGTAAAGAAAATGCAGAGATAGTATGAGTACTGATTCCATAGGAGTCAATGTGGGCCAAGAGAAAGAGGGCGAACATTGAGAATCCTTGTGTAACTTTGCTATGAAGAAAAGTTGCTTAAATGAGGAAGGATGATTTAAGAATAAAAGCATGTTTAGGTGTGCTAACCTCATGCATTATTGCAACTTGAAAATATCAACTATTGTTTAGCAATTAATGCGGACAAACCAAAAGGAGTTGAAAGTAACTGGAATACTTTAATAGCAGTGAGGTTTTCCAAGCAGTGGTAATGAAATGTTTTCTTCATTCCCCTGGTCTCTGAAAATGGAAAGGAGACTTATCTATGTTGTCTTATTCACATCCTGTTACAAAGAAGGGAAACAGGCCTGGTGACACCTTTCATTTATTTTTCTGGCCTTTAACTCTGTGGGAAGAGCTTAATTATTCGATTGACTATTTTATTTTAATGTTTAATGACAAAGGAGATAAAAAATACACAGGCTTCTAAGAATCCTGAGCATGAGCAAATTTCTAGAAACCTGAATACAACCTGGGTGATTAAAATGATAGTTCATGTTTACAAATTACTTTGGTCATAGGGTGTGTTTTTTTAAAATAGGGAATGCTATTTTACAACTTCACAATAAATGGGGTTTTAATTCTAAAATAGTAAATCAACACAAATTTAAAAATTCAGAAAATATGAAAAATTGATAAAGAAAATTTCATGGAGGAAGAGATGGCAAAAAATAATGGAAGTGGAGGGACAGGGTTGTGGAAGAGGGCATTTTTCAGTTCCCCTGACATTTTCAGTATTTTCCCTGGAGACTCAGTTATTTGAAACATTTTCAGTGCACACGTAATTCAGTGCTACCGAGGTTCCATACCATGCCCAATGAATAGGACTTGTTGGCAAGTGGTGTAAGTGGCTGATCTCTCTGTCCTTCCTTTAAAGCTTTGCCAGGCGGTGCAATTTCCCCTGGGGAGGGGAGGACGTGAGGCAAACAGAACTCTTCTTTCCCACTATATGACTATCAATTTTATCACTGTACTGTACGAACCTTATATATAGGGCAGGAGGTAAGGATCAAATAGTGGAAGAAAAAACGTGTGCCTAACTTCTTCCAAGCCATTCGTGAGTGATCAATCAGTTCTTCATGCAGAGCCTCTCCCATGTGTCCTTACATGGTTTCAGATGTAGTTCTGAGTCAAGGGTAGCAAACAGGGCCCTACATGTCCAATTAGAGTGCCAAAATACGATGCTGAGAGCATGTCAAGAAAAGAAAAAATAGTGGACATGGAGGTTAAAGTCGTTAAAGAGAAACATGAAACAAAATTTGAGAGATGATAGGCAAAGTGAAGAGAAGCCAGTGTTTTAGGTAGAAAAGCCCATGAGCGAAGGATTGGTGTGTTATACTAAGAGATGGCCCTACCTATTGCAAAAGACACCCTAAAAAGCCAAAATTGAGAGTTAGTAAACCAGGAGTGGATTTCACTGACCTTAGAATGCCAAGATAAGTAGGTTTCATAGAGGTTGCTGGGCAAAAAAGTCAATTATTGATTTTGAACCAAAAATATAAGTTAAAATGTTATGGAAAAGGTGTTCAAACCCTATGAAAGATTTAGCAAAAGGAGGAGTTACTAAAGCGAGAATATCAGTTCATATGCTTGCACAGTAACTCAGACATGCGGAAAGGTCAGAACTAGGATACCAGCCATGAAAATGAAGAGAACTCAGAATTAAAAAGGACTGTTTGAATTAAATAATCATTGAGGGCAGATTGGTGAAAAGTGGAATATGCTCAACCAGAATGGAGCATCACAAAATCAAAAGCCTTTATAAATCACCCTGGTGCAAATAATACACTGGGGAAATGGAGATTTTGCAGGAACATGAATAGTACGGTAGTTCAAAGTTGAATGAATAAGGAAGAAAATACGTTGACAAACATGAGCTAACAGACAAAAATGTACGCTGATTTTACTGCTCAGAATGCAGGATGTGTCTGTGGGAATTAATAGAAAGAATGACCAGAAATGACCCTGTTGGCAGGCAATACAACATAACATGATCTATATTTGATCACAGTTTAATGCAGAAAAAAATGTTGAAATAAGACACTTAAGGCCTAAAAATACACATGCTTTCGAAACTGCACTGATTTCTGTTAATGGCATTCAGAAGTAGACTTACTTTTTTCCTACTTCGGATATTTCCTGGGAATATAAGTTCACAAGAAATAAGTTTTATACTCCAATGTGCTGGCAGAAGCTTTTGGGGTGAATAATTAACCAGAAAATTGGTGAAGTATCATCAGGAAGATGGTCATAATGAAAGGATGGTTATCTCTGTATGATACTTAATATGCATATTTCTTTCCCTACTAGCCAAACATGAGTAAAGCTTAAAACAGATTTATGTATCATTGGTGAAATCCTGACACTCTATACCTGCCACCACACACCACAGGGAGGCAGGTAGCTAGGCATGCAGAAATGTATCTACTGTAACACAATCAGTTGTCATACAACGCCATACACCAGCAATATAGCTCTTCCACTACACACCTGGATTAGTATGATTGTGTAAATATGGAATTGTTTCTTAAAGGCTGCCTATATATTAAGTGGTATTATTAATGATAATATAAAAGTGAGCCATTAACTTTGAAAAGAAATGTAAACTTACAAGAGGTCTAAAGTCAGTCACTATACAAAACTCACTAATATCTAGGCTTTATATCTACCTATTGTTCCTCCAATGTCTTTATTCTTTAACATTTATTTTTATTTTATTTTTTTAACTCAAACATTAGATAACACTTCTGTCATGAACATACCTGGTGTTGGTAACTTTGAAAATACAAAGAAAGAGTGAAAGAGAAGTATTGATCTTTTTTTTTTTAAGTTAGACCATGATTAGGTATTAGAATCACACAATTTCAGAATTTAGAAAGACTTTAGGCAGCATTTAGGCCCCCAAATGGCTAAGTTATATAAGTAGGGGTAGTTATTCTCTTTTTAACTATGCTGCTAAATTAAAATTTCAATGAATAGACTTCATATAATTAAAAAATAACACATAAGGAAATATTGACATTATGCCCATGAAGTTACTTTTATGCCTTATGAAATAATGTAATTTGGTAAATCAAAATATTCAAAATTAGAGTTCTGTCAGTGTCATAAAATCATGGAAATTCAGCCATTTCATACACACACACACACACACACATCCATCCATCCATTTCATGGGTAAGAATAATAAAACTGATTCTCTTTTAGCAAGTTGTCTGAAGCCATATATATCCCACTATATTCCCAGAGCTTTCTCTTTAAGTTGGTCAAGGGAATCCATGAATTAAAAAAACAACAACAAAGACACCTGGGCAAACATGGGCTCTCATGTAGCACCGTATGTAACTAGAAGTCCTTTCCATACATCCATCCTGCCAGAAATGCAGTATCTATTAACGTAATGACAATGAACTACTGTTACTAATTCCTATGTCCACGTGTTGGGAGAAGCAGTGCAAGTGTAGAACACCTATGGATCTGGAGTAAGCATCACTGGCAACTACTACTGTGACTGCTGTGACTGATATTAATGCTCCTACAACTACTGCTACCACTACCACAATAACCACGAGAGCTAGAGTTTCTATTCACTAACTTTGCTTGAATTTCTGTGGCTCTCTGAAGCTCCCCATGTCTAGTCCCAAAACTCTGACTGAACTATACAGTATTTAGAAAATAGATGTTTTATGGAACTCAGATGGGTAATGTAGTTTTCTTTTGCCTTTCATTTACCAAATAGAAGTCACTAGATCAACACTCAGTAGAATTTAGAAACATACGTAGCCAAAGGAACATCTGTGTGTTCCTAGGAGTTGATTTAATATTACAGTCTTTAGTCACAGGGTTGCTTCAATGACAGTATTTACCCAGTTGGTGCAGAGAGTTGCTACTGCACAATTAGAGAGAAGGGATGCTAAGGAGAAAGTGGCTCATAACTTACTAGGATTTCCTCCATCCAGCTGTATACTTATCAATTCCTCTCTTGGATTCCTGTTTCTCTTGCACGCCAGTGTAGACATAAAATGAAAGGTGGTGGAAAATATTCTGTGCATACCACCTACAAAGATGTAGTCTCTCTCCTATTTTTAGTGAGGAAGGTATACCATTTCCTAGTATATTTTAATCTCTGATTTTTGTGAGTTGGTTCCCATCACAGGAAATGTGTCCTCCAAATTATAGTCCAGTTCACCACCATGCACCAAAACAGGCTGTCTCAATGAAAACAGCCACCCCATAATTTTATAGAGAGTTGCTCAAGAGTGTCCTCTGACAGTATTGGATGGGGTAGGAAAAGGAGGAAAGCAGTGTGGTTTTCTATCCCTCTCTGCCCCCGCTTTTCTTCTTGTCTTGTTAAGCTTTCATGCTTACTCCTTCTCTACCAACTGCTTCACATGAATTTTAAGAAAATAACTTCCAAGTGTTTCAGTCTGTGTTCATTGCTAATAGTGTGCAGATTACAGAGACTCAGTGCAAAGGACAAAGAGAATATAAGCATGGGAGAAATTGTTCACCTCACTGGTACAATAGATGTGAAAATAAGGCTTTATCTGTCACTACCCCCTTACCTGCTGGGATTCTTCCATCTGTAAGAAACAGGTCGCTGAATCCTTCGCCCAGCAGCCTATCTATTGGAGAATCTCGCCCTAAATCATAATCACTGTCTCCTGCTTCACTGTCGCCACGGCCACTGTCTTTCAAGCTAAATTTGTCCATGTCCTGAAGGGCATATCTAGAAAGATAAATCAGGGAATGCACAGTTTTTATTCTTTAGCATCCATGTTATTTGACACTTAATAGGCAACACAAGGGTAATGCATACCTATAGCTCCTAGAATATTTGTTTCCTCGAAAACTTGGCCTTGGCTGATATTGCCCCTGGTGAAGCATTGAAAGAAGCTGGGAGACCTGCTGGAAACCAAATAGACAGAACTGATTCCTGGAAACAAACCCCCGATACTCACAAGCTTTCAACAAGGAAAAACAATGAACATGCCCTCTCCCTTTTAAACACTTACATGTGCTGAGCTGTGGCCGACTCTGCAGCCAGCCACCTGATATACCTGAATACATCCCAGAGAGATTTGAATGATCTAACACAACAGGTTTCTTTTTGAAAGAAGACTCCTTTATAAATTACAGGTCTATTTCCTTTATAGTTCAGCTTAAAGTGATCAGTTATAAAAATGCATAGAAAATACTCTCACATACAACATTCTAACACATGCAGATAAAATAATGTCAGAAAAATGTCAACTCAGGTTTTTGTTTGGGCTTTTTTTTTTTTTTTAGTAGAGACCACACCTATGACAATAAAGCAAGTCCATTTATTTTTTGCTTCCAGTATCTTAATCTTGGAAGTATGGGGATTCTAATCAGTCCTTTGTGAGCTTCATTTATTTTTCAATATTATACATGCAAGTAAATTCTTTAAGGAAAACTTGAAACAGTATGCTCAGGTGTGTGTACTTACTACATATGCATAATGAAACTTGTATCCTACTTAATTTGCATATTGTTAGTATTGTTATTTCTTAAAGGAAACACTCCAGAACTAACACTTAACACAACTTCTGTGCACTAGCAGCTACTTTGTCAGTGAATTGGTGCAGTGTATGATCTTACCTCAACAGCCGGAGTGGCATGGGTGAGTTCTAATGAGAAATTTTCTGGCACGTGGTTCGATGAGATTGTCACCAAACTGTTGAGGGACTGGTGACTGTTGTGACTCTGCCGGCTGCCCATTTGCCCTCTTTCTAAGGTAGGAGATGAGGATGGAGACGACCTGTGATGAGATCTGATAGGTAGGGTGCCATTGATGGTAGGCACCAATGTAATGTCCCCTTTGTGAATCTGCCTGGATGGTCTTTTGGGGTGGTGCTGGTAAGTTGATTCTGCTACCCTGCAGTTGTAGGATCTCGTGTCTTTCTTTTCTCGGTTGCACCTAGTTGCAAACAGCACCATAATAACCAACAACACTGCACAAATTGCTCCTAAGGAAATAATTATAATCATGGAGACATCCAAAGATTCCTGGCTTGCTGGGGTCTTTGCTGTACTTGTCACTGATTCTGCATATTTAAGGATCATACACTTCAGAAGGACTTTGGTATGCAGCTGAGGATTGCCTTTGTCCTGGATGATAACTGAGAGTTCCCATTCTGTGGAGGGAACAGAATCCATGCTCACATTGGTATGGATGTCACATGATCGTGGATCAATTATAAAGATATTCTCCTCATTACCTGCTACTATGGAGCAGCTGAGTTCAGCATTCACACCAGAATCTCGGTCAATTGCCCTTATTCTTGTGACATGAAAGCCACTTTCGGCCCCTTTGGGGATGGAGATTTCTGCAGTATTATTGCGCAGTGTAGGCCCTATGACCACAGGGACATTGTCATTTTCATCAATGATGGTGAGCACAACTGTAGTATTGCTTACAAGTTGCTTCGGACTCCCTCCATCTCTTGCTTCAACCACAAACGTTATCTGACTCACTTCTTCATGATCAAAGTTTCTGAGGGCATAGATGCCTCCATTAGATGGGTCAATGGTAACATATGTAGTTATGGAACTTCCCAGTATAAAACTCTCCAAAATAGTATATGTAACTTGCCCATTTTCTCCAAGATCAGGATCTGTGGCTGTAACAGTGGTGATAAATGCCCCTGGCGAGTTATTCTCGGAGATTGCTAATTCATATCGACTTCTCTGGAAGTGGGGTGGATTGTCATTTATATCACTGATTTGAACAGTAAAATGTTTTACTGTAGAGAGACTGGGCGTCCCCTTGTCCTCAGCAATTACAGTCAAACTGTATTCAGATCTCTTTTCTCTATCCAGTGTGGCATTGGTCAAGATTAAATAGTTGTTTTCATAACTCTGCTGAAGTTTAAAGTGACCATGTCCATGAAGCTTGCAAACTACTTCTCCATTCAGGCCAGAATCCTTGTCCTGAACCCTGACCAATGCAACAAATGAATCAACAGGATCCCCTTCAAAAATATAAGATATTTCTTCTTTCCCAGGGGACATGAGATTTATGTTAATTTCAGGCTTATTGTCATTAACATCCACAACCTTAATTACAATTTTGCAATGAGCTGGAATTGAATTTGGACCCAGATCTTGAGCCTGAACGTCAATCTCATAGGATTTGGTAATTTCATAATCCACTTGCTTGAAAAGAGTCAAATGTCCTCTTTCTGAATCAATTTTAAAAGTCTCTATAATTTTGGGAGACACATGACTGCTGAAGGAATATACAATTTTCCCATTGGCGCCCTCATCTGGATCAGTGGCATTCAGATCTAGGAGCAAAGTGCCAACGGGGGAGTTTTCTAAGAGTTGTATTATATAAGACTGCTGCTCAAAAACAGGGCTGTTGTCATTGGAGTCCGAAATGCTGATTTTTAGGATGGACGAGCCGGACCTCTGAGGCACCCCCATATCTGAGGCAGTGAGCTGGAGCTCATAGCTGGACTTCAGCTCCCGATCCAGCTCTCTGACCACTATGAGTTCTGCATACTTGGCTCCATCCGTCCTGGTCCGGACCTCAATACTGAAAAATTCATTGGCCGAGAGAGAGTACGTGTGGAGGGAATTTTCCCCAACATCTGGATCAAATGCACTGTCCAGAGGGATCCGAGTGCCAACCGCTGCACTCTCTGATATCTCAATGGGAATGAGAGGTCTTGAAAACTGGGGAGCATTGTCATTGATATCCAGCACTTCAACTTCAATATGGAAAAGCTGCAGATGCTCAGTGGGTAGGGTGATCACATCAAACTCTATGGAACAATTCAAGTTTTTCTGGCATAGCTGTTCCCGGTCAATTTTAGCCCCTATGCTGATTTCCCCGGTGTCCTCGTTTACTACCAGTAGAGGCGAATTTCCCCTCTGCATGGCTCGAAAACGCACGTAAGGATACGGTAGCTTCGCTAAAACATCAGCCACATCCTCGGATAGTCTTGCAATTACGGATCCAACCCTCTGCTCCTCATAAATCCTGTATTTCAAGTTCTTGCCCAGCACCTCGGGGTTGAACGACACCACCAGGAGTGCAAAAACGAGTCTAGAGTGCATTTTAGCATTCATTTGGCACCCAGATCAGTTTCTGAGGTTCCTTCCACCACGCAAGTTAAAACAGCAAAGCAATTCCCCCAACTTCCTTTGGCAACTTACAGCTAAAGCGACATTCGGTACTTGGGACTTGAAAGCGGCTCTTAATAGCACAGCAGCAATTAACAGCTCGCAAACTTTTGTTGCATACACACCGTGTCACGACTTCCCGAGGCGGTCGGCGGCGTGGAGTCCAGCGCTCGCATGTGCTGGGCGGGCGGGCCGGCTGGCTGTCCGCTGGGCCGGCGGAATCCGACTGTCACCTCCGCGGTTTTCCCGGCGCGTCTTCCGAATCCATGCGGGGCGGGGTGGCGGCGGCGGCGGCGGCGGCGGATCCTTCCCCGGCGATCCTTCCTCCCTTTCCCGGCTCGGCTGCAGACTCCACAGCCCTGATTGCTGACTCCGGTCTGAAACCTGCACAACTTCACTTCAACTCAGACAAAGCGCTCTGGCCCGGCGTGTGTTGAACCGCTTCCAGCCAATCAGCGAGCTTCCAAATCCAAAGCCGATGGAGTCCCCCAAGCGAGGGCGGCGGCAGGGGAGGGGGGGCGGGGGGAGGGGGAGGGGGCGCGGAGGAGGAAGGCGAAGGCCGGGGGCGCGGGAAGGAGAGAAGGGTGGGAAGCCGCTCCTAGCCGGCGCCTCCCCTTCCCTCCCCACTCCCTCCTCCCTTCCATCCCCTGCATTCACTTTCTCTGAGCGTGCCGCGACAAAGGGGAGACAAATTACAGAAGAAAAAAAAACTTTAAATCAACTTCTGGTCGCCAGTATTTATATGGCATTTTAAACGGTTCTGGTTTTCTTTAATTGGCTTTCTACTTCCACCAACATGCAATCATCTTGCTTTTCATAGGCTTTAAGTGCTGGTTTAACTTACAATACCTCTAAGTGCATTTTGTTGGTGGAGGGATTTAATAAAATTTGAAAACTTGCTTCTAATTATGCTTCTCAGCCCGCCTCTCTGTCCCCTCTCCCCTCCCCGCGTCCCCCCCCCCCCGCACCCCCCCCCCCCTCCCGCCTTTACTTGGATCTTCTCTGTGAGCACAGGCAGAGTGTCTCAGGGCTGTGTTATAAGGAACAGAACCAATGGAGATGTTTCATTCTCTGTGTTTCTTTCATCTTTATTCTTTGAAGATAAGAAAAGGGTTATTTTTTACTCTTGATTAGCAAGACTTAAAGGAACACCTTAGGATTTCAAATTAATTAACAATGTACTTCTACCTTATATCACTTCTTTGAGTTTGGGCAAAATTGGTTATGATATGTCTTTGTCCTGTACTTAAAAAAAATCCTCCTGTTTATCCTGGGTAAAAGACATTTCATGCTTTAGCATGCCAATGCCTACCAAAAGGTGTTATGTATACAAGATGGGTCTTCACAATGAATCCTGGGAGGGGGGGCAAGGGGGGGAACCACACAGGGGCTCCATAGTTTACAAGTCAAATTGTTATAATAATATGCATTATTTATGAAAACACTTTTCAGATATGTATTTTTTTTAAAACCCAAAGCTTGTTTATATTGAAAATGTAAAATGCCTGAGCTGAAAATTGCATTTTGTGTGCATCAAAATGCTAGGAAATACCACGGGAGGCTGTGCACTATCCAGGTCACAGGAACTGAGATGGTATTCTTATTTGAAAATATGATTATTTATGATGTTCTTTCTGCTCTGCAATTCCTTTTAAGTTTATCATCGGGGCACTATTCTTGCTGCTTTTTTTCCCCATACCTCTTGCATTATTCCTCAGCTGTCTTGATCCACTTGCATATTTGCTGTTTCACATAACCTCACTGCCACTTTTTTCCATTTATTTTCTCCCACCCTCTATTTTGCCCCCCAGAAACATGTATAAGAAAAGTAATTTTCTGATTTTTCCACTTTACTTACTCTCAGCAGAGCTCAGCTAAAGTCACTAAGAAGGTTCTTTCCCAAAAAGAAAGCAGAGGAGTCTCAGCATGAACTCCTCTTCGTTTGCAGGCATTCAGAGGCGTTTATAAGCCATTGTCTTCCCCTCTCCAGAAACCAGTGCTGTGTGGCAAATTGTGCAGAATAGAAATGCCTATAATGAATGTATTTAGTACTGGGTCACGCTGATGAACATTCTGCCCCCATGAATAATACTGTTTTACAAGTTTGTAGCCCTTTCAAACTGCTGATCCCCAACCCTATAGGCAAACTAGGAAAACTACCACAAGCTACTGGGACTTCAGAAACCCACAGCCATCTGGCCCAGATCTCTAACAATTTGAGCCAATAATTATATCAATTCAGGCTTTAGTGAACACCTTTGCAAACACCAAAAGAGCAAAGAAATGAATTAGTGACTATTCAAAGTTGGGGTGAGAATTCAAAGACAATCTAATTCCATTGGTTCTAGGGAGTTTTCTTTGTGGATTTGATAAGTCAACCCCCGCCCCCCAATGGACATGATTACCTTAATGCAGAGGACCTTTTCCCTTATTTTTAAAAAGTAAAACTAATTTAAAAATTTTTATTTATTTATGACAGTGAGCTTGAACAGAATTAATCAATGCAAAAGAGCTTCCAATTAACTTACTGAAATATTTAAAATAGATTGTAAATTATTATCCTATATAATAAAAGCCCAGTGACCAAAATGGCAGAACAACTAGAGACCAGAACAGCCACTGCCTCTCCCCCTGGCTGGCCACCCCCCAGCGAGCTGTTAGGGGTGATCAGGCAGGCAGAGGCAGTTAGGGGCGATCAGGCAGGCAGGCAGAGTGGTTAGTGGCAATCAGGCAGACAGAGTGGTTAGGGGCGATCAGGCTGGCAGGCAAGCAGTTAGGGGCCAGCAGTCCCAGATTGCAAGAGGGATGTCCAACTGCCAGTTTAGGCCCGATCCTGGGATGATCCTGGGATAGTCGTACATCCCCTGAGGGGTCCTGGATTTTGAGAGGGTGCAGGCCGGGCTGAGGGACCCCCTTACCCCCATCCTGTGCACAAATTTCATGCACCGGGTCTCTAGTATATTCATAAAGAATGTTTTTCTATGAGTCAGTCTTTGAAGAACTTGGAATCATTTCATGGAGCATAGCATTTTTCACTTACGCTATCATCCTCATCAAATATCATTTCATGTTTATCTTGCCAATCTCTCCCTGAGAAATAATATATGACTACTTGATAGTATTGTGCTTTGATTTGTCCTTAGTATATAGCAGTACTCTGTTTTTAAACAAGTTTTCAAAAAGGACAGAATAGAAAATGAATCTTCCCTGTGCATTTTTGATTAGTTCCAGCAATTCATAATACCTTATTTGGTAGCCCTGAAAAGAAAATTCCGAAAAAACTTTCTCCCATGTCCTTTGCTATTTGTGAAAGGGTTTCTGTTAGGGGAGAAAGACCAATAAACTCTTGCAGGTTGCAGCTAATAGTGATTTGATTGAACTTTCCCCTTCTGAAATTTTACAGTCAGGTAGAAGTTGTAGAGCCTCTCAAACAACTCCTCAGATATCCAGTGAAGGAGAATTGATTCAGTGGTCCTTCAAGTTCATCTACCAATGATATGGAGATGGTTCCACCTCTTGAGGACTATGGCATTCTGATATTAGGCACCAGAACACAGTGATCCTAAGACCTGGAGGAGAATCTTGGCTACTTCCATCCTGATTTTTACCCACAAAGCTCCTTTTACCACTTGAGCCTAAATTGGCTGACAATTGCTAAACCTAGAGAAAAGATATCAGCTGGCATTTGCAATACATCCCATCACCTTTAATAACACTTTTATCATGCCATTTACTTTGATTACTTTTGTTTTAAAGAAAATGAAACTTTACAATTCTAAATCTTTAACGTTTCTTTTCCTACTAAAGAGCAAGGGAAATATAAAACAAGATTGTGGTTTTCTAGCACATATAAAAGTATGTCTCTACAAGATGTAAAGAATAGTGTTTTGTTTTTTTGTTTTTTTTTTGTTAGTGGAATACAAAATTAAAGACTAAAAAAAAAGGTGTGGATTTTGTTTTAAAATTCTTAGTAATTAATTGCTATGCTATTAGAGCATATGAAATACAAAATAGGTAGAAGAATAAATATTCACTTCAATCAGATATTATCATCTTTCTCATCATCAAAAGAATATGGGACGTTACAGTCTTCTTGTAGATTGATTTCACATTATGATTTTTCCTCATAGTATTTGTTGTGAAATGCCTTGTAGAATGAACTCATGGTCCTGCTTGATTCCACATGTCCATACAAGCCTAAATAATTGCTATGTGTCTTGGGAAGTTAGATAAGAGCCACAGTTTTATCAGACAAAGGTTGGTAAAGTTAAGGAATCCCAACACTCTAGAACTGTTTACAATAAAAAGCTTGACTTTTCATACGAGTCTAGCACACATATAAATGCAGGTACCACCACTTGGTAGCTGTGTAATCCTGAACAAATAACTTAACTTCCCTGAGTCTGTCTCATCCTCTGGGAATAATAATAATTCACTTCTACAAATTCTTGTAAGATTTAAATACAGGCATACCTCAAAAATAATGTGGGTTCAGTTCCAGACAACCACAATAATATGAATAGTGTAATAAAGTGAGTCACACAAAATTTGTGGTTTCCCAGCACATATAAAAGTTATTTTATACGATACTGTAGTTTATTAAGTGTGCAAGAGGATTATGTTTAAAAAACGTACATAACTTAATTAAAAAGTAATTTATTGCTAAAAAATGCTAATCATCATCTGAGCCTGTTAGAAAAATGGTGCTCATAATCTTGCATGACACAGAGTTGCCACAAACCTTCGACTTGTAGGAAAACGTACTATCTGCAAAGTGCAATAAAGCAAAGTGTGATGAAATGAAATTTGCCTGAAATTGGGGGCTTTCCACAGAATTGGCCCACAGTAAATGGACAACAAAGTTTTTTTCTTTACTTGGCCCTGTGTGTCTATTTCCTCCCTACCATCCATTGAAGAAAAAAACTTGTAGATGCTTATATAGATATAATGCTATGAAGATGCAGCTCTCTCTAGTTTTGATTTGTGAAGGTCACCTTTGAAACAATCAACAAAACTAATAGCACTGATCTATGAGGACCCTGAAAACTAGCTGATTCACTGAAGAAAATTCGAAAAGATTTATCAGATCTGCCCAAGTATACCTCCAGACTCAAAACCATAGGAACATACCTAATAACACAGTTAAGGAAGTTTAATTATCTCATATTGGGTATAGGATACACACCTAGTATTTGCCTGTTCTCAAATAGTATGAGATCAACTTTTTTTTTTAATACCATGTCACACTGTATTGGGAAGATAAAAGGATATAATTTGATATGATACTTGGCAATGACAAGAAAAGATAAAACTTGTCAAATAAGATTTTCATTTAATAAAAGCACTATTTGACCATTTATCAACCATACTGCATCTCTTTATGCTGTTCTCCCTGTATACCATTCACTAATCTAGTCAAGAATAGAATAATGAAATATCACTGAACAACATGAACCCTTTATTGGAACAACATTATCAACGTAAGATCAAAAGTTGGGAAATGAGAATGGATCCTAAACTCTCCTTATACTTGTAAAATAGAAATAGACTTTAGTAGAATTCTGACCAACACGGGAGGGGATAAATGCCCACAGGAGGGCAACACACCTGGAGGTATGGTTGTGCAGGCGCCAGGAGGCAGTATCACTGGGGTCCAGGAAGAGTTGGAGTTCATGACATACAGTGACAGGGACAGGTGCTGGGTCAGTTTTGTCTGCCTGAGCAATCAGTATTTGGGATGTCCTACCAAAGGCAGTACATCAACTTCCAGCCGGTGACTTTGGGTCTGGCAATGGGCAATCAACTGAGTCCCTATGCCAGGCATGCAGGTAAGCTACTATGCCTTTCAGGACTTCAGGGTTTTGGAGCCAGGCAGATTATGGAATTAGAGATTATAACAGAGAGAATAAGGTAGACACCTAAGGTCTAATGTTCTGAAAATTGGTGTATATACTGGGAGCCTCGTCAAAATTTGAAACCAAATCACAAAGTTAGAGTGGATGGCAGCAATGTTGTTCTCAGCATGAATCATCTGAACTATTATAAACTCACTTAAATTCCTTCTCCTCGAGGTGGTATACTGATGCAGAAACTAAGCCTCCAAAAGTTGCTGGTAGGAGATTTGAGAGACTTGGAAGTGTGGTAAGGCCTCAAATGAGTTGGGTCTCAGTTCTTAGTTACAAGCATTGCTACACAGTGTATGGTCCATAGAGCAACAGTGTGGTATTATCTGGAAGCTTGTCAGAAATGCAGACTCTCAGACAGCACCCCAGACCTACTCAAGTAGATTCTGCATTTTAACAAGATCATTGGCTGATTCACAGGCACATGAAAGTTTGAGACATATTGCAGTGAAGAGTCATCTATTGTCTGAAGTGGTGGAAATCCTGACATGATGGTAATCACATCTTCTGTGCTGTGAGATTTTGCTCCTCAGAGGAGTTTGTGGAGATTATCAGAGAAAGGGCCAGGGCTTACATACCATTCATTTGAGAATATAAGTAGAAGTGATATAGGAAAAGCTCTCTATGAAGGCAAATTCATCAAAAGGGAAGAGAAATTAAGCTTCTCTCTGGATCCAGTCATTGTTTTATATCTGTTATCACCCTGTCCTCACCCATTGAGGCAGTTTTCATTAGGGAGGGGAATACTTCTCAGAAAGAGATCTAATTCTTTTTGAAAAGCTATTTCCGCAAGCAAAAATATCTTCATAGTCATTCTGTGTATGTAAATTTGTACATATGGGTATGCTTAGGAATATCCTGTCGAGTGTTTTGCATCTGTCCAGTATACATAAATGACAAGTTTGCTTTATGTTTTCTTCTTGCCAATATTGCTTTCAGTGGTGTGGTAAAGCCAATTTTTGGTACATTGTTCATTTATCCTTAACTAAGCCTATTGCTGATGCTTGAATCCTTTGTGTTCATGTTAAAATCCATTTCGCGTACAATACTTCTAGAGGCTTCTAACCAATATCTAGTTTATTCAAACATTTTTTCCAACTGGGAATATTCCACTACACATAAAGTGGTGTCTATTATTAAGATAAAATTTCTAAAAATATAAAGAAAATCTGACATGGCTTAGAAGTATTAGCCTTCATTTAAATAATAAAAGTCAAATCAATGCCATTTTAGGACAGTTTGGATTATATTAAAACTTTTTGAAAGAAAGTTTAATATAGTATGTTAAGCTTAAATAAATGTCTATTGAATATTAGCATCAACTGTGTACAAAGAATTTACTGTTAGTAAACACAACTAAGTTAATTGCAGCTTCAGTGTCCAGTTGCTTATTTACTTGAAATTTGTGGGAAATTGTTCACTTCACAGTTACCATTCACCAGTTGAAGCACAATCAATGAAGACAAAGGTAGGATTTGTAAAGCAGGAAGAGCAATGTCATCAAATTGTAGGATGCTTAAGGAAAATAAAAGGTTCAAGGTATTCTGTCAAATAGCAAGTTTTATCAAGACTAATTAAAATTTCATAAAATAAAGTACATAAATGATCAATAGACCATATATATATATATCTATAGCTGGTCCCTGGAAATGTGTATACTTTCCATTCCTTTATCAACTTATAAAGGAAATAAATAGTTTGCATACTTTTATATAATAAATGTATATTAATTATATAGAAAACGTTTCTGTTGAAATGAAGCTAAGGAAGGTTGCTAACCCTTCATTGAAAATAGTCCCTATTTCCTATAAGACACTTAGAGGCTACCATTTGTGACAATATTGTGCCTCTTTATTACCTAGTATTTATTTTGATTTTGGATAATTTAGGTATAATAAACTAATAAATTATAGCTGATATTCTCTATCCACAGCAATCTAACTTCCCCCAAAATTTCTCATTCAAACAAGAGAATATTTTAGAAAATATCTGATCCCAGAGCAAGTTAAACATTATAGCAAATACATACTCCAAAATGTAATAAAGTGGGCAAAGTTAAGAGTTTTACATTTAGATTGAGTTCCTCATTAAACACACACACACACACACACACACACACACACACACACATTTAAAATAGTAACATCTCACATAGCAATGCTAAGATCTTGGAACACAGTAAAAATAAAGGCAATAGTTAATTAAAAGTCATGTGCCAAGTGCTTTATGTATTTTTCTCATTTAATTCTTATAGTTATATTAATAATGAAATGTTTATAATCACTAGAAACATGTGGGATACAAGTCAGAGAACCCAGCCAGTGTCAACCCGAAGAAGTTTATTATCTCAAGACACCAGACACACAGAGATAAGATATTTCTGACACTAAATGATTAAGCCCCTCGATAATACCACCGTGAACCAGATGCCTCTCATCCTCCTGCTCTTTCCTCTTCAATGTGCTGCCTTAACCTTCTTTCGTGGGTTCCTCATCAAGAAAAAAATATGTTCTAGGAACCTTCCACCGATAGCCAGTTAAAGTTTATTGGTCAGATTTGTGTCACATGACAATCATCAGTCTCTAGCAAGGACAGTGAAATTGTCATGACTGGCCTAGACTAATAAAGTTTTATCCCTGAGTTACAGGAACAGCGCCTTCACTTCATACAAAGTACAAAAATTGGGGGTTCAGTTAACAAAGTGGAGGAGAGAGTGGATGTTAAGTGGCGAGCACATGTTGTCTGCCACATTAATCCTAGAACCATTTTATGATAAAGTGACAGACTCACAAAGTTTAAGTAAACTTTCACATGGCTAATATATAGTTGATACTGAATTTGTGCACCTGCCTCCAAAAGTAATAGCTACTTGTTTCTTAGATATTAAATGAAAAAGTCTGTCCTTTTTCAAATGCTTTTCTTTTTCAAAATTATAAAGCTACTAGAAGCCTGATGCACGAAGATTCGTGCAAGAATGGGCCTTCCTTCCCCTGGCTGCTGGCACTGCCTTTGCTCCAGCTGGAGCCACCTTTCCACCTTCCCACACTGCCCAGAGGTCCAGAGTGGCTGAGGTGGTGCAGAATGCCTGTGTCGTCACCATGGTGACGACACAAGCATCCTGCCCCCGCCGCTCATCCCCTGTGTATGCAAATTAGCCCACCATCTTTGTTGGGTTAATTTGCATACTCACTCCTGATTGGCTGGTGGGCATCATGAAGGTTTGGTCAATTTGCATATTTCTTTTTTATTAGTGTAGATGGAGAAAGATAACAGTATGCATCAAGGTGAAATTGTGTCATGGAAAAACATTCCATCCCATGCAACACAAAAATCATCACTGCTTTGTCCTTTAGATGTTATCCTTGAACATAATCAAAGCTGCAGGATTAGGGTTTTTAGGCAGATCTGGACAAAACAGAGGAGATAAAAATAGAGGTGATATTTTTCTAACTCTAAATATCCCAAATCCCTTATGACATCTTCACCCTCCCTGTGATATTTCTCTGAGACCAGGCTCATCCAGAAAGAAACACAATTGAATCATTAAAAGGTGCAAATAGAAAGTCTAGGAAACTGAGAAAAGGAGAGTAGACATTCAGATCCTTAGTTATGTTATAATTAGAAACATTTCCGTGTTTGAGCCAATGCGAACCAGGGACTGACACAGAGAGTGATCTAATGCAATACAAGAGATACTGACCTGAGATCAAAGATACTCACTTCCCACTCAACAACTCTTTGATGTTGCCTCATTGTTCATACCAACGCCAGTCTTCCCAGCAATAAGTCACTCTCCACAAATATTTTTTTTTTTGTATACAGTATTGAATCCTAAATTTGGGAAGAAGACATAAAAAGTGCACCTGGATATCCTGCTAACATTGAGTACTCAAGAGTATATTATTCATTTTGACACACTTTTCTAGAAACTCTGCTTTCTGTTGTGAGACTAAATGAAAGACACTAACATTCTGGCAAAGAAAGCAATATAATTTAAGACAAGCAAATGTGCTTTTTCTTGTGCAGCCAAAGTACTGAATTTAACCATCCAAATAAATAATAACAGAGCATTTTTCTTTAAATTTTAAGACACACATATAGTGTGCAACATCATGAATCTGCACAGAATCTCTAACATTAACTTAATGGAATCATAAAATAATATTCACTTCCTCCACAACCTCCAATACAAATTTTCTTAGAGAAAATGGTTGCACATTTCTGTTCTAAAGTCTTCTTTCAGCAATACTAATAGAAATATGAAAAAGCAAATCTTACCCCCCTCATTTTTATCCAGAGCAGCTCACCAAAGCACAATAAAATTGTTTAAAAGTGATTTTGCTGGATAGTGTTAAACTTATGGAAAGCTCTGATTTGGAAAAAATTAAACTAACATATTTGAGCTTTTTCACAATCAGCAACTACAATATTTGCTGTGGTTCTTTCTGTTT
The DNA here is from genome assembly GCF_951640355.1 of Cnephaeus nilssonii. Taxonomy (NCBI): domain Eukaryota; kingdom Metazoa; phylum Chordata; class Mammalia; order Chiroptera; family Vespertilionidae; genus Cnephaeus; species Cnephaeus nilssonii. The sequence goes on along the minus strand of NC_137076.1, from coordinate 61,947,328 downwards.
TGCTGTAACTCTGCAATGTTTTAAATTCAAAAGGTTTCTGCTAGAATTGGATTATGATTATTATGCAGGAGCGTATCCCAGTATAAACAGCTTGCCTGGCATTTACATATTGCTCCCACATGCTTCCATATCTGACTTCTCAGTAAGTCAAAAGCACATATTTTATTATGATGAAAAGAACACAGTTTTTTATTTACTATAGGATCTTGTGTCTTTACAAACAGAATAATCCAGTGCTGTAGAGCTTATACAGACCAAAACCTGAACTTATAATAATGATATAAACTTACAAAGCATGTAAATACTTCCATCTAAAATCTGCATTATTAATTCAAGATCGCCAAAGGTTGTCCGCAATGAATTCAGAAATTCCAGCCTAACTAACTGCTTTGATACTAATGAGGGTCAACCAGCTGAACAGAAAGTGAGAACCTAAGCAGCTTTTACTTAACCTCCAGAGAGACATTGAGCCTCTCTCTCAGGGCAGCATAAACATGACAAATCTTCCCTATCAGCAGTCGCCATTGAACCAAACCCGATTTTCCAATACTAGAAATAGTGCACTTTTTTCCTACAAGGAATACAATATCATGTTTTCAGCAAAGCAGGCATAGGCATCCTCAAAAGGTTAAGTGACTGACGTTTAACAGAGTTTGTCACAGTCATGCCATTTTGCTGCCCTCCTGGGGAGCCCTAAACAGCCATATGGAAAACAGTGCCATACAAACCTAAAACACCCAGTCTGTGAGGGTCACTTCTGATTTTACTTGCCTCCATTCTCGTCATTCATCTTCCTAAGACAGGGCCTTCCGGCCTTCCTAGTCTTAGATATTTAGCACATTAGAATAACTCAAAGATCAGTGACCGACAAAACACTTCATTTTGGCTAAGACTAATTCAAAAGGGCCAGGGGTTTTCTTTTCGTTGAGAAATAAATATTCATTGCAATTCTACATTCTAACCTACATTCTCTTTTGATTTTTCGGTAGGGGTAAAAATGGCCGCTTTTTCTCATTGACAACAAAAACCATGTGGCCTTGTAAATCTGACGTAGAATAAACAGCTTAGGAGGAGCTACAAGAGGAAAGGCAGGCGTGGTTATTCAGAAGAATATGCATCATATACTGAACATCAGTCTTTCCATGTAAATCATTAACTGTTTGGGTACAAATGTGTCTCCATAAAGAATCAGATGTTCCTTTTCCTTCCGTTCCTCTAGTATGATAAAAAACCAATGCCATGAAGTCATTGCAAAAGACAGCAAACAACTTTGTTATTGTAATGGGCATTTTTTTTAAACAATAGGTCTAGCAGGTGGCATGTGGCTATAGCTGGGTCTATCTCCATCTCCAGGGTGCCAAGATGTCCCTCAAAGTTTCTGTGGGAGGAATTTGTTGGTGGGATTTGGATTGTAAAGGCACGCGAGCATCTGCTGCCTCCCTGGTCTCATTACCATTCACACAATTAACTCCTGTGGCTCTCAGCTCAGCAGCCAGAACCAAGGACTCAATTTTACTGCCTCTTTGACAATGCGCATTATCATTCATCTGAACTTAAGAGTTCTCAGGCTTTCAACTCACTGGAAAGTTTTCTCAGGAAAATAGATCCCACACAGGAAAGCACCAGAAATGAAAAGTGAAGGAGCAGAGCAGAAAAATGGCTAAGGACCCAAACCAACACCTGGAAGGAACCGAGGTTCCGGCATGTCGAATTTTATTTCACTTTATAATAGCATGCCACATCTTTCAAGACTGTATCATCTTTCAAAGGCCTATGTTTAGTCTAATATTTTCAATTAAGGAACCATGATCAGTTAACAATAGTTATTTCAACTGTCGTCAAGGATTCCAGCTCAAATTTTGCAACCTGCAGAAGTTTTGGTCAAAACCAAAACTCTGTCTTACAGAAAAGCTTTTGAGTAATTTTCAGTAAAGCTTGTTTAAGGCATTTTGAAATGAAAGGAGGGAAAGATTCACAAAAGAAATGACAAATTCAGGCAAGTCTATATTTTTAAAGACTCAGTCAGATTAATCCATTGTTATTAGAAATGCTACCTGAGAATTGAAGCTGTACTGTCCCTTTAAGCAGTTTGTCTTATGATAAATATTTATAAACTGCAGTTATTAACAAGTGTATGTTGGGCCAGAATGAGGTGATAACATATGACTTTTTTTGTATCACAAATACAAAAAAGTAGAAGTCTGTTCTTTATTTTAACTACAAAGTGGTTCAAAGAAAAGCTCTTTTTTTGTTACTCAGTAAATGATTATAAAAACTGCACCTTCTCTTAATGATAAAACTTAATTTTGAAAAAGAAGCATTTAAAACAATCTGGCTCAAATACAAGAAGGCTTCTTTGTTTGAGACAACAAAAGAATGATTAGGCTATTAAAAACTAGGAAAGTTGTGTTATGTGGTGAAAGCTTTGAAGTTTTTTATTTGTACTTTATGAAAAATTTAGGTTGTGAAAGAGAAGGTTTACAAAACTATCTACACTAAGTAAAACTTTACTCCAATGACTACACTTGGGGGGAAATTATAAACATTTGTTATATCACTGTTGAATATTTTGCAATTATTGAACTTTATATTTTCTTAGAAATGAAACCAATCTTATTGAACCTGATTGTACTATTTCCCTTTGAATTTCATAAGTCAAAACATACAATTTCATTAATACATAGAGTGTCCCAAAATGTATAAATACACTTTGAATAAGTGCTTATTAAAATGCATTTCCTTTTCAAAATTGAGCTATTAGCTTTTAAAGCATGTATACATGTTTTGGGGGAGATTATATATATATATATATTAGTAGCCCTGCACATGAATCCATGCACCAGTAGGTCCCTGCCACCCTCCTGTAGCTCCCTCCGCCCCCCCCCCACCATAACTTGCTGCCCTGCCTCGTCCTCTAGCTCTTAGCCGCCTGATTGTAGTTCGCTGTCCCACCCTCCTGCAGATCCGTGATCCGGTTGTTATGCAGTCAGTTGTTACGCCTCACTGCATAATGGATAATTAGCATATTCCTCTCTTATTATATAGGATATATATATATATATACACTTTATATTTGGTATTAAGAATAAGGACATTTTCCTTAAGATTATAAATTTCTTATTATAGGTGTGTTACTTAATTTTACATATCATTCTATACTGTTGGACAAAATGCACAGTTTCTCAGGTAAGCTGCATGAGAAAATAAAATAATGTTTGGGATGTGAAATTAAACTGACATCCTGTGAATGGAGAAAAGAAATTTTACTTGAGGTATTATAATGCTTATTGTTTGTTGTAATTCATGTTTGGAGGATAGGTAATGTGTAGTTGAATCTCAGAAAAGACATTGCCCCCAGGCTATTTAGACAAAATAAAAGTGAGCATGTAAGTTCTTTTTATCTTGTCTTGATATATGTGATAGCACTCCATCAAGGAACTTTATGTGCCTAAAATTTCTTGGTGGCTCAGAGTAAAACATTTGGTTATTTCTGTATGCTACAGGTCTAATGCAAACATCTCTGATACTTCCAGTGCCCACACAGGCTCTGAGGGGAAGGCCCGAGACCCAAATCCTAACTGCTCTTTACTCTGCAGGACGGTGGTTGCAGATTAAGTTGCACCTATGTTTCTTGAATTCTAGTATCGAATGAAATGCTGTCTGATTCACAACCTTTGTATCTCTCTTCTTTCCCATCCCAGACCACTTGAACTTGGCCCCTTGCACAACCGGAGCTCAGCCCCAGTGTATCTGGAACAAATCTTTTCTGAGTGAGGAAATACGTATGAATGTACGTGCTCACCAATAATTGATGCTCCATTGAGTCTGAGCATAAGACTGACTCTAATGAGATTTTGTCCTTATACCTGATGTAGCATCCTTACTTACTGTCCCAATTCTAATAGTTGACCTTCAGACATGCCTTAATTTTAGTGGTTTTAGTCTCCCATTATTCCAAATCCAAGTTACTCAATTTGGCTGTTGCTTTTTTATCATCTGGTGCTGTGCTTATGAATTCTGTACTGTGCTCACTTCTTTGGGAATTTTCTCTGAAATGCTCAGTTTCTGCCACCTCCCTATGAAAGTCCTAAGGATCTCATGTTATGCTGTCAAGCGCTCCTGGAGTGATAGTGTGTGGTCTGCTGCCAGGTCCTCTGAGGTTCTGCCCACTGCACTGGGCCCTCTTCCAATGCTCTCGATGAGCCTCCTAGCATTTGCTCTGTTCCAGTGAGAGGTTTGGTTTACAGATTCGCTCCTCTTGGCCTTGTGCTGTAACGTGGTCAACCCAACCCTGTTTGTCATGCTTGCCTACGTCCAAAACATGAATGAGAGTTTAGCAATGTTTCTGCTTGTAATTCATGACAGAAAATGTGAACTTCATAAAAACTGAACACATATCAACTACTTAAATTCAATTTTAGGTATTACATAAGTCTAAAGTATAGAATATTAAGAAATAATAGAACACAAGCCTATGTGGTTCTTCGAAAGCATCAAATTGTGTCTTATGTTTATGACTATGTTAGTGATGTTTTAGATATTTTTAAAAATTGTAACGAAACTAAACCTACATCTAAAACCAGAATATGTCAACTAAGTCAATTTCAACAGTTGATTAAATCATTACTATCCTAAAGGTAATAAGAATTGGGTATAACTATTATAGCAAACATATTTGCTTATATTTTTTCTAAGGATTTTAATATGAGTATATATGTTTACATATAGATATGTGTGTATTAGTATATACTTTTATTATTTACTTATGTATAATAGTCATACATCAATATAACTCTTAAAGGAAATATAATAACATAAGCCACATGCTAAAATATAATTAAAACAATAGAGTGCATTTTCTCTCCAGAGTTACAAGTATGACAACATCCAAATGTTTACTTAAATGTTTTCCAAAAAGCATATGCTCTCAGGCATATGAGTTAAGTCCCTGAACACATAAAATGCATAATGAAGCAGCTGCTATCACCTCTTACAAATTAAAAATATATAAATGTTAATATTTTCATGATGTGAATTGAAAGTAACTTGGCTTTAAAAACTCTAGCATACATATAAACATACACAAATGCTACCTTATTCTTCATGTGTGAAAAAAATCACTTTCCTTATACAAAATAAAGTCTTAACATTAGTTTAGGAAAAATCTGTGTACATCACTAATAAAAATGATGTGCTGAATATAATTTTTAGATGGAATATCTACATTATACTCATGTTACTAATCAATGTTAAAATGCCATATTCACATTTTTGCCTTTGAGTGCCCTTTAGAAACCATCATGTTATTAAGATATTGTTTGACTGTTTTGCCCTTTCAAAAGTCCCCTTAAATCATAGAATAAGGCTGTTAAGCAAATGTAAAATAAGTCAACCATGCATTGTATGGCATATGGGCAATTTCCATTAAAGAAGTTTGTATGTGGGTAAAAGTTAAACTTCATAAAATGGAATATCGGCATCTAAATGGATTTGGAGGATAACTATTATGAATGCTACACTAGTCAAATTCCTTGGATAAGCTGAATATTATTTCTAAGGTTTTAATTTTGTATCTTGAACACTTAACTCTCCATAAAAAAATAGAATGTAGGTGCAGTTTATATTTTATTCTTCAAAATAGTATTTTACCTTATCTGTTTTTTAATTATAAATAATGGATTGGTTAATGAGCTTTGATGAATGATCTAATGACACTGATTCACAAAACTTTTTCAGGGTCATAACAGGCTTCCTTATTAGCCATGGCTTACTTGCTAAGTAGTGATGCTCAGTGTATGAGCCTTAGAGAAATGCATTTTTTTTCAATGGTTCTCCCCTTGGATAAACGTTGGAATCATCTCTAGAGCTTTACAAATACTGATGCCTGGATCTCAACCACAGAGATTCTGACTTAACTAGCCTGTCTTGCTTCCTGGGTTATTGAAAACTTTCCCAGGTAATTATTCCATGCAGTTAAGGATGAGAATCATTTCATCAGACTCTTTCTAAAAACAAGCAATTTAAAAATAAATAAATAAAACAAGCAATTTGACCATAAAGAATACTATTATGTCCATATTATGCATGAAATATTGAGACAAGCAAAGTGATTTCTGATTTGATAGCAAAATTGGTGCTATTTATCTCTCTTTTTGCATTTGAGTATAGCGATGGAAGAGACACATACATGCCCCTGGCCCTAGTGAGGAAACAGAAGGGGACGGGCATGAACATCTGCAGGAGAGCAGGAAAGGAGAGGGAGCAGGTGTGAGAAGGAGGGAGACAACAATATGTTGAGTAAAAGTGTTTCTGTGCAACTCTTCTACCTTACAATCCTCAATCTCCTTATTATTCACATAAGAGTACAAATTATGTATAATTGTGTATAATTGATCATATAATGGAAGGAGAAAAACAACAAAATACCAGCATTAAACATTACCTATTTGTTGCTCTGTTTAAAAAAAAAGATTAAATTGGATACAAACCCTGCCTTTAGTGATTCTCTAGAAATGAATTGCTGCTTGACCAAGGAGAATTCAGGGCTCACAGATTCATATATGATGTCTCCAATTTCCATGCCAGCACTCTAATGGTATGAAAATCAGATTCTTAATTCTGGCTTAAAAGTCACCTTTGCTCTACCTGAAAAATGATCTGTCAATTCAAAGGCGATCCTGAAGAGAAAAGGTGATAGATGTTACACTACAAATCTTACACTCTAAATAATTTAAAATGTCATGAAAGGGGACAAATAAGGACCCTCTGATGCAAATTGGGAAGACATATACGTGGCCCTGTGAAACATGTATTTAAGCACAATGGTTCTTTGAGGAAACTGGATTATGCAAGGGAGAAGGACATCTAGGCTAGGCCAGGTGAATAGGATAGCAGTCAGGTGAGTTTTAAAGAGTTAAAAATATTTCTTTTTTCCCCCATCACTATGGGGGCAGTACCTGGAAGACTGTTTAATACCTTAAACGTGTGCCAAGTAACTTGAGTAATGTGAAATTATGCCTCACTCTATAGCTCAAGTACTAAAATTATTAAACATTAATTTTTCTCTTAAATGATGTGTTAGAGACAACATTGACAGAAAGGGCAAGGGGCAAGTGTTAAAAAAAAAAAAGACAAAATAGGAGAACACGATGAAAGCAGAGGCATTATATCAGAGAACTAGAGGTGTCAGCCTCAGAAAGATGTCGGACACCATGCCCAGCGTGGTGGTTTGCTTTATCACAGGCTTTGTCACTGATTTGAGATTTGATCTTCTGACAAATTAAATGTGAAGTGATGTTGCCCCTTTTCTGTCCTAATTGCTTTCATCAGTATGCATTACAATTATTTGACTGAATTGATCAATCAGTGGGTCAATCAATTAAAATTACATTCTTAGCACTTCTTTTTCTGGCCAATAGTTATCTTTCTTTATTAACTGGAGTAATTACCTATGTTAAATGATTATTATAAAAATAGAGTCATTGAATGGCAATGTTAATACAAAATAAATTATTTGGATAAAGTATTTATTTTAACACTATTTACAATATCAACAGCAAAAGAATTTAAAGTGGAGATAACTCAAATACCTATCAATAATGTACTGTTTGAGTAAATCATGAAAAAACCCACCCTGCATAAGACTGTGGAGCTGGGATGAGTACCAATTTTACGGAATGACTATCAGAACATGGATAAAGTTATAGAGTTTCTGTGGCAGGTTATCTCAGAGGTATAAGTCATAGAATTTTTAAAAACTTACAATGGAGGAGAGAAGGAATAGGTTAGAGGTGAGAAAGATATAAGCTAAGTTTCTTTGCATATATCCTATTTATATACTGAACTTTCAAATTATGCAAATATTAGAGGCCCGGTGCACAGAATTCGTGCACTGGGGGGCGGTGTCCCTCAGCTCAGCCAGCCTCCAATCTGGGACCCCTTGGGGGATGTCTGACTGTGGGTTTAGGCCCCATCCCTGTGGGATCGGGCCTAAACCGGCAGTTGGACATCCCTCTCACAATCCGGGACTGCTGGCTCCCGACTGCTTGCCTGCCTGCCTGCCTGACTGCCCCTAACCGCTTCTGCCTGCCAGCCTGATCACCCCCTAACCACTCCCCTGCCAGCCAGATCGATGCCTAACTGCTCCTCTGCTGGCCTGATCGCCCCCAACTGCCCTCTCCTGCTGACCCAATCGCCCCCAACTGCCCTCCCCTGCCTGCCAGTTCGCCTCCAACTGCCCTCCCCTGCAGGCCTGGTCACCCTCAACTGCCCTCCCCTGCTGGCCTGGTCGCCCCTAACTGCTCTCCCCTGCCAGCCATCTTGTGGCAGCCATCTTGTGACCACATGGGGCGGCCATCATGTGTGAGTGTGTGATGGTCAATTTGCATATTACCTCTTTATTATAGAGGATACCCTATAATTATAAAACAGAAGTATATGTTTAAAATATTTAAAAATAAAGTATCCAATAAGTGAGCATATGTATTTCATTTTTTAAAAAAATACACACATGCTCATTCATACATATATTTCCTATTTCTTGCCACTGAAAATATCTAGAATCAATGACCAATCCAATAGGAATAAGTTCCTTTAGTGTTCTAATTGTGGTCTTTCGATATTATTTTGCTATTTGAAAGGACCTAGGGTTCCTTGGGGAAAAAGGTTGCTTCCAGGTCTGAGACAGGGAATGTGTCAGATGAGCCATTTTGTCATAACATAAAGCAAAAATGTCAATGAAGCCTAGAAGGATACTGTCTTTAGGACTCGGAGAAAACTTGAGTAGACCCCCACTAGCCAAAGATCCTTTGAGCAATGTTACAGATAACTGTATTATATTAAAACACATAAAATGTTTAAATCCATGAATTCATAATGATAATAAAAAACAAGCAAAAATTTTATTGGTAACTTTTTAAAGTTCTAAAGAACCAAATATCTTGTAACTAAAGGGAAAGAATTGGTGTCTATTCTGCCCTTTCTAAACAGCTTCTAATTAACGAGAGATGAGATGGGGATGTCCCTCCTTTGAAGAACTATTCTCTCTGATAAAAGTAGATGAATTTTAAAATTAGAACATTATTATTTTTCAATCTATAATGAAATAAAAGATGTAGGCAATGATCATCAGTGATTAATAATATGACAAAAAGACAAAGAGGCATTATGCACCTTCTTATGAAAATATGCACCACCACTCAGGAAGTATACTTGCCAAAAATACTGAAAGGAATATGACCAATCCTCTGGGTACCAAATCACATGACATACAGGGAAAGAAAGTCATGCTAAAGACACTGGTGTGATGCAATTAGCAAACCCCATAATATTAAACATGATACAGGAAAAAAATAATATAAATCTTCAACAACAACAAAATTCAGAAACTTTAAAGAGATGAAGTGGTAAACTGTGCACTAAAAGTCATTTCAATTAATCATTGTTCTCAAGTAAACAAAGTAAACTTAAAACAATTAAATATTTGGGAAATTTTTATAATATTAAGGAATTATTTTTAACATGTGATAATAGTGTTGTGGTTTATTGTTTAATTAAAGAACCTTCAAGAAAAAAAAAATCAATTTAGTAAAAAAAAAAAAAAAAAAAGTATCACTTCAGCCCTTGGAGTTTTTCTGAGAAGCACCCTAAAAGATAATTTCTACAAAAACAATTAAATGTATGGTAATGATTTTATATCTAAAAACCTACCTGCATAAGTAATAGCACCAGAAATCACTCCTTATTTCAGGTGCCACTTAAGCTTGCAGATTATTGTTGTTGTTTCAATCAATAAATCAATGTGGCAATATCCAGTGCCAGTAATTCACAAATTGTTCCAAGCAATGTGGCTTTCTGGCAACTGCCCTTCCTGAATCTGACTTACAACCTGAAAGCACTAGGAATTTATAATCTTTTACTGATCTATATGCTGACAAGTAATTTTCAGGCTGTTGGTGCCCATATTTGTATTTTGGTCAGTAGAAACACGAACATTGGATATTGTGCAATTAATTGGTGGGGAATAGTTCCCAGAGTAACCAGGATACAAGAGAGTGAAATGATGAATGATATCTGAAGCATATTCATTTTCAATTAAGCTCCTTGTTTGTATATTTCATTTAATTACCCAAAGTCATGAGCTTATAAGACATCCATTTATATTATTTTCAGGTGTTCATATTTTTATAAATATATATATATATATTTATGTGTGTGTACATGAGTGTGCATGGAGGGAGCGAGAGAGAGGAAAAGAGAAAGAGGGAGAGGGAGAAGCAGGCATCTTACATTGGTAAAGAGCTCAGCACTAAGAGTTCCATTTTCCTGGGTTTCATTTTCGTTCTGGCTCTGGCACTTACTAGTCATGCAGACTTGTCCAAATTACTGAAACTCACTGATTCTCAATGATCTCATCTTAAAATAGGGATAATAAAAATCCAACCTCATAGTTTTGCTGTGACTATTGAACTAATAATGCATGATCAGAATTTAGCACAATTCCTGGCACCCAGCAAGTGATACCACAGGTAAACTAGGATGAACCATTTATATCCCAGCTTTTAAAAATAAATTATTCAAAGTACAATAAAATAGGACACAGAATGCATAGAGGAGAGGGTTAAATTCAGAATAGACTCTTCTCAATATTGTTCCTTCCTTTACTTGGCTGATCTTTACTGAGCCTGAAAAATTCTATTACAAGCCACCAATCCTGTAAAGGAGAGTCTGAACACTTTCCCCCTTACTAGAGGTAGCATACTTAGTGATCAGCTTGCTCTTTTAGGTTTGCCATAAACCAAGACCCTCAGATTAGAACTGTTCAAATATGTTCATAGGAATATACATGCTTTGCAACCAAGGGTCTCTAAGGACACAAAAGGATCAATATCTAGTCCAATGTTTCATGTCATAAGTTATCAAGGTGTCTGGAAATATAAAAGTTCTATTTACAAATAATCTCGAGCACTTTAAAATGGTATCAGCACTACTGTTATTGTTCCATTTACCTTCAACAAATTTGATAGAGTGTAATAAAAATCCCAACCTTGGTGATAAACAATCTCTGCAACCTCAATTTTTTCCTTTAAAAAATTCATATATTAAACTACAGCAATGTTTCACACATTTTAGTCATTTTTGTAACACCTATAATGGTGTTTAGCATATCTGAACACCACCTACATTATTATTTACAAAATAATATTTTCTTTAAACTGACTCAGTATTTCAACTTGAAATTTTTTAAAGAAAATTTATATTATTACTATAAACAGTGGTAGAAGAAAACAAATGGAAAACCAAATCACTTGCCATATATTAAAATAATCCATTATTATAAAATAAAATTATTAAATCAATATTCTTCCATCATGGACTTTCATAAGACCTATCTATATAGTTCAGACCTCAGTTATCCTTCTAGCTTCTTCTTTCATTGTGCTTCGCCTCACTCTCTGTTTTTCAGGAATCTAAATGTCATTTCATTCTTTGTACTTCTTATGATTCCTTGCCACAGGGCCTTTGCATTAATCACTGCCTCTACTGGGATATTCTTTTCTCCTCTTTATACCTCGTTAGCAATGATTTCTTCATTATACCATTTCCACAGAGGTCTTCTCTGATTAAGTTAAATCACCCTATTATAGCTTTTGTCAAAATAGTGAGTTTTCATTTGATTTTGTGAATCTGACTAATCTCTCTCTCATTAACTTCTAAGTTTTTAGAGGGCTGTGATTATGAAGGATTATGCACATCATTTTGTCTCCCGCAACTGGTATCATGCCCAGCCCACAATTCTCCACAATAAATGCAGAATATATATTTGTTCAATAAGTGAATATGATATGATATTTTTTAAAACATAAAGAGGTAAAATCACATATATATATATATATATATATATATATATATATATATATATATATACTTAGATTATCCATATCCTTTACTCCTCTTACTCTGCATTTTTTTCAGACCTCACCATGTTAAATTTGGATTTGATAACCAGCCAAATGACAATTAGATATAGCTTCTGAGATATTGCCATATTTTTCTAGAGAAAGATTGTGTTTGCTTTCTCAGGTAGGAGAGGGATTTTCAAGGTGATTTTGTGGTTCAGAATTTTGATATTTAGAATTCTTGAGTGTGCCAAATCCTCTCAGGCAGTGCACCATTATTTTCACATTAGATCCTTAATTTAGATATAAATAATGTCTTTAGATTATAAATTAAACAAGTAACTCACATACCATTGAAATAAAAATCAAAGTTTCTCCATGGACCACCAAGAATCATATCATATACTTCCACAATGATGCACACTGAACTGAAGGAGAGTTTTTAAAGCCATATTACTTTATGTTCATGGTGTACAAGGCATTTTCACATATCTTATGTGTTTTTTATTCTCTCACAAGTACTCAAAGTTTGGAACAGCAAATATACATATCCCTATTTAATAAATGTGAATCCTCAGTAAAATGGCCAAGATATTATTAATATTTTATAGTAGGCATTCTGGTTCCAAGAACCATCTATCCTAGGGTTTATTAAATGGGAGTAGATGTTAATGAAATTCAAGGAACTTTGAAATTATTATTAGGAGGACCTCCATCTCTCTCTATAAAAGCCAAGCAACCAGAACGAACAGAACGACCAGTCACTATGATGCACACTGTGGCCGGCCAACTGGCCCGATGGGGGCGGGGCAGGCTGGCCAACCTCCTGTGGTCCCTCCTCCCACCCGGTCCAACCCCTGCTCAGGGGCAGAGCCAGCCAGCCAACCTCCCCTGGCCCTTCCCCCTGGATGGCCCCGTCCCTGATAGACCCCCCAACCCGATTGGGGGTGGGGCCAGCCGGCCAACCTCCTGCGGCCCCTCCCCCCAGCAGGCCCTGATTGGTCCCAATTGGGGCAGGCCAGCCGGACCCCATTTGTGCATGAATTCATGCACCAGGCCTCTAGTATAGACATAATGTTGTGTCTAGTAATGGAAGGAGTTTGGTTAGAAAAGAATCAAAGCTTTAGTGTATCAAAGATTTCAGTGAATGTTGGGGAGTAATTAGACTACTTGCAGACAGTAGTCTAATACTTTGCAGTACAATCAAATGAAGTAAACCTCAAAGAAGAAGGGTTTGTGAGAAGAAAATTAGTGGTGAGGAAGTATCTGTGGGATCTAAGAAAATATCAAGACCACCTCCTTATCAAATGTACCTGAGATAGGAATATTAAGGTTGTAGACTCCAGAGATTTGTAAAGAACCAATCATTTTAAGAGAGAGGATAGTATTAGTTATGCCAAAAAGTTCAAGGATCCTCCTATGAAATATCTGAGGCTAATTACTTGTGAAATGGAAAGGGATCACATTCTTCCATTTCTTATCTCCTTTCCAACTGCTGAAAGTTTTTTCTACTACTCTCTTTATTGTGGATTGATAAAGAGCTGGTCTGGGAGACGTGCATTTTGAGGAGAGGACAATTACTGACTCTGTAAGATTGTAGCTTTTGCATAACAGTCTTCTAATCTGTAGAAAAAGAAAACCCGAGGAATATAGTGATAGGTCATGTAGAAATATATAGTTGGACTTGAGTTACCTTTGTAGCTATGAAAGTTATAGCAAGGAAAAAAATAAGTAAGAAATCTGTACTGCTTTCTTCTCATTTTCACATCTGCTGAGATTCTGAAAGAAAATCAGCAAAACCAAGCTATGGCATGTTCAATCTTGTAGCTACAATTTGAATTCAAGGAATGGAAAAAAAAATAAAAACATTGCCAAATGTTAAGTTTCCATCAAATAAGTTCTTGTGCTGTTCCATACAAGATATGAGACGATAGGAAAAAGTAATAGAATTCATAAAAAATTACTCTCCAACAGCATTGCCCAAAGGAGAAAGTATCAGAAGAAAAGAAAAGGAATTCCTGATGAACACAGGAAAACTCTGAGAAAGCTTGGTAAACAAGGGTTGGTCAGATTAAATAGTCCTTATTTTGCTTTTTTCCTTTCCCTCACTTCATCATGGAATGCATGGAGGGTAGATGGTTTGAAATATACTGAAAGCAGTTTGATTTCTCTCAATACATGTGACTTACTCTGTGCATAGTTAGAGATTAAACTTTTGGAGATACAAAATATACAAAGCTTTGTAGTCATTCACTATAGCAAAAGGGGATAAAAGGTGGCATAAGAGAGTAATACAAAACATAAGTGTTAATTGGGCCATAGCTGGAAAATGAGACTATAGGAGCAGAAAGGTTTAATTCTTAGAAATGTCACAGACTAATGCATGGAATCATATATAAACTAGAGGCTTGGTGCACGAAATTCATGCACTGTGGTGGGGGTCCCTCAGCCCAGCCTGCACCCTCTTTAATCCAGGACCCCTCAGGGGATGTCCGACTGCTGGTTTAGGCCTGATCCCACAGGACATCCAGCAGTCGGACATCCCTCTCACAATCTGGGACTGCTGGCCCCCAACCGCTCACCTGCCTGCCAGCCTGACCACCCTAACCACTCCCCTGATAGCCTGGTCACCCTAACTGCCCTCCCCTGCCGACCTGATTGCCCCCAACTGCCCTCTCCTGCCGGCCCAGTAACCCCAAACTGCCCTCCCCTACTGGCTCGGTTGCCCCCAACTACACTCCCCTGAAGGCCTGGACCACCATAACTACCCTCCCCTGTAGGCCTGGTCTCCCCCAACTGCCCTCCCCTGCAGGCCTGGTCCCCCCCAACTGCCCTCCCCTGCAGGCCTAGTTGCCCCCAACTGCCCTCCTCTGCCAGCCTGGTCACCCCTAACTGCCCTCCCCTGCCAGCCTGGTCACCCACAACTACCCTCCCCTGCCAGCCATCTTTGACCACATGGGTGTGGCCATCTTGTGCAAGGGTGTGAGGGTCAATTTACATATTACCTCTTTATTGTATAGGATTGGACCCAGAGAGTTGTGTAAAGTGGAGAAGGAGCAGATGGGTGTCAGCAAAAGACCAGAAATATTAAGATGGAAAACAATTTCCAGGGAAGGTGTCTTTTGTGGAGGAGAAAACTGTCAATTCAGGCCAAAAAAGAAATATTCAAGGTCTTTGGATGTTAAAAGGCATTTGCATTATATTGGTTACAAACCAATGAAAGATTTTGTTTCTCATGCACATGTACACATATGGGGGTATTTTTGCACAGTGTTTCAAGGTTTCACAGAAGGCCTTGTGCCATTAATAAGTTCTGATATTAGGCGATGGGAACTAAATGACAGTCTGAAAGTAAAATGATAAAAATACAAACAATTACTTTGTTCCATGTGACTCTCATCATCACCAACTAGAATTCTGGCTACAACAGGGGCTTAAAATTCTGATTTTACTTACTCGGTGTGAAAAGATGGAAACTAACTCTTCTCTTGAAGAGGGCTAGACAACTCCAAGGGTAATGCTTTCAAGAAGTAAACATCACCTGTGGGAGCATATGTCCCTGATTGTGTGTACTGTATGAAATAGTCCTTCTGAGAAGTGCACTGCCTCAAACAAGAAGGATATATCTATTTTGGAAGCTGAGAAAAATGACTGGGTTTTGGTCCTCCCATGTTACTTGCATAAAGGGATTTTTATCACTCAGACATTTCTTAAATTAGAAAACAGCTTTCACAGATTTTACCCTTTGAAAATGACAATATCTAATCTTTTTGCTTTCATGAGCCAGGCCTGCATTTCCAAATATCTCAGAAGGGGAATAGTAAACTATTTTTCACAGATCCTCCATAATAGATGAGATATGAAATGAATTTCATGGAAGTTGAGCTCCGTGGAGGTTATTACTTTGCCATAATATATAATGTTATTCTGACATCATATCATTACCGTTATTATTTTCCTGTGCAACCAACCTAAAACATTGGGAAAATTTATCAATTTTATCACTTATGGATCTTAATAAAGAATGTGTGTTCTTTTCTTAAGACCATTAAGTTATGAAAGACATATTTTAAGTTATAAATGCATGCACTGAGTATTTAACATATCAAGTTAAAATATATTGAGGAAATAATTAAGCAATATTTAGCTAAAACAAGATGATTTTCTTAGGTTAATATGTATTAAATTAAGATAGTAAATTATTGACATATTATAAACATGTTTAATAATCTATAACTATGCTATGACAAGTTTAAAAATGATTAGAACTTTAACATCTAAATATAATTAGTGACCATTTTCTAAGTATTATGCTTGCAGTGCCGCTAATATATAATCTTTAATGTTAGTATTCACATATGTATTTTTTTTCACCCCAGTTTTATGAGAGAACTGAAATTGTATATTAAGTCTCTTAAAGGTTCAATTTTGAAATTCTCTTAAGTACTTTCAAGCAAGCTTTGGAGTCAATTTTTAAAAGTTTGGAATTTAAGATTTTGTCTTTTATTGACAATTTTCTCCCTAAAGACTCTAGAAACCGGTATTAAAATTTTAAGGAAGCACAACTGTGTATGTTTGTTAAAACTAATCCTATATAATAAAAGCCTAATATGCTAAGTGTCCAACCATTTGACCATTCAACCAGTTGCTATGACATGCACTGACTACCAGGGGGCAGACACTCCAACCGGTAGGTTAGCTTGCTGCTGGGGTTTGCCGATCGGGACCGGGAGATACTGGCCAGACACATCCTGGATCCCTCCTGTGGTCCCTCCCCGGCCAGCCAACCTCCCGCGGTCCCTCCACAGCCAGCTGGCCCCAATTGGGACTGGGCAAGGTGGGCCAGACATGCCCTGGAGTCCTCCCACGGCCCCTCCAGGCCCAGATGGTGCACCAGTGGGGTCCCTGGCCTGGCCTGCGGGGATTGGGCCGAAACCAGCAGTCTGACATCCCCCAAGAGGTCCTGGACTGCAAGAGGGCACAGGCCAGGCTGAAGGACCCCACTGGTGCACAAATCCATGCAGCTGGCCTCTACTATAACTATAAACTTAAAAGGGTGAAAGTTATGTAAATTAAACCTCATAAATCTGACTTAAAAATGCTATGTATAAGTAAAGGAATAATGTAAAATTTATTCCTTATTCTAATGCATTTTATTTAACAAATAAATAGTAGTATTGCTTATAATTGTCAGTATAACCATGAACTAAAGACACTCTCATCAGTCAAAAAGCATCTATCCTAGGAAATACCAAAATAGAAAAAACTTAAAATTCTGCCTTGATCGATAATATTTTTTCTTTTATTAAAAAATGTTAACTTAGCTTTAATTTCACTACAAAAACAAAAAACAACAACAACAACACAAAAAACCTCCAGTACATTAAAAATTAAACAAATACCTCCTCTTAGGGTTCTGGTAGGAGATGTCAAAAGAGTTTCTTGATAAATGTACTACATTTTGGGGGTTTTTTATCATTTAAAAGATTTATGGTTATTTGTCTACTTAGCTAGCAGATGGGAAGTGATTTTCTGATGTTCTATATTCATCATGGAGTGACTGCTCATTCCTATTTTCTTTCTACTTCAGAGGAAAGAAAAAGAACTTCCATTTATTGGTGTTCGTTTCTTTACTGTGCCATTGTCAGAACCCTTTGCACTAATCCTAGCTATGAGTCTCAGCGCTAGGTGGTTATTCAGTGAAAACACATAGCCTTGCCCTAGCCGGTTTGGCTCAGTGGATAGAGCAGTAGCCTTTGGACTGATGGGTCTTGGGTTCAATTCTGATCAAGGGCATGCAGGCTCGATTCTTGGCCCTGGTTGGGGTGTGTGTGGGAGGCAACCAGTTGATGTCTCTCTCTCACATCAATGTTTCTCTCCCTCTGTTTCTCCCCCTCCCACTCACTCTCGAAAAATCAGTAGAAAAAATATCCTCGGTGAGGATTAACAACAACAAAAACAAACCAAAACACCCCGCACATAGCCTTGTTGTACTTATCCCGAAGTCTGGTTGTGTGATTCTAAGACTCCAGAAAGTGGCTTCACAGGACTTCCATAGCACTTGCTGACCCAGTCTTCTTTCTCAGAATTCAGTTGTCTGCCTTCTGCTAATCTTCTATTCTCCTGCTGCTAGCCAATGTTCTTATCTTTGAATTTTAAGTAAGACCTTATTCTCCATTACCAGCAGCAAAACTGAGACCAAAGAGTCAAAGCTCTGTAATGGGCCCAAGGAGTGTTACTCCTTTCAAAAGGAAGATAATGAATTCTCTACTCTTCTCCAACGGTGCCCTAAAAGGTAGGGGCATGATCCAGGCATCTAGATGTCCATTTTAACTGAGGCTCTTTCTGCTTCCTGTCAGACACCTAAATAGACTATTATGACTCACAGTTTTAGTGGAGTCAACTAACTCTCTGCCCATCCCATTGTCATCTTACTGGCTGACAGTGTTTGAAATAGATGATTTCCACCAACAGATGCTCTGCCAAAATGTAAGGGCACAGAAGAACTTTCAAGTTTGGGGATGACCAAAATAACTGACAAAAAAAGCCACTGCATGATGAAAACAAGATTTTGAATTATTAAATTTTTCTAATTCCTAATCAGAAACATAAATGTCAATAAGATTTAGTGTAGACATTCTGAAATTTTATCCCTCATCCCTGAAAGAGAGCTCATTGATCTTTCATCTACTTGTCATCACCGACTTCAAAGTATATACAGAAGAACTGTGAGTTTGCAAAATTTCTAGTTTTTAAAACTTCCTTCCTTCCTCCATATTGCAACTTCTGAAAAGCAATATCATATTTCCAAGCATGAGTTACATAAAAAAGCAGTTATTTATAGAGGCCATTCCTCATGCCATTCTTATAGATTACAGCTTCCAGAGAAAGTAAAAAACATATCTATTGTGGTCTAGGAACTACTTTCTGCATATCTTTTTATCTCACCCCTTTCAGGATACTTATATTTTTGTTGTTGTTTCATAGACCACCTCCTCCATCATTAATAGACTATGTACCTCTTTATTATTGTAACCCTGGGTTTCTCAACACCAGTGACGTATTGAGCAGTATAATTCTTTGTTGTAGGAGGCTGTCCTGCGTATTATAGGATGTTTTGCAGTGTCCTTGGCTTCTACTCACTGGATGCCAATTTCTATAACTCTTCTCCTCCTCACCTCATTGTGACAACCAGATAGGTCTCTACCTATTGCCCAGTGCCCCCTGGGAAACCCATCAATGCAGCTATCCTAGGTTGTGAACTTCTATCTTAAAGCCTGATAAACTTTCTAAGTTTCCTAAATGGATGCAGAGTCATCTACATGGCTTTTAGCATTAGATTTCATGGCAAGGAGAATTCAATCAAATACACAGGTGAGGACAGGCAGTGACATAATCTGTCATGGACTTTGGATTCAGACTACTTCTACTAGTTAGTAATTATGTAAAATCTCTTTCCACAGCCTCCTCTCTGTAAAGCTGAGACAATGACCTTGTGCTGATTATTTTCTTTGACGCCCCCAGATTGTCTCTGCCTTGTCTTCCCTGCCTGGGAGGCTGACCTCCCAGGACTGATCCCATTTTTCAGAATAGGAATCTGAGAGTCTATGCTCTTCTTAAGCAATTTGCCTGAAATTAAAAGCCTGTAGTATACAGATGGTGTGGCTTTCATAACTAGGGCACTGTCTAAAATCACACCAGTGCTCACTGCACCAATACGGTACTCACTTCCTATCTGAATAAGTCTGCTAATTAGGAGAGTGTTCTAGTCTTTATTTAATGTTTTCTATGTTGCTAGAACTGTATTTAGTCCTGCATGTGTCTTGTTATTTAATTCTCAAAAAAATATGCGTAAAGGTTATCAGGGTCCCTCTTTCCCAGGTGAAGAGATTCCAGCCCCAAGGCTTCCTTGTGTGCTTTTCTACCCCTTGAACATTCTTTCCTCAATCTCTGACTGATTGCTCCCTCCAACAGTGGCAGCGCCTCACCTGGGAGGACTCTGCTGGTTATGTATCATCTAAAGCCAGTCTCTTCTACGCCTTAGTTAGTTCCTGTATAGCACTTACCTATACTTTCTAATTATTTTAGCTATATATTTCTTTACTTGCTGTTTGCCTCTCCACAGTGGAAAATACCATAATTTCTAACAGTGAAAGTTGCCATATAAACAAAAGGATTGTGGTTAAAATAAATCATAATTTTGAAAAATACTTAGGTAAAAAATTCCCCTAAACTGCTTATCAAGCATTAATAATACAGAAAACAAATTAAGAGCTATAACTTCCTGAAAGAAAGCATGTTCGAGAAAATTTTTTAAAGATCTGAAAAACATAGTTTCATGGGAAGAAAAATCTTGCTAAGTAACCAAAGCAATAACGTAGAATGAGATAATTTGTAATTGTTGACCAAAGTTACATAAAGTTTGATTCTTTAAAACAATAATAGAAAAATTATTACCCTGTATATGAGATATAATTTAATTATGAGATGTGTTAAAGATGCAAGTAGATATTGCTTTAATGATGATTAACATTGCAATTTTAACTGTTTCTCCTAACGCTGACTTATATTACTACTCTTTTATTCTACCATATCTTAAGATATCAAATTGAAAAATTCTAATAAAAATAGGATTCAATCCACAATAAATTAATAGAAAAATATCAGTGGATTCACACTACCAAGCAAACTTATTAATTTATATATGTAAAATATCCTTTTCCCTGAAGTTTTCCCTAAAGTTCCCAAAAGTTAGATCAATGAAAGTAAGTAGATCTGCTCTAATGATGCCTCTCTATTTAGTAAACATGAAAAAGTACCTAATAAAGACGATTATTCACTCTTTGCTGTTTGCAAACATCTCTGAATGTTCCTCATATTGATATGTTTAATAATTTAAACAGTATGAGGTAAGCAGTAAAAATTGAGTACTATTATATAATGAACAAAAGTATATTTGCCAAATCCAATGGTCACATTTTAGTTTTTAACTTCTTAGAATTCTCTACAGTCTTTAATTAATTCTAGCAATCTTTTCTTTTTTATCTTTTTTGTCTCCTCTTCTTTCATCCATTCTTTCTTTCTTTCTTTCTTTTATTTTTGCTTTATCACTTTTTCTTTTTTCCCCCCATTGCTGGTTTCTCTTTAGGTTCCTTTGTTCAAAGTCCAAATATTCCTCCAGTTTTTATTCTACCTTTGGCTTCTAAAAATCTATCTATTCATTTATCTATCTACCTACCTACCTTCCTATCAATTAATCATCTATTTTCCCCATGGAAATCCAATTTGCAATGAACATTTTTCAAGCATCATTGAGATTCTCATGTCTAGAGCAAACTCCACATGGGCTTTTAATATAATTAACATCACAAATGTGTGTAAATTTATATAATATCCATCTCATGTGGATAGTCCCATATGTACAGAACTAAGCTCATCATTATCCCTGAAACCTTTTATCTTCTCAGTTCCCTCTCTCCACTAATGAACCCTTCCTATTCTCAGGGGTAAAACCTCAGTCATATTTAATTCCTTATTCTCAAAACAACCACAATGAATCTGTATTTCAATAATGAGATTGTAAATTAGAAATATCTTTCCCGCCCTCTGTTTATCATTTCTCTTTAACATGATACTAGTTACCATACAACTCCTAGTAGCTCATAGGTTCACTTGAGTTTTGTGCTGTGGGACACCTTGGACAGTGCCCTATACCAATTAGGCATGACGTGTCGTGGTTAAGTAAATGGTTTACGAGGCTGCATAGTTTATTATTTGCGGTCTTTGTTTTCAAAAGAAATATAAGCTAAAATTTGGAGCTTCCCTTCTAATAAATCACATGATGAGAAATTAATATCAAAATTAACTTTTACACACTATAGAAAAAAACCTCTACATGATGTAATTTTTCTACCACCAAAAATTTAGACTTTATATTAATGATTATATAGGTTAGAAACACCTTATTTACCGATTGATATAACAAAATAGTAGCAACTCATGGAAAGTAATAACTTCAATTCAAAAACTGGGCAAAGGAATGGTTACTAACATTTATTGAGTGCTCAGTATTGGCAGCTCCTGTGATGCAGACTATACCTAGGCAGTTCAATTTAAACCTTACAATAAGCTGGAGGAGAGATATCATTTTATGGCATTTTACACATGGGAACACTTCCATATTTTTATTTCTCGATGATCACACATCTAGTAAATGTCTCCCCTGAAACTCAAATCGAACCTTTTCTTTTTAAATCACATTTGCAGGGAGACACCTAATAATATGTAACAGGCTTCTGTCTTACCATGCAATGTAGATAAAATTTAAGAGCAAAAAATGTGTTGTATTACATTTGGGAACATTTAAATAAGAAATAAAAGTTTTGGTTGAGCTAAAGCACTTTCAGATCTCTAAAAGCATCAATCTTGTTTTACCTTGCCTGCGGGCATTTGTACAAACTGTTTTCTCTGCCTAGAAAAATAAAAGCATACTCTAACCATAAGTGAATGGCATTGTAATAATTCGTGTATTTATTAATCTAGCAATCAAAAATTGAGTGCATACCGTATTCAGTGTTTCCATTGTCCCTGGAAATTACAATCAAATGAGGGAGAGATGTATTTATCAGGTGAATATTTTGCTTTTTAGCTGTGTGACCACAGATACTCTGCCTCTGAGTCTTAGTGTTCTTGCCTGAAACAGGATTTAAGAATTCTTACTGTATGGGACTGTTGTGATGAATAAATATGGAAACACTGCAGTGTGCTTAGCACAGTAACATACCGGCATGTGACATTTACGTTTCAGCCATGTTTTTGGTTCTTTTTGTGTGTTTTACTGCTTCACTTCCCTTTTTTGTATTTATCACTTAGCAATCTAATCATACAAAGCTACAAAGCTCTTTTTTTTTTCCAGGAAAGCTTTCCAGAAATTTTAGCACAAAATGAGGTATTATTTACATATATATTCTCATATCGATCTGTAGATATCATTATCATATTACCAATCACATAATTTCCACTTAATTTTGTAATAACCTACATTTGTTTGCATCCCAAATTAAACTGTAAGGTTCCTAAAGGTGGGGGAAGCTTGGGGCTGCTCACCGGTGTGCTTTGAGCACCTCCCACATTCCTAGACCATGATGGACACCAAATAGGTGTTTCAGAATGAATGTGCTTGTTGTACAGAGAAGTTATGGGGAGGCAGGCGTGGTGAACTTCGTGACAGTTGTTTCAGTATTTCAACACGAATTGGGTCTACAATGGATAGCCCAGGAAGGCCATTATCAGCCCAACAGCTGACTCAGTGCTTTCATTCTGCGCCTCCTTTCCATTGAATAGTGCTTCATGGTGGAAATGGCGAACCGGCTACATGCACTCTTTCTGGAATATTATTTAAAAGGTCCATATATTAAAAGGAATGGTGGACTCAAGAAAATTCCTAGACACCAAACAGAAATATATTACCTAGTTTGATTTTAGTTAGGAAAATATATCTGCTGAATGAAATCTGGAAATAGACCATTAATTGTCTCATTCTGTCTAAGGATTGGTTAACCCTAATACTTGGACAGAACTTGTGGACTCAGGTTATAATAGTTACAGTGTATCATGGATCACACTCGTTAATTATGCTACCTATAAAGACTAAAAGCATAAAGCTACTGCCCAGCAGGAGTGGCTCAGTGGTGGAGCTTCAACCTATGAACCAGGAGGTCACAGGATCAGGTTGGGGCACATGCCCAGGTTGAAGGCTTGTTTTCCCCCCTCCCCGTGGGGTGTGCAGGAGGCAACCAATCAATGATTCTCATCATTGATGCTTCTATCTCTCTCCCTCTCCCTTCCTCTCTGAAATCAATAAAAATATATTTTTTAAAAAAGCATAAAGCTACTGAATTTATTTTCATTTCCTCCAAGTAAGTCAGTTCACTTTTAGAATGATTTTCAAAGCATTTACCTTCTTGCAGGTTCACTCTTCATTGGTAGATGTGGGCTGTTCTGTTGTGATGGAGAGACATGCCCTTGTGTAAGGTTTTCCTTTGTGTTTCTCTTTTAATAATTAGGGGTGGAATGTAAGAGGAGAAATTATATATATATATAATATATGTATCATGGATCACATTCGTTAATTATGCTACCTATAAAGACTAAAAGCATAAAGCTACTGCCCAGCGGGAGTAGCTTTATGCCTAAGCGACCATCCAACAGTTTGACCATCCGACCGGTAGCTATGACAAGCAATGACGACCAGGGATCAGACACTCAACACAGGAGCTGCCAAGCTGCAGTGACTTGGCAGCTGTGGTTCTCAGGTGATGCACCCAGAACCAGAGAGGAGGGAGCCCAATTCTGGGGTGTCTCACCCGAGACCTGCCTTCTCGCAATCCGGGACCCCTTGGGGGATGTTGAAGAGACGGTTTCAGCCCTATCCCTGCAGGCCAGGCCCAGGGACCCTACCAGTGCACGAATCTGTGCACCAGGCCTCTAGTCATTCATAATCTTCTTCCCAACACAGCAATCTAGAAAGGACATTCCTTATTCAGAGAAAATAGAAACAAACAAACAAAAAAGGGAAAATGAAAAGAATGACAGCAACAAAAAATAACAAAGAAGTTGGAAAGCTTTCAAACTTGTGAAGCTTTAATACAGTGTATTTGACATATCGGTGGAGTGTGCATCAGAGGGGAAAAAAGCATGCCATTGCTCTAAAACTGTCTTTTCTAAGTGCATCCATGTATTGTTATAAATCTGTTTCCCAATCTTGCTTTCTCACTGAATGATGCAGACACCAGGGAATGAGCTCCCCTGCTATGTATCAGCTCAGATAAGGAACAGTTCCTTTTAGCCTGACACTGACAGCTTAATGAAATGGAGGCCAAGACGCCTGTAAATGACAGAAAGACTGGTAAGGTAATGACCATACCTGGTACTTAAAATGGACAAGGGGGAGAATGACTTGTAGCTATGTTTTTATTCCCTTAGGCAAGGGCTGTGAGAGTGAGGTAAAAAGATTGCTTCCTAAGGATGATTTATGAAAACTACATTCACAACTTTATATATCCAACTTAAATATGGCCTAGTTAAATAATTGAAGCCAAAGCATTTTTCAAAGAAAAAAAGCTATAGGTTTTGTGTCTCCCCCTCCCCCACCCATTTGATAAATGACAGGATTTCAGGTCCTATCATGTAAACTTGCACTATTTATTGGGACTGCATACATTTTTTGTAGCTGATTTATTTTTTTTTAAATTGAAGGAGAGATTTACATTCAGGGAACTGAAAATTGACCCAATCCTTACTCAATACATAGAAACTACTAGTATTTAGTAGCATTCAATTCTCCATTGGTTGTTTTTTGTTTGTTTGTTTGTTTTTTGTTTTTTTTCACAAGCCTCCACCCTTCCTTAGCCTCTACAGGAGAAAGAGAATAGGGGGAAACTCTAGAAAGAACCTCCTAACACACACCCAGATTATTAACTGTA
Organism: Cnephaeus nilssonii; assembly: GCF_951640355.1. Lineage (NCBI taxonomy): Eukaryota > Metazoa > Chordata > Mammalia > Chiroptera > Vespertilionidae > Cnephaeus > Cnephaeus nilssonii. The sequence continues at coordinate 61,921,947 of NC_137076.1, read as the reverse complement.
AGCCGCAAGTACTCAAAATCTCATGAGAAAATCAGAATTGTGAGAGAATTACAGTGTCAGCTTTGGTGAAAGAGATGATGGTTTTGTAAAAATGTTTTGATTAAGAATATAAAATTTAGTAATGATTTCATTCCTGATTTGTACCCATTTACAGTGACTATTTGGGAACTGTGTCTCTATATTTGATTTACATCACCAGTATTCTCCAAAATACACAAGTCACCTTGTAAAACTATCTGGGACAAAAGTAACATAAAGATGTTGCCATTTCCAGAATATTTACCCAATATCTAAATGTGTATAATACCATTAGGATTACTAGTAGAGGGGAAACCTGATTTTCACCAATCACTAGCTGGAGAATCATCTATAAGGACAATACAACAAGAGAAAGTTCCATGTTTGGAAACTTCAGTAGAAGTTCAGTATGGTGCAACATCATGTGGCCAATAATAATGGGCCTTATGCAGAATAGATAGGAATCCAACCTGTAATGCAGTGTTTTATAAAAATTGCCCAAAGATCCTGCTTGGTAATGAGAATCCTTTCAAAATGCTCACCAGGTTGGTAACAAGGAAGATTTATTTTGAGAATAATAAACATGTTGGTAGTTGGTTGAAGAAACAGGTTAGAACCAGTTGATTGTAGGCAATAATAGAAACTAGGAAGTTGTTGAATAATTGAGGTGGGAAATGTTGGAAGTCTGACTGAAGGCACTACTAGGAATGGACAAAAGATGTGGAAAAAATAAAGAAGAATAAACTCAATACAAAAGCCATCTTTTGTGTATACTGAAATCCTTACATAATTTAAATAATTTGGTTCTCACAATCCTAATTAAGCATGCATTATCTCCTTTTATAGCTATAGAAACTTTCAAAGACAGTTTATATAACTTGCCCAATGCAGTATTATATGACAAGGAATTGGTTGCACAGGATTCCAGCCCATACTGACTACCAGGCTCATTATTGTCCACATCATGATGGACTGACTCTTTTGTGAATCAGATAATACAAACTCCACTTTGGAAAAGTTTGCCTGAGAAAGGAAGGTGGGAGACAGGCCTCTAACTAGAGTAACATTTAAAGTCTAGGGAGCTATTTCTGTGGTTGTGGCTATGGTTTTTAAGAGGGAGTCCATTTGAGAATGTTTATTTGCTGAGAACAAGATGATGGTAGAAATGGAGACAAGGGTGAGTAGGAAATTTACGCAGCAGGTCATGAAGAAGCAGGAGGAGATGGGATCGAAAGTACAGTTAGAAAACAGGCTGTAGAGAATAAGATGGATGTATTGTTCTCTCTGGTTTAGCAGAGCAAGATGTAAGGATGAGTACAAAGAAACAAAACGTTGAAATTGGGGGAAGAGACAGAATGTTGGGGAAGGAAGCTGACCTTCCAGATAGCCTGTATACTCTGTAATGTAGTCTGTTTCAAATGAGAGATCGTAGGACCTAAGCATGACTTTCACAGAGGGCCAATCAGTGGGGTAAAACATGGCAATCCAGGTGTAGATTCTTCATGAAGTCAACGAGAAATGACTGATGGAGAGCTGTAGAGAATGGTTGAGATGGAGGCATTGCATTTTTTTGAAGGTAGTGTGGATCCAGGTAATAAAAACTACCAGGATAATACTGTTAACATTAAAAATAAAATTTTAAAAAAGAAAAAAAACAATCCCACCAGGCCAATGTAAAGACACAGTGGGTGACAAAAGCGAGTCACATTATGATCACATCCCATGAGTCATTGTTACTCAATGTGATAGTTACTCAATGTACTAGTAACATGTCAATAAAATGTCTACTAGAAATTCTCCCTTAAAACAAACAAACAAACAAATAAAAATTACCAGACTAGAGCCACGGGTACAGGTGAATGAAGTTTTCTATTGAATTGAATCAACAGATATTTGAAGGCACAGAGAAAAGCACCAGTGAAAATATTGTGGCCAATATAGAAATATTTTTAGTAGAAACTGATCACATATCATTTACTTTCCATATAATAAATCACTATAAGCATAACTTTAATCAGAAATGACAAATCTGAAGAAGTGCTATTACTTCTCTCCCATAGCAGGTATTACTTATCAATCTTTGCATTCAGTCATTAAAGAAAAAGACAGCCTCACATTCCATTTTAACCTAGCACCATAGGAAACCACACTGTTGTTACATTACCTTAAACCTATTAATTATACTTGCTATATGGTAAAGAGCTTAGATAGACAATATTATAATAATAGCATTGATCATTTTTACTCTGTTGGCTTATGGTTTCTAAAGTGTTATTAATATAAAACACTCGATACTGATATTATTTTAAAGGTTATTTAGATACTAGAGGCCTGGTGTACAAAATTTGTGCATGGGTGCAGTCCCTAGGCCTGGCCGGTGATCGAAGTGTGAGCGTCTGGTGTGAAAGGGCAGGTCCCAGCTGACCTCTGGGCCCTGGGCAGCACCTGGGCCCCCAGACGCTTGTGCGCGCCCCTCCACCTGAGTCATGGTGCCCAAGTCCCCATGCGGAGATGCGGTGAGCGCAGCCAGACACTGCTGGCCAGGGCACAGCGTGGGCCTCTGGGCTGCCCAGCAGCACCACACGGAAGCCAGGCGGGCAGCGCGCTCTCTCCCAGCCTTGCAGACCAGCGCCTGCACAAACTCACTGGGAGCCTGACTGGCCCCTGCAGTCCTGGAGGCTGCAGCCCGGTTCACCCGGAAGTGCATTGGGGCCAGCAGTGCCTCATCACTGATGCCCACCATGTTCCACACCACCCCTTGGTGATCAGCACACATCATAGAGAGCAGTCGAATTCCCAGTCGAACTCCTGGTCGAGGGGACAATTTGCATATTAGGCTTTTATTATATAGGATTATACTCATTATGAAGGCAATTTGAAGGATACAAAAAGCATCTGATAATTTAAATAGTTATCGCTTGTATTTTTTTCTAAATGAACATATCTGTACATATCTCAATATATTTTTAATTGGCCTATTGGGGTACTCAGAAATATGTGGACTAGAAAAGAATTAGGGAGAAAATGAGAAAAATCATGAGATTACTTAATACATAGCAAAAGTACCCTGAATATTTAAAAGTGCCTTCACTTTGTACATTTCCTAATGCTCAGAATCCCTCTGAACGTTGATTTCCAGTAGCAGAAATGGAGCAATTTGTTCTGTAAACACTGTTATTGTGAAGACATATTGTGCTCCATGCTGTCCATTAAGTTTGCATTAAGTCAACTACGGCAGGAGAAATATAGTTTGAGATCAAGATAGGAAAAAAAAAAGCAAGTTTAAAAACAAATTTTAAACTAGTTTTCCAGATTCTTGTGTTGTCAGTTTTATCTTTTCTGTACAGAAACTTAATTAATCCTGGAGAATGGTAAATCCTCAGACTGTCAGAGAAAGACCAGTTTCCAATTTCTGATGAATCATTAAAATGCTCTTTTATGGCCTGACCTAGCAGACTTTCCTCTCTCTTATGTGGGCTTGCTTATTTTTTCACCTTATGAAAATGTGTTGGTGAATGCAACCTCTTTGATACAAAAGAAACTAAAGATACAATATTTTAAAAATCTCCATCTATCCATACCCCATGATTGAAAATATCAAGTAAATCTTGGTTAAAAGGAAGAGTGGTACATCATGAAAACCTCCACATTTTAACCATGGTTTAATCATAAGGATTGTCAGTGTTGAACTGTGGGAAAGCTAGAATAGATAAAAACTAAAGAAAGCCAAATTATTGCAAGGAAGTGAAGGAGAGTGGGTGTCATCAAAGCTTTAAAAGCTAAACAATGATAGTTTATTTTCTTTTTAATAAAATAATCTCATAATGTAGTTCCTTTAGCTTTTTGCTTTGACCTTAAGTTGTTCAAGCTTAGAGGAATTGGCAAATTTTCCTCCTCTGTGATTGAACTCTTTGTGAACATGGATGTTTTGTAGTTCACACAGCTCATAGTCGTTTCATCTAAATATATGTAGAACAGAGCAGAGAGAGTCAAGAATTCCTAATATAAATGTCATATGGCATTCTCAATGATAAGGGCACATTTGGATACTTTTAAATAGTGTGATAAGAACTAGTATTTCAGAGTATAAATTAGTGCTTTTGAAAATTCCTTGTGTGATATTTCTGCCACTTCCCCCATTATTGTCATCATTATTTCACTCCCGTTATCATATCAGATCCTATGAGTTTTTACTTTTTCTTTTTTCTCAAAATAGGAATATATATATATATATATATATATATATATATATATATATATGATACCATATTCACAGATGACAAGTTCTACATATGCCAGGCAACACCACTCAATGGTGGTTCCTTCATCCACCCATGCCAATGTTTAAAGTAATTGTAATTAGCCCTTGAAAAGAAAATATGAGTATAATTAAGAAGGGCCGCCAAGTCCAAAAGTAAAACTAGTAAGCCATGTCTTATTGTAGGTTCTCCTGCTCACCTCTTTCATAGATCCTAGAAATAGAGAGTGACTAAGCAACACTGTATCAACAGCTCTTATACATTTAAAGTTTGAAAATCCAGAGCTTGAAATATCCAACGATTGTGATTATATCCAGGATGATAAATGTACAAAACCACAGGGATCTTGAGGAAGTCCTTTACACAATGATGTAATGATTCACTTATGCTTCATGGCCATACACTTAATGAGGCAAAACCAAGAATTTCCAGCATACTCATGGAAACTTCATGTTAAATTCAGGTATATTTTAAGCCAGGTTAAGATTGGTGTATTATTCTGATCTCAGAAGCAAAAATAAAACATCACAAATTTTCACTTTTATGTTTTATATTAAAATTTATATAATTTTTTAAAATGTATTTCTTTATTGATTTCAGAGAAGGAGAAGGTGAGAGAGAGATAGAAACGTCAATGATGAGAGAGAATCATTGATCGGCTGCCTCCTGCACGCCCCCTACTGGGGGGATCAAGCCCGCAACCCAGCATGTGCCTTTGGCCGGAATTGAACCTAGGACCCTTCAGTCTGCAGGCTGACGCCCTATCCACTGAGCCAAGCCGGCTAGGACAAAATTTATATAATTTTTATGTGAGTTTTGATGGTTTGATATGTGTCCTGCATCATCTGTGGCTTCTTAACTCTGCTCAGGTCATGCGATTGGATAATGGGTTACCTTCTCTCTGTACATATTCTACATCCATGAAAAACTGTTAGCCCAAATAAGTCCTGTTTCTTTTTAATTCTCCCAATCTCATTGACAGAAATTATTGGTTCTGCACTTTCATATATACTCAGACCTGATGTTTTTTACCTTCAACCTGAGTTCTTATGGTCATAATTTTTCAACATTATTACAGCAAAAGAAGAAGAATACTTTCAATTCTGCCTTTAATGTACGTATATAGAATTACATATAGTAACAGATCATCTTTTATTTTCTCACAATACGGAATAATAAACATTAGTTGACTTCAGCCTGTGGCATCCACTGTAACTTGCAGGAATAAGGATCTCATCAAATGTCTTACTAGGAAAACAAATATCCATGGTTTTCCACATTGCTCTCATAGGAAATCACAGGCTAGCACTTAATATGTTACAAGTAGTACAATCACTCATTGCTTTTTGTGTAACTAGATGATACATTGCCAAAGTGTAAGTTGTTGAAGAGCATTGGCTAGTTTAAGAATTTACAGAAGATCAATTTGAATTACAGAAATTGGACTATCAAATATGGGTTAATAAAAAATGAAACAGATTAGTAGTGGTTTTTAATACAAACAAGCATACTCACATGCATACAGGATGGAGTGCTCACAGTGTGATTTAAAATGAGTGGGCGTGGGCAGATAAATCACTCTTCTTATTCAGCAGTGTCTATGTGAGGACTCTAGGTGGGAATGTGGACAATGGAAATTTGATTTGTCTTGAGCTTGTATGCTCCTATGCTTACTGATATGGAAGCCTTCTTTATGTGCCTGGGATGGTGCAGGAGATTAGGAGGGGCTGATACACTTGAAGTTATTGTCAATATATTCTCAATACAGAATCATTGGACATTTTATTCTCACTTAAGGACTGTGTTGTTAGCTCATTTATCTCTTGTGTAATATCTGTTTTCTACAGAAGAAGAAATGGGTTTATTTTTAATTTTTACTGAATTTATTGGGGTGATATTGATTAATAAAATTATATAGGTTTCAGGTGTACAATTCTATAATACATCATTTATATATTGTATTGTGTGTTCACCAGCCCAAGTCAAGTCTCCTTCCATCATCATTTATCTCCCCTATGTCCCCCCCACACACACACACTCCCTTTTTCCCTCTGGTAATCATCACACTATTGTCTGTGTCTAAGAGGTTTTTTGTTTTTGTTTTTGTTTGCTTAACCTGAAAAAGGTGAAGGGATTAAGAAATGAGTTTACTTTAAATTATAATCTCTGCTCCATCAAAGCATAGTGATTTACTTGGGCACATTTACATCACACTATACTTAAAAGTTTTATCCAATAGTTAAATGAGATTTTTAAATCTAACTTCGTTTTATTTTAAATGATATGTTTGAATTTCCAATCATGCATTTTCTTCCCATATACTCCTCAGATAAAGGGAAAGCATCTATTTTCACCATCTAAAAGAAGCATTTTCCTTGAATTGCAGCTCTAAGCCTCGCATTCATGCACAGACACCAGCTTATTAATTCAGCATCATATATTTCAGTGTAGGCAACACTGACATTAGCCTGAGCTAACATTTACATTTTCATGGTGGGCTCTTTCTTTGTAAAATTTCTGCAGAACTTCAGGCCCAGAAAAATCTAGGGTTTTCAATTCTCACACCTAAAAATACTTTAAACAGAGATGGGTTCAGGGTTGGAAAGGCAGTTAAGTTGATCCGGACCTTTCATGCCTAGTTTCTTAGTCAAAGGCAAAAAAGCAATCCTTACTGTCAACTTTTGTCTCCAAAAACTCCCCTACCCACAGTGATCTGTGCTCTGTCCAGGAAGCTCTGCTCCTTAGAAAACAAACTAAATCAATTCCAGTGAGCCCTAACAGAAAACTGTCCTTCTTCCTGAGGATGCCAGGTTCCTGTCAGCTACTTATTATTCTAGACCCTTACGTTTTCAGCCCAGTAAACAGAATTAATATTCACACACACCCCAATCCAATCCAAGCATATTTGTAGACTTTTACTTTTCCTTTCTCATTGAAATCAAACAAAATAGCAACAGCTTAAACAGTAAAACACTATTGGCATAAAACTATCTATGTAGACCCCTGTCTATCATTTCAAAAATGTAAAGCATGCCCATGATTTTAAAATAAGTCAATTACTACTAAAAGTCTATAATGAAAGAAAGCTTACTCAATGCACCTCTCAGTTGCACTCCCCATAGACTAACCCATTTTAGCCTCTCTCTCTCTCTCTCTCTCTCTCTCTCTCTCTCTCTCTCTCTCTCTGTGTGTGTGTGTGTGTGTGTGTATGTATATATGAAAATTAAAATTTTTCTTTAGGATCTAGGTTGGCTGGGACAGCTGCTGAGGGAACTTGGTTGACCTTGGCTAAGGTTATTCATATAGTGATGTTATCTTTCTAGGTTAGCTTAGAACATGCTGTTCTAGTATGGTCTCAGTTGGTTGACTCAACTACCCTTCACGGGTTTCTCACATACACAACTTTCTCTTAGTCCTACAGCTCACAAGCCCTGTTCTCTTGATATAGTCTCATTATTGAGAAGTTCAATGACATTTTTTTCTTATTCTTTTATTTATGTCCTATACTACTATTAATCTCTTGGGAAGATTTTAGAGTACTTATTTATTGTTTATCCCTTTTCCCTTTATCCTTCAAAATGTTAATGTTGTGCTCCTCATGTTGGTAATTTCATGTTTGTCTGAACATGGGCTATTTTACTTTGAACACTCATTTTTTTCAATTATGGAAAATTTTCCTGTGTTGTGTCTTTGATAATTTCCCTCCTTCTATTTGCTCTGGTATCTCTTTCTGCACATCTCAATTACTTGGATGTTAGACTTCCTGAATTGGTCATTTAAGTATTTTACCTAATTTTAAATGTCTGTAATTTTTCTAGTCATTCCTATTAACTTATACTGCATGGATGGCCCTCCAATTAACCCATTTTGTTATTGGCCTGCTCTTCAACATTACTCCCTCACAAACCTAATGTTCCTAAATTCTAAACCTTTCTATTTTGGTATTGTTTAGAAATTAAATTCCAATATTCTTGCCTTACACTGGAAACATTGTGAACTGAATTCTGTGCATGGTTGAGGAGAGAAATCTTTTCTTTATATTCACTTGCAGATTCATGCCATCCTTCCTTCATTATCCTTTTGGTTGTAAAGCCATCTTCCATCTGCCATGTATCTGTCAAAATATATATTGTCTTCTCTCCCAATATCATTGACCTTATTGATTTACACTTTTTAAAAAATTCCTTTACTATCATTTCAATGGTGTCTAAAAAGGTAATTAAATAATGTGTCAAGTTTAACATGTGTAACTGCAGTGCAACCTGCTATTTTTCTTATTAAAGTTTTCATTATGTCTCTTTTTAAAAAAATATTTTTATTGATTTCAGAAAGGAAGAGAGAGAGAGAGAGAGAGACAGAAACATCAATGATGAGAGAGAATCCTTGATTCGCCATCTTCTGCACGCCCACACTTAGGATTGAGTCTACAACCAGGCACACGCCCTTGACTGGAATTGAACCCTGGGCCCTTCAGTCTGCAGGCCCATGCTCTATCCACTGAGCCAAACTGGCTAGGGTTCATTATGTCTCATTTAGATTATTCTAATTGTGTCTTGAATGCATTCCTTTTTCACAGTGTTTCATTCAATCCACCTTTGGGCCTCCGAATGGGATTTTTGTAGCATAATTCTGACCATTAACTTTCCTGTTTTAAAAAATGTTTGAATACAAATTCATACATTATCATCGAATATCATTGAAGTTTTTCCTCATAATCTGATCAGAAACTCCTGTCATTTATATACCATTTTCTAAAGCATTCATGATTTCTCATCATTCCTAAATGCTCACTGTATGTTGTCAGTTCTGTTCCTGTCTTCATACTATTGTCTTTAAAAAGTCTATCTTTTCCACCTCTGCTGGTGGGAATCTCATCCGTGCACAAGTCTCCAGACTTTCCTGATTCTGTAAGTAAGCGATTTTAAACCGATGTGTTGCGAGAAGTTTTAAAACATGTAATATCTGACTATAGTCAGGGGCTCTGACCTCTTTTTCCTTGGCTTCTCAAATTTCAAAAAATGACAACAGCCAACACAGCAATAGCCCTCCAGTGTGAATGAATTAGAATTATACCTACTATTTTTTGTCAGATCAGCAAAAATAGGGGTTTTTTTTGGTGTGCTATAGAATTTTAGTAATTAGTTTGTGTGCCATAAAGTGAAAAATGTTGAAAATCCCTGCTGTAAGTAATATATATTTTCCCCATTCCCTGCTTTTGTTTCACTTGTTTAGCAACTTTATGGTAGATTTCATTGTGGTACAATGTGAAGTTTCATGGATTGATTACCTCTTTATCTCCCCATAATTTTCTTAGGAGCAGAGGCAGTATCTCTTTATCATACATTCACTTTATTTTCTTATCAAATGTCTTGTGCATGGGAGCTGCCTCATAACTGTTAGATTAAATCTAATGTTCTTCTTCTTCTTTGTCTGCCCAACAATACGTAATACTTGTATATTCCATGTGAAACCCACTGTCTTTCAGGCCTTTATTTTTGTGATTCCCACTACTGAAAAGTTTATGATGTATGTTGTCTCCATTAACATTTATAGATGGCTAGTATCCTGAAATTCTCTTCTGCTCACCTATATATCGGTGGTTCATAACAAATTAGGAAATGGGTTTGATTTAGGCATGCATATGTTAACACTTAGACAGCATCTGTGACTGGAAAATTATGTTAGCTTCATGCAGGGAGGTCATCTCAATGCTAAGAATAGTCAAATACAGGCTAGTGCTTTTGCTAGCAAATATATAGCTCTCTTTTATGAAGATAATAAACAGCAAGTTAGACTAATTCATTTGTGTTGCAGAGTCAGTTCAATGTCAGTGTGCAGACAGATTCTTACTGCCACAGAATACCTTATACACAGAAACAATCCTTGATCCCAGTGTTCCTCGAATGCTCTGTTACTAAATAGTATAATAGCATTATTAATTTTGAAAGTCAATTATAGCCTTATAAACACAATATTTGAAACTGGAAAGTTCTCAAGGAAATATGCTGGAGGATGGTGACCTTCAATGGCATGGATAGTAATTTGAACTATTCAAATGAAACCAGTTGTTTTAGGAAGAAACAAACAAGATAAAAGCTAAGGAAGTTTAGAGAAACGATATTCTTGAAAAAAGACATCCTAGTATGTTCTCCTCAAAAGAAATTCATGTGAAATACTAAGTTTACAAAAACAAATAAAAATCTGAATGAGAATAATTCCATCTTCCATGGGAAATCTCAAAAAAATGATGAAACATTTACAGCATAGCTAAACCATCCTTGGAATTGAGGATGAAGTGGAATTATAAAGGTAGAAAAGAAAGTAGACTCTTCACTCATAGAAATCATCTTTAGGTATTTGCAAAAGTTATTCTAAAACTTTGGTACTAATTCAAGACATGGGGAGAAAAAGAAGAGATTTATGTGCCTTTTAAGGAGTCACTTTTACTCATGCTCAGCCTTGACATTATTCTTTTCTTTCAATTGCATGGATATATCTTGGGATGAATAAATAATTTTCAAATATACGAGTCAACAAAGAAAGAAATGCAGAGTTGCAGACTGATAATGGAAATTACAGGGGTTATAAAATATCATATATTGTGTTGGCATTACGGCGAAAGGAATATGGGAAGTTATAAATAACCCACATCATCTTCTAAAGGACTGCTTTTTAAATATTCTTTGTGGAAGCATAACTGATAAAAGTCTAGTCATTTTTCATGTGAAATCATTCTTCTCAATAAGCAACTTACTAAAGTGAAAAACCAGAACTAGACAACAGTGGTGGTGTTTCATTCAGTACTTCTGAATGAAATGTCATATCCTGTCTACAGTCTCATACATGAGTAAAATAGGGAATAGCTTTTAATATAAGGTGTTACACAACAATAGTATAAAAGTCTATAAAAATAATACTTAGATCACAGAATAAAACGAAACTGCAAAGGCAGAAAACATATGATATTGCCAACCTATTTTGATGGTTATAATTTATGAAGTATTTTCGAGTACATTATTCAACTTAATTGTCTTAAGAACTCTATAATCTGGCCACACTTATTCTTCATTTACTGATACAGATAACTAACATCATTAAATGAATTGCCTAAAGTCACAGATTGTTATATCTTTTGAATTTTAAGTCAAGTAGTAAAATGATTAGTCTAGGAAAAGGCAAAAACAAACAAACAAACAACAACAAAAAGATGTGGGAGGGAATAGTATCTGCTATTTACAAGAAAAATTTAGGGATTACACTAATAATGTAACTTTAGCCACTGTGCTCACTGTGACACAGAAAGAAACAAAGTGTCAGGGAACACATAAAAATATATATATTCTCTTTAAGGAACCTTAGGGTTACAAAAACAGTTTAATAGTATTTCTGATTATAAATTATTTATATAACATTCTGCAAAGTAAAGGGGAGCAACTTAGCCAAATTGCATGTTGAGCAGTAAGAAAGTTGGTGCAAATGATGTCTTCTAACCTCTACTGGAAGCTTAAGGTGAGAGGGACCAGGGTTGAGGAGTGAGATGATTAGAGCAGTTTATTTATTCAACACACACTTCCTAAATCATCCAACGAAGATCTCATGAATAGTACCTTGACTAACATGATTCAGCTAGGATCTTAAAGTACTGAATCCCAACATCAACATTAATGTATCATTTTGTATACTAACTATTTATTGTAGCTTTCAGAGAGGTTAAAAACTAGTGAAATTGGTTTCAAAGTGGAAAAGTTGTTCCGAGAAAGTGTGTTGAAAATTGTTTGGCACATGAAAATACTCTCTGATCTACTAGTCACTCCACCTGTTTTCTTCTTTCGAGGAAATACTTATCAAAACACTTTCTCTGTGGATAAAGATGCCTAATAATTGTATATTTTGTAAATATGTAAGTAAACTAAGCATCCCAAATAATTCATCTGCTCTGCAATCAACTTCCTTTATCCATTTGTAAACTTAATTTTCTGCATTTCGTTGCTACTTGCAAAAATAGTTTAGCCCTGAAAATGAAATCCACTAAATGTAAAAATTTTCTGAACTTCTTTCCATTAAAATCTTTTCAGTTACATTAAACCAGTTTTTAAAAACCATTTGTGGTTTTGTTTCTAATTGTTTCTTCATGAGAGATATTGATCATTTGAGCCTGCTTTAAAAACTTGCCTTAGCAATATATATTTACTTAAGCAGGTGTTCAAAATTAATTCCATTGTCATTATCAATGTGTCTAAAATATGAATTTTCAAAGAGTAAACACCATTGGTGTGTTTTTCTTCTAAGTCATGCTAATTAATGCATTTGGAAAAAATTCAGTAGGATGTATTTTTTGAGACAAGATGCTTCTTAAATGTTATTCCAAAAACATTTTAACAGCAAAAAAAAAAAAATCATTTATTTTTCCAAATCCTTGAGCAAAATGACATTCCAGGAAGATGAACCATCTTAGACTGTGTTTTAAAGGATCACCGCCTCATAGTTGAAAGGAGGCAAGCACTGTTCTGTTACTTTTCAGCAACCACATTGAGATTCTTTGGACACAGCTGCTATGTTCCAATCTAGAGGATTATTTTACCCAGAAAGGCTGTTGAATATATGTTAATGGAAATGGTTTTATTTTCAGCCAAATATGTAAATATGTTCCCATTTAAAACTATTGAAAATAAAGGAAAGTATAGTGAAGAAAAAATAAATCATGTGTGTCTACTCAATCTAATTTTAATGTCCACTTATCTACTTTTTTCTGTCTCCCTTTTCCTCTTTCCTTTCTTTTTTTCTTTTAAAGAGACAGCCTTTATTTTAAGGATTTTTACACTGATGAATTAAAAAAATGGTAATGTTATTCTGGAATTTATTGATTTGTATTTAAAAGGAACTGTTGACAAAGATTCACCGAAAATAATGTGAACAAGTGTGAAAATACAGTTAATAATACTGAAACACTACTTAAAGAATTCCAGGACATTTGGTTTATCTGATATAACAATATCTCTTAAGTGCTGTCTTAGATACAAAACCTGACTGCTTTTTACTTTTCTAAACACACAGTGGTATAATTAACAATATTCAATCACTTATGTACTTTCCTGAATATATAAAGATTAAAATACCAATTAAAAACTAATATATCTTCTCTTTAAATGTTTCTTACAGATACAATTTCAATATTTTCATTCAATAGTGGTGTGGTTTAAGAGATTTTTCATTCACAAGTCAAATAACAATCCACCCAAAGGAAACTGATAGTCTTTAGGCTCATAGTGCAAATAAAGAGTTCAGGAATGCAGCAACTGACATTTCTAAATTACAAAACAGATAAAATTCTTATAAGATACATGCAATAAGCTCTACTAAGCAGCTGGCCACAGAACTAGGACATCAGATAACTTTACTGGTGATTTCAATAGGACTTCAGATGTTTCCAAACTCAACTTGAACTCTCATCTTAGGCTTTGCATTTTGCTTTTCCAGTTTCACTTATAACACAAACATGGTTCAAATCCCTGAAGTATTCATTATAGTCAAGGGCATATCCTACAACGAACTTGTCTGGAATTTCAAATTCAACAAAGTCTGGTCTATATCCAACACTTCGAGGGGTCCTTTTTACCAGAAAGCTTGCGACCTTGACCATCTTCGGATTATGCTGCTTGACCAAGGAGAGCAAGGTTTGCATTGTTTTGCCAGTGTCAATTATATCTTCAACAGTCAAGACATTCTTTCCAGTTAAAGTTGAGAGATCATCTCCACCAATCACTTTTATGTCCCCTGTTGATTGGTCATTACAGTAGCTCTTCAGTCTGATAAAATCTACAGTCATAGGAATGGGTCTATCACTATTTCTGTTCAGTGCTTTGATGCAATCCAGCAGGTCAGCAAAGAATTTAGAGCCCCCCCTTGAGCACACAGAGGGCTACAATGAGATGGCCTCCCATCTCCTTCATCACATCTCGAGCAAGCCGCTCGGTCCTGTCCATAATTAGTCCATGAGGAATAAACACCTTTTCCAAATCCTCCACATAATGATTAGGTATACAAAATAAATCTAGGTCATAACCTGGTTCATCATCACTAATCACAACGCTGGGGCTGCGAGTCGCCATAACGGAGCCGGCAAACGCACCGGCGGAGGGCAGCCTGAAGAGGAAGAAGCCCCTACCTTTTTGTCTTAGTTCTCAGTTTCTATGTGGTGTAAAGAAAAATGATATTACACAGTTATGACCTGCTTTGTGCACTTAACACTAAATCATACATTCCTTTCTATGCCAATAAATACAGATTTACATAGTTATTTTAAAGGTAACAGTTATTTCATTGTGTGAATTTTCTTCAATATATTTAATTAGTCCTATCCTAAAGTATTCTTATTTTGTTTACTTTTTTCCAAAGTATCAACATAGTAAAGAACATTGTAAAGTTGGTGATTTTCTAACTGCAAATTTTAATAATAGAATACCTCGACACACATTTTTGAGTTTTTATTTTATCATGTTGATATTTAGAAAGTTTATATCAGTTCTGCATTTCTGTTAACAAGCTATGAGAATGACTTATATAGCTTCCTTTCTATTGGTTCTTAGTCTCAAAATTCTGCCATTTTTAATTATTTTTCTTCTTTTTGAGTGTCGAAGGTTGCTTTACTAATTAGAAAGATTAAAAAAGATGGGAAGGGCATTCTTTTTTAATTAAATGTATTGGGGTGACTTTGGCTAATATAATTACATAGGTTTATAGTGTATATTTCTATAATACATCATCTGTATATTGCATTGTGTGTTCACCACCTAAAGTCAAATCTCCTGTAATTTTTAATGAATGCTTATTAGTGATTTTAATGTTTACTTTTGGTTCATGATAAAGTTGAAATACTTTTGTATCTTTTTGCTCATTTGTATTCCAGATTTTATTAAGTATTTGCTCATCTCTTTATTTTTATTTTAACTGACTTTTGTGATTTATATACTAGGGATGTTCAAACTTCTTTTATCTTATTTATTGCAAATTCTTTCTAATGTTTCATTTTTTTCCAATCTTGATTATGGTATCTTAGCCATTCATATTTAGTTCTATATGGTCAAATCCATTTTCTCTTCATATTTTCTGATATTGGTATACCTTTTGAAATGCATTCAGTGCAACCTAATAGATGGTTTTCTATGTTATTTTGCAAGCTAGTGGGGAGTTACTGAGGAAACATCAGAAATACCAAGTGCTGACAGCTGCTCCCCTAATTGACTATCCTCAGAGTGTTTCACAGCCTGCCAATATTTTTAATGATGGGGCTCAACTAAATAATCTATTTTCTTTCACTCCATTAACACATATATTTTCACAACACCCCCATGATTTTGGTTACTATTATCATTCCTATCTTACATATGGAGAAATTAGGACATCAGAAGTGAAGACATTTTACTAAGCTTGCATAGTAGAAATTTGCCGAGCTGAACTTTGAACCCAATCTGTCTTATTTCAGAGTTCTCCCTCTTAACCCCTTCACCATTACTACTTCTTGAGTGAGTCTTGGCACTCTCTTTAATGAACTTCCCAGTAAGTTCCCTGTGTGACCCTGTGGTCAAGATGCATCCTTCTGGAAGCTTGAACTGTTTATTTTAAATTTCACTTACTAGGATATGAACTTCATTTATGACCTTTTCCTGCAGAGAATGATTGCATTTTAAAGCTGCACTAATTTCCATGTTTCTAGCTACTGTTACAGGTGCACTCTAAGCTTTTTGTCTATCCTTTGACCAACAATTTTGGGATTTGTCACAAGGACACTTAATGCTGGCTTTAAATAGAATGGCATTCTTTGATACACTCAAATTATTTATATAAAAAGGTAGCTTTCCCCCAAACTTTAACTGTATAGTACATTTTATTATGCTTTTGATTAATTAATAATAATTGTGAACAAGCCTTGGGCATATTTATCATTAGTTTGCTTCTGCTTCTTTCAGACATGGCATTTGCATGGTGTAAACAAACCCACTGCACTGTCAGTACAACATATACAGTCACCCACAGTACATGATACTTGATAATGATAATAAATTACTATATTACAGTTTTATGCATTTATTATACTATACAATTTATCATTATTTCAGAGTTACTCTTTCTACTTATTAAAAAAATTTTGCTGTAAACAGTATGCTGTGTTACCCTGGCAGCAGCCTCATCCATCTCATGTTTGCGGTCTCTCTTGATCGCATCATGTTCTCTTGCACCAGATTTAGTCTCATGTTGTTTTGTGCAGTACATGTTGTACAAACTCACAGCCTAGCAGCAACTGGCTAGACCATACAGCCTAGGTGTGCAGTAGGCCATACCATCTAGGTTTCTATAAGAACACTCTATTATGTTCACACAATGACAAAATCTATACATCTATACACCTAACTATACACCTCTCAGAATATATCACTGTCCAGTGGTGTGTGATGTATTACTGTGGTTATAATTCTATTTTGGGGGTAGATTATTCAATAAAGATAGTCTCTGTTTATGATCAAATATTTGCCATTATACAGGAAACCATTGTAAAATGTTTTTGTATTATAACTTCCTGTTAAAACTAGGTAAGTTAAAATGGGATGTGTGTGTCTGTGTATGTCTCTGTGTGTTTCATACGTGTCAATGAAATTAGGTTTAAGTTGTATTTTATATGTGTGTTAAATAATTTGTTTATTAGTTTCTTACTCATTTTTAGTTTTTAATGGATTTCATTAGTTTTGGAGGAAAAAATGTATTCTAAGTGAATTCAATGATTTGGAACTAAGATTTATAGAAATCACTGTGTTTCATAAAAAAATATTTCTAAAAGTGATTGCTAATCATTCTGAGACAAAAAGATTTGTCTTTTTATCATCACGAATGGCTTGCCATGTTTTGCTCTGAATACAACACCTGGGGAATATCATCTGAGGGTGACTTTGGTTGTGGTGCTTTTTAAGACTGCCTTTAATTGCTTTTGCATTGAGCTGTATTCATGAATGTGCATTCATCAAAGAATGAAGAGCAATGTGACATTTTCAAGTTTTACTAAGTCAACTAGCATCCGTTGCCATAGCATTCAGAAATGAGGAAACCAGAAAAAGGCAGAGCTGTTTTTCATTATGTGTTGAAAGATGTCAGCAGGATTAAAGTGTCAGAGCAAATAGAAAAGAAAAAAAAAAAAAAAGATGAAGAGAGAGTAAATTACTTTGCAAATGGTTATTAATGAAGATTAAAAAAACAAAGCAGCCAACATTTTTTGGAAGGAGACAAGATATGAAAAATATGTATTTAAGGGAGGGATGTCTTTTGTAATTTTAAAAAGCATTTAAAATACCTAAACTTGCCCCTTCCTATATAAAAAGAAAAGTAATCTCTATACACCTAATTTGGCAAGATTCCTCTACTCGGGAGTGGAGAAGGCTGATTTTCTGCCTTCAGAATAATTTTGTACCCTTAAAATAGCCTTTGAGTGAAATTAATATTCAAGCATGTACTTTATAATTAGGTCTGAAACTTTGTAAATATGTATAATGTTCAAAAATAAAGATCCAGTGTTATTTAAATATGGCGTCTTCATAACCTGACCTCATAATTCCTTGATTTCTCAGTGCCTATGAATTTTGATAATGATACAATATTAATGGTATAAACAGGCACACATTTGGTGTCATCACTATTCCAATCTCTCCCTCTTCCAAAATCATGATTTCTGAAATTTCCTTCCCTGATCTCTACTTACTAATCTAAGGTGTCTCTTTTCTCAGAAGCTGAATCTTGTCCTCAGTTTATCAACAACCCAGAGTCTTGACCTTCTTCCATATTTCTACTTGACTTCAGAATCTCCATGATCTTTCTATCATAACTGCCCCTCAATCCCTCAGTCTTCTTCCTAATCTCTGATCACTGCTGGAGAAAGCTAACAAAAGAGGATACATTTCAAGTCCAAGATACTAAATCCCACCTAGGTCTGCATCGCTACTAAATTAACTGGGATTTTTCAATTTCAATATTTTCCCTCTCAAATGTTTTCAAGTCTCCTCAATTTTAGCCTAAATTCCATATGCATTCTGAAAGTATTCTATAGTCTTGCTATATATTTACAATTAATGTTAAATAAAATGGTGTCCCTCAACTTCTCTGAGTCACCTAAAAATGTATCTTGGTTGTCACTCACTTTTTTTTTTCATTTTCTATCTCTCTAAATGAACACCAGACTCTCCATCCAGCTCTTAATTTCATCTTCTTTCTATGTCAAATTGGAACTAGGAATCCATTCAATATTACTATAAGACTTTTTTCAAGAAACCTTGGCCATTTTAAATTATCCCTTTAATATTATGGTTCTGATGGAACCAGGAATTAGTAACTACCCGAAGCCAAATATTTTTGTTTTGTTTTGTTTTGTTTTGGGTTTTTTTTAGTAAATACTGAATTAACAATAAGTAAGGAAACAAACCTCTCCGCAGTGGAGATACTAATTGGAATGGTGATCCCATATCTTTTGTCTTTTATAATTAATAAGACTACAAATAGTAACTCACATGAATTGTTCAAACCTTTTTTTACTGAAATAATACATCAATTAGAACATTGTTCACACACAAAAACCTCTCATGATAGAAATATGCTTCATTTTTTCCTATAATTAGAAAAAAAATGAAACTGAGAAAGGGGTTTCCCTAGACCAAAGGGGGAAAATGTGCCCCCAAATAGTTGCAAATAAACTTTCATCTTGGAATTTAGTGTTAATCTCAGTGAAGTTTATTGTCAATAATAAAGTTTTTCAAATGCAGCAAATACGATTATGGAATGATGATGCAGCCAAGTCTTTATTTGCCATGTCAATATTAAGATAGGAGAACATCTGAGATGAAAATGTCAGACTCAGATGACATGGTGACTCACAAGGCAGAATTAGAAAAAAAAAAAATGGACTACTAGTAACTTTTGCCAAACTGCCCATGGCACTTCCCCATCTGTATGTGTAAGTGCCTTCAGCTATTGTCAAGTGTCTCTTCACAGTCCTGGGAAGTGCTATGACAGTAATGAGGAAGATTGATAGCAGACTCCATGCCTCTTTGTTAATCACATTAAGAATGCTGCTTTGTACTCTCCCATGTTGTGTGTGGAACTATATATGCCCACCACATCGTATTGAAAACTTTCATCCTATTACCCATCTGCTGCCAGTAAATGATCAGTTTAAATGCAAAAGTGGGTATGGGGGTGTGAAATTCAGATTTGCCAAGCACACCATGTTTCTAGTCCTCATGCCTCTAATCACCTTTCAGGAAATGAGAGAACCTAACACATACCACACTTTGGAATGTTTCTTAGGGGATCTAAATAATATTTTACATAACTTGAGTTATGTGATAATGACAAGCATATCTCCAAACATTACGATTGGTCATTTTAAACACATTGATTTCACATAGCATCTGTTACTTGTTTTCATCATAGAGTGTATGATGAAATTCAGTTCTAGAATTTGGAATGTATGAAAACATGTTTTACTTCCATTTAGCTGGAAGAGTTTCTTATGTCAGACTCCAACCTCAACAGAGATAAATAAAAGCCCTTAGATATTGCAGCAATAGGAACAACTAGTGGTGAGTACATTTAATCAGGTAGGGAGATCAATTTTATCTTTTCAGTTACTTCATGAACATTGGCATGTTTTAAAGAGGAAATTGCATTAACATAATTAACCATTTATTTCCCTTTTAATTACTTTCATGGATTAATTTGTAAATATTCTAATCAGTTTTTCTCTGGTGTCATAAGGTAAGGGCAATACCAAACTTATTTTTCTGAATAAAAATAAAATTTTAGATAATAGACTTTTTTCAATGCTCTTGGAAATAATAAGTAATAATAAAATAATTCTACAACAAAGATACTATCAGCCATACCAATACATTGTTTATTGGGAATATTTCACAAAGACTAGATCTATATCTACATTGAAGGAAAATTACTAAGTTCACTAGAATAGTTACCATCTTCCCACAAGGTGGGATGGCCATTTGGAACTGGTAAACAGCATAGCACAATTGTCATGTGGAAGGGATCAGTAGGCAAAGTATCTGGGTCAAATCCTGGCTACATCCCTTTTCAGGTATGTGATCTTGGGTGAGTTATTTCCTCTGTAAAATGATGCTAAAAGTTGTGCCTGACCCTTAGGACTGTTGTAAATATTAAATACACAAATCAGAAAGACTTTACTTCTATACATGTACTATCCTGTTTAAAATTTTATGAATAAAACTGTATACAACACTAGGTGAGTCATGATGGAACCCTAAGAATATAACCTTGGTAGAACTATAGAATATCCTTGGAAGAAATCCACAGCTTGGAAGAGATCCACAGTCTAGAGAAGCATAACCTAAGACAATGGTCGGCAAACTCATTAGTCAACAGAGCAAAATATCAACAGTAAAACGATTGAAATTTCTTTTGAGAGCCAAATTTTTTAAACTTAAACTTCTTCTAACGCCACTTCTTCAAAATAGACTCGCTCAGGCCATGGTATTTTGTGGAAGAGCCACATTCAAGGGGCCAAAGAGCCGCATGTGGCTCACAAGCCGCAGTTTGCCAACCATGGACCTAAGAGAAAGAGACTATGTCAAGAAGGAGAATCAAGCCCTTCTTAATGTATGCAAATGCCTCACTGACTACCTTACTGGTGCGCATTTTCCATATATGGCTAACTTTCTCCTTTGAGACTACAACCAGGCTTCATTCTTTCTCCTAACAGGGATGGGTGTATTCTCAATGAAATGCAACCCCATTTAAACTTGGATGGAAGGATGTCATATCAGAAAACATAATATTTGTATGTTAATAAAAGATCAACCAATTGTATATGTAAGAAACCAAACTATTTTAGATAAGGTACTTTACTTTCTTTCTTTTAGAATAGATAACAAAGAGTTAACACTATTATTCTCTAAGAATTTAGAAACAGAGGCCATTATATCACCAATGAGATACTTCCAAATAGTTATCTGAGAGTCAATAAAATTTAAGGACAGACTTCAAAGAGGCAGTAATTGCTAATCATTACTTTGATGTAGAATCTCAACTATTATAGCAGTAAATAATCCTCCTTCCTATTATGGCAATTTAGTGCATGACCCTCTTAGTGATATTTTCATAGTTAAGAGGGAATACAATAGTCTTTGTATCTAAAAACACTTTTGATAGGTACATTGAACTATATACTTATTTTCATTATAAGCTTGGCCCCACAAATTAGATCAGAAAAAAATAACAGTTATTTAGGGTGCTTGGTAAACTAATATTATTGTTTAGGAATAATAGGAGTTTGGCAATGAAGAGAAGACACTAAAGACAAAGCAACATTTGGAGAGGTAATAATATATATATATATATACTCATGGTACTCATGGTATTCATGGTAGCAGGGTAAAAAACAAAGTGGTTTTAACAGATGGCAAAAATAAAAAAGAGTAATATTATTATGATCATATTACTAATACTGTACTATGACCAAGTTAATACTAAAACTTCACTGTGACAAATGACAGTATACATAGGATAAGACATAGGCTGAGAAAATGTATTATAGCACAACAGTATTTTTAAAAGTTATTGAAAATCTTTTAAAGGATATGATAGGCAATACACAGAAGATAAAAATATGAATGACAGGTCAACAGATGAAAATATTTTTAAAGATGGCAAGCATTTGGGAAATCTCTAATATGATATGTCTATAACTACTTTTTGCAAGGAAGTATGTAATATCTATTCTAACTAAAATTTATACCTTTTGATCTAGGGATTCTAATTCAATTGCCTTATTGTTTGCAAAAGTTACATCATAAGATAAGTGATATTTTATTATTACAAATGGATTACTCTATACAGTACTAAAATATACAATTTACGAATCCATGTTAATAATAAGGCTATAAAGCTTAATAGGAAGAAAATAATATTAAAGATTAAAATAAATTTAAATAACTTCCTGGAAGTAAATTTTAAGATGATTTTAACATAACCTATTTGGGGGAGGTTCTTGTAAAACCTTGTTTAAGTTCTTATCTTGTAGCATGCATGGTTCCATAACTTTATACATTCTATACGCTCATTAAAAATAAAGTTAAATTTTGGAGTGGCCACCTGTAGAATAGAAATAGATGTAGAGTTTCAAATATATAGAAGAAAACAAAACATGCATCTAGATCAATCCAGAATAGGTTAAAGAAGGAAAATTTTTAAAAAAGAAAGAAATTATAAGCAAAGAATAAACAAATGAATAAAATGCAATAATAACAGTTGTTATGTGACTATAATTTTGAATACCTTAAATTGCTTACTAAAAAGAAACAATGAAGTAAGAAACGTCTATTCAGTGAAACAATGAAGTTGCAAACATCTATTAATTAAGTATAAAAAAGAACTATTGATATCTGACGTATGTTGGTAGATACTGCAGGACTGGCACAATTATAATTTAGTAGAAAGACAAATGGGCCTTTTGTCCTGGCTCTGACACTTATTTACTTAACACATACAATTCAAGGAATACACTTTAACCTATATGAATCTCAAATGTGGGGTGAGAAGAGCAACCTCCCCTATAGCGTTTAAGATAAATTTCAGATTGTACATCATGACAAATGAGGCCTTTTCATGTGGCCTCTTTTGGGTCACATCCACCACTTTCCGTCCCAGTGACACCTGTGTTTTACCCAGAAAAACTATGTGTACTTAGTCCCACATCCTCTCCGCTGTGGATTTCAGGACTCCTATGTCCACTCAATTCTTAAAGGGAAACTACAGTGCTGGAAACAACTGCTGAAGAAAGAGCACCTAGGGCAGCCCAGGAAGAGTGTGACCGCTCACTTTTCCAAAGAGAGGCACATAGATCAGCAAATCTGGCAGTGACTTAAACAGGGAACTATGCCTAAGAAGGAAAATGGTAACACGCTATCATTCATATATCATTTCTCCAGAATTTGAATGAAAAATGTTAAGATAGGCACATAGTAGCAGAAATGGAAAATAAGAAACAGAGATAAAGAAAAGAGAATGATCATATTAAGAAAACTAGAGAGTTCATTTCCTTTCACTTAATTAAAACTAAAAATACTAGAGTTAATTGTGCTCTCTCACACCCTATTAGAAACAGATGTTTTAGAACTCTCGTTTTTTAAAAAAAAAATGTTAGTATAGATAATATAAAAATATAATGAATAGAGTTGACAGGCTAAATTGTTCTTTTTCTTTTGAATTACTTTTTTAAGAAGAAAGTATGTGACTTTTAAGGAGAAAGTATGTTTTAATTGGAAATTTTCTCAAGCTAGAGAAATTGCTTAGAAATCCTATTTACCTAAAAGCAAAAGAACCTTTCCACATTTACTAGTATGATTCTCTTGTGTGTTGTTCTGAAGGTTTTAACAATGTATTGATTTTATAAACTGAGGTTTAACTGCACTAACTTAATTTTTCCCCTCAATTTTTGCCTCCAACTTGATTCCCCCATTTCCTGATAGAATAATGGAAATTTGGCTCTTCATACATATGACTTCTAAGTGAGAATTTTATGGGTAAGGGGGGAGCAGGAGGTTATCAAAATAATGGATCATAAGAAGTACAAATTGTTATTAAAAATAAAATAATTCCTTATTTAAGAGTAGGAGCATGTCTTTTGTGCCTAAAGGGAAATTAGACCTTAACATAAATCTAGTTTTTCCTTGGAACTAGCAGCTTAGAAAAACCAAGGAATACCCAAAAACACAATATAGAGGTTAACCCAGCTAATATTTTATGATATATTTTACTTTGTTAAATATGCTAGAGCTTCTCTAAGTCTCTGGTGGTGGGTGTAGCAGCTGCGGTGGTGGTGGTGGGAATATTGGTCTGATAGTTCAGAGCAGATTCCTTTCCCATGGATATGAAAATAGAAAGCAAAGGAGGCAGGAAGCAGCAGTGAATGCAACAGTTAAAACACAGCTTGTCATGAAAAGGAGACTGGGAGGGGGTGAGGGAGAGAAAAAACTAGAGAAGACAGGTCATGTAAACCATGAGCCAGGAAGTGAATTCTTTAAAATGATACTTTCCAGAAGCAAATTCTTAGAAATGTAGGTCTTTCCTCCCCCTGCCCCCTTATGCTATTACTGTTGGAATGAGGAATACTTGGGGACCGGATGAGAAAAGGTCAGAAGTCACTCAATTGTAATTTTATGCAGGATATAATGGCTCTGCTTCAGTTTTAACATTAACCGCCATAAGCCAATGAAAGACAATTCTCCTTCTTATGAATCACCATTGCCAACATTTCCAGAGTTTTATTGTTTGGGTAATTAATCTCATCTTAATGCCTTGGTTTCTATTTTTTAATTCTGCTTTTAGTTTAGAGTTGCCGGGAGGAGGTGAGAGGGGGCTGTGGAGTGGGGGCATTGGAAGTTGTTAGGAATAGCTGCTGCTTGGGTCTAAGCTAAAGGAATCAAAGTGACTTAATAATTTCCATTATCTGAAGAAGTTGGTCTGTTTTTTATCTCAATGTCTAAGAAAAAATAATTTTGGGCCCGTAGTCATAAAGTCTTTCAATTTTTAAAACCTAACATATGCTAATCCAGAGTTCAGGTTAGCTTCAAGACCTTAGAGGCAAGATTGCAAAGTGCTTGTTTATACCATTGTACATATACACAAACATATATTGCACTCTTTTCAGTAATGAAAATCATGTGTCAGGCATATAACTGACAGATAAACTTTAGTGTTAAGAAGCAATTAATGAAATATATGTTTTATTTCCAGCAGTATGTATGTACGTACGTATGTACGTATGTATGTATGTATTTGCAATTGCCGTAAGCCAACAATTCACCAGCATGCAAGCCTAGGAAGCTACCGCCATTAACCAAGCAGCTTGAGTTAGGATATTAGAAATATTTAAAACTATGAAATATTTCAGAAAAAGGTGGGAACAGGATGAGGGAAAATACCACTTTTATGTTAGCCTCAATGATGCCTCACTGTATGAACTGCAGTTGAAAGCAAAAATGTGTGCTTGCTCAAGTTGCACAACCTCTTAATGTAAGTTTTATCATAGCAAATTCCCTTCACTTTGAAATTCCCTTAGTGTGACTGATTTTACCCATTAGATAAAATACGTTACAATTTCAGGCACTTGACATACAACTATGTCAAATGTACAGAGTATAAATTAAATGCCTGTCTGTGTATTCAAGAGGAAAAACACCTGCTCAAGGGATTATTAACATCCTTTTAAAAGAAGATGTTTGTTCTTTGCTTTGGATTTATACTATCTTAAAAATCTTCTATAGAAATACACAATCAAAGGGAAAAAAATGCCAGGTAAATAAAATTATTCATATACCCAGAGGACGTTTTGCTCTTTGCATGGTGTGGATGAAAAAGGACCAGGTGCTAAACCTGACACACCCTGGGGGAGCCAGCAGGGGGGACCTACAAACTCAGATTCTGAGAGAAACCATATAGGATGTTCTGAACATAAGACTTCCTAACTAAAAGCGATTCCTGCTGGGTAGTCTTATCTTAGGCCTGTAGCTTCCTTGGCAAAGGTCAGTCTTAACATTAACTGAGCCTGTGTATTGTCTTTTTGCATCTCAGATAACATACATTTGGAATGTCAGAGTCATCCCCTTTTCCAGATCCCAGCGTATACTCACTGCACCAGAGCAGAAGACCACAGACCCCTCACTGTTATCTTGTTCCTGACATACCATCTCTATGTGCTGTAAATGGTAATTAACAATCCTGTTCCCACCAATGTAAAAGAGGTATGTGTCTCTCTGTTTTACTCTTCATCCAATCTCAGAGATTTTTTTTGCCTAGGTTTCTTCCACCACTTAATCGGTCACCAATGGGTAGCAGGTAACCCACCTAACACCTCCTCTTTGGATTCTTCTTTATAAAATAAGCTGTAAAACTGCCATTCTCAGGAGCATTTTCTCAATCCATCAAAATGTTGCTTCTGGCAATTGTCATCAGTTTGGCTCAAATAACTCATTAAAATTCTCTACAGGTTGCACATTTCTTTCATTGGCAATGGTTAGATTCTATATTTTAACATAAGTTGTTATTCAGTGGTGGTATCTTTAAAGCAAAGTCTCTACCCAAAACACGAAATTGCTCAGAACTTTAGGAACAATTTTTAGTAATTCAAGAATCAAAGAGCTATTATCTTTAATAAATTGCATCCCGCCTGGGCTTTGGTTCAGACTGCCCAGAGAAATTCCGGAAATGAGAATATCCAAATAAAATAAATATAAGATCCAGTAAAAATATTCTCTTGCAAAATATAACTTTACTAAGTTTGTTTAAAATATCGACCATTAATTTATCATTTCAAAATAAATTTCATTAAAAGAACAACATATGATCTTGAGTTTCT
The DNA here is from genome assembly GCF_951640355.1 of Cnephaeus nilssonii. Classification (NCBI taxonomy): domain Eukaryota; kingdom Metazoa; phylum Chordata; class Mammalia; order Chiroptera; family Vespertilionidae; genus Cnephaeus; species Cnephaeus nilssonii. The sequence goes on along the minus strand of NC_137076.1, from coordinate 61,895,247 downwards.
TCAACTGTAGAATTACACAGAAATAATTTTCACTCTATATTTACTAACAGCGTGTTCTTTCAGGACCACATTGTATGGGAAGAAAAACACCTTTTTCCTTCTATCCTTCTAGGTTCTTGGCTGGGTTTTTGTAACAAAAGACAGGTTAACAAAAGAAAAACATACTTTTAAATATAAGTTTTACATGACACAGGAACCTTCATAAGGGAATGAAGACCTGAAGAAATGGTCAAACCTGAACACTTTTAAAAAAAATATATTTTATTGATGTTTTACAGAAAGGAAGAGAGAGGGATAGAGAGTTAGAAACATCGATGAGAGAGAAACATCGATCAGCTGCCTCCTGCACACCTCCTATTGGGGAGTTTCCCGCAACCAAGGTACATGCCCTTGACCGGAATCGAACCTGGGACCTTTCAGTCCACAGGCTGACGCTCTATCCACTGAGCAAAACTGGTTAGGGCAGACCTGAACATTTTTATGCCAGGTTTGATGACAAGTGGAAAGTTGGGGGGAAATGTGACATAAGACTATAAAGGTAGGAGCTAAGTGTAATAACCAGGGGTCACTTAGCAAGGCTGGTGGGTTCAGATTCCTCCCAGTGTCCCTCAGTCTTTAGAAGAATGGATGCCCCTTTCCTCTGGGTATAGGGAGGGCACCTTGCACGTACAGTAAGGGTCCTATGATCTACTCCAGGGTAGAAGGTCAGGGAAATCCTTCCAGTACCTGGTTTTTCTCAATTTCCTTCAGCTTAAAATATTTAATATGCCAACGTGACATATCTGGGGGTAGTGTGTCCTGAACCCCATCAATGTCCCCGTGGAAACTGCCGGTGTGTGAATTTCAGAAAATAAAAGTTAATTAGACAACTAGTGACATTGACCTCATTAAAATATTTGAGTATTTGTCACAGAAAGTGATACCTCAGTGAGTTCATCAGAGCACAAAACAGAGATAGTGTTCCCTTAATTGGATCCAAGTAACTGTGAAGGACAAATTTCAGTGGATGTCGTTTATGAGAAATCTGGATGTTGTAAGAAGGATTAGACTTGGGCACTGAACCAAATAGTCTAAAAGCTGTGAAAATTGGAAACAGGAATTATGTTATTAGAATATGTTAGTGAGCATAACGTAATGCCCATGTGAACGTAAGTGTTTCCCCAGTATTCTCTGGGGTGTCTGCCTCACCTGCATATCTCTACAGTTGTTATAAAAATAGTCTGTCAATGGTTAAAGCAGACTGAGAAATAGCAGCCCTGACTCCTCTGGCTCATTTTCCAAATTACCTTTGTGCAGCAGGGAATGACACTTGCTTTTAACTCAGTGGCTGTACAACAAACATATTCCTCATGGAAAACACGTGTTGGAGGTCATATTTCCTCATCTCGGCATGTGTCAGTCCTCTTGGAAAAAAACAGAAGAAAATGAAAGCAATTATTTCACCTCAGTTAATCTGTGAGTATCTTCAATAAGGCTTGAATTTCAAATTATACTTGTGTGAAGAATAAATATACCCACACGTTAAAAGTTTGAGCTGGAACGAAGAGAGAAAGAGGGAAGAGAGGAAACACAATGGTTCCATTTTTGGTTTTAGGTAAATGAGAAAAAAATGTAATGCACGGTTTGAGAAAATAAGCTGCTTTTTAGAACCGGACTCATTTTTGGGCAGGTTGCAAAACCATTTACTGATTGAGAAGTTTATATTTAAGTAACTAGACCTGACGCAAAGCAATGCCCAGAAAGGGAGACATTTCCGAGCTATCTACTGCAGATATCCTCCCAGGTGGACTTTCCTTTCTTTCCTAACCAACTGTTCTATTTTTCTTTCAATGTTGTTTCACTTCCTGAGTGGCCATTCCATAACAAACCCCATGCTAAGCCTTGTTTGATAAAGAATGGTAAAGTGGAAATCTTGGTCTAAAGGAATTTTTACTCTACTTGGGAAAATAAACACACATGAAGAAATACATGAATAATCATTGAGCCCCTGTTATATTGCAGTCACATATTTACACAAACTGTATAACTTGTGCATTGTAAAAATCCCTTGAGGTAAATGCTATGAAGACACATATTTTGAACATAAGGACAATAAAGTTCAAAGAGGCCCATAGTCCTACTACTAATGAACACCAGGCCAAGCATTTGAATCAGAGGATTCGCTCTCCACACCACAGTTCTTGGTTGTGTACCAAGCCCCTGCCCTCTGCTCTTCTTCTCTCCATCTAACTTCTTTTACTACATTTCTCACTCAGTCCTTCCTCAATGAGGGATGAACTCAAGAATGGTGGAAGGGTGCTTGTGATGGCCCCTACAGTAAGCTCAGAGGAATAAGCGAAGCAGATATTCACACAAGCCCCAAACGGACAGGGATAGAGTCCCTGTGGGTCAAGATAAAGTCAAAAGGCACTTCCCTCAAATAAATTGTATAAAGACATTGCCTTGGCACAGGCAAAGCCCTTCTTCATCTTTAAGACTTTAAAAGCTTGCATGGCCTTTCTTTGAAATATAATTAACCTTTTGCACTCAGATGTCGAGTGTGACTCGACACGGTTAGCATTACAATAAAGGAATTGAGAAAAAAGCAAGCGAGTGCAAAGGGTTAAAGATAGTCAGATGAGCCCTAGCCAGTTTGGCTCAGTGGATAGAGCATCAGTCTGTGGACTGAAAGGTCCCCAGCTCATTCCCTCATTCCGGTCAAGGTCACATACCTCAGTTGCAGGCTCAATCTGATCCCCTGCCCTTGTTTGGCTTCTGTGGGAGGCAACCAACTGATAAGTCTCTCTCACATTGATGTTTTTCTCTCTCTTTCTGCCCCTTCCCTTCCACTCTCTCAAAAAATCAATGGGGAAAATATCATCGGGTGAGGATTAACAACAACAACAACAACATAAAGATAGGTGAAATTAATGAGAGTCAAAGGCTCAAGTTCTTAATGTTATGTATTAGCTTATTGCATTTTTACTTAGCATATTATGTATGAATATACTGACTGAATGAATATTCAGTAAGCAAAGAGGAAGAAAACAAGAGCTTCAAATTTAATTTCTGTAATGTGCTGGTAGTATTAAACCTTCCATATGATAGAGACATCTGATTTTTGTTAATATAAAGTAAGATTTTTATCATCTATTGGCCTTACTTGATATTAGGCTTATTGTACTGGAATTATTTGTATTTGAAGTCACAAGATATCTGTTTAATTCTGGCTTTTTTTTTTATAATAAGTGTGTGATTTGGGACAAGATATTTTAATCACTATAATCTCAGTTTCAGTGGTTGAAAAGTGGGGATGGAATATAAATCTTACAAACTAACACAACTTTTAAATGAGGGGAGGGGAATAAAAATGCCTAGCTTAATAACCTTGGACCTAGACCTTAGTAAATGTCATATGACACTAGTAGTAGTTTGCCCAGTCAGCAGGCCTTGGGATTCAGTCCTTCTGCCATCTTTATTACTGCTCATTTGCTGATGTTACATCATGACTACTTCGATAGTTTATGTCGAGTGAGCTCAATGGAATCCAGCACAAGAAGGGAGAGGGGAAGGAAGATGTATGAGCTGGCATTGCACTGCTTCGAGTAATGTGGTGAGTCCTGAAAAACAGCAGGAGCACAGAATAGTCCACAACAGATAGAGAGAACGGACAGATTAGGCAAAATGTAGGTGATAACTCCAAGCATAAAGAGCAGACATGCAAAGGAAGAAACCATCTAAGGATGGAGTCTGTACTCTGAAATCAGTATCACTATCCTAATGGATCATAATTCCCATCAGTTCATAAATTTAGTTCAGGTCCTCTACTGCTTGGCAATGTGCTGTGAACTGAATGTTTGTGCCCCTCCCCCCAAATTCCTGTTGAAGCCCTAACCCACAACGTCATAGGTAATCCTCATTTTTTTTTAAATTAAAGGAACAAAGCTGTGGATATTAGACTAGCTTTAGGTTGAGATCAGGCCATTCTGTCTTTATATGCTATCAGGTAGAGAGTCTGTACATTTTGAGGTTTATTTTGGAAGGAAGGTATTTTAGTGATGATCAGGGTGCCAGATGCTCCCTTTACTAATTAAGGTTTCTCTCCTCTTTTAAAAAAAAAATGCTTTTGTTAAAACCATAAAGAGCAGGATATGTAAAAATAAATTATAATATCATGAACTTCTACATTTAAAATGTTGAAATGTTACTTAAAGTGATTTCCATACCTCTACCTTTTATATATCATTCAATATCTTATTATATCAATACAGATAATACATATATTTTTTGTATTCTATATGTGGCAGAACATGTCTTAGAGGCATTATCACCATCACCACAATGATTTGAAGTAGATATTATTCTCATATAACAGAGGCTGAGAGTAATTAAGTATCTTGACTAAGCTATTGAGGCAACTAAACCTTGGAGCTGGAATATTAAACAATGCTGCCAACTCCAGGAACCAGGCCCTTTCATGTAAAAGTAACTTCTAATAATTTTGGCTCTGTTGATTTCAAATGGTCTCCTTTTCATGCTCTGAGTACATTTTCAGTAGAGAATTTAACCTCTGAATTCTTGGAATGCATGGTGGCAATAGAAGAAAAAAGTTAGGACAAGAAATAGGCTGGGTGCAAACACAGGAATACTATCATCTTACCATTTACGGAATATACCAAGTGTTTTGGTTATAAGAGTGATGTTTTCTTTCTAAGTTTGTCATTTAATTTATCTGTTTTGAGGAGTAATATTTAGGTTAATGTAGGTTGCTACTTTCATTTTTCTAAATATCAATTACTTTCCTCTCTACAGAATATTAATTTTAACTTCTCTTTAGTTCATAGATTTCCTTTTATCTTAAAGTAAGTTCAGTTTGGGGAACTATTTAGAGGTAGGTCCTGGCACCTCACTTATATCAATTCTTAATTTTTTTAAAAGGGATGAGAAAAAAGAAGAGTATCAAGTATAAAATATAAATTGGGGAAATGTGTGTATTTAAACAGAAAGAAAATAAAACTATTATTTCTATCTAGATCTATTTCTGAAAGTAACTAGAAATGGTAACTATAATCTAGACTTCAGGAGAAGACATATATTTTCCAATGACTCCAGTGTCTTGGGCTGCTACTCCATAGGAAGGAAATGTGTTTGTTTTTCTATGGGGGGGGAGGGGATTTGACAGCAAATAGTACTATGGAAACAATATAACAAGAAAGAATGGTGGCATGGACTGAGAAGGTGGCATTGCAAGCAAAGACTGAAGTAAGGGATTGAAGAACATTCTAGAAAGATAGAACAGCTGGTACAAAAGCAGGAATGTGATTAGTGTATTTGAAGAATAGAAAGGAAGCCAGTATGTCTGAGACAAGTTTAAAGGGACATGGGCAGCCAGATTGTTTACAGGTTTTTATACATAGAAGGACACGATATAACATAAGATTATAAGGGTTACCCTGGCTGCTCTTTGAGAATAGATAAGAAGGACAAGAATGGAACCAGAGAGACAAAATAAGGAGATTATTGCAATAATCCAATAGAAAAGCACTGGTGGCTTTGACCAAAATGGTAGCAATGGAGTCGGTGAGAAGTGGTTGGATTCTGGATGTATTTTGAAGATAAAATTAACACAACTGCTGATGCACTGGCTGCGCGGTGTGAGAGAAAGAGCAGTCGATAATGATTCCCGTAACTGGCCTGAGGGACCAGCAGGAGAGAGCTGCCATTCATTGCGATTGGGAAGCCCCTGAGGGAAGCAGGGTTAGTGGGCGCAGATCGGGAATTTCGTTTTGGACACAGCATGTGTGGGATGCCTATCAGACAAACACAAAGGCATGCTGAGTTGGCAGCTAGAAATATGCAGGTAGAGTTTAGGAGATGTGAATGTGGGTGCTACCATCATATGGATGGTACTTTTAAATCCAGGAGATTTAGATAAGATCTCTAAGGGAGTCAGTGTAGATAGAGGTGAAAAGAAATCCAAAGATGGGCCTCTGGCGCACTTCAACTTGAAGAGAGAGGGAGTGAGGAAAATCAGCAGTCTAGACTGGCAAGTAGCTGCCAGTGTGCAGGAGGGAAAGCAGGAGAATGTGGTTTGCTCGACTTCAGTGGAAAACAGGATGTATTCTTCATAATAGGTTGAATAATTATATCTGAAGTAAATACTTGATACCTTATATCATCCTGTAATTTGTGGATATTTAAATATGCCTTGTTGACTCTGAAATAATCATATTTTCACATAGTGTTATCTTATCAAACATGATCAGGTCAGAATTAAATAAGAAATACTGAGAAGAGGCATTTCTTGCTGAACTACTTATTAAAGAAATAAACAAAATTATCAGGCTATTTATCTGGCAAAGAGCTGTACTTCTGTCTCTTTTGACTTATGAAACATGATAAATATGGCAGTACGTTGTATTATGTAGAAAATAAATGGAGGGAAAATCCAATGTTTCACCATAATTAGCATACTTTTTTGAAAGCACTAAGATATATTAGCATTATGTATTCAGGACGCTCCAACTTTAAAATCTAAAAACTCTTTATATACAAATCTACATATTATGAGTGTTAACGTGCTTTAATAAAAGGTGTGTATTATATCATGACAGGATTTGCCATAGACGCCTGAAAAAGTGGGGTCCTCGCTCCAGCGAGTTGCTCAGTGGTTAGAGCATCCACCCACAGACTGAAGGATTGTTGATTGGATTCCAGGTTGTGTGTTCCCCAACCCTGGTGGGGGTGTGTCTATCTCACATTGATCTCTCTCTCTCTCTCTCTCTCTCTCTCTCTCTCTCTCTCTCTCTTCCTCCCTTCCTTCCACTTTCTGGTCCTCAAATGTCCTCAAAATAGAGAGTAGTCTAGGTGGAAGGGAGGAAACACACATACATCACAGTTTTCTTAGGAGAAGCATGGCTCTACAAAATACTACAACTTGCCACGGTGCAGACATGTATAAAAACACAGTATATTTGGTTTTGCTAACGATAGAATTATGATAAAGTTAAACCGTGTAAGCCCTGGCCATTAGGAGTAACACTGATAACTTGAAGATTGCTAACAAAGAGAAACAACTGCAGTGGACCTTCTCCGTCTTCAGCACCATATTTGGGGAATAAGCTGAGGCTGCCTCTCCCGGAGGAAACAGCCTGCTTGCTTATCTGGGAGAAGTCTCATGTTCCAAGCACATCCGCTCCCCACGCTCCCTCCGTGTCCCCTGGACCCTCGCACTTCTCAGCCCCACTGGCCCACTTCCTCGTTAACAGAGGACATAAATCAGTTGTCTGCCGCCTCTTGATTTTCTTTCTTCCCTTGCTCTTTCAGTCTTCACTCTCCCTGTCTGTCTTTGTAAGTTGGCCTCCCCCTGCACCATATGGCAGCTGGGAGGGGAGAGCGGTGATCTGGCCTGAACAAAGGGGCTGTGGTGTCAGAGCTGCCCTGAATGCAGGAGGCACAGTCCTGTGCAGAAGGGCCTGCAGCCCATCAGCGAGGACGGGGCGGGCTCAGAGAGCTGACTCCGTGTAGACAGAGCAGAGAGGGCCTCTGGGCCTCAGACGGAAACTCTCTTTCTGTGTCCTTCTCTCTCCTCTCCTTCCCTCCATTTTTTTCTTTTCTTCCCTGTTTATTTCCCCAGTCCTGTGCCCAAATCATATTAGCTTATTAATGATAAAGTCAGCGCGTGTATCTGAACAAGAAATTGAAGCCAGCTATCTTATTTATGTACTTCTGAATATCTCTAAAGGGCATATAAAGAGTGACACCAGTGTTTGAACGTGTGTGTGTGTGGGGGGGGAGAGATACATTTCAACACGACCACATCCCTTTTTCCTGTCTCCTAAAGAATAATTCTACACAGTTATAGAAATTAGGTAATTCATGAGAGAAAAACATCTGGATGCTATAAGAGGATCCAGGCATTGACAAGAGAATTCTCTCTGATTATACCAAGTTAACTGCAGTTTCTAAGATTATGCCTTTCATGACTTACTAGAGGCCCAGTGCATGAAAATGTGTACACTCGGGCAAGGGGGGAAGTCCCTCAGGCTGGCCTGCTCCCTCTCAAAGTCCAGGAGCCCTCAGGGGATGTTCTACTGACAGCTTAGGCCCGCTCCCCATGACCTGGTGAGCCGATCAGGGGATGGTGCCAGCCAGCAATCGGCCGGCCCTGGCCGCCCTCCCACCCCGACCTGCAGGAGGTGACCTTGCAGGCCCATCAGGGGATAGCGGGCAGCAGACCCTGCTCCCTCCCGCCCCCATCGCCCCTCCACCACTGCTGGTTGCCGCCTACAGGTAGTTCCACCGTTCGGTTGATTTGTATATTACGTTTTTATTATATAGGATTATTATGCCATATGCCATTTCAGAAAAGGGGCCCATTCACAATGTTTCTCTCCTTCCCTATTCCTTGTTCTTCTTAAAGTTGGACCCCTCTCCTGTATCTGCATGATTTGTTTCCGTGGAGAAGTTCTGCACAGCAGACACAACATTTTCATTAGTGAAGTTAACACCGTGCTAGAAGGATAGTAAATTCAAGCTGTAAATCCACCAGCTTTCAGGAGACCCATTTATTCTGTTCCATAGGAAATAAAAAATCTACTAGAGGGGAAGAGTTGAATATGACCATATACATTTATGACGGAACATTTTATACTTTATTGCTGTAGGCTACTACTGGCCTTAGAGGCTAGTGTTGATTTTATTTGAATAAAAATAAGAGTATAATAAAAGGTAGAACAGACATTTCCCCACCTCTCTCAACCACTGCCCACCTACTCGCCACCCAGGGAGTCATCCTGAAACACAAAATGCCAGGCCCCTGGGGTTACTTAAAGGAACCTGGGCAGGCTTCCAGATTCTGGTGTCTGACCTTTTCCAAGTAGGCAACAATAACAGTTCCTCGTGAAATAAATCAATGGACATGTGTAGAGTACTTCAACAATGCCATGTATTTTTCTGCCCAAATCTTTTAAGAATACAGTGAAGGCTATGTTGCTCATTTCAACACATTGTTTACATTCATAACAGGGTTTCTTTTCAGAAATAGTTTTCCTGTGAACATAGCTTCCCTCTCTCTTTTAGCCTTAATGTCATTTAATGCCTGACAATGAGAAAGGCTGCGTTTTAAAATTCATAGAGAGTATATTTTCTTTGGACAATGCAGTCGGAGACTGATGGTTATCTGTCGGTAGATTAAAAAGCAAAATTACATGGGCTTTTCAGTTATGTTCTTCATAAATGCTCTTTCAGAATTACCATAAATGTTTGGTCTGACATGAAACCTTCATTACAATAAACATCCATTAGAATAAACAGAGCCGAGAGCTGAGAGGGCCTGTGTTTAGCACAGACCAGGTTCTGTGTGTTTCCACGCACAGGAAGAGGTATGCGGTCCCTCATCTGCCAGAGAGATTTGTGTGGAGAGGACCCTCTGTGCTACAAACAGAAAGCAAGCAACAAAGCAACTATTCAACCTTTTCTATTCACTCACTCACATCTGTTTACATGGCCTCTGCTCCATCCTGAAAGGTTTTGTCTTCCCACCTCCATTTCATTTCACACAGCTCCGAGCGGCTGGTGGCTTGGAAGATTTTTTTTTTTTCCTTAGGAGCTGGGGATTCAAATCTGTTTTGTGAACAGAAATCTGAAAAACAGGCTTACAGAGAGCAGTTGGTCCTTTTGTCTCTCCAGTTGGAGTCCTAATGAAGGCTAACCATAAACTCCAACTCTCTCATTACTTTTTAAAGTAAATATAACACACAAGAAAAGTTTCTGAGGAGGCTTGGAGACTATTATTTCTCCAATTCTGCTCATTACTAAATGTCAGTTTGCCTTCTTTGTTTTAACGAAAATTGTATTTTTAAAAAAATATACGTTCTTGGAAGTGAAATGATAAGAAATTAACATGCTACCAACAAATACAATATTATAGGAATCTTACTATCTAAATACTTTATATGAGCAGATTATATTTTGATGACATTTTATAGAGATTTTTACACCCATTAGCTCATCAGATCCTCAAAAACAAAAAAAACACCTTCAAAAGGCAAGACAGATATCATTACCACTGTTTTACAAAAGAAAAACTGAAGCTCACAGAAGTAGCATGGAATTCCCTCCACACCACAGACTGCATTCTCTATGACATACAAGCCAAATTGCCTTCTATTGCATTGTATACATTCATTATCTTACAGGCCGTTTTATAAGAATGAGTTATGATCATGATAACCTCTAGTCTTCCTTATATTTCTAAAATCCTGTGGTTTGTAATCTGATCCATGATGAATGGTGTATTAAAGAGGCCTTTTCAAAATGATCATGCTCATGTAAATGTTGCAAAAATGGTAGTCTAAAGGATTTACATTTTAAATGTACTTATAAAGGTACACCACAATTTTATTTTTCCCTGCTTTTCTAAATTTTATTAGACCTCGCAGTACAACATCACAGAGACAGAGGAGAAGCTTATGAGTAGATATTTAAATAAAATCTTTGAAAATCAGAGGTACCGGGTTCAATCCTGATGACTACTTTCCAGCCAAGTGACCTTGCCTATTTGTATTAACGTGTCTGGATGCATTAACTCGGGCTTGCCAAGGAAAAAGAATAACAAACCAATGGTGCACAATTTTAGCGAGGATGAAATCAACTTACTTTCTATTTGTGGCAAGCAAATGGTAAACTGCACAGCCCTAGAGCAATATTAGTGACTTCCATCCATTTGGTTGTTTCTAAATTGTTAAACAATTTATTTCAAACATGCAAACAAACCTTTGAAATGTTTGAAAACTAAATACTGAAATCCAGTAGTAGTACCAGAAGAGTAGCTTGCAGAAGAAATTCTAATAGTATGCCACTTGCCACCTGTTGGATTTTGTGGAAGGGAGTGAATGAGGGAGGGGAAAGAAGACCTTCCCTGTCCAGTAACACCAGTGCACAGAATAGAAAGACTGTATACAGTTGCTCTATTACTATATTTCTCATCCTATATTTTACTCAATAAATACTTTCTGAATAAATGAGTAACTGTGGTCCAGAAAAAAAATTTGAAGGGTAGAGGTAGGTCAGTCCTGTGTAAGTTTTGGAATATTAGTCAGGAAATTTTATCAGGAAAGGGGATTGCAAAGTTATCTCCCAAAGCGAAGCAGCAATATGATATATTCTTTAAGTCTAATTATTTTTATTATTTTTAGAACTGCCCTATAAATAACTTATAGTACATACATTGATACCCAAGAAATAACACATTCTACTCCATAAAAATCTTGCAAAATTAAACATGGTGATCAGTCTTCAGCAGCCATAAAACTCAGTTTTAACAGATAACAGAAGGTGTATCCCATCCTTCTTAGAGTCAGCTTGATTATGTGAGGAAAGATATAAAACTAAACTGAACTAAAATCACATTTTTTTCATTCAGGAAAAAAAACTTCTTTGAGGAAACATCAAACATGCAAAGGATAAAAGGCATAAAAATAAGTGACATTGATGGGGAATTGCATGTAGTTGCCAAACTAGAATGCAAAACCATGTCTAAAGTTTTAGGAGTTAAAAGAAGAAAACAACAACAAAGATAATTGGTATTTCCTGAGCTTAAGGACTGGCCTCAGCAGGACATATGTTTTCATTTTGGGGTCTCTAGTTTCTTATGAAAATGTTACTATTTCTGTAGGCTCTTCATTTAAGGGAATGGGAAAAACAAGGAATTAAAACCAGAGTTAGTTCAGTTGATTTTAATTTTATCTTTTAGTTTTCGCATTGTTAACCTAAAAAAAATTCTTTGAAAGAAAGCTCTACTAAGTGGGGGGAAAATAAAACATTTAGAAATCTTAATGTCGAGCATACATCTCAAATAGTATAAAAAATTATAAATTTCCTTTGATCGATTTCATTGCTGCTAAGAAGTTTTATCCACTTTCTCTTTTACAAGGTCTGTATGGAATAGAATGTGCTATTTCCTGAATAACAATTTACCACCAGTTTACATGGTAATTCTAATAAATAATAGAAATAATTGTCAAGAATTTATGGCATCATAGATTCATGTTAGTGTTTGTTAGTTGCATCCAAACAACGAAGCAAAGTTTTTCCCATTATAACTAAGTATAGCATTAAAAGAGAAAACTCTCATGAGCTATACTCCAAGATGAGAATGACAAAGTGAGGAAGGGACACAATTTTTTATAGTGGCTCCCATTACCCCCCATATTCTCTTTTTTTCTAGGACTCAGTAAATAAGGTCAAATTCATTGCACATGCTGTTTATTCAAACTTAGGCCACACTGGAACAAGCTTCCTTGAGTAGTAACTGGGGTAAAGCTGTTTAGTTTAATTTGTTTTTTTTCAATATGTGCTTATCTTTCACTGAGTAAATTTGATTTTAAATCTTTCTCTGTATTAAAGAGGAAAGAAAAAAATCTACCCAAATATTTATAATGGGTTAAATGCTAGTACAGCCTCAATGATATGAACAATGGACTTCAAGTAGTGAAAGGAAGCTGCTCTTCTAATATCTTATAATGCAATAACAAGAAAGCATTTGTCCATAAAAGGACATATTTTGTTATTCACATGCATTAGTTTTGTTTCAAATTTTTGATAAAGTTTTCAAAAAACACAATTCTGCACTATTGCCAGTGCACTGTTAATTCTTATTTTTCTACTTGTAAATTACTCAGTAGTCATCCAGTGTTACTAGAAAATGACAAGGTATGGAACCCTTCCTATAAAAATAATGACTTCCAGTTGACTTATAAATAAACTTTGTGTGAATGTACCTTTGTGTGTGTGTGTGTGTGTGTGTGTGTGTGTGTGTGTGTGTGTGTGTCTGTCTCATTTAGACATCTTTAATTGGGCACAATTGGTCTCCAGTTAAAGATTTCAAGTCTTGTGCCCATGTGGTTATTTGAGTCTGGTCTACACAAACAACATTTAATGTGGCTGAATGGATTTCTATTTACCTTTGCAGCATTTGCTCCTTTGATCCTAGATCCTCAGGAAAAGAAAAGGACGTTCTGCAATTTTGTGGTAGAATGACATTTGCTTTTTTAGGTTGGCAGCCAGGACTAAGTCCAGGTTTGTCTCCTCTAGGCTATTTCTTACTAATTAGCTTGCCTTTGTCTGACTTCTTTTCTACATATGGCCTCACTAACCTTTGAAAACCGAAACACACACATACAAATAGTTGTAAATTCAACATGCATTCAACTAACCTATCAAGTCTATGAAAGTTTTAAAATAATAGTTATTTGGATAAACCCTAAAGCATTTATAAATAGTAATTGTCTCCTAAAATATAAAAAATAAATTGGATTTAGAATGGTGAATCCACAGGCCCATTAAACTGGTGCAAGGGATGAAGCCACTGATAAAGAGAAAAGGGGCCATTTCAAGAAAAGAGGAATGAGGTGGTATGTGGATTTCACAAAAGGCAGCTCTGCTCTGAAAACAAAGGGAAATACCAAGAGCCCAACAAAGGATGAGCCACTATCAATGGGAGAAAAATCAAATTAATAGACATGATTAGAACAGTATTATATTAATAATCATCACCTTTCCTGTGAATCCCTACTTGAATTCCCATGAAATCTTGATATTTCTTCCTTCCTGATCCCAAAGAATGCTAAGGTCTGATATAAACTTCTATTGTGACATTTACCATATCATTTTGACTGTTGGTTTTGTTTTTTCATCTTGCCCAGAGAATAGCATTAAACATGATACATAGTAGGTCCTCAAAATATTTCTTAAAATAGGAAAATCAAGATCATCTGTATTGTGTGCTATAGTACACTACCTATATGTGGGGTTTATTTCATAAATACCATCTCTCATAGAAAGTTCATTGGAGAATAAACATTTAAGTCCAATTACGATAAAAAAAAATATGAGAAAACAATCCACAGACTGAAATATTTGCAAAACACACATCTGCTCAAGGACTATTACCCAAAATATACCAAGCATTCTTAAAACTCAACAATAAGAAAACAAACAATCTGATTAAGAAATGAGACAAAGCCTTTAACAGACACCCCAACAAAAAGGATAGGTGAAATGATTTGGGGTACTTAACATGATCTACACCATCTCACATGTAAGGTGACCTTCAGTTCACCTCGGGAGGGATAGGCCCATATCACCTGAACGGAACATTACTGCATAGAGAAGTGAGTCTTTTAAGTTGTTTACAGCCTTGGCTTATGCAGCTCTTAACAAGCAGGTGGCTACAAGCTTCCTGTGTTAGCAGGTGTCACTTAGCTATATGTGACAAGTCCCATCCCTTTTTAGGTGCAAGATTTTCCCTCTTGCTGCTGCATGAGAGAGACACTGCTTCTGTCTGTAAGTTCCCTTACTAAGCACTCGATGTAATTCTGGAGTTCTCAGCTTCTCTTCTGTCTTGGAGGCCCATCCTCCTATGGAGATTGGTTCCAGCACACCTCTGGAAAATTTCCCAACAGATGTCAAATAAGCATATAAAAAGATGCTATAGATCGATCATATGTTATCAAATAAATGCAAATTAAAACAACGGTGAGATACTATTTTCCACTATACACCTGTTGGAATGGCCAAAATCTTGAGCACTGCAACACCAAATGCGGGTGAGGATGTGGAACCATTGGAACTCTCATTCATTGCTGGCAGGAATCTAAAATGGTTCAACCACTCTGGGAGATAGTTTGGCAATTTCTTAGAAAACTAAATTTATTCTTACCATATGATCTAGAAATTGCACTCTTTGTTTTTTACTCAAAGTAGTTCAAAACTTATATCCACACAAATCCTACACACAATGTTCCTAGCAGTTGTGTTCATTGTTGCCAAAATTTAGAGGCAAGCAAGATGTTCTTCAGTAGTTGAATGGAATAAGAAACTGTGGTACAACTAGAGAATGAAATTTTATTCAACATTAAAAAGAAATGAGCTATCAAGCCATGAAAAGACATGGAGTAATCTTCATTGCATAATACTAAGTGAATGGAGCCAATCTGAAAAGGCTGCATACTGTATTGCTTTAACTCTATGACATACTAGAAAAAGCAAAACTATGGAGAGAGTAAAAAGATCATTGGTAGCCAAGGGTCAGGCAAGGAAAGGGATGAATACATGGAGCACAGAAGAATTTTAGGGCAATGAAAATACTCTGTATGATACCATAATTATGTATATAAGCCCATGGAATATACAACATCAAGAGTGAACAGTAATGTAAACCATGGACTTTGAAGTGATTATGATGTGTCAATATAGGATAATCAATTGTAATAAATGTACTACTCTGGTGGGGAATATTGATAATGGGGAGGCTGTACATGTGTGGTGGCAGAGGCTATATGGGAAATCTCTACGTTGCCCTAAATTTTGATGTGAACCTAAAATTGCTCAAAAAAAATGGTCTTAACAAAAAATAAATTAAAAAGTCAATTATTTGTATAAATAATTAAGAGAAATGGGGAGAAGTAAAGGGCATGACTTTAAGGCTAGACTCTCAGTTTGCTTCCCTTAAGCCAGAGCAGTAGGATACTTATAGCTATCACTATCAAGAAGCTTATTATTTGGGCCACATGAAAAATAAGGTTACAATTTTACAACAGAAATTAAGAGATTGGGCCAGGACAGAGGCAGTGTTGCCCAAAATATTTGAGTTGATTCTTCCTACTGATGGTTCAGAGTTGGGACAGTTTAATGAATAGAGGCCATGTAACTGAGACTTAACTGAGCTAGCTGTACAACTAAATGTCCTTGGGATGGAGACCTGGTAGAAAGGTTTTGCTAACACATGATCAAAAGGACTAGTATATCTAGACCTCTGCTACTCAGTATGGCTTTCAGGTTAATTTAATGGGATTGACAAATTTTAGTCAACAGAATAAATGAGTCCTACTCATATGTGTACTACCAATAAGAATTTTTATGGCTGTTTTCTAAGATACAAGTATGAGCTAAATGCAAGTAATTACATGTCTACAATTAAGGAAAAATATATGTGTACTGTAGTTGAACTGACATGGTGGTTTTGATAATTGGTTATGTAGGTGCACAATAGAAATTTTGGCTTGGCAAGTGCTCATAAAACAACAAAGCTTCCTTTTATATTGTGTTCTTGCTGTCACGAGTATTGATGTTGCTGCCCTGGGATGAACCATGGAGTAGGTTACAAAAGTCTTAATGAAAAGCTCTTAAACTAAACTAGTTGGTATCTTGATCAGCAACATTTGTCTTTCAAATGCCAAACGTAAGAGTAATATGTTCCATATGAAATAAATATAGAAAATTGTGAAACACAAATATATTCAGAAAAAAATTTAGGTCACTCCAGAATCTTTGTCCTTCCATTTTGGCTCCTTGCCCTACTATGTTTCACATCCCGCAGGGTCCAAGGATAGCAGCCATCAGCCTACAAGCCCTTTCTTTTCTTCAGTCAAGATAAGGAAGTACACTTTTATTAGAGTTGCTAGAAAGTTTAAATTCAGAAGACCTAAACTCTCATTTTTAAAAAAATGCAGCTTGACCATTAGCTTGCCAGAAAAAAAATATTATAACTACTGACCACCTGGGTCTAGTGAACACTTTTTATTTAATTTAGTTAATTTTTAAAATAATTAAAGTCATTTTCAATTAATCTATAGAATGTTTAAATTATTATTTTAACTTCTATTAAAATGTAATCATAATTTAGGCATAGCAAACTATCAAGTACTAACAATAGTATCAAAACACTATTGTTTCTATCTAGTAAATTTTGGCATGAAACATCATCACATAGAACATAATATAGTCATACATCCTTTTCACAAAATGGGATGGTCTAGATTTTTATTTGGTATTTCATCTTTATCAAACAATTTTATTCTTTAGGTGTCTAAATATACTTCAAACTCACAGATTTAAGGAGGGATAATCTAATTGTGTATTAGGTTGATTTAGTTGTTTGTTTTTTTTTCCCCCAGATGGTATGTCCTGAAAAAGAATTCAAGATTTATGCTTTGAGGAACTAGAACTTTCATTGGCTGGTAAGTAGAAATGCACCCTTTTGAAGGATGGGGTGAGGCCAACTGGAGAGTGATATTGTCTCCTGTCAGAGAACCGCATGAGAGCCGTTGGTGCCCAAGTCCCAGAGAGAATGGTGTTTGGGAAATGAATATTATACAAAGAGGAATGTAATATCACCAGTACAGACACAGGAGAACATTAACTTTTTAATGCTTGCTTTTGTTTCTTTTCTATCTTCAAGAGGAAGAAACAGAAGGAGGAAAAGGAGGAAAGGGAGGAGGGGGGAAGAGAAGGAGGAAGAAGAAGGAAAAGAGCAAGAAAGGAAGAAGAAAAGGGAAGGGAGAAAGGAAGGAAAAAAGAAATCTTTAAAAATATTGAAAACAAGTTTGAAGAACTTGAAAGAGAAAATATAGACGTTATTTTGCGCTGTCAGCCAGATATGCAAACTGATATGGTTGCCAGCATCTTTTAGAATACATGGAGGGATCACTTGAAGGACTGGGGATAAAACCAACAGTGGGGCTGTGTATTTGGGTTTCCTTCACATAATATATTCATCTTGAACAGCAGGGGGTAAATTTCCTAAATAGGTCACTAGGGATCACCATAAATCCCATTAGCTGGTAATAGGATTTGTGTGCATAAGTTCTCCTGCTCTGAAAATTTTGATTTCGGTGTTTAATTTTCCATGAGCTGAATATCCATTAGTGTAAATTAGAAGGACCTTCTCTGGGAAACTTCACATAGCTGGTTTTTTTTCTTCCTTTTGTTTATTCTTTTCTGAAAAGACAACTATTCCCAAAAATTAATCTTTGAAAATTCTTTAGTGTCTGAAAGCGTCTGAGGAGGGATTATGCAGCAGAGAAAATTCCAAAACACAATTATTCATATTTTTTAGCTTATTAGGAAAGGCTGTGAGGCAAAAAAAATAAATAAATAACCCATTTTTTTACTATACTTTTACACTACTAGAACAAGCAACATTACATCCATATATTTCTAAAATATTATAATATGTTTGATTTTTATACAATTAACATAATTTTTGTTTGCCCACAGTGGGTATCCAAGATAACCTCACCAATTTGGATTTTTGTGGGGAAAAAAGTTTATCTTTGGGTTCTAAGGCTAATTGAGGATCATGGATTTTTCAAGGGATGATGGTCAAGAAATGCAGCATAAACTTCTCAGCCATTTCTTATGAACTTAGGTGAGAAATAAGGAGATAACGTCATAACTAGAAAAAACAAACTTGACAGTCTTTTCTGAGTGTTGTTTTGAATTTTCTGGTATATTTAAAGCCAAAATCAAAGTAAAAACACCAGGTGTTTTTTTGTTTGTTTGTTTTGTTTTTGAGTATGGACATGTAGAATAGGGGCAAAAAATTATATGTTCCTGGGCTCCTATGGCTGAGTTTCACATAGATCCATCTGACATAATAATAAGTGCCTCAGTGCCCTGGTCAAGCAGCTCAGTTAGTTAGAGCATCATCCTGATATGCTAAGGTTGCTTGTTCAATCCCCATCAGGGCACATATAAAAATCAACCAATGAAGGCATGTAAGTGAAACAAGTTGATGTTTCTTTTTCTCTCTCCCTTCCTCTCGCTCAAATCAATAAATGTTTAAAAATAATAAGCATCTTATTGATAAATTGGACTGCTTAGTAGTAGTAATGATCATGAATATAACATCACCGTTTGAACAAAAATGAAGGGGATATAATAAGGATTCCATGAGTTTTCCATTTTTTAGCTTACAGATGGCTTTGTATTTTTCCCCATTAGTGTTTTTAAATGAACATCTTTGTTTAGGGGAAAAAAAAAAAAAAGGAGGCTGCCTATAACTTGCCAAAGGCCTCAAATGTGTTTTTCTCATTTAGCCCTCAACTTAGAAAATAGTTATTATCTGCATTTTAGCAAAGGAAGATGACAAAGATGCTTGGAAAACTTACTTGGTTCCCAGTGAACACACCTGGTGCCTAGCTTCAGTACCCCAGTTCTGCCTAGTTCCAAGGATACCTCCGTGCTCATCTGAGAGTGCAATTTAGTCACTCTCAGCCCATCCTGATTTGTGTCATCCCAAGAGGCGTGATTGCTAAAGCAATGGCAGGTTTTAAGTCCTTTGTTTTGTTTGAGTGGCTATCTATTTGGATAATCTTAAACACTGGATATAAAACTCACAGTAGTTCAGGTGTAAAGGGATTGTGCAAACAGAGTTGAATATTCCCATCCATGAGTTTTCCATTCTTTAGCTTAAAGATGACTTTGTATTTCCCCCTACTATTGTTTTTAAATGAATTTCTTTTAACCACAGCTGAAAAGGGGGATTCTGCAGATTGATTGGGGGAGTGACTATGTTGATGTAGGGTGGGGAGCACAGAGAGACAAATACAGAGCCCGAGGGATATGGAGGCCTGAAAGGTTTGCCGCTGACCTCACTCTCCTTGGTGCCAGAAGAAGTGATTAATTTAGGAGGGTCAGGGTGTCAGTTAACTATTGCTACAACAACCCTGCATAACATCCGACCACACGTTCTCAGCACACACCACGTAAGAATTGCTTTAGCTCATGCATCTGTGGGGCATCTTGGGGATGGTTAGCCTAGATTGGGCTCATCTGGGGCGGCTCTTCTCCACATGTCTGTCATCTCCCTTTGATGAGCTGGATATACAAGGCATTTTTTTTCTCCTGGCAAAGGCAGAGAATTAGGAAAGCAACTTGAAACTTGCAAGGTCTCTCGATGCATGGTTACAGGCCTAGCAACCATCATTTCTGCCATATTCTATTTGCCAAAACAAGTCACATGGCCAAGCCCAAAGTCAGAGAAAACAGAATATACTCTATAACTCTAGAAAGAGAAACTACAAAGTCTTGTAGCCAAAGGCAGACAAGCATTAGAGTTATGAATGCAGTTTATTATACAGCCTGAATAATATCTGGAGGGAAAAGACTGAGACATAGTCTCACTCCAGGCCAGGAATTTGAAATATATATTGGTTGGGTCTTACAACCCCTGTAAAAAAAAAAAAAAAACACCTCAATTTCCAGAAGTTTGAGAAATCTTCAGGCAATTGCAGTAGGCTTTTTAAGACTCTTACTGAGGCAGTGGCTGTATGCTAATTAAAAGATTTAGAAGTATGTGCTATCTTGGGCAAATGGAGTTTTCAAAGCTCACACCTCAAACACTGCCTTCTCCTTTTTTTTTTCTTTTAAATGAGAAAAGAAGTTGAAAATGACTGAACTACAGAATAATTAATATCCTATTAATTTAAACCTCTCTCATGTCCCCAGGCATTTCATTTGGAAAATAGCTATAATAACTTACAACTAAAACTTCACATTCAGATGTGCTTGAATTTTTATGAAATGGTCTCATCTATTATGTCAATTGATTGCAAATAATCCCATTCTATGCAAAAGCCTGAGATTAATCACACCACATTACACATAAAGACGCCTAATTAAGGTCACTTTGTTAGTTCCAGAATTGTTCAGAACCTTACTCATTTGCTTCTTCTCATATGCCTACCTAACTCCACAACTTTTTTTCATATCTCTCTGTGATCTTAATAACAATTCTGTATAATTTGTTCTCAATTTCCAAATGTTACTGCCTGGGGCCCAAATCTGGCCATCTTTCCACTTGCACATCACACACCACACTTTACTGCACTTCACAGGTGTTGTGGTTTTGACAAACGAAAGGCAAGACCCTCCATCAGCAAAAAGATTGACTCGCTTTTTGCAACACTCACTTCATTAAGGTGGTCTGAACCAGAACCTGCAATGCCATGGAGGTATGCCTTATTTGGGAGGGAGGGAGCACAAAAAAGAGCTAGAGCTAGAACAGAAGTGAGGATGCTGAATGTAAACAACTGTGTTTTCATCTGGGCAAGGCTTTGCGCCCTCTGGACATCTCTGCTAATTAGCCTTCCCAAAGGATTTACCCAGGCCCTGTTTGCAGAAAGGAGATGGTTCAAGGTTCTTTCTGGAATACGCATGTGTGTGTGTGTTTGTGTGTGTGTGTGTGTGTGTGTGTGTGTGTGTGTGTGTGTGTGTTGGAGGTGGAAAGGTGACTTTTTAAAAATAGGATATAGAATGAAGGTGGGTGTTC
Organism: Cnephaeus nilssonii; assembly: GCF_951640355.1. NCBI lineage: Eukaryota > Metazoa > Chordata > Mammalia > Chiroptera > Vespertilionidae > Cnephaeus > Cnephaeus nilssonii. The sequence continues at coordinate 61,874,153 of NC_137076.1, read as the reverse complement.
CTGTTTGATTTTTTTTTCTGCACTTTATATGTCAAACCTGTGTATCTGCTGCATGACCCACCTCTACACCCTAGTCCTAGGCAGTGTCTACCTCTCAGAATGGGCCAGAAAGAGGCTGTCTGAGTATCTCTTTAGAGAGAAATATTCATACCGCCAGGAATATTTCATATCTCCAGGAAATATTCATATCACCTTTTTAAAAAATACCAGTGGTCATGAAATTTCTATGTGGAGCTCATTTGCTTAGATTCAGGGGATATGAATGTAAGCTCTTAGAAATCCCTGCTGCTCCTGTTAGAGTGGTGTCTCAGATACCTACATTGTTCTGTGTTGGAGGCCACCATGGGTCTAACCTGCCAGCGTTGGTGATTGTTCCAGTTGCACGCATGTGTGGTGTCAGAGCTGCTCAGAAGAGGTGTGATGTCTTACACTTGTCAGAGAACAGAGAATAGTGTCTTATGTGACATAGCCTTTGCAGGTGTTTTCCTGTGTTTAAAGAATTCTACTTCATGCCTGATGGGTAGAAGTTGAGCTCCCTTGGGAAGTTCCCAGGAAGAATGGCTTCCTTATCTTCCCAACCTGTTAGTTGTACGAAGGGCCCTTAAGTATAGGTTCACGTGCGTCGGGGGCAAATGCTGAAATAAGTCTCTCTGCTTAATATGTCCTTAAATAGTGTGCCTCATGAACAACATTTTTAAAAAGTATTCGTTATTGTGAGATTTTAAGAGGATTCATGGAAATATCAGCAGATGTTATCAAAATAGATTTTCTAGAATTAATATATATTTATTAATATGGTATTCTACATTTTCTTTGCAAGTGTGCTTGTGTTACCTTCTTTAAAAAATTTACTTTACCACAATATATATATATATATATATATATATATATATATATATATATATATAATTTATTAAAGGTGTGGATGTTATGTTAATTTTCTAGCTGTGTAAAGAAAGCAAATTACTTTTATAAAGTCTTGTAATAACAATAGCAACAACTGTTGAACCAGCAGTTATGTGACAGGCACACTACGAACTCAATTGCTTTATTTCTTTAACTCCCCAAAACATGATAAAATGTAGTTACTATTTTTTACACATTACAGATGGGTAAACTCCTATTTAAAAAGTTTGAGTCACTTTTTGAAAGTTATACAGGTAGAAAGAGGAAGAGCCAGTTTTCAAAACATGGGTCATTTTTAAAAACCACTGTGGTTTATAAATAGCCATGGCACTTGAGAGCAATATGCGTGTGGCTTGTACATTTTTAAAATGTTATTTTTTTTCTATCCTAGCATAACAAAAAGAGAAGTGGGTTGATACTGAGAGCGTTGTTTTCACAGAGCACAAAACAAACAAAACAATATCTTCAGTGAAAATGCATGGAGAAAACGTTTTCTTTTATTCCAACTCTTTGAACACTCTCCTGTGTGTTCTAGACTTCGGTTAGTACAGAAAGGCAGCATCAACTGTTGGACAAAAAGAAACCATGTAGAGAGGATAATGTCATCTCATCAATGTCATGGAAATCCATTACTCATAAAGCAGCGTGGCCCAGGAAGAATGGCCACTCCACGAGCAAGCTGTCTGATTGGCTGGGGGATTATGCTAGCTTCTAATGTGATTAAGGACCCTACCTAAAAAACAAAACAAAAAGCATTGCACCAGAGCCAAGGCTGGGCTGTCAGCTTGTGGAGATGGAGCCAACACTGGGGCTATTCATTCAACAGCGCACATGACAAAATTCAGCTCCAACCACAGGGGGCACATTTTTAAATGAGGTCACGTAGATCCTACTATTTCATAATGGGATTTGTGGGCATCAAGTCTTGTGCATGAAAATCTACATTTGGGTGACCAATTTTCCATGTGACAGAGCAGTTTATTGAATTAAAAACTGAGCAAAATAGTGCAAATGTTTTGGCAACTTCCATTGTTTCTCTTCTCTTATATTTCTGCTCTTTCAAAAATGAAACATGCATTGATTGCTAAACTAAGCCAAATGGTAAACGTACATTGTAAAGTATAAAATAATGGTATGCTACAAAGTGATAGAAACATTAAAGTCATCTATGTTTGATGGAATTTAATAATGTAAATGAAAAGGAGGCAGCACAGCCTCTGGAACATAGGAAAGACTCCTCAAATATGTCTTGAATCTTAGGGGAAAAGCTCCTCTACAAAATCTGGTTTTAATTATTAAACTGCTGCTATCATACAGATGCTCTCTGGGTAGAATTGTATAATTTTGCTTTCCTTTGTGAAGCTGGAACTGGGTTATAAAATATGTATGTTTTGTTTATTTATTTTGTGTTGGAATTAGTGGCTAATGAGTTCTTAATTTCATAACCACGGGCTTCTTCATTTCCTTTCCTGCTCTTTCGGAATGTGGAGAAAGATTTTAATTCGGAGGCATGAATTCTGAGATGCCATTTTGCTCACATTAAGTTGACTTTTTGCCAGGTGTTATGTTAGACACAGTCACTGCTGGGATTCTATGGGTGTTACTGAAAATTACTTGGACAGAAAAACAATATGTTGGCTCAGTAAGGATGCGAAAGTGGTGATGCAGGGGCGTGAAGGGAGTACTTTGCAACATGTGGCAGTGGATGCAATTCTTTCTGCATCATTTCCAACCAAAACATTTCTACCCAGAGCTTTGTCACTTTATAGTAACAATATTTAGGCCAAAGCTTCTTAAATCAATCATATTAGACATTTAAAAAAAAAAGTAGCAGCTACCTAATCCATTAATTTTTAACACTGTTTAAAGAGTATGAAGTCTCCCTTAAAAAAAAAAGTGAAAATCAGGGAAGAAATTGTCAAGGAACATAAAATCTTGATAAGAAAATTTTAAGAGAAACAAAATATATAACAGCTTCTATTTTCATTACTAGCCAATAACGAAAATAGAGACTTCCCTTCTGTTTTTGCTACCATTTTCTTTTTCCCTTTTTCCCCTACCACTTAGTATATGTCCTGCTTCTCTCGACAAGGCACATAAAGGGACCATCTGTTCTTTAGCTGTTCCTCCACAAAAATGACTTTCAAATCCTTTCCTTTAGTCACTCTCTCTCACCCTCAGTTCTGGTTCCTTAATCCAACCAGTCAAATAGAAATTGCCATTTGGACTATTTGCCTACAAGTCATTTTATTTTTTAATAAATTTTATAAATATATAAAAAGACATTTAATACATTTTTATTAATTTGTAATTTTTAAAGTTATAAAAAAGAAGGTGAGCAACGATTCTTCTTAGCCTGAAATTGCCCAATTTTACTGCTGGAAGTCCTGTGGCTTGAGAAACACATAATCTCAGGTAAACAGGTCAATTGGTCACCCTAAGAAGATAACAATAGTTCTACACATCCTGGCAGCCATGGCAAAGATGGAGATGCATTCTATTTATTATGTAACTCATTATTATGAGGAGCAAAACATATCAGTTCTCCTGTGAAAGCTGGTACCTGTGTGTGTTATTTGTTTGTTTTTGCTAACTACTACATTTAAAGAAAAGGCAGTTTAGCATTATTTAGAAGGTATTGATGTCACTTTCTCAAAAAAATAAAATACAGAAATAGAACCTAAAAGGCTAGAACTCACATTGATTTCTAGAAAAGGAAAGATCTAAGCCTGTACTACATTAAGTTGAAATAATTCTGAAGCAACTTTCTGGACAGTAATATATATATTGGATAGAGACAATAGACAAACAAAAATAACAAAATTGGTGGTGATCAATTCCTTGGAGAAAGGGAGATTAGATGAATTAGGGAAGTATTATAATTTTAAATAATAAAGTGACATTGGATAAAGGCCTAAAAGAGATGAGAGCACACCATGGAGATAAAAGGGGAAGAAGATCTGGTAACCAGTGCTTCTATCTCATTTTTTATCTGCTTTTCTTTGTATTGCTATGCTCTAAATACCCATTGCTTGGTGTAATGTAAATAAAACCATCACAAGGCCTCATTTGGAAATCAGTACAATTAAAACAATAAATTAGGCACAAGATTGGAATTTACATCTTTCTTATGCTGAAATTGGGTAACAGTTTTAATGCTAATAAACAAATCTACACTAATAAAAGAGAAAAATGCTAATTGACTGTACCTTTGCTACGCCTACAGCCAATCAGAGCGAGTATGCAAATTAACCCAACAAAGATGGCGGTTAATTTGCATACGCTGAGGGAGGGAGGAGTGAAGACTGAAGACAGCTTAGAAGGAAAAGGGAGGGAAAGCAGAAAACAAGGCGGCTGCGGGAGGGAAAGCATGGGCGGGTCGGGTGGCGGGCGACAGCGGCGGTGGCAGGCGGTGGGTGGTGGGCGGCGGCAGTGGCGGCGGTGGGCAGCGGAAAAGTGCGGGGTGGCAGTGGAAGGGAAAGCACGGGGCAGCGGTGGCAGGAGGGAAAGCGCAGGGGGGGGTCGGCGGCTATGGGAGGGAAACCATGGAGTGGGGGGCAGAGATGGCAGGAGGGAAGGGAAAGCACCAGGCAGCAGCGGGAGGGAAAGTGCGGGGCAGCGGTGGCGGTGGGAGGGAAAGCGCAGGAGGGGTGGCGGCTTTGGGAGGGAGAGCGTGGAGGGTGGGGGTGGCAGCGGTGGGAGGAAAAGCGTGGGGTGGGGGGTGGGGAGCAGAGGCAGCAGGGAAAGCGCGGGGGGCCAGGAGGGGTGGCGGTGGCAGGAGGGAAGCCCGTCGGAAGCCCGGTTCTTGCAGGAATCTTCCTGCAATGGGCCTCTAGTCCTATATAATAAAAGCCTCGGTGGTTCACGCAATGTCATAAGAAGGCTGCCGTGACATCGTCACAAGATGGCCTCCCTCACATCATCACAAGATGGCCACCACAAGATGGTCACCACAAGATGGCCGGCAGGGGTGGGCAGTTGTGGGCAATCAGGCCGGCAGGGGAGGGCAGTTGGGAGCAACCAGGCCTGCAGGGGAGGACACTTGTGTGCGACCAGGCCGGCAGGGGAGGGTAGTAGGGGGCAACCAAGCCTGCAGGGGAGGGCAGTTTGGGGGGACCAGGCCAGTTAGGGGCAACCAGACAAGCAGGGGAGAGCAGTTGGGGACCATCAGGCTGACAGGGGAGGGCAGTTGGGGGCCATCGGACTGGCAGGGGAGCAGTTAGGCATCAATCAGGCCGGCAGGGGTGCAGTTAGGGGGCGATCAGGCTGGCAGGCAGAAGCGGTTAGTGGCAATTAGGCAAGCAGGCAGGCAAGCGGTTAGGAGCCAGCAGTCCTGGATTGTGAGAGGGATTCTGGATAGTTGGACATCCTCCAAGGGGTCCCAGATTGGAGAGGGTGCAGGCCAGGTTGAGGGACACCACCCCGCCCCAATAGACTAGAGGCCCAGTGCACAAATTTCATGCACCGGGCCTCTAGTCTATTCATAATAATCTCATGACCAAAATAGGTTGGTATCATGACAAATATGACTGAATTAGGAGGTCAAGAAGCCTAGGCTCAGATTCTGGCTACACCTCTAACTAGCTATGACAGTGGACTATCCATATTCTGGTTTTGCTTTTTTTAAAAAAAAAATTAAATGTTAGGAAATGTCAAGATTCATTCTGTAGCAACTTCTAGTTCTGGGATGATGTACTGTAAGATTCTGGAATTAAATCATACCAATTCAATCATCACTTGCTGTGGAGGAAAGTAATACTTCTCATGACCCCCTCACTTCCTGCCTCAGAAATTTACTCTTCTAATACTCCAATGGAGCCAGTGCAAGAACAAGCTAGAAAAGCTGTGCCCAACAAGGTGAGGCAGAATATTCCCAGTAGGATAAGATTTCTTTTTTCACATTATGGTAGGCAGAATTCTAAGATGATCCCCAGTGATCAATGAGTGTGAGCAGGACCTGTCAATATAATGGGATATCACTCCCTAGATAATGTTACATGATATGGAAAGATTAAAAGATGTAATAAATGACTCTAATCAGCAAGCTTCCAATTAATAAAAATAATGGATTGTCCTAGGTGGGTCTGACCTAATCAGGTAAACCTTTTGAAAGCAGAATTAGCTTTTTCCTGAGTTCAGAGAAGTCTTAAAAGCAAGCCCCATTTGTTTTACATCTATAAGAATATGAATTATATCAGCAAGCTGATGAGCTTGAAAGTGGATTCTTCCCTAGTCAAGGCTCCAGATGAAATCCCAATCCTGGCTGATACCTGGATTGCAGTCTTGTGAGAGACCCTGAGTAGAGGACCCAGTTAGGCTGAACCCAGACTCCTGACTCATGAAAATTCTAAGATAATAAGTGGGTTATTTTAAGCCGTTAAGTTTGTGGTAGTTTGCTATGCAGTGATAGGAAAGTAATACATCAGTAGAAATGGAATTGCTACTGATGTTACAATCCCATTAAAAAAATTAACATACTATGAAGACCAAAATCTCACTCTCACAACATAGATGAGATACTGTTAATAGTTGAGTGAGTTTTCTTCTAGTATATTTTTAAGCATCTTTGGTTTTTCAAATTCCAAACGCAAACATGCCAACCATACTGCCACCTTATGGCATTTGTTGTAGCTGCAGAGGGCAGTGGGCACAAGGGCTTTGGCAGATGGGACATATTGTTGTGGCAGTTGGACTGCACCTCCCTGTCAATACCCAGCCTGTGAGGCTAGTTGTCAGTTATGTTCTTTGCTCCCGTTTTTGACAGTTTCTTAACTTAAGGTAGAAGAAACAAATTTCTGACTCTAAGAACCAAAACTGAGGCAGCAAAACTGAAACCTAGTGACATCCATCGGGGCCCCAATTTTCACCCTCAACCTTTCCGTGAGTTTTTCTAAACTTCCAAATCCTTGTTTTCAATCTCTGTTTCAATTACCTAATGTAGTTTCCATTTTCCTTAATGATCCTGTATGATATATAGCAATACGTACTTACTGATACATAACAATAATCTAATTAACATTACGTTAATTAATCAATTTGATAATCACTGTTATTTTATTATAATTGATAGTCACAAGAGCATGCAATGAGAACCGTTTAACATTTGAAGTTTTTCATCAATATTAATACTTTCCCCGGCTTCACATTCGACTTGTGGAGTCTCAAATGCGATTGTGTCTTATTTATACCTATCTTATCTGAAAGAAGTCTTTGGCAAGGAATAAGGGAGTTTAGCAGATTCTGGGATTTGTTTAAATGAAGTTAGAGTAGCTCAATCTGGAAGTTTTGTCACAACTTCTCACTTCCCTCATCACCCTTCACTTCTGACAGAATCATCATCAGGTTGACCACCCATGGCTAAAACTTTGGGTCTTAGCTATCCCCTTGGCCAAAAATCTAGTTTAGTGCTGATTACATGTTATGCACACTTTGGTTATTCTATTTTAGTAGTTATTTTTTTCTTAATGAGAGTTACAGTTTTACAAGTGAACCATAACTAAACATGACATATAGGACATTCACAAGTGAGTAAAAGTTCTTTTACAGTGGGATGGAGAGAGAGAGAAACATAGCTCTTCTGTGACCCCTAAAATCCCAACACGCAGGTGCCTAACTTTAGGACTTGCATGTCTGTGGCACAGCTTTTATGTAACTACTGCTATGAGGACAATAATCCAAAACTTCCCCCTCAAAACACGAACAAATTTTCAACATACATTTCCGGTTGGACTTTAATTTCTCTACTCTTGCAGTCTGAGAGATATGGGTATGTGTGTGGACAATCTTAGAATGGCGGTGGCCCCAAAACGGCCCAGTGAGAGCAAAGGGCCGTGGGGTTGGCTATGAGCCAGTGGCCCTGATGCCGGGGCCAGTGGTCCATGGCCTGGAGCGGGAAAGGGTGGCCCGTTGGCGGCGGTTGCTGAGCCAGCTTCCCGTGCGGCCAGTTCCATGTTCTATGACGCGGGGTCTGGCTCAGGCATTCTAAAAGGGGACAATCGTTACCAAGACCCGGCGAAGCGGTCAAGTGGTCAAGCTGAGGCCGGTGGTGCTCAACAGCTTGATTCCTCGGGGCGTCGTGAAGCCGGATCCCCGCATCCATCCACTGTGATGCTCTATGAGGTGTGCCTGGGGGGTGGCTGACATGAGCACCCAGGCTCAAGGTGTGGTTCCATTACGGGATCTAGGCTGACGCCGAAACCCTGAATAAACTCCTTTGGCCCAGAACCTCTGCCCCCTCCCGAAGTTGAGATGCATAGGAGGGGAATAGGGGCGGTTATGGGTGTCTGTGCTTGTAGGGAGTCGCCCCAACCCACCTACTCCATCGAATCCCCCTCGCCTTTGACCAGCCCCTCTACCCATTGGGAGGAGACTATCTGTCATCCTAGGGTGAGGGACAGCACCCTAGGCTGGTGCCCAGAGCTCTGAAGAGTCCACCCCCTCTACAGTATACCCATCTTTCCAGGTGAGTCAGGGGAAAGGACTGGAGCCCCTGGGTAGGGACAGAAAGGAGAAAATACTTAAAATGTGAAAGTTTGCAAATAGTCTATGATAATGTGGGGGCAGAATATGATTTCTACATAGAGATGACTTTTTTTAAAATGTTCTTACTGTGCATGTTCTCTGCTTCAAAAGTGAGGGAAATGGTGTAAGGAGGGTGGCCCCCAATCTAAGAAGGTCATTGTGTTATTAGTTCAATTATTTGTAGACCCTGAGAGGGAAAAAAAAAAAAAAAGATAATCTTAAAGTTACCAAGGACTTTACTAGCCTGTGTTGAGATAGCCTATTTCACGCCAACAGACACATGAAATGAAGGGTGTACAGGGAAAGACCATCTCATGGTACTGAAGATGAAATTTGCTGACAAGGGTGAAGCATAACCACTTAGCTATGTCTTTTGAGCTTCATTTAGCCCCACAAAGGGCTATTCTTCACCCCTATAGTTCAATTCACACCAGTATAAAGTGGATCTTTGATATCTAAAGCTGGCTTAAATACTTACAGCACAGAAACATGGACTTTGTATCACTGTACGTGTATACTGAAATTGTCTAACAATATATGTCCTGAAAAAAAGATCCACAAACTTAATAGAGATATCTTACTCATCATGTCTAAAGTATAATTTAGAAGAAAATCATAACTTTTGGACAGAAAATGTTAAGTGAAGATTTGTGAAGGTTTGCCCTAACAGATTAAGAGAAATTTTATTTATGTGGCTTTACATTACATTTAATTAAATATAACCTTTGTTGAAAAGGACAGTTAAAAACATACTATCAAATGTTACTAATTAATTAGAATGCTTTTTAAGGATTATTATTAAGGATTATTAAAGATGTACCACATTTTAGTATCATTTAGCCAACATTCTTTTTTTCTTTATTGATTAAGGTATTACATGTGTGCCCTTATCCCCCCATCCGTCCCCAACCCCCCACTCATGCCCTTACCCCCCTGTGCCCATTGGTTAGGCTTATATGCATGCATACAAGTCCTTTGTTTTTGAAAAATCAATGGAATGGAAGAAAGCATTGTGATGAATACTTCACATTTTACTGTCTTACATAGAGAAGTCCTAGACCTCACTTAAGGCATAGAAACATGGGTCTTGTTTTTGTTTTTGTTTTTTATGTATATATAAGTTAGGAAATAGAGTTAGGGTTAGGAACTATTGGTAGACATTAAGTAGAGATTATGTGTTGGATTCTTTTGTTAGTGTTGTTAATCCTAACCTGAGGATTTTTTTTCCAATTATTTTTTTTTTAGTTGTCTTCAAAACGTACCCCAATGGGGGTTAGGGATTGAACCTGCAACCCAGGTATGTGCCCTTGACTGGAAATAAAACCCAAGATCCTTTGGTGCATGGCCAACACTCTATCCACTGAGCCACACAGTCCAGGGCTATGTGTTGGATTCCTATAAGGCTTGCAGTTTTCCTAGCCACCACTAGTACCATGAAGTAGTTCTGATTGGTTATCCTAAAAAAATATGAGCCCCAAGTGTTTTAGAAGAACCAATTAATAAGCCCACAGAACTGGGAAATTCTGCTTTCTCTGCTCTCCTGTTCTATTTCTAGTTTTTGTTCTAGTTTTCTATCTCTAAATAACTCCATGGTTATAACTTACTGATGGCAAGTTAACAGAATATTTGTTTTTTAACCTAAACATAAAGTTAAAAGTAATCTAGTTCAATTTTCTTTCTTTCTATTATTATCAAAATAACACAAGCACATGATAAAACTATCAAAAAATGCACACACACATATGCATAACTATTAAATACACACATACCCACACAGAGAATCCTATCTAATAAAAGAGTAACATGCAAATTGACCATACCTCCGCTACACCCACAAGCCATGCCCACCAGCCAATCAGGAGTGAGTATGCAAATTAACCCAACCAAGATGGCTGCAGCAACAAAGCGAGCAGGAGGCTTGGGTTTCCCTGGCAATGGAGGAAGCCAAGCTTCCCGCACACCCTGGCTGGCCCTGGACTCCACGCAAGGCTACAAAGTTTCAATTATAGAAGATAAATAAATCCCAACAAAAATGGCAGCCGCCATGGATCTGGAGAGAGCAGGAGGCTTGGGTTGCCCCTGGCGATGGAGGAAGCCAAGCTTCCTGGCTTGCCTTGGCCTCCTCTCAAGGCTACAAAATTTCAATTATAGAAGATAAATAAATCCCAACAAAAATGGCTGCGGCCACAGAGCAAGCAGGAGGCTTGGGTTTCCCCAGCAATGGAGGAAGCCAAGCTTTCCGCCCACCCTAGCCTGCCCTGGCCTCCACTCAAGGCTACAAAGTTTCAATGATAGAAGATAAATAAATCCAAGATACCAGGGCCTCCGCTTGGGTTGCCGGGGGTCGTGGCTGGCCTACAAACCATGACAGGCCCCTCGCTCAGGCCACCCCATGCCTTAAGGAAACCTCCACCCTGATCCAGGACACCCTTCAGGGCAAACCAGCTGGCCCCCACCCATGCACCAGGCCTCTATCCTATCTAATAAAAGAGTAATATGCAAATTGACTGTCACTCCAACACACAAGATGGCTACCCCCATGTGGACACAATATGGCCGCCACAAGATGGCCAGCAGGGGAGAGCAGTTGGAAGGGACCAGGCCTGCAAGGGAGGGCAGTTGGGGGTGATAAAGCCTGCATGGGAGGGCAATTAGGGGTGACCAGGCCTGCAGAGGAGGGAAGTTGGGGGAAACCAGGCCTGCAGGGGAGAGCAGTTGGGGGAGACCAGGCCTACAGGGGAGGGCAGTTAGGGGTGACCAGGCCTGCAGGGAAGGGCAGTTAGGGGTGAATAGTCTTGCAGGGGAGGGCAGTTAGGGGCAAACAGACTGGCAGGGAAGCAGTTAGGTATTAATCAGGCTGGCAGGGGAGTGGTTAGGGGGTGATCAGGCTGGCAGGCAGAAGCAGTTAGGGGCAATCAGGAAGGCAGGCAGGCGAGCAGTTGGGAGCCAGCAGTCCTGGATTGTGAGAGGGATGTCTGACTGCCCGTTTAGGCCTGATCCTAAATGGGCAGTCGGACATCCCTCGAGGGGTCCCAGATTGGAGAGGGTGTAGGCTGGGCTGAGGGACAGACCCCTCTGCCATGCACGAATTTCATGCACCAGGCCTCTAGTACTTAAAATAAGTGCTCAAGGACATTTTGCTTATTGTCTAGAAGATAAAAATAGAGGTCAGGCCTCTTGATTCCTACACCAATCTATATATATAAAAGGATAATATGCAAAGTGTCCCCTCCAGTGTTCGACCGGGAGTTCGATCGCTCGCTATGATGGGTTCTGACCACCAGGGGGCGGCGCGGAACAAAGGAAGGCCCATCCCTCAGCCAGCAGCCAGGGAAGGGAGGCCCCAGCTGACAGCCGGAAGGCCCCGATCAACCCTGATTGCCGACCAGGCCTAGGGACCCTACACATGCAAGAATTTCGTGCGTTGGGCCTCTAGTAATACTATATTTATATAACACTTTAGATGCAAAATTTAGGTCAATGTGACAAAAGTTAAGCAAAATTAACATTTTTTTATTTTCTCTAAAGGACAAAGTTTTATACTAAAAGAAAACTATATTCAAAAAAGTCTATATTCAAAATTTTGCTGGTGGACATAGATTATACTAAGCCATTGCAGGATGAAACCACACTGTTTTCCAATATGTGGCTTGCAAACCATTAGTGGGTTGAAATCAATACAGTAAATTATGAAGAGCATTTTAAAAAAATGTTAATAGATGACTAAAAATAACAGAGTGTATTACTCATGGTAAGGACGAATATAGTTTAACAAAACTATTGTTTAACTTTTACTTAAGTTATGTATAACTTTATTTAATTTAAATATATAGATATTCATGTGGTTGCGATGTAAAATATATCCTTTAGTCACAGTAAAAAATATTTCCATGCTATTGGTTACAGAAATTACCTAAGAAATTTATGTGGTAAACCATGATCCAAAAATATTAAATAGAAACTCCCAGAAGTAAGCCATTCATAAGTTTTACATTGTACATTGTTCTGAGCAGCATGATGAAATCTCACACCGTCTTGCTCCTTCTCGCTCAGGACGTGAATCCTCCCTTTGTCCAGTGTCTCCACGCTATAGATGCTCCCCATCCATTTGTCACTCAGTAGCCAGCTAGGTGATCAGATCCACTGTCTGGTATCACAATGCTTATGTACAGGTCACCCTTATTTTACTTGATCATGACCCCAAAGTGCCAGAGTAGTGATGCTGGCAATCCAGATATGCCAAACAAAAGCCATAAAGTACTTCCTTTAAGAGAAAAGGAGAGTACAGTTCCATAAGATAATTTAGGAGAGAGAGAAAAAGAGAGGGAGAGACCATATTCACATGACTTTTATTGTAGCATATTGTCCTATTTTATTATTATTGTTTTTAATTTCTTACTGGGCCTCATAAGTTTAACCCTATCCTTGGTATGTACATACAGTATAGAAAAAACATAGTTTATTTAGGGTTTGGTACTATCCATGGTTTCAGGAGTCCATTGAGGGTCTTGAAATGTATCCCTCATGGGTAAGGAGGGCACTAATATTGTGTCAACATGAGAGAAGGGTTCTTGGCATTTTCTCATGCTAGTGTTCCAGAGGGAAGAAGAAGCTTTTATTTCATACATTTCATAGTTCCAGTCATTGCATCCAAACTCATTAACAGTTATTTTTCATATAGGTGCAATGGATCTAGACTGAAATACAGGTGGATACTGGCTGCATTCCATGTTACAAATACCAGGCTTTCCTCAGCCTGCTTCTTGCACACTGAGGAGTATGTTATTAACAGAAAACATGTGCATTGATGCAACCACTCCACGAATGTGTAGCTAGGACACAATCAATCAGTAGCTTACAAAGGGTTAACAAGTATCACATAATCTCACTTATATGAGGAATCTAATGAACAAAATAGATCCAGAGACATGGAAGCATAGAAGAGACTGATGAATCTCAGAGAGTAGGAGGTGGGAGAGGGGGAGTGGGCAGGAAGAGATTAACTAAAGAATTTACATGCATATATGCATAACCCCTGGACACAGACAATAGTGCAGTGAAGGCCTGGGGTGGGGGCAGGAGCAGGGTGGATGAGGTCAATGGGAGGAAAAATGGGGACATCTGTAATACTTCCAACAATAAAGATACATTTTTTAAAAATCTAAATTTGGACTTTTTAATAATAACATAGTAGCAACAAAATAACATGAAAAATAATATTGTACACACAAATTCAATCAATATATGATTGAATAAATTTTTACATTAAAAAAGTGATGGCATTTCCACAAGTTCTGAGTAAGCTGTTTTCAGCTAAGTTATGCTTAAGTATAAGCAGAAAGGCTAGGGTTGCATTTGCAGGCAGTCTACTGATCTCAATAGTAATAAATCCTGGATTCATTTAAGAGTTGAGGTTGCAAACTGTAAATCCTAATCACTACTTCTCAGAAGCAAAACCAAAATTCAAATTTCAAGTTCTGAGCTAGTGTACATTCCCTTTTGAATGAGAAAAGCAGTATCAGTCAAGTTACCTCCCAAAGTTAGCCTCCCAATTCTAGGCATTGAATAGACTTTGACTTGGGGATAGAAGAAATTATAACCTTATTATTGCTTTGGATTTTGATCACATAAAAAATGAGTTAATTTCAGAGACATACTTTTAGTGTATAAGGCATAGGAAATGAAACCTCTTTCTGAAAATAGCTTCTAGATTTATCTGTGGTCACTTTTCTGAGTGCCGTTTCTATATTGAAATTCAACTTCCTAATTTTCTTCTCTGTGGGGAAAAAAATGGTGTGTCAACTTTTATGATGCCATTAACAGACTTTTGGATTGCTGGGGTTGCAACAACATAAATTGCCATGTCTGCGACAATAAAGACTGACCCTTGGAGATTATATATTTCTAAAGGTGGTATTATCTACACATACAGAATGAAAATAGAATTGAGACGTGTAACTCGATGCATCCGTCTAAAGAACACGTGCACTAATTAAACTAAAGGAAGCCTCATTTTCCAGAAAGTGTCTAAATCTTGCAGTTTCTCATTTTATCATTAACTGGAACCTCTGTATATTAGGCCCAAATATTACTTCCTGAATGTGATATTTTTTCCTTAAATCTCAATAGGAAATAACTAGCCTGAGAATCATTTAATAATTTAATAGTTGCCACACAAAACACTGAGGGTAAATTCTAAAGTGTTCTACTAAGTGAAGGAAGCCAGACATCGAAGAGTAGGTAAGGTATGGTTGCCTTTAGTTATGAAATCTCAACAGACAAAACTATAGTGACAGCAAGCAGATCCAAGTTTGCCAGGGTCTGGGCTTCAGGGAAGGAATGATTACAACGTGGCATGTTTTAAGGATGCTGCAAATGTCCTAAATCACACTGTGGTGGTGGTGACACTACTGTCTACATTTGTCGAAAGTCATCACCAAAATAAGGCTGAATGTTATTGAATGAAAAGGCTATCTGAATAAAATCGATATAGGAAAGTTTAAAAAGCAATCACCCGTGGTAAATGTTATCTATGTTTGTTTGTTTAGAGGAAGAAACTGAGGTTGAAGTTGAGTAACCAGCATAAGATCTCACAGTGAACCGGACCTACCTCTGGCACCAAGACTTGGAATTGTGTGCGGGAAGGTAGGAACCTACACGGACTCCTGCTACATCACTGGCATCTGTTGCTATGTATAGAGTAGATATACAACACATATTTGCAATACACTTAAAAATCAGTGTCTTGAAGGCGAAGTTCTGCCCACTTGACTGCATAGCGTTGTCCCACAATAAGTGTTCTGCACTTGTCATCTTCTCTTTCTTTAGGAGAATCTGAACTGGAAACCAAAAGTGTCCCAAATGGTCAAGATGGTATATAAATGTATTCAATCTCTCTGTACTATTAAGCTACCAGGTACAAGCATTAATTTCCAAATCAGAAGTAATTCATCCTGGAGGATTAGAAGTATGAATTTTTTCTTGTTGGTGCAGAAATTCTAGGCTTCATATCTTGCATAAAATTCCTTTGCTTTCTTAATGCACACCTGGATAAGAGTATTGGAAATGTATATTCATATTTCCTTTTTCAGTTGTCATATTTGGGCTTTTCTGTCCACAGTTTCCCTCTAATGGGTTTCAACTAAGACTTTCCACGTTGAAAGTGGTGCAGACAATCAGTGCTTGTCCAAGAAGTCTAGCCTTGACCTGTCTAGATTCCATTCTGTTTATAAATGGCCTTGTATCCTACCACAATTCTCTTAGCATGCCCAATTTTAAAAATTTTCTATCACAGATTTCAGATACCACAATTTCTCCTTGCACCTGGAACACCCATGTTTACCAGAGAAAATTTCTTATAAACAATTTAAACCAGGTTGTCAATAATTCATGCTGGGGCCTGGCAGAGTAACTCAGTTGGTTAGAGCGTTGTCCCTGTACGCCAAGGTTTCAGGTTTGATCCCTGGTCAGGATACACACACAAGAGTCAAACAATGAATGCATCAGTAAGTGAAACAACAGAGTTACTCTCTGTGTTTCTCCTTTCCTCTCTCTCTCTCTCTAAAATCAATAAATAAAATGTTTAAAAAAATTAAAGGCATGCTCTTAAAAAAATCCATGCCAGCTGTTTTAGCTCCCACCTCTATATTCAGGATAATTATATTCAGGATAATTATATCTGGAAATAATCTCTCTCTCTCTCTCTCTCTCTCTCTCTCTCTCTCTCTCTCTCTCTCTCTCTCTGCCATTCCCGCTGCCCCCTCCCTTTCTCCCCTCTCTTTCCCTCTTCCTCTCTCCCACTCTCCCTCCCCCTCTCAGCCTGCCTATCTCCCTCTCCCCCTCCCACCTGACTTGGACCACCAGTGCCCCTCATGGCTACCATCTTACTCTAATGCACTCTCTCCTGTACACCTGCAAGAGCCGCTTCACTGATTCCTTCAATTTACTTCATACAAAGTAGCTGTCTCATATTTTAAAATAAAATCAGATAGTGTTCTTCTTTACAAAACCCTCTAGTGGCCTCCCATAACCCTTAGGATAAAGCCCCAATTAATAGCTGAGACCTAATGATGATGACTTTGGTACCTCTCTAGCTACATTTCTAGGACTCCCTCCCCACCATGTCTCTCATTCCTCAAACATGCCCCTGGTTCATCCTCTCTGCAGGGCATTGCTGGTTTTTGTTTCTTTTCCATCAGGTCTTTTCCTGCTCATTTTCTCACTTCATTCAACTCCAGGTTCTAACATCACTACTTCAGAATATCAAATAAGTCATCACCTGTCTCACTCTCCCACATACACACTTTTACTCTTTTCTGCTTAACTATCTTTCTTTTTCTTCACAGTACTTCAAAATACCCATTTACTTTTATTTATTATATAACTCCACATATTAGAAAATAAGAGCCACTTAAAAAAATAACCTTGCCTCTTTTGTCCCTTGCTTTAGCCCCAATAACTAAAACCTAGTAGTTATGCAAAATATACTTGTAGAATAAATGAATCAATTGACATCCCTTGGCAGAGGAGCCTGGCCTTAGTCCCCTAATAGTCTGGACCAGAGACAATTTTAGTAAAATAATCTTACTTATGTTTATATTATCCTTTCCCTATGATCTTAAACTGTGCCTTCTCATTCTTTTCTTTCCAAGAGAATTTCAGTGCCTCTTGAGAACACTGACCCAGAGGTTAAGAAGCATCCAAGAGGTATTTGCTCCAGGAGTTAAAGGGATATTCTTGACACTTATTCTACTAGCCTTGTCATATCTTCCCAAACCAAATAAGAAATTATAGGAGACATGGAACAAAGGTCCGTGTTCTGAAATTCTTACTGAACATGTACATATAAAAATGAAAACCTCTCACCTACAAGCCACAGTAATTGTTCTCCCAACTAATTAACAGCAATTTAATAAAGATCTTTAAATATTTTTTTCCACCTGGAGCCAAAATACAGTCTCAAAGGGAAATAATCTTCAAAGGTCATTCCGTCTGAGGGCTCTTGCACTGAATGATTTGAAGTGATGATGGCATTACTCAGCAGCTTGAAGCGGAGTCTTTACACACTTAGTAGAGATAAGGAAGTATGCTGGGGAAAGTCAAGGATGAAGGGATTGTCCAAGGAGTTGGCCATACATAACATTAAAAGCATCAATAGAATATGCCTAGCACATAGTAGCTGCTTAATAATTTTTTATTGAATAAATGAATAATTTAACTATTTTCTCCATTGAAACACTTGAAAAAAAGCTGGAACTTACTGCATATAGTGTCTGGAAGCTCACAAAGACTTTCCTCACAAAATTCAAAGATATGTTTTAGCTTTTCATCATTTTCTACTTAATAGATGTCTTCCTCCTTGAACTGTCTCTTCATTTGTTACTCTGACATTGCACAAAACTGAATCCTTTTCAAGTCTTTTTCTTTATCTACTTCGATTTCCTCTCTCCCTCCTACTAGCTCATATGTCTAAGTTCCTCCGTGACTCTGTATTTACAGATGACCCTTTAAGTTCACTTCCTCAGAGAGTTCATACATTTTCAGAGCTCTAAATATTTCCTCTATGCTGATGGCTCAAATAGCATTTCCAGTCCTCCCTGTTCAATGAGGCACCAGTCCCAGACTTAGAAATTTTGCTGCCAAATTTCTGATTCCAAAGAAAAACTTTTTTCAAGATTTCACAATGACTCCACTTTGCCTCCTAAGTCATGTTTAGGGAATGACACTTAGAATTTAAACCCTCTTCTCCAGCTGTTTTTCCCAGTACGCCCCGGCATGACCTCTCTCCCACTGGAGTCACTGTCATTTATAATTACTTCCGCCTTCTCCAGCTCTATGTCTCTAGCATCACACAGCTATTCTCTCTTCTTAAAATGCCTCCCACTCTTCATTAACTATCCAAATCCAGTAACATGCAGTCCAAGGAATGCTTTGTTGGTTGTGAGGGAAAAAGAAAAATAAATGAGAAAAAAATATTGGACAAAGAAAGAGGAGAATTGGATTGTTATCTAACTGGGTGACCCCAGAAAAATAATTTCTCCCTAGGCCTCAGTTTCAATAGTATGGGGTGTTTTAGGGTAGAATTCTAGCTTAACTCTGTAAACCTGTACAGTTTCAGTAGTTCTTTTCATCTGAATATAAATATTCATTTAAAATAATTTGCCTCCCCCCCAAAAAAAAACACACACACACCTCTACATACAATTTTACTATTTTCCAAGCTTAGCAAGTCCACTATTAGGCAAAGCTTTTGCTAGTAGAGATAAAAATACTTGCAATAATAGTACATGATTATGACATGATTACTAATGAAAACTCACTTTCAACAAATCAAATTAAGAAAAAAAAAAAGTATATGTTATCCCCAAAAAAGAAAATTTTGGCATTAGTGACATTGGATATTTTATATCCATCATATGGAGAAACTAAAATGTTTTAAAGATAATTTTCAAAACACTAAAACGTAAAGCATTATAGAAATAAAGCATTTTCTTTTAGGAAAAGAATTAACATAATAAATGCTATTGTGTCATTTTTATCATTGTATCAAATGAGACATTTGAGGCCCAGCTTTGTTGACATAGCTGTGTGCCTCGCCACTGCTTTGATGATCTCCGGAGGGCTTTTGGAAACACTGACTGATTAGTGTATGTCCATTCCCTCCACACCCAGGCTCTGCCCCCAGATTTGATTGGTCGATATACTGTCTTAAATGTTTTGGCTGTTTAAAAAAATTCTAAGGGTGGAAAATGTCCGGTCTTATGAAACTGGCCCACATAGAGGAAGGCCTCTTCTCAATGATGAAATAGTGACGGCCATTCTTCTTGGGGAAAGGATTTTTTTCCTGATATAAAAAGGGCACCAGAAGCCAGGTCAGGCCTACTGCTTACTGTGGTCAGGTGGCATGTTGTTATGTATATTTCCCCCTCCCATTACACAATAAGGACCATGTCACTATGAAGTAGAGCTGCAATGAAAACTGTGTGCATCTGTGTGAGAGAGAGAGAGAGAGAGAGAGAGAGAGAGAGAGAGAGAGAAAATGTGTATGTATGCACTATGTAAATGCACATGGAAATAGAAATAAATTTGCCGGTGGTAGACTTAAGAGTGTGAGGTCATAACTGTCAACAAGCTCAAAGGCTTTGAAAATTTTAAATGTAACAGTGAGAAAGGCAATAAGTTTATCTTCAAAAGATAATATCCATATTTTCCCCCCAAAGATTCAGGAAATATCCAGACCCAGAAATGCATTACCTTCGGGTGAATGAAGAACTCACTAATTTCGATGTCAATAAATAGAAAACACAAAAATAAGACCTCATAATAATTTAAGAGTCTAATGCAGTCACTCCAAAACTGATTTGTCATGTGGAATGATTGTGTTGAGCAGCCTCAGGTGACCAAGTTGTAAATATGAAATGGTTTTTGTTTTGTTTTTTTCAGTAACTGCCCACATCTATACAATGTTGAAGTTCATACTCGTGCTGGCTACAAGCCACATTTGTTAATAATCCTTTGGCCCGATTGTATTATTTTTCAGCCACTTTCAGTTTTTCATTCTCTTCTTGATCTGCACGACTCATCCTTGTTCATTTAAAAACTTTATCTAATATTGTAAAAAATTCTTTCCTTCTAGTTAAGCCTGAGCTAAAGTTGTAATGGCTGCCAGATGGGGTGGATTTGTTGGGTCTCTGATCATTCTTCCTATTCCCTTTGCTTGATGCCAGCTTCTCAGGTATTGGTAAGCAGAAGAGGAGAGAGAAAACAGATGCTTTCTTACCTACCTGACAGCTGCAACACTCCCCCCTCTCTCCCTCCCCAAGTACTCGGTGCCTACAGTCCTGGCCCTCTGTCTGTAGGCTCCTTGTGGGGAGTGGGGGCTCACTTCTCAGCAGCACCATTGAGGCGGTGGCAGTCTCTTGAGACTTTACCTCTGTTCTTCCTGCAGAACACAGGAGGTGGGCAGTCTCAAGCAGCAATCCTCTCTACAGCAGTCTCAGCAAAACTGCTGACCCCAACTGCGTCTCTTTGGGCACCTACAGAATTCATCCCATACAGCTCAGGCAGTGGGAGCTCCTGGGGCGGGGGGGGGGGGGGGGGGGCAGTCCTTGCCTGTGGCTCATCTGCCAGACCTTTCCAGCATGTTCTCCCACAGTTTGTTTCTTCACTGTTCCATGAACACAAAGCATGGCAGCCAGCAGATTTCCAAGAACGCAGTACCTTCTTCTGACTTCCCGTAATTGCTTAGCTTGGGGAAAGAAAGTAGCTCTGGGCCTGCAGAAGAATGGGGTTACATCTTTGTATTGGACAGCATCGCAGGAATCAGAGAAATTTTTGCTTTTACTCACGCAGACAGGCATTCTAAGACTGACAAAATGCCTTTCCCCCCTGCTGTATCTATTTTGTTCTATTGAGTTCCCATGACTTTATATAAGACAATTTGTAGCCCTTGGCATCTTAGCATTTTTACAGCCAAGAAAGGCAGAGCTATGCACTTCTGGCAAGACAATAGGATCTGAAGCTCAGCAGGCAGCAGGCCTGTGATTGTATAATAACGTCAAAGAACCCGACGACTATAACTCTTAACCCTTCGTGTTTGGCGTGATGATTGCGGGCAGGTGTACTATTTGATTTTTTAGTCTCTCCTTTAAAAGTTCAATCTTGAGGTTTGATTCCCGAGAGAGAAAGAAACACCCCATGCATCTTGAAGCGGGATGGCATTACATTTCTTCCTTCCTTCTCCTTGTTTGGTTTAGCTGGTTGACACTCAGAGCTGCCTGGGAACGGCCCTGGCTGTTTGGGGAGGATCACTATTGGGTTTCATCTCTGGCTCCATGTGAAGCATCTGCAAATAATCAAGATGCAGAAAGGCGCTCAGAGTGGGAGCAGCCTTCGGGATTTGATTTAAGTGCACCTTCCTGTGAGCTGCATTTCTTTGTTTACATACATTCCTGCTCTGAAGGCCAACTTCCTGTCATAAAGCGGCATACCGAATTGGAGCATTTAGAAAACAGTGTGCTTCCACCCTCCTAACTCTGGAAACAGGCTTGATTTTTAAAGGCTGTGTCATAAAATGCAGCACTTTACCCTAACTTTCATGATTCCCACACATTCACTCTCTCTCTCTCTCTCTCTCTCTCTCTCTCTCTCTCTCTCTCTCTCTCACACACACACACACACGGAAATTAGTGCTATTTTCACCAAAAATATGTCATTACAGACCTTGTTTGTACACGCCAAAGTGACATTGCACAATGACTGAAAAGGAAAGGAACTTACTTTTCAAAAGTGATAAACCCCCGAGAGAAGACACAGTGTGACCAGTCCCATAGCATATGAATGTGAGCAATCCGGGTTTCCTCAATGATTCAGGAGGCATGCTTCCTTTGGCTCCTTCAGGTATCTTCTACTGTTTAGATCCATGTTTATATGCTTTTTCAAATGATGGCTTAGTAGATCCTTTCCTACTCTGTCCTGATATTTCATTCTCTCTCCCAACCAAGCTTAGTTGGCTTTCCCAGGTGAAACCCATTTTTAGCATATATTCAAAATGCATAGTTACATCCCTCCTTTTCTAGCCTACTACTCTCCAAGACATAACTTGTGAAGTTCGGTTTCAAGTCTACGCTAGATCTAATTAGGACTTAATTAGGTCAAGCGTCTACCACCCAGAAATCGTTCTTTCCATGGTCACCAATGGAAGTCATTGTGATTAAATCAAAAAGCAGTGGGCAGTTTTCACTGTGTGATTATTATATGTTCTCCAGAATTTGGTTCTCTTGACAGAACCCTCCCAAGACATTATCCTCGCTTGGTTTTTGTGACATTATTGTTTCTGTGTTAATCACTATGATAGGCTCTCTTTATCCCTGCATACTTTAAATCTTGGGCTTTCCCAGGGTACCATTTAAACATGTAGTTTTATTAATCCACACATGCTGTCCATTGCTCTTCCACCGCATCAGTTGTACATTAGATACGGACAATTCCCAAATCTCTATATCATCCTATGGCTCTCCTTCACTTATTGCATCCTTTTAGTAATCAATTCGCATCAATCCTGCCTTGGAATCTCACTTGAATCTACAACATACCTCCATCCTTAGTCTTAAAAGCAATATTAGATAGGGGGCTCCATACTCACACACCCTGTGAGTGAATCCTGGCTCTGCCTCTCACTAGCTGTCTATCTGTGGATAAGACATTTAACCACTCTCTACCTCGGCTTCTACATCAGGGTAGACTAGTGTTATTACTATCAATGTTATAGTTCAATTCATCATTATTTTTAATAATGATGTGGTAGTTGTAACCACCACATTACAGGTTTCCCCCCACTTGGCTCTCTCAAAATTAATATACCAAACAAATTGATCTTCTTAAAGTATTTGCATATCTTTTCAGTGCATAATCTTCTAGGATGGCTTTCTTATCATTTCTAATATAATTCTGATGAACCACACACTATATGACATGATTCCTTCCAACCGTTTGTGCCTAATCTATGGCACAGAGAATGAAGGACACCAGATGCCTCCTCCCACTTTCAATCTGTAGTTATGATGCCATATATCCAACCTCTCAGTAATTGAATTGTTTTCCCTTTGGGGGGAAAAAAAGTCTACTTGTGTATTTCTTAAGCTGCATTCTAACAAATAGGCATGTTGAAAATGAGATTTCATAATAGTTGTAGGTATAGACAAGTTATAGACTGAGGCAGCAAATCTAACATATAAATATTACACAAATTCTATGCATGGCTACCTATCATTTATATTCTTTATTCAACCAGTGTGCTGCAGAATTTTAGTAATTAATTTATGTATGCCATGAGATGAAAAAGGTTGAAAACCGCTGGCCTAACCTCCTTTACATTTTGTTTCTAGTGTTTCATTTCACTCTGCCATGCTTCACAGCACTGAAAGCAATATCCACAGACATGAAATAAATTGATTGTGTTCAAGAGAGATAGCATAGATGGTTAAGATAATTAAGTATAGCGGTAACTCTTCCTACAAAATCAAAATTGACTTTTTTTCTGTAGTCCTGAAACTTAGGTACTCTACTTTGAAAAATAATATTTACTTAAAAACAACAACAAAAAGAACAGCCACTAGGCATTATACTAGTGTGAGTTCTAAAAATTGGGCAATGAGGGTAATCATGAATTAGTGTCCTAAGAGTCATCAGAAATTTAGAAAAAATAATGAAATTAAAAGTCTTTGGGGACATTGCAATATGGCATGTATACCACACTACACAGTTTCTGAATATTTTAAAGAATATAGAAATGCTATTATTTGCTGCTCATTTTGAACAACGTATACCACATATATTTTACTTAAAATTCAAAATTGTATTGTGTATTCTCATCACTTTACATATGACAAACTCAGAAAGACCCAGTGACTTAATAGAAACAATTCATGTACTTGGAAAATTAAAACATACCTAAGCCAATTTCTATATTTCTTTATTTTAAAAAGTTATTTATTTTCTTCTTATTAGTGGACTTGACATGAAATGCTGGGGGCAAGTTTATCCAATAAAATAGTATAATATTTAAAGTCTAATTCTAAAATTCCCTGTCCATTTTTTCAGGTTAATTAGCATAATAGAATCTGGTTAGGATCAGTATTTTAGGTATTGAACAAATACATAAGAGATTTATCTCTTCATTAGTTATTTATATAAGTTTGTTTTTAAATGTTACTTAAAACACCTCTCAGTGAATCACGATTTCTGAGGTGATGGTTAGAATCACACCTTTATTTTCTAGGACCAGTATGAATTGATTATTAGCAAATTTCTACATTACTGTGTTTTGAGTTTTTTTGGGGGAAATAACTATTTAATTTAAACTTTCTCAGCTGCCGGCCCCAAGGCTGGGTGGGCGAGTATCTCTTCGAAAGGCTCATCCCAAGCACAACTAGGAGCTTTCGGAGCCCAGAGGCCTTTGAGGGGTCCCTCTGCATCCCCCTGGGGTCTGGCTTTTACCAGAGCCTCTTCCCGGAACTACTAGCCATTCTTTAACCACCCCGAAGCCCTCTCCCATGCATTGGGCCAAATGAAACAATAAAGCTTTTTGCAGCAAAAAAATAAATAATAAACTTTCTCAAATTACTTAACCAACATTCTATTTTTATAAATAATATTCCATATACTTATTCCATATCAATGTTCAGAGATACGTGAGATGCCATTCACCAAAGGTAAAACTTCTTCCTTTGTTCATGAGCATTATTTAGGCAGCGGTGCTGTCTTCTCACCTCGGACCGGCCGTTGGCCGCAATGGCAGAGGAAGCAGCATCAGGATTCCAGCACTTGGCTGCAAGTGGTGCTGCCACCTCAGCCTCTCCGAAGTGAAGCAGGGGACTGTCAGCAGAACTGCTCCTACGTTTGCTTTCTGGAAGGCAAATAAGTGGTCCCTCAGGTCAGGAAGACTCGGACAATAAAGCTTTATAGATTGCAAGCAACACCTTAATTGTGTTTGAATGTGAACAGGAAGTCCAGGCAATCCTCTGCTGTGAAATGAAGTTCAGATTCCTGCGTGTGCATGTGTTTTTTATTCTGTGCCCTTAGAAGATTCAGAAAAGATGCCAACATCATATTACTCTTTGATCATCTTTAATATTTCAAAAGCCTTAATTTGAAACAATCAACATGCATGTGGAATATACGTATTATCTTCCCAAGTGCTTGTAATAGTTTTATGCTATAACTGGGTTTGTGCTTACCAGATTTAATGAAATATATTGTATGTAACGAGGATGGCTACAGATCAGAATATTCTATCTCACTTTAACGTATACCACCCAAGCTTTTCATTTGCTGAACTTTCCACTAGTTTACCTCATGACACTATTCATAGATTTAGTTTTGCTCGTTTTGTTTAAAGATCTTTATTATTAATTAAACTATAAGCTCTTTGAGGTCAGGGTCTGTCTATGCCTGCCTAAATTTATCACTGAATAATCAGAAACCAGTTCAGTCTCTGGGATTAGAGTGCCCTATTAATGACCAGTAGAATAACACTCTTTTAAAATTGTTTGTAAAGGCATGGGGAAGAAAGATTATGCCATTTGATTAAATCCTTGAGCATACAGTACTGTGACGAAGTATATCAAATGTATATTTACATTTTTAAAATGTTTTTATTGATTGTTTTTAGAGAGGAAGGAAGCGAGAGGGAGAAAGAGAAAGAAACGTCGATGTGAGAGAAACATTGGTCAGTTGTCTTCTGTACACACCCCAGCTGGGGACTGAACCCACAACCTGGGCATGTGCCTTGACCAGAATAGAACTGGTGATCCTTTGGTGTAGGGGAGGACACTCAACCAACTGAGCCACACCGGCCAGGGCATATATTTACTTTTAATATAGAAATAATATTAAATCAAGGATTTCTTTCTATAGTCTCTCGAATTCTTATTGTGAAGAACAACAAAAATCAAAGCTGTTTGTACCACATAAATTGGCAGGAAAAATAGAGCATTTAAAAATATTAAAAATATTTACAGTTAGAATCTCAAATATCAGCAATATTTTTCCAGAATCTATTTGATATCCTTTACAAACAGAAAAAAATGTACAATAGAGAATTATATTGTTATGTCCTTCATATAAAATAACAATTACAGACATACTGTTGTTGCAGATTTACATACTTTCACTTGTCTGGTCCCTATTGTGACAAATAGCATGGTTTTGTTAAATGACTGGCTAGGGAAGGGGACAAAATTCATATTCACGAAGTATAGAAAAATTGACAGACCTCCACAGGCATTAAATGCATGGCTTCCTTGTATAGTTCAAGGCTTATCCCAAAGGAGCAAATCAGTCAGAGTTTGGGATCTGTTTCTTTTCTCACACGACATCCTTTACAGCTCATCGTTGCGTTCTGCTTGGAATTCCCACAACTTTCCAGTTGTACAGCTAATGTAAACTCCAAATCACGATCGACTCCTTACTGTAAGCATACGCTCAAGACCATTTCCTAATATAGAAAGATACGCTTTCTCTTTCGATTACATCTGCAAAGTTTGGTTATTTTCCTCTGGCCCACCCTGGAACGTCATTTTAATGTAGAAAGCTCTCAAATATTTATAGAGGAATATAAACAAAAAGTAATTCTGTCTTCTTTGATAAATCTGTTGCTCCTGTTACTCCTGCCTCTTCAGCCATCACTTTTAATTTTTCTTATTTGTCTGAAACCAATATTCTTGATTTCAGAGTGCTCTTTTTTCTCACGCACATAGCAATTAAAGCTTGCAAGTGTTTCATTAAAAAGCAATTCACTCAACTTGTCTACATGCTTCTTGGTTAACATTCAGTATCTAAAACAATACTTATATGTAGTCATGCTTAATAATTACCCTGTAACTGTCTGTTGAAAAAAATCATAAAAGTTAAATTCACCTACTTTCTGAAAAAGTACATATATTCCATATATATATATATATATATATATATATATATATATATATATATGTATGCATGTGTGTGATTGTATACCAAGAGTGAGAGAAAGAGAGAGAATATACTATGGAAAGCATTATATGTCACTATGTCACTCAAAGTTACCAGAGTAGATGTGCTATGGAGGGTATGCATGTGCCAGTTTGTTTTACAGATGGTACTTCTGAGAATAAAGATACTAATCTCTCACTTCAAGGAAGTCCTATTGAAACTAGAAGATCTTAATGAAATGTACTTAGTAAGATCTTAATGAAACTGAGTACCAAATAATATTTCAAAAATAATTTGTCATAAGCCAAGAATTGTCGCAGTGTTTTTTGAAAATGGCCAACAAAAATCATTAAACTTCAACTTCAATGCAAGGAAAACTCTTGAGCTATTTACAGCCACTCACTCTATACTTTGACATAATCATTAACAAATCATAATCAAAAGAGATCTTAACCATACACTTTGGTGTCATAAGAATATCCTGTCCTAATACTTAGTTATCAAAGAAAAGGATAGAGAAACAGTGTGAGGATAAAGAGAATGAACAGAAAAATAATTTTCAGAAGAATTTTATTTTTATCTTTAATGAGATACTTATGAGTTTACTGTCATTATTTTGAAAAACAAAACATTTTGAAAGCAAAACAAAGGAAAATAAAATCTGAGCTATTAGTATAAAACAAGTCTTCTCTAAACTCTTCTTCCACATAAAACATCTATTTATTCTCAAGTAGAAAAACACTTCCTATTTTATTTACATCATAAATGTAAATAACTTTTGGATATCAGTATTTTATTTAGATAAGGTAAGAGGACATGAGACTATTTTAAATTGTTGACTGTCATAAACTTAGGATATTTCTTTTATCTAAATATCAGAAGGCTCAAGGTAGTCTAACTTTATAAGAGAAATCGAAGAATTAAGTTTCTCTTTACAATATAAAATCTGTTTCAGATCATTATCATCCTCATAATATCGCGACTATCAGTTTATTGTAATTTAATTTCTTGTACTTGCTTAGAATTTCACACATCTTCTTTTCACTGGTATCTATTGCTCCAGTTTACCATACTAAAAATGGTTAAAGATACAATTCCAGCTGCATTGGGGAAGGCTGTTTGTATGTGTTTGTTGTTTTAATTTGCTTGATTACCAAAAACGTTATTATCCTGCCCAGTTTTGTTTTAATATTCCTTTACTCTTTAGGAAATTGAGTAAAATTCTTTGTGCTTTATGAAATTGAGGAAACTGTCCACCTTAAGTTTTAGGTGAGCTCAGTACTTTCTGTCTTCCAAGGGCCTGCAATTTCTTCTCACCAATTCTCTCCCAAGTCACTTCACATCCCAGAGCAAAAATTCTCTTCTAGCCTTGATGTGTCAGAGGTCCTACAGTGTCCACACCCCTCCATTCCTTTTCAACACTTAAGACTGTTACTAAATTCTGGCAATTTAATCAGTTTCCATGCTACATGTAGCATATTTCTTAATCGACGTCAACAAACAATAGCTTTACTCTGGAAAAGTGGAACCATGGGATCTATCTTTCCGTCCAACGTTGGCACTGGCTGGAGAAGGCACCATTTAACCAGAATTACCTTTAAGAGACAAAATTTTAGGGTCTCCATGTGCATACACAGCATCCCTTTTTTAATAGAATGTTAATAAATGACATGTAGAAAAGGAAATATTTCAACTTTAAAGAACTTTTTTGGAATGATGGGTTAAAGAAATTAGCAAGTGTCTTCAATGATGATGTTGGGGTTCTGAATATATTAATAATGTGCAGTCAGTCTACAAATGGTATTGAACTATATTGGAAGTTCAAGGTTCACCCAAGCTTCACTGCTATGAGTCAGTATAAAAGACAACTGTTCCCACCCTAAAGGAGGCCTGTACTGATTCAACCACATTATCTAAGAGTATAATTTTCAAAGAAAAAGAGTGCACATGGGCATAATCGTTATTCTCTCTTTTCCTCCAGTAAAGTCTATAATGGCTCTTACAAAGTGCTTACCATTGTGTGGTTAACACTAATCCTGTTTTCTCAACCTGAAAAGGCATAGCGTAGGCAGCTCCAAGCACATTTACTGAAATGGCTTTCTCTTCCTCTCTATATCTAGGCAGAAGCGGGATGAACTCTAATGCTTGGTTCTAGACTCCATATGTTCCAAACTAGCTTACTCAAGTTTTTCATTAGAATTTCAGAAAACACAATTTGTTATCCTGTCTCCCTCTTGCAAATATCCTTCTTACAGGCCTTGTGAGTAAAGTTGTTTAAACTGAAGATAGAATTGAAGTGTCACTGATATTACTAGTGAAAATCAACTTATTATTTGAAATCACACCTTAAATATATCCTCTCTGCAATATTTCTTTAATAAATAACATTTCTAAAGTTGCCTCTCCCCGTAGGTTTGATTTTTAATTTGAACCTATGGAATAGCTGCAAATTTAGTGGGGTTCAAGTGTTTGCTCCACTACTTACTAGTGAGATGGTCTTCATTTATTTTCTCAGTCTCTTTGAGCCTCAGTGTCCTAGAATATAAATGGAGTCCTTAATACCTACCTCATAATGTTGTTTCAAGTAATGACTGAAATTATATAAGTAGTCATTAGGATAGTATGTGGCATGCCATAAGTGCCAGATAAATGTTTATAGCTACAAATATGTCCTCATAATTTCCTCACCATACAGCCTGAGATTAAATCATAACATCTTTCTGCCTAATACCACCCAATCACCTTTAGAATAGATTCCAAACTTCCTTAAAGTCACATATAAAGTCAGCCCCGTTCTACCTAATTGTCCCCCTTTTGTGTGACTTTTCACTTTTTATGTTTCTTTGGTCTCACCAGCCTTTAATCTATTCCTTTAACACACCAGAAGGCTCTACTTATTTGTACTTTTTCTGTTTATTTCCTAGAATTCTCATCTGTAAAATTTTTATTTGGTTAAATTCTTCCTGTCACTTAGGTCTTAGTCCAAATATCACCTTTCCTAAACATAAAAATACACCATTGTTTTATTTTTAAATTACATTTCCCACTAGTTGAAATTCTCTTACATGTTTCTTTGTTTTTACCTATCTTCACCATTAGAATGGCGTAGGGGCCTTTTCTGTTGTGTTCAATGCTATATTCAAAGTGCTTAGATAGTGCTTGAAACAAGGTAAATGCTCAATCAATTTTTGTTTGATAAAATAAATGGAGTAGACTGTGGCCACTGTAAGTGATTCTATTGTGGGTTTGGCTAGCACCAGAAATTGTGGATATTCTTGTATCTGGCGCCAGAGGGAGGTACCTGGGGAGTAACTGAGAGAGCTAGATATTTAGTCAGCAAGCAGCCTTAGCCCTTCATTCTAATCCTTCTTACCTTTCATAAGCCATGTGATGGTTCAGAAAGGAAGAGGACAATATTGGGACTTTATATACTTGATGTACCAATATATATTCATAACTGGCAGTGTCAAGAAATCATAAAATGACCATTACACTCTTATGGACTGACATCCTATATTTGCTCAGAGCTGGAAACATCCATCCAAGGGACGCTTTTGATACTTAATTAAAGATATACATAGGAGAATGTTCCCAAATGTTTCTGTCTGTAGATAGACTTAGATATCAAAAATACCCCAGGGCACCTAGCACTCAGCTCTTGGTTTCTAATATCACATTGTTCAATAAAAGGCACTATGTCTACTGGAAAAACATGGCTGAATTGAGGACTAGGCCAGGGAATATGCAAGATGGCCTAGAGCGTCTCATAGTGCCCAGAAGTAAACAAGTGCTCAGAAAACAAAAGTCTCACAATGTGGGGGCATATCAAGAGAACACAGGTGCCACCTGGAAGAGTTCTCAATTGCCAAAGAAACTGACCAGCAAAATAAAGTAATAGTGCTCTATAGCCCAAAGTATAAAATGAATATCCATGAATCTATATTAATATGAAGAAATAATTCAATAAATAAATAAATGGGGGGAAAGAGACAAATCTCCCTTGCAGAGGAATTCTAAGTAACTTATGTAGATACTGTGCTCTCATGTATGGGGAGTGTTAACTGCCACCTCTTCTAATGAGTACAGTATGGAAAGAAGAAAAGGATAACTTAACAGGTAGAAAATACTAACAATACTACTTTAGTCAGGTAATCAAAATTAATATCAATAGTAATAACTCATAGTATTTAGCCTTGACAAAATGGGATATAACGGCATTTTGCCTCTGTAGTCTTTCTACCCAAAAGCCATGGCCTCAGTCTCAAATTGATAAAAAAAAAAAAAAAAATCAGTCAAATCCCAATTGATGAACATTCTACATACCTGACTGATACTCCTCAAAAATGTCAAGGTTATTGAAAACAAGAAAAGTCTGAGAAACTGTCTCAATCAAGCAGAGCCTGAAGAGACATGATAACTAAAGGTACAGAGATTTCCTAAATAGGAACTTGGAACAGAGAAAGGACAATAGGTCAAAAATAAATAAATGTAAATAAAGTATGAACTTTAGTTACTAATTTATCAATCTTGATTTACTAGTTGTTATAAATATACCACACTAATGTAAGTTGTTAATAGGGAACACTGTGTATTAAGTATATGAGAACTCTATGTGTTACCTTTGAAATCTTTCTGTAAATCAAAATTATTCTAAAGTTAAAAAAAATAAAGGATAACCACCAATGCTTGACTTTATAGAAGCAAGTGATGAGGATTCCAAGAATAACAATTTAAATGTACATCAGAAGCATATATTTAATCCTATCTAATAAAAGAGTAATATGCAAATTGACTATCACTCCAACAGACAAGATGGATGCCCCATGTGGACACAAGGTGGCTGCCACAAGATGGCCAAAAGGGGAGGGCAGTTGGAAGGGACCAGGCCTGCAAGGGAAGGCAGTTGGGGGCAATCAAGCCTGCAGGGGAGGGCAGTTAGGGGTGACCAGGCCAGCAGAGGAGGGAAGTTGGGGGAGACTAGGCCTGCAGGGAAGAGCAGTTGCAGGGGACCCAGGCCTGCAGGGAGAGCAGTTGGGGGGGAACCAAGCCTATAGGGGAGGGAAGTTAGGGGTGACCAGGCCTACAGGGGAGGGCAGTTAGGGGCAAACAGGCTGGCTGGGGAGCAGTTAGGCATCAATCAGGCTGGCAGGGGAGTGGTTAGGGGGTGATCAGGCTGGCAGGCAGAAGCACTTAGGGGCAATCAGGAAGGCAGGCAGGTGAGCAGTTGGGAGCCAGCAGTCCTGGATTGTGAGAGGGATGTCCGACTGCCCGTTTAGGCCCTATCCTACTGGGATTGGGCCTAAACGGGTAGTCGGACACCCCTCGAGGAGTCCCAGATTGGAGAGGGTGCAGGCTGGGCTGAGGTACACCCCCCCCCGTGCATGAATTTCGTGCACCGGGCCTCTAGTATTCTATTGTTGTTAATAAATCAACTTGTGTTTGTTTTACATGTAAAAAAAAAGGTTTTCTGCACAAATGAATGAATTAATGAAAAAACAATATTTTTATTTTTGCTTATTTTTCTACAAAAGTTACTCTTTAGATGTTTTATGATTTTGAGAGGAAAATAAAACAAATGAAAAAGAAGTTAGGCTTCCTAGGTTTAAATTTAGTATACTTTTATGTAATTGTTTCCATCATACAAAACAAAAGCTTTTTAGGGACTTTACCTAATTTCTTCCAATATCATTATGTAGATTAAGGTTGTTGTTTTTTAAAGCACACTTTTTAAATATTAAGGATAGTTCTTTAAAAATTCAGGCTTTGACAAACATTTAATTTAGTCATTTAACCTAAATTAACCAACTTCCTTTGGGGTAAATAGCTATTTTTAGTCTAGGGAAGATTCTATATATTTAAAGAGGTAATATGCAAATTAGCCAGGATGCCTTAAGGTGTCACAACCAGCTCAAGAGAAGGCTGCATCACGACCAGTTCAGGAGGCTGCATGCACAGATGGGCGGGGAGGCTGGGGCTGGGGGTGGGCCGGAGTGGAGAGACAGCACCAGGGGGGGCTTTGCATGTGAGCTGCAAAGGAAACACCTTTTCTGACCACTCATTGGCTAAGCTCCCTGTACGCCGCTACTCACAGTGTTCTTGGTAACTTGGGTAATATGAATCCAAGAAGGTAATCTAGGGTTTTTCCACCTCACTCCTGGAGGAAAAAACAAAGGTTCGCTGCTGGAGGGGCTAAGAAATGTCATATCCTGCCCTAGCTGGCTTGGCTCAGTGGATAGAGCATTGGTCTGCAGACTGCAGGGTTCGGGTTTGATTCTGATCAACAGCATGTACCTAGGTTCAGGCTCCTTCCTGGCCGGGGCCCAGGTCAGGGCTCATGCAGGAGGCAACCAATCGAAGTGTCCCTCTCACATTGATGTTTCTCTCTGTCTTTCCCTCTCTCTTCCCCACTCTCTAAAAATCAATGGAAACATATCATCAGGTGAGGATAAAAAAGAAAGAAATGTAATATCCTATGAAAGACACATCTTGAAAATGCCTAAAGAAACTTGTCATTTTTTCATGGTGAAGGGACTGGAGTCCGTGTTGATGAAAACACCTTGGCGGCTGCGGTGGCCGGCAGTGGCAGAAGCAGCAGGGTGATGGGGGTGGCGCCTTCCCCTGATCAGCCCGGTCACCTCCCACAGGGGGAGGCCAGACTGTGGCTTAGGCCCGCTCCCCACGGACATCCCCTGAGGGCTCCTGGACTGTGAGAGGGGGCAGGCTGGGCTAAGAACCACCCCCACACCTCAGTGCACCAATTTTGTGCACCGGGCCTCTAGTATTTATATAAAATTCTTCAAGGAAACCATCTACTCTTGTCTCTATTCTAACAACCCCAATTAAAAAACAAACTGAAACATGAAAACAAGATTAAAGAACAGGAACTTATTGCATATAAAGCTTACCATCTTACCTAATAATAGAGAAACATGTAAATTGACCATACCTCCGCTACGCCCACAGCCAATCAGAGTGAGTATGCAAATTAACCCAACAAAGATGGCGGTTAATTTGCATACACACCTGGGTCCTGGGAACCTCCTCAGCACCCAAGTCACTCCCAGCTGGCCATCGGACGGAGGCTTTAGGCTTGGGAAGGGGCCAAGCCTGCAATCAGAGGTGTGGGTGTGGGGGACCCCTTCCCAAGCCTAAAGCCTGGGGTGGAGGCTTTAGCCTTGGGCAGGGGCCAAGCCCGGGTTCGAAGGGAAGGGGAAAAAAATCAATGAAAACATATCCTCAGGTGAGGATAAAAACAAAAATAAAGAAATGTAATATCCTATGAAAGACACATCTTGAAAATGCTTAAAGAAAGTTGTCATTTTTTCATGGTGAAGGGACTGGAGTCCGTGTTGATGAAAATACCTTGGTGGCTGTGGTGACTGGCAGTGGCTGCAGCAGTGGGATGATGGGGCTGGCGCTTTCCCCTGATCAGCCTGGTCACCTCCCGCAAAGGGAGGCCAGACTGCAGCTTAAGTCTGCTCCCAACGGGGAGCGGGCCTAAACCATCAGTAGGACATCCCCTGAGGGCTCCCAGTATGTGAGAGGGGGAAGGCTGGGCTGAGGGACCCCTCCCCAGTGCATAAATTTCATGCACCGGGCCCCTAGTATTTAAATAAAGACACTTTTTTCAAAATTAAAAAAATATATATTGGTATATTGGTAAGATATAGTGAAATTCATATTCTGCTATATCACTGGCGATAATGTTAATGATTTCTTTTTTGGAAAACAATTAGAAAGTCTCTCTCATTTTACTTGGAGCAAGTTATCTCATAGCTTAAAATGTATCATAATGAAGGAATACAAAGTATTCAAAGAGGGTAAAAATAACTATAATGGCTGAAAAGAAAATTTAATATAGTTTGCATTTTGAAATTTAAAAAAATGAAACAATTTAAAATGCACCAGAATAAGGAACTGGATTAGAAAATATTACATTATTGGAGAGATTTATGTGGTCATTAAAATACTTATAAAAAAATCTGAAACAATTTAATGCCTTAATAAAAAACACACAGTAATTAATGGATACTCTGAAAAAAAAATTAGCTTATACTGATCATTCTAAAGCTTCCATAAAGCTTTTGACAACTATTTTCCGAAGTTCAATTGATCTCTAGCTTATGTAAAGCAGATTATTAGTTTTGTTTATATGCTAGTACTTCATATTGTAACCACTTCAGTTTGGTGGGATATGGAAAGAAATGTTGCCCAAAGTGACTACTCCTGAAACCTAGGTTAAGGCTTTTCTACAGTTGTAATGGCTAGTAACATGACGTTAACATTTTTTTCAGGCCAAAACCATGTCAGTCATGCACCACTGAGTAAAATGTGAGGAACTCAAGTGATTATTCATATGTAGAAATGGACAAAAACAAAAAGTCTTGAGAAAGAAACCCTGGCTCTGTTTTTAAGTATTCTGTTAGTTCTAGACTTGTGAAGGAGACCAGACATATCAAGCCTCTCAGTTTTTCATGAGGGTTTACAGACTCAGCTACCCACCTGGTTCCTAAAGCATACGCTCCATCATTAAACTGACAACACAAGATTAGTGCAGTAGGCAGGATTTTGGTCCCTATGATCTTCATGCCCTGCTCCTATACCTGTGAATATGTTATCTTAGATGACAAAGGAGATTTGCAGATAGAATTAAAGTTACTCATCAGCTGACTTTAAATTAAGAAGATAATTCTGGGCTATCAATTGGGCCCATGTAATCACATGTGCCTTTATCATGGAAAGATATTTACATTGATTTTTAAATTTTTTTTCTTCCTTGTAACAAATATTTGAAGGAGGTAACACCATATGCTAGCTACCTCCCATTTTGCTCCTTCAGACTCAACTTTCCACCCTTCTCCACCCTGAAAAAAAAAAAAAAATGGTGGAAGAGGAAGACAGAAGAGTCCATGAGAGTGATGTGGCAGAAAGAGAGGCAAGAGAGTAGAGGCATAGGAAAGATTACCAATGTCTGAAGACAAGGCCATGAGCAAAGGAATGTGTGGCAACCTAGAAGCTGAGAGCAGGCCACACTGACAGGCAGTCCTACAACTGCATGGAACTGGGTTTGCCAATAACCGGCAGAAGCCAGAAAATAGATTCTCACCTAGAGCCCCAGAAGGGGACACAGGCCTGCTGCCGCATGGATTTTGGCCTTGTGAGATTAAGCAGAGGAATTAGCCCAGCCTACCAAACCTCTGCTCTGTTAAGGAATGCTCAGGACCATAAAAAGCTGGAAAAATTGATACTATCCATATACCCTCCCTTAGATCCTCTTTTCCATTTCATATCCAACATCAAACAAGAAGAAAAAGCAGCAGCAGCTTCAGCAGTGCAGTAAGAAAAAGGAGAGGGATTAGGAGGAGGAGGGAGAGGGAGAAGGAAAATACATAGAAATATATGCAAAAGAGAATGCAAAGGAGCTCATAGTTTGAAAGCACTGGTTCATTACTAGGTCAAGACTTTCGACTTTAGTTACTGAGTCCATGTGAAAGGAATGATCCCTTTCCTAGCTATACAATTACTGAAGAGTTTAATAACTGAACAGATTGCATCTGCACTTTCCCATCTTAATACTGTTTCACCAAAATGAACAGAAAAGACCACTCTTCTCCAGTTAACAGGTGAGGAATTGTATCTGTGATTCACCTTACTCTCATTGAGTTTAAAGGACTGGATCACAGATTTGTCGATGGAGGAAAACACTGGTATAAAGTTTGCTATGGCTTAAACCAGTCAAAGTGCCTTTATTTCTGCACTTAGACTTAATTAGAAGCATAATTATCCCGTCTCCTCCTCTTTTCCTCAAAAGTGTCTTCATTATCATGGCCTGCAGGGCAGTGGTTAAAAGTAGACCTTACCAACCTTGAAAATCCTGGGTTGAGTTAAAGCACAGTTTCATATATTAAAAAGGAACAATCCATCCTGGGATTGGCTCAGGGGCAAGTTAATTCCTGTTAATGAATTTTTTATTCTAGGGAAAAAATCCCCATAAAAGCTTCCCTGCTGTGGCTTTTTTTTTTTTCTTTTTCTTTTTTTTCCTCTTTTCTTTTTTGGAGTTGAGTTGGCCTGAGGAAAGACATTTCCTAGCATGAGAAGTTTTTGCACTAGGGAAATGTTTAACCTTAGCCGTTGATTCTGCCTCAAAATAATTGAGATCAAAGCTGCAAAAAAGCAACTCTTCCAGGAGCTTACTAACATACCACATTCAACTTTTGTATATTGGAGGTTATTAATTCTAAATATTAGTCTGGGAGTCTTTGCCAAAGTTCTCCCTCTCTACTTTCAAACCTCCACATTTCCTCTACATGTGTAATTATTTTAGGTGTCCTGGAAAGGCCTCATTCTTCCAACAAGTAGTCTGTGGACAGTGGATTTCCCCGTGTGGAAAGAAAAACAGGGATGTGAATGCAGCACAGAATAAACCCAAATACACACCCTCAGAGGAAGACTAGAAAAATAATCCCTTTGGAAGTTCACTGAAGCACCAAGCTGTCACTCTTACTGATTTCTAAGAAGGCTCTTCTGCTGGCTTTAACTCTGAGAATCTTACAGTGAAGCTCAGCTAGCTAAGTTTCTATCACCATCCAACCCAGAACAGATTGTGGAGACTTGGGTGAAACTAAAATTATAACAAAGGTGGATGGATACCATATAACATACATCTCCAGTATGAGGGCGGAGGTGTGACATGTTTCATATGCTTTTTGAATTTCTACTTCCTGCTGTTCATTATGGGTCATTTCTAAATCCTCTTCAGAGAGAGAGAGAGAGAGAGAGAGAGAGAGAGAGAGAGAGAGAGAGAGAGAGAGA
This sequence comes from Cnephaeus nilssonii, assembly GCF_951640355.1. NCBI lineage: Eukaryota > Metazoa > Chordata > Mammalia > Chiroptera > Vespertilionidae > Cnephaeus > Cnephaeus nilssonii. Next base: position 61,836,446 of record NC_137076.1, on the reverse strand, counting down.
GAGAGAGAGAGAGAGAGAAAGAAGAGACTTCACTCTCCATGAGTTTTCTATAAAATGTTAAAGTATTTTATAAAACACCACTTTTCCTATACCACTATTGATATTTCCTCATACAAATAATGATTTGATTGTTCCTTGGTAGCATGATTAAAGTTAATTAGAAGGAAGTGATGAAGATCAACACTGTGTAAATTGGACAGTTCAATAATTCTAATGCAGCAAGTTTCTCTTAAGACAGTACCTTTTTTTCGAATATAAGTGTACATATTCTCTGCTTTGCAGTAAAATGCAATGCCAGCACAGAGCTATTGAGAGTCTGTCGATGTTGGGTCCTCATCATGAATGGGACCTCACCTTACTGTTCAGGAGAAGAGACAACATATGGGCAACTTCAGGCCCCAGGCCCACTCGATTGACAGCTACAGCTATTCCAAAAATTGTATGTAGTTTGTTTCCCCCTTTAGGATATAAGTAGTTGAAGTCTGAAATATATTACATATAGAAAACTTTATAACAAAGAATGTAGATGAAAATAGTGATGGAGAAAAAAGAAAAATGATATCTTTCCTGACAATCTTGGCCACCCTATTAAGATGTGTATTGATCACATTGAGAGACTTCTAAGCATGAACAGATTTGAAAATGGCAATAACAAATGTGCAAGTCCCCCCATCTAGCAATATTTGACATCTGTATAATAACCCATTCATTGATATTTGACAATTATTTATGACTCTTCAAGTGAAGCACAGTTGTTTATTTGGATTTTGATTTATAATTTGAAGTAATCTTCCCAGAAGAATATTAAATATTGTGCTTGACACATTAGTTGAAGTTGAGTCGTCATCTATTACTGAAATATACCAGTATGAAATATTAGGTGCTTTTCTATCAACCTGAAATATTTCTGACAGTGAATTTTAAGTCGATCATTAATGCTCACTCTCCTGCTGTCTGATGAAAGATGCAGTTGATGATTGAAGAGCCTTTTCAGCTTTCAGAGTTGCACTGAGGTTTCTGGGTCATGGAATCACAGAGCTGGAGGATCCCAGTTACCGTTTAGGTTTAGGATAGCTAAAAGTTCAAAGAGCATAAATGATTGTTAATAACCCACAATATGAAATTTATATTAAATTAGAAGCCCAGCGCGCAAAATCGCGCGGCCCCGCCCACCCGCGCCGGTCTTTGGTCCTTACAGCGTTAGGGCCACTGGGTTTTTATAATATAGATGATAATGCCTTTTAGGTATGAAAACTAAACAAAAATTCAATGTTAGAGAAATATTTCCAGTCTTGTGAATGGCATTGTGCATGATACTTCCAAACAAGTTAGTACTCTAGATATGAAAGAGTGGAGAAGTATGTTCCATCACAATGCCAGAATGTGGTGCAGCTAAGTTGTTGAAACCCCTTTAAATAGAATTTCCAGAATAGGTTAGCGCCATTTAAGCAATAATTTTCTGTTCTGTTAATAATTAAAGGTCAGTGAAATATTCTAATAAAATTTAGATAGTAGGACATTGATAAATACTCTTCATCCAGTTTAACAAAGTTTTATACAAAAAGTAAGCATATTAATATGCTCTATTAGGCTGATTGAAACTGTGCAAATGGACAAAGCCCAAACTACACAAATGGGAATCTATTTGCCTTGCAGTAATTTATTTTCACTTCCTGGCCTCCAAATTAATAGTAACTAAACATTTTCTGGAAAGAAGGCCTAATTATTATATTTCTCCTTTTCCAGACTATGCAAACTAATAAATCATAATTAACATTAGAGACTCTTTAAACAGTACCCATCCACCACTATTTCTATAAAATATAATTGCAGCTACAGATTTAGGCCCCTAAACACATACTTAAATAGTCTTTCTTTTTTTCCTAGAAAACATATTTGTTTAAATTATAAATACTTATAAGACAGGGGGATTGTGGGACTTCTACCCTATATAAACATACCCTCTGTTCTTAATTCACATCGGTTTGTTTTTAAATTTTGTAGACATTCTCTTTTCACTGCAGCACATTATATCTACTTTATTTATCCATAATGCCATTTAGTTAATTAGGAGATGCATTTTATTGTTATTTTGTCACTAACTTAAAGATTTGATGCATATTTCTAAACTGAACAAGTTGATACTTCCCCATTTCCACTTAAGAAATTAAGGTATATTCAATTGAGATACCTATTAGATAATAAGTTTTAATGTGAATAGATCCTAACTGTACTAGCTACATTTCACTCATTACTGCAGATAATATGAATGGACCTTTAACATATTCAAAAAAAGACTTTAGAATTCAAATTAAATGAGACAGCTGTAGTATTAAAAGCCTACTTTTAACTTCAAATAAAAAATATGGGAAAAGTTGATTTTCAACTTCAGATCTCTATTAAAAAGATCAATTCAGCATGTATATTAGATATCTCTAGTTCAATATGATGTATTTAAGAGACAACTTATGATTTGGTAAAGGTCATTGGAGTCAGAAATGCCAAATCACATTAGTCTCACTCAGCTGATATAAGTTACCTACCTGTCTATATGCTTAATGCAAGGTTGCTGGATTTATCTGTTAAATGATTATCTTAAAAATCAGTGTTTCTTGAAAATGTTTATTCTGAAAAATGAATTTTAAGAAATCTATTTTATTTTATTGTAATTTAAATTTTAAAAAGATTTTCTTCTGCCAGCTTAGATTCTTTGTCTTATTCAAACTGCTTTATCTGTATATTTGACCATAACTAGAAGGTTGAAAGTTAGCAGAAACAATGTATGCAAGGACCACAGAATTTCTCAATATTTTATAAAAATTCACTTTTTAAAAATTAATGAACTTAAACAAAAAGCTGAACATTTGTGCATATGGTCACACTGTAGTGAGGGTAATTGGAACCAGCTGTTACACTGTGTAGTTTCTGGAAGCCTGTATATAGCCTTCTAGCTACATTGACTATGTGCAGGCCTTAATAAAAGAAATTAAAGCATATGCAAGCCTGAATGACTTCCACATCCTTCTTCAGAAGAGATTTAATTCAGACCAGACACAAGAGGCATAGCTTTTCCATTGTCACTTGACTATAACCTACAGGTAGGTGAAATAATGATTTTTTTATTGTCATGATTTAGTGGTTTGCAAGATGTAGCCATTTTTCTTTCTTCCTTTATATGTGTCTGTTTATGGTGAAGTACCATACCATGTTATAGTCAAGGATTTTTAAACATACACACACACCAATACCAACAATACCTAGCATCTCACTTCTCTTATCTTTGCTTAAAATATTTTCTGGTGTAAAATATGGTAGAATAAAGTAGCACACATTAAGCCAGACAAACATTTTTACTTAAGGGAGGCATGATAGAATTGGTAATATTTCAGATTCATCATTCAAAATTTCTGTCTAGCATTAGTATTTAGTTATGGTGAGAAAACAATAATAGTTCAGGAGAAGGTTTGGGGAAGATGGTGACAACATCTTTTTCTTTTTATAAATCTTACTGAATATGTTCACTGTAGTAGACAGAATAAGAGTGGATCCATCAAAGATATCTGCATCCTAATCCCCAGAACCTGTGAATATGTGAATTTATATGTCAAAAGGGTCTTGCAGATATGATTAAATTACAGATGCTGTGATGAGAGATCCTCCTGGATTATCCAGTGGGCCCATTATAATCACAAAGGAAGAGACAGGAGTCTCAGAGTCAAAGTGAAATATGAAGATGCAATACTGATGGTAGGAAGGACTGAATTGCCTAGAACAGTTGGGTCTCAATGGGCCTTAAATTAAATGAACCTATCAGGATTCCTTTTGAAGAAAGGGAGAAGGCAGTGAATGAAATAAAAAACTAAACAAGGTACAGCTATCTGAAGTGATGTAAAACAAAGGTTTTATTAAAGTACTAGAGGCCCGATGCATGAAGATTCATGCAAGAATAGGCCTTCCTTCCCCTAGCTATCAGCACCGGCTTCCCTCCAGCACCTGGGACCCGGGCCTTCACTCTGGCGGCTGCCTTCCACCTTCGCTCCAGCCCCGCTAACCACCTGTAGCTCTCTCCACCCCCCACACCGCCCCCCATAGCAAGCATCCCACCCTGCCCGCTCCGCGCCTGCACGTGTGTGCTGCCCAGAGGCCCAGAGCGGCCAGGGCAGAACGCCTGTGTCATCGCCATGGTGACAATGCAAGCATCCCGGTCCGGCCACCGCCATCTTTGTCGCATCAATTTGCATATTCCCTCCTTTTATTGGCTGTGGGTGCCACCATCTTTGTCGTGGAGTGATGGTCAATTTGCATATTCTATTTATTTTATAGGATTGAACAAGAATAGGGCCAGGAAATCACAGAAAACAAGCTACCATATATTTTCATATCACTACCAAAATTGTGTGAAAATACATACTCTGTGAAGTTAGAATGCTATCTAATTTTAAAAGTCCAGGAAAACAAATTTCACATAAAAATAAATAATAGAGGAATATGGGTCATGTCTTATACAAAATTACAGTAAGATAAAAGAGAATAAGTTCTCTAAAGTTAACAAATGCATATTCTAAAGATATACTCCAAAAGCAGATCAAAAGATATTAAAATAATAAAAGCTGGTCAACGTAAGGACAAAAGGAGTCCCAGTGGAACACTAAAGCAGGCCAATCACTATAATTCAAGCAAAATTTCCTGAAATAAAAGATTTTAATTTACATGTTGATGGAGAACACTGTTTGAGAGCATCAAGACATTCTAATATAATTATTATTCTTTCAGAAAAAGTTAAAAAAAAATCCTTCTTTGGACATCCAAAAACTCCATAATTTTTCATTAGACTTTTGGACAGTAAATATGTTGTGCCAGGAGAAAATAAAAAATATATTAAAGAAGACCAAGTGAAGAAAATGTAAGCCACGGATTTTATATCCAGCAAAATTGACTTCAAGCATACAGGACATTGAAAGAATAGCTATTGGTATGAAGATGGGGAATATTGTACATTGATTACTTCCTCAGAAGTTGACTAGAAAATATGCTTCAGATTAGCAGAACAACTAGAGAGCCATCAACACAGGAACTGGTGCTGAGATCAAGAGAACACTAAATGGAGGTTAAGAAGAAGTGAGCATAGCCTACAATGGTTAAGTGCTCTGATAACATAGGTATAGTACAACTATTTTTAAAAAGAGGGAAGAAAAGGGAGATTATATGCAAAAAATTGTTTTCATAATTATATTAATTGTAGTATGATTATTCATCATTGTGCTGATCCTGTGCGTAATTTGAGGATTGAACAAGCAAACATTTGTGTGTGCTCTCAATAACTGGGATTCTTAGTTTAGAAGGAAAGACACAAATGTCATTGAGAAGAGGTGAAATAAAGATTCTCTAATTTTTTAAATTAAATTTATTGGGGTGACATTGGTTAAAAGATTATGTAGTTTTGGGATGTCCAAAGAAGGATTTTTTTTTTTTACATTTCTATGATACCTGCTATATATTGCATTGCATGCCCACCACCAAAGTCAATGCATATTTTCACAAGTTTTCAGAACCTCCAAGTTCTCTGGCATTCTGAGGTTCTAGGTGATCACCATATATTTGGCCCCCTTTACCTTTTATTATCACACCACCACCCTTTACTCTGGTAACTTTCATATTGTTATCTGTTTCTGTTTGTTCATTTATTACTTTCAGTTTTCTATCCCACATATGAGTGAAATCATATGGTCCTTAACTTTGTCTGACTGACTTATTTTTCTTAGCATGATATTCTCAAGGTCCATCCATGAATCACAAATGGTGGTTTTTCATATTTTTTGTGGCTGAGTAGTATTCCAGTGTGTGTGTGTGTGTGTGTGTGTGTGTGTGTGTGTGTGTGTGTATACTCCGTCTTCTGTCTAATCATCTATCAAAGGACACTTTGGTTGTTTCCATGTCTTAGCCATCATGAATAATGCTGCAATGAACATAGGGGTGCACATAACTTTGCAAATAAATGTTGTCAAAGGACTTAAACTCATCAAATATGTGTAATTCCATGGGTTCATAATTTCAGTTAAAAAATAACTGGTCACTTTTAGAGGATGATAAAAACGGATTTATAAAATGGGGGGATTATACTTATTTTCCCATATGAACTGTGCCACGGGAATCACTAAATACATAAGTGGTGGTGAGATGTCTCTCTTTATAATAGTATCCCCAGTATTAAATAGAAATAGAAGTGCTATAGTGAGAATACTATCACTTTGCAACTTTCAATGAATTAATAGATATAGGTATTAGCATCAATGGATACTAACATCACAAAACAAGAGATGACCAGATATTATATGCTTTCAAAAATCTTACCAAAGATCATGAATAGTCATGTCAAATCTCTGGATCCAGCTAGCCTTTTACAGAGTGTACCGAGAAAAGGGCCATGTGAATAAGACCATGAGCATGAGATCAAAAAGTAAAACTTCTTCAATAGATAAATTGTAAGGAAAGGAAAGGTTGGAGATAGTACTAATACACAAAGAGATATTGCTTATAATCTTATAAATTATGAGGCATTGATAAATTTAACTAATAAATGTTCATTCTTATTACATATCTGGTACTTGCTAAATATTTAGAGTTTTTTCTCCTTAATCCTCACAGCAACTCTATGAATTGAGCATTTTTTAATTTTTTACCAGTTTACAGAGAAGAATGGACATATACTAAGTTTAAAGTTTTGTTCAAGTTAAAAATCTTCAAGTTATGATTCTAAGATTTCACTCTGCATCAATTGGAATACAACCCTACAATTTCAATGCTATGGTATATTTAGTATTGTATTATCTCTATATATAAAAGCCTATGCGACCATTACGACTGGACAACCAGACAACTGGCCAGTAGCTATGACATGCACTGACCATCAGGGGGCAGATACTCAACGCATGAGCTGCCTCCAGCCCGCAGGCCCCAGGCCAGCCAAGGCAGGTACCAGCAAGGGACTCCTGGTCGCCCCCCCAGTCACCCCACAGATTAGCCCTGATCGCTAGCCAGGCCTAGGGACCCTACCTGTGTGCAAATTTTGTGCACCAAGCTCCTAGTACTATATAAGAATCAAGTCATATTGTATAGAATCTTGTAGTTCAGGAAGGATGTCAATGTTTTTAAATCAGAGAATGGCATAGTCAGAATTGTATTGTAGTAAATTAACTCTGGATACTATATGTAGGAAAGGAGTTCTTTATTTGCTGCATGGATAATAAGAAGAGCCATAGACCTTGGAGGTTCTGAAAACTTGTGAAATTGATTGTGAAATGTTGAATTGAATATTTGTGCATCTTTCCTGGGAGAAGTTCTATAGCATTCAGCTGATTATCAGAACATTCCATAAAGAATCATAGTGTTAGAAGAAGTTATAGATGCCACTTAGGAAATTTATTAGGTTCCTAGAGCTGCTCTAACAAAATACCACAAATTGAATGTCTTAAAAGACTAGAAATTAATTCCCTTACATTTAAGGAGCCAGACGTCTGAAAGCAAGGTGTCAGCTGGATTATGAAGGCTCCTTCCTGCCTCTTCTAGCTTCTGGTGTCCCTTGGCTTACACAGGATAGCTCTGAACTTCACCTCTGTCTTACATGATTCTTCTCTGTGAGTGTCTCTGTGTCCTCATCTCTTCTTATATGGATACCAGTCATTGATGTAAGGGCCGACCCTAAATCAATGATGGCCCTTACATCAATGATGAGTTCATCTTTAGATCCTTAGCTAATAACATCTGCAGACTGTCTCCAAATAAAGTCACATTCTGAAGTTCTAGGTGGACATGAATTTGGCGGGGTCACTATTCAGTCCACCACAAGAAACTATTATTTTAGTCCAGAAGAGCTATGGTTCCATAAAGGGATTGGAACAATAAAACGGGGAGGTTTTAGAATACCAAATTTTTGTTTATGATTGAGTTAATGACTGCAGGGAAGAAAGAACTGAAGATGAAGCCCGGGTCTCTAGTATGGGAGATGGAGAGATTGTTATGTTCTTGGCTGAGATAAGAAATAAGAGATGTAGGCTTGAGAGCAGATCTGTGTGGTGTGTTTGGTTTGGACATGTTGAATTGGATATGCTCTTGAAAGAAATGTCTCAGAAACAGTGGGCAATAAAATCTCAGCCTGAGTTGAGAGAGAAGTTTCAATAGAAGGACACGATTAAAGAAGTAAAGGGGGAATTCTGAAAGGGCCATTTTTATGTGAATATCTTTGAAAATGAGACAGCTCAGGATGCTGAGTTGTTTCACTGAGGATTTCAGGAGAAAATCCAGGCCACAGGGAAATCAAAGTTCGATGGGAAGAAAGGAAATCATGACAGGAAATGACAAACTTTCCAGAACCATAAGCGAAGGAGAGCAGAGATAGGCAGAGGAGACTATATGATCAAGTGAGGAGTTTGCTTTTTTTGAGGTAAAAGAAATAGGCTTATGTACTAAAGGAAAGAAATCAATGAAAAGGAAAGTGATGAAAACTAGAAAGGGAGGAATTTGATGGGCAAATTGTAAGAAAATAGAAAGGAATGGAATCTTGAGTACATGGGGAAGTTGTAGCCACACTTAAAACCTCTCTGATGAGCATAGAGGTGCTAAATTGGCTGTAGGCAAAAATGTTTAGAGACAGAGGCAGGCAATGAAATGAGGTCACCCTGAGTGTCTTCACTTCTCTGGGGAAAGTAGATGTTACTTGTTGAGGGTGAGGTTACTGGTGGCGTGAGGAGTGTGCTGACAGTGAGAAGAGCCACTGTATAGCCCACAACACCAGCAGAAAACAGAAGCGTGTTGCTGAGCCTTTCATTACACTTACAGTCACAGAATCACTGGGCCTCTCCCAGAAAGTTGAGATTTCTTACTGTGATTCTGGAATGGCGTTGAAAGACTATGAGATTATTTACCACCAAGTTGGTAGAAGGCACTGTTTTTAGTCCCTGCCTACAAATACCAAAGAGAAGCCAAGTTTGTAGTTCATTATTTTCTAAAAGGCCGTTGGAAATTTATTCAGGATTTTGGCTTCCACAGAGCCTGCAGATTGTATTTATGTCCTGCTGACATCAAGCAATTTATGAAGCTAAATAGAAAGATCAGTCTTGGGAACAGGGTCATAATAATTCCCTGTAGCCATCACCTAAGTAAAGTGAAACGTATTAAACTCATTATAAAGAAACTTATCATACACCAGGCCTCAAAGTGAACTCAGAAAACTTGCCAACAACGTTTGAGATTCAAACAGTCTCTTAGAGTAGCACCGGGTTCTAAAGTTAATCTGTAACAAAAGAAGATAGAGGAATTTAATTCATCATGCCACTTCTCAGAGTAAACCACTCCATCAGAGAACTGGTTTGTGATTAAGTGAACTGGCGCTGGAGCCAGGAGCCTGCATTTGACTTTCCTTTTCTTTACTTCTGTGACCTTGTGTAAGTTTCTTAACCTTCCTGTGTCTCAGTTGTGACAGCTGTAAAATGAAGGTAAGGATAGAAACAAGCTCATACCTTGTTATAAAATTTTTTAATTATATTTTAAACACATAGGTAGGACCCAGAAGATAATGTAACTTTAAAGCATCCCAATAATTATAACATTTTTAAAATAGCTCAGATTGTATAGACTAAGTTTACACAAATGCACACGCATATATACACTAACACACAGACACATACATACTCATACACACTCTATTGTTTTTCTTATTGTTGGACAGTTGTGGATGAAAATTATATTTTAAGGCTAGTAGGATATAGTTTAATTCTATTATAAAACAAGATTAATCAGATTATCAAATTATATATATACATATATATATATATTTTTTTTTTTTTGCTAACTATATAGGTGAGTCCTTGGACATATGTAAGGAATGCATTCTTATATCTTCTCTTGCTCCCACAGGCATTTAACAAATAGTTTATTATTATGTAATATGACATAATAGGTTGGTTCATAGCTTGCGCTGTTCAAATTCTTTCACTTCTTTCTAAAGAGGTTACGTATATTATTTCATTGAATGCATAAAACAACTTCATATGGTAGGTAGATAGATATTGCTATTTATAACATATTATTAATATCATAAACCTGTTGTCACTTAGGGAACTGTTAATGTTACATTTAAATACGATGAGAGTCCAGTATGTATAAATTATAGTTGTATGTGTATTCTATATGCACACACATAGAGGATTACACATGTATTTACATAGTGTACTGAAAGTCTGTGTGCGACCTGAACAATTGTCCGTTTTCATTGTCCTCGTGAAATTTTGCATGGTTTTCAAAATGGGCATTTTGAAAAATTAGGAACCAATTTGCATGATTTTCCCACTGTGTTTTCAGTAGTGTACAAATAGTCCACATTCAGCAAGGTACAGATTCACAAATATATTGAAATCACTGGGATGATTAATTTTATATGTAGGTAGTTACTGAACATATTTGTCCTCTGGGCATTTATGTCTCCTATTGCAGCCTCTTAACTCTTGGAGTTTATCTTGGAGTCCCTATGACTACCTGAACTGAAAACCGACATCAAGAAATGCAACATTTTACAGGAATATGAACCCATTAAATATATATGAGTAACACAACATTTCTTAAAATATATTTTTATTGATTTCAGAGAGGATGGGAGAGGGAGAGATAGGAACATCAATAATGAGAGAGAATCATTGATCAGCTGCCTCCTACATACCTCCCTAAAGGGATGGAGACCACAACCCAGGTATATACCCTGACGGAAATCGAACCATGACCTCCTGGTTCATAGGTTGGTTAATGCTCAGCCACTGAGCCATACTGGCTGGGTGCAACATTTTAATATTAGTTCCTAATTCTAGAGTCACTCAAATTGTATAACTTGATATGATGAAGCTTCCATGTGATTTAATAGTATATATTATCACATAGTGCTCTATAATTGGTTTGGTTGTTACTCCATCTCACTTAAGAGATACTCTAAAGTGAATTTTCCACAGTCCCTAACAAAAGATACTCAAATTTGGCCCCAGCATAGAATATTGACTCTCTCTGGCCTGCCTGGACAGATTCTACATATACTTAGACTAAAACTCTAATTTCACATCATCTATCACAGTCCATATTAATATCTCCCTCTCTTGAATTTCCACAGCAATACCCTATTCCCAGTAGGTTGCAATTATTTTTTCAAATATCCATACACTGACACATGGTCTTATTTGTAAATACCATGTATTCACGATTTGTTTTCTGGTTCAGTGGCGAGCACTTGGCATGCTTCATGTTTCTCTCTCATGAGCTACAGCACTTGCTGTAGAGATTTACACATAGCATGAAACAACAAACACTTGAGGCATCAAAATTAATACAACTTATGCACATCAAACACAGTGCCTATGTCTCATATTTATCTTCTCTCTTCTATATTACTCAGAATAGCTGAAGGCCATTATATTTTCCCCAAACTACTATGCACATGATGGCCCATAGAAAATCTGATAGCCCCATAGAAAATCTGTTAAGACACGCACTGGCTTTAGGAAATGTGTCAGAGCTTCAACAAAGCAAACGACTAATTTCAAAATGATGGTGGAATTCTCTTTGGTGATACATAAATGACATGCATTTATAAGGAAAGGCATGCATTTATATAGGGCAGGGAAGCTGTCATGTAGAAGAATAAACATGGAGTTTAAAGTCTGATTGGAGTTTTACTCTTCGCCCTATCTCTTATATGTGATTTTGAACAAGTTTTTAAACACATTTCTGAGCCTCATTTTTTATTTAAGATAATAAAACTTGTTCCAGAGGGTTTTGCTTTAAATAATAAATGTGACAACAATGACAAAAGTGCTTTTAGCTGTAAGAAGTTAGAATTTTTAGAATTATTTTGATATTGAAACATGTTGCTTCAACACAATTCCTATTCCAGTTCTTAAAAAATTAAATCACTATCTTATACAAATAATATGAAATCACATTAAAAAACGAGCTGAGAATAAGAAGTAAACAAAAACCATCTTGTATTGTTAGGCTATTTTCTTTGTGACAATCTGTAATTCAACCAGAATTTGTCAACTATCTACTGTGTACAAGGCACATTTTTATCAATAAAGAAAAGCCCTCAAGGAATGAAATGCCTGGAGTCTTTTAGGCCACTGTGCATGTATTTTTATTAATTTTTAAATCAACACTTGAAATGAAACTGAAGACCTTGTAAAACATTTATTATACTCTGCTTCCAACTCCCACAAGTCTAAGAAAAGTTTGATAAATTATTAAGGAAATCAGATCCTAACCTATTTCCTATGGTTCATTCATTCATTTATTCCTTTGTGCATTCATCCAACAAATATTTACTGAATAATTAGTTTTTGCCTGGCTTGGTGATAGATTCTAGATATATGGTTGTAAAGTATACATATGTGGGTGGACTCTCTCTTTATGGAGTTTATAGCCTTGTGAGGAAACAAAGTGTGTAAAGGTAAATAATTTAACATAAATAAAATGCAATCTGTGATAAATGAAAAAGGAACACAAAGAGTACAGAATTTGAAATAAGCAATAGAGGACCTACTTTAAAAGGAAGGAAGGAAAGTCTTCTGCAAGTGAAGTGACTTCCAAGTTGAGTCCCGGAGGATCAGAACTTAGTGTTGTGGGTGCAGAGGAAGATCTTTGGCAAAGCCCTGAAGGGAGGAGACATCATGATGCACTTGAACATAAGTCAAGGAGCTTATGTGGTGGGAGCAGGGAGACAGAGGTGGGGACAAGAAATGACAGTGGATAAACAGTCAGGATTGGGATCAAGAAGATCTTGTGAGCCAGGGTAAGAAGTTTGGGTGTTTTGTAAAGTGCAAAAGCTAGAGAAGATCTTAAAGGATCAATGAACTGATTTATACCTTTAAAATTTATTTTTTTAAATCGGAATTGAATAAAAGGAAAAGCATGGAGCTAATACAAAACTTTCTGCAGAAGAAGCCTGTGTTGTCGCGGTGACAGGTGATGGTGGCTTGAAAAAGTGTGGTAGCAGAAAGTAAAAGTGTCTTTTCATAGCACATTTTACCTTAAAGTGGAACTGGCAGTGGAAGAAATTGAACTTGGGGTTCACTTAAAATTATTGACTTTCTTTGGGGAAAGGAGAGAGCAGAGATTTTCATTAACTTCACGACTACTGGTACAAATATATTCATAGAAATCATATCTTTGCTTTGCCTGGTCCTAAAATACTTTATCTTGGAACATTCTATTACTTCAAGGAAGTTATGCTCTACAGATTGTCAAACATTTTTTACACATATATTTGCTACTTTCTATGTGCCAGATATAGTGATAAATGTTTTCTGTATGTATTTTCATCTGATTTCCATAACAACAACACCATCTCCATTTTTGAGCTAAGGAAAGAGAAGAAAATAAGGAACTTGTCCAAGGTCATTCCACACATTAGATTTAGAGACTAAATCTAAATTTGCCTCTTTCTAAGGCAAACCTCATGCTTTCTGTTTGAGGTTTTTGACTCACTCCTTTGTCTATAAGCTAATGAGAGAAGCCTCCACCAGAGTTCAACCTTGCTGGCACCTTGATCTTGGACTTTCAGTCTCCAAAACTGTGAGAAAATACAGTTCTGTTGTTTAAGCCACTCAATCTGTGGTTTTCTGTTTGGCAACCCAAGTAGACTAATACACTGACCCTTGGCCTAGCGCATTTATTTATTCAAGAACATTGCACACTTACAACGTGACAGGAATTTTATAGAGGTTTAGAATTACAAAGATGAGAAAATAATGTCTTCCCTATCTGAGCTAATATAGCATAGTAGAGGGAAACAGACATACATTTGGCCAAGACGTACAGTTTTCAAACAGTTATTCCTGTTTACTATACAAAAAATGAAAGGCAAATGTTTTTTTATCTCCCATTGGGAAAGTTTGATGATTTGATTTCTCTTGCTTTAAAAAATTTAAACAGAACTTTTGTGCAAATACTTTAGTGTCTCATTTTAATGGTTTATCAAATGACATTGTCAGAAAAACAAGGTGATTTGACAGAAGGGAAGCAGCTTGCAGGCGCAAGGTATTAGTTAACACCAGGAAGAGATCATCCTGGCTGGGGGCGAGCTGGGAAAATGTTTCTAGTTCTATGACCTCAGCATCCTGGACCCTCTTCCCTGCAGTGATTCAAGGACATGGCAGAAGTCCAGAAAGGGTGGCTGCCTCGTGTGTCTGGGGCATGCATTATCAACAAGGGTAACATTGCCCCAAGACAGCAAAAACTGATTCTTGAGGAGTAAAAGAAAAAGAAATTACATGTTCAGGTACTCTGTGGCCTCCCAAAGGGTCACAGCAGAATATAAGCAGGTAGCATAGCTGTACAGAGAAAATGATTAGGGGGAAAAGATAAAGAAACACTGGTCTAGAGTGCTGGACCAATTCTGGAATCCCACTCAGGCTCCCACCCTCTAGTATACTCATGGCCCAAGCTTAGCACAGAAGCACAGAGGAGACACACCTAAGGACCATATGGACATCAAACAAGGATTTTTAAGCTGGGGAGGCTTACCACACCTTGGCACTACCTTAGAGTCCTCCAGAAACTTGGCAACAAGGTTGGGACAAAAGAGCTCCAAGATACCTGAGGTTGAATGCCTCACTGTAGTGGGAGCTCAAGCAAGAAACTTAAGAAATGAACTTCTATGGATTTCTTGTACTGAGTTGGTAGAATGAGATATATACCTGCTGCTGTTTTTAACAATAGTAAGAAGTAGAGGGTAAATAGACATGATAAACGTCTGGAAGAGGGGGTGCTGAGAAAACATGGGAATAATAATTCCACCTAAGACAGGAAGTAGAGGGAAGGGTAAGATATTGTTAGAAAAACATCACTAGGTGAGGTTCCAATCAAGGGGTGATGATAGCCTAGGAGAAAACAATTGTAATGGAGATGGAGTGGACAGTTGAGATTTAAGAGTATTTGAAGGTATAATTGATGGGATTAGGCTTCTCCTTGAATCCCAAGGAGAAGGGTGTGCTGGAGGTATCTAGGATAGCTCTTAGAAAGAGTCTATGAAGGGAAGCTGAGGTCATAGGAGAGAAATTTTCCAAATCTCCTTAGGACAAACTCAAACTCTGAATGCTTTGTGAGAATCTGTTCTAGTAAAGATTGTTTGTCTTAGAGCAAAGTTTGTAAATTGACGGCCATTAGGCTAAATGTGGCCTTCAAACAGCTTCATTCGCAACACTGTATTGGCAACACTTTTAAGAATATCAATATTCTTTAGAACAAAATAATTTATCAGCATTTAAAAAAATCATACATCGTCTTTATAGTAAACCAGATTTCTGAGTGCTCAGGTCGTCATGCCCACTAACAACACCAAAAACCTGAGCTGGGGCCAGGAGTGGAAGCTTCCTTTAGAGGAGGCACAGGGTCTCCAGTTCACCAGGGTCCCTCCCCCTCCTCTGTTTCATTCATTGCCTGACTGGTCCTACAGGACTCCCGCAAGCCCAGTCACTATAGAATAGAAAACATCAGACACATCATAGAACAAAATATGCCTCCAAAGTAGAGCATAGGTGTGCAATATGGAAATGGAAGTTTGACTGAAGTCCTTCATTTGCATGTAATTCCATGCAAGAAAAGAGCAAGACTAACTAGTATTGATTCATACCAAAGTAAAAAGAAACATGAAATCAGAAAATATGCATTCAGAAGGGAAATGATAAAATAAACACTATAATTGAGGGAACAGGTCAAACAGGATTTCTAATTCTGGTAGAATTTGCAATTCTTTCTTATTCTGATTAAGTAGGCTTCCTAATTCTGGCCCCAGAATATAAACTTTAAAACAATTATTTGTAATTATTATCAATTATGCCTGTCTATCTCTCAGAAAATTTACAATTACCAAATTGTCATATAATGTCTACCTATTTAGACATTTTACCATGTCTGCCCACCCATCTTTGCTACATCCATACTTATCTGAAAGCTATTATCCTCTTGAGCTGATTCCCTCCAGGACTAGAAAGCAAAGTGCTAAAGAACAAGTTCATTTTATCACAGAAAGTTCACTGTGGTGACATTGTTCTCCAATTTCTGAAAATGCTAAACCATTTTGCACCCAGCTTGACCCAACAGCTGCAGCTCTTCTACTCTCACTCCCTAATTTGTTTGCATTTGGCTTATATTCCTCACTCTTTGGAGTGCTGATAATTATACTTGTCTGGGAGGCTTAGAAGCTATAAAAAATCTGGACCTCCTCACATTTCAACACAAGTAGACAAGGCGCAGGCTCCAATTTGGAACTGCACAGACTTACAGAGGCATGCGAGCCCAAAGACATCAAGAGCAGCCTGCCAGTTTGAAGACTCTTCTACAAAGCCACTCGCCATATGGTTGGCCGCAAATTGTGGACCAAAGAGGCCAAGATGTTACACAGGATTCCAATGGACCTGTTACCATATGTGGTTGGTATGGGGCAAGTGTAGTGTTGATAGTCAGAACCTCGTAATCCCAGTTTCAATGTAACTGAGATATTTTCCTCCTCTGAGAAACACCTAACAATCTGACTAATTAAAAAAACAGCATAAAAGTTAATGATCACAGAGTACTTTGAATGGAAGGAAAAGTAAGAATAATAAACATTTAGGATGAAGTTTGTTTTTAGGAGAGGTAGCCAAGAAACAATTTTAGATATGTTCAAGTGCTAGTGATCATATTAGTTTGCAGACTTGTTTAAGGTAATGGAAAAATTATTCAGATACATCAGGAAAAGTTATACTTATGTATCACTTACCAACAGCTAATAATGAAGTTAGTACTGAGGTTGAGTTACACAGATTTAAAACCAAGCCCTCCCTAGATTTATAATCTAAATTGAAAACCTAAAATGTGATTTAAGTTCATGTTAAAATATTTAAAAATTTAAGCTGGCAACCCATAGGTTCATGTTAAAGTTCATGTTAAGTTCATGTTAAAATATTTAAAAATTTAAGCTGGCAACCCATAGGACTAGGGATTTGGAAGTGTGTCACAAAACATTTAAACTTAGTCTCTTCTGTTTCACACTGACCTAGTCAATAGGGAACCAAAGACAGACTTCATTATCAATATTAAGGTTATTTCTGTTCAGTTTTTGGAGAAGAGTCATATTGGTGACAAATACTCATCTTAAATGATTGTTCTTGTTTAAAGATAAATGAAAAACTCTTAAAAATATCACCAAGAATTTGAGACTTCAGAAAAGTTTCCTAAATGGAGACTTCTCATTATAGTTAGGATTTGTGATCAACTGACTAAATAATTAGAAGATTGCATCTTCTTATTTTCCAGCCCCCTTCTGTGACTAAAACTGTTACCTTAAATTTCAGAAATGCCAGCTGCTTCAAAGAGCTATTATATTTAATTTTTAAAAAGGCTTTTTTTATCCCAAAGACTATAAAAAATAACCCACCTAAGAGTTGTTAATGATCATTAAGCAGGGAATACAGATATTTTTAAAGTGTTTCTCAAAGTCAAGTCATGATTCCCAGGGAAAAGGGGAATTCATGTTACATCAAGCATGAAACATGTGTTTTGAAAAGTGACTTGAATCACAGGACTAGGACTTCACATGGGAGTTTAAAAGGCATTTTGTTTAGTTTTAGCACATAATGAGATAAAGTTCACGGTTTTGAAATGTGGCTGCCTTGGAAAATAACATTTGGAGAATGTGTATGAATCTATAAAAACAAACACACTATAGAGAGCTTTTCAGCATGGCTGGAATTGACAGAAATCCAGATGTTCCCTTTTTTATATTCTTGGATCACCACCAAAAGCAAAAATAGCATCAAGCTGGGCTGACCCATATCACTTGAAGAGGAAGTACTAGCCCTAGGACAGCAGGAATTATTTAACATTCTTTAGGGGGGGCTGGAGAGCCTTACAACTTGAATCCCCCATTTGCACATCTGAATCCCAGTTACACTTTCTGTAATGAAAACATTCAGTTCATTATATAACGTCTATGATCTACACACACTCAAATCAGCCAAATCACAAGTTTTATTGAAGCCTCAGCTTTTAAAGCAAATGCTAAGCAGATAAGGGCTCTGGCTTTTCTTAATCAACAGAAAACAGAACGTAAGATAAGCTTACTTGAAAAGCCAAATGCTTGCTCATCAAGAGTATGACAGTCTGCCAGAGTGAAAGTTTGAACACAAATTCTAATCTTTCCATTCACCACCCTCCTTTTCTGTGGGTTTCCTCAAAGGAAACAATCTGACAAAAGTACCATCGTAGAGGGTCATAATTCCCTTTCCCCTTTAAAGAGAATTCAATGAAGCCCTAGTTAAAAAAAAAAAGGTATTAGTAATAGTTGAGAATTACTATTAAACAAGAACATTTTTTTTACTCATTTGTTAAGTGAGTGTGTATGTGTGTGTGCCTGTGTGCATGTGTGCATGTGTGTGTGTGTGTGTGTGTGTGTGTGTGTGTGTGTGTGTGTGTTAGTCATACGTAATTTTCTGGAGTCTATCAAGGCAAATGCAGAGTGAGTATAGACTGTTGGGGGAGGGAAGAAGAGATGGAGGATCATAAAAATACAAAGTGTGGGAAGAAAATAAGCAGAGTCTCAAAGCTATGGGAAATGTGCTACCTTTTTCTTTACAGAGTAATGAAGTGTCTAGGGGAAGCTAAAGGGCAAAAAAACTGAACACTATTCCCAGAGTAAAAATAAAACAGCTTGGGATTAAAAGGATCAATAAAGGTTAAATAAGTGAGAAGGCAAATCTTTGACAAGCGAAAATAAGCGACCAAAAAAATATTCAAAGTTAAATGAAAGGTACATCTTGATTATGCTATGTTTTACATTAAAATGGAAAGATATTTATGAAGCATAAAATTTCATTATAAAAATTAGGATTTATAACTTTTATCCAAATAGTCCAAAAGATATAGCCAGGTTTTGTGACATGCCCTTCATTTAAAATGAACATTATTAAAGTCATATATCTAAAGAAATGGAAGTATATTTAGAAAATAGAATACTGCTACAAATCCACTTAAGACAATTCATTATGTAGACATTTATTTAAACAATATTATCATTGTCTCAATAGCTTATAATATTTTAGTTTTCCTAAAAATCATTCCACTTCTGCATTATGTAGAAAATGCTTTGGGCTAAAGTTATGTGAGTTTTTTTTTTTTAACTTTTTAATAGTAAACTAAGGTGACAACGCTAGGAAAAATAAGTGACAGTTTTTTAATATATTTAAAAAGTAATGTTATTTTGAGATCATAAATATAGTTTGAACACAAAAGAATGAATCCAGTGTAATGCAATTCATCATAATCCATAAAGAGAATTTTTAATATGTGGCCATCCCTTTAGAGTTAATGAGTTGTCTGACTCTCAGGATGAGGGCTTCTGTCTACATCAGCTTTTGGAAGGTTGATAACAGACATTTAGCTGGATCTCTCAAACTTGATTCTGTGAGCGAATGACAAAAACAACTCAATGGTAGGCAATTATTTCAATCAATCAACAAGGATTTTGAGCACATATCATTTTCTTAATACTGTGCTAGATGCGAGGGAAATGTGTAAAAGATAAATAAAGGAATTGTAAGACACAGACCCAAACTTTGAAAGTATACAAATATGCCTGAAGAGGTAAAAACAAAGCACATGAAATAATTAGCAAAGTTAACAGCATATTCTTAAAGGGGGATTCATTTTGAAAGGCCAAAAATGGTATAAAATTTTAGAAATGCTAAGATAAATAAATGTCAGAATGATCAGAGGTGATTTCAATGGAACAAAATTTGGAAGTAAGAATTAGATAAATTAAAGGGGATGAAACTGATCCCCCCCTAATTGATGGACATGCAAAGCATAAACATGGGGACAAAGAAACTAAGTACAAATTTCAGTTGAGAATATTAAATGAACAACTTGATTGATGCAAGTGGATGTGTTGGAGAGCAAAGATCGATACAGACTAACATGTAGGATGTACGTGGAGCGTCTTGAAATTCAGGCAGGATTTGGGTTTGCTGTGATAAGAAACTAAGAGTCAGTAGTAATTCTAATGCATGGGGAATCTGATGAAAAGGTATATCTGACAGAATGCAGAGGAAATGAAGAAGAGAGGAAAGGCAATAAAAAGTGCCATGGTGTTCTTTATGAAAACAGAATATAAATTAATATTACTCAAACATTTCTAAGTAAACCTGATTTTCAGCAATCAAACATGCAGTGGTATAAGTCAGTTAACTATAAACATGTCGGAGACCCTTTAGTGTTTGTTTGCAGTATTATATAATGGTG
This sequence comes from Cnephaeus nilssonii, assembly GCF_951640355.1. Lineage (NCBI taxonomy): Eukaryota > Metazoa > Chordata > Mammalia > Chiroptera > Vespertilionidae > Cnephaeus > Cnephaeus nilssonii. The sequence continues at coordinate 61,816,136 of NC_137076.1, read as the reverse complement.
TTACCAGGGCTCAGAGCTTGGTGATAAAAAAAAAAGTCAGTTCAAAGAAACACTGATATGGTAGAAAATGAGGAATATAAAACCACACCCTTATTCAGACCCAAAATAATTTTACTGCTACCTTTAAGTAAGCTTATTTGTATTTTTGGGTTGTGGGTGTTTTGGGTTTTTTTTTTTTTTTTTGCTTTTGTTTTTTAAGCTATCTTCCAATGCCCAAAGTGAGGGAATAGTTACAATATTTTTCCATCTTTCCAATAAATTCTTCCAAGTTTAGGCAAAACCTCTTACTCTTCTATGACAGTACAACACTCTTATAAAGATAGGTATGCAATAATTGCAATCAATTTTACTAGATATTGGTGCCAATGTTAATTAGGTATGAAAGTTACTATTTTGAAAAGTTATTTGATAGAATATTCAGGTTCATTGTGGTTTTTACTATTTTTGCCTTTTCATTCCTTTAAATGTCAAATTCTATCTATGCACCCTTCATTGACACCAAATGGTCAAATGAAAATATATGTGAGTGTAACTGGTTGTTGTTTTATAGTGCCCACATTTATGACTACCTTGGGAACCAATTACACTGCATCATATATTCATAAAATCATAAAAGCTTTCAGAAAGCCAGAATGACAGTAATATGATGAAAGTCCATTAACCACATTTCACAGCTTGACATGTAGCCTTAATGAGAAAAGAATTATCAGTTTGACTCTCTTTTTCCCCCAATAGATGAAATGAGGAATGAGAAGACAACCAAATGATATCATGAATATTTATGAAAACTTATTAATATAACATAATAGTAATTATATTTATGGTATATATTATGAGTATATGTTGATATAAGCTTGTTTATTCCATTCAAATATAGATGAATAATTCACTAAAATCAGTATCTCAATGATCAACACACAATATATTACTAATATGTATTAAAATGGTATAAGAGACAGAATGAGGTTATGGAAGTGAGGACATTTTGTTTCTAGTGGTGGATATACCACTACTTATGTATATTTTAGAAAATTAACTTCCAAGGATTATGTAATTTTCATCTGTCAATTGATATGATTGGGTTAGGTCAACACCTCAAAATCATGTTACAGCCAATAAAATAATTCTGCTGGATATAAATATTAAAGAACAAAAGTATGTTACATTAGCTTTGTAAACAGCTTTATAAAAAAACAAGGGCTTTTTTTAATGCAGAAATTTCCAAGTATTTTGCTCTTTGATATACTCCAATGTCTTAATGAATATTTGTTTATTATGACTCTACAATTAGGATGATTAGAGAATTGGGTATAAAATCAACATGAATTTCCAAACTTATTCTGAATCGGTGACTATCTTTTATGTTAACACTTTAGGAAATATCAGACTAGACACTACTCCAACATTTTACACAATACTGAAAAATCTTCAAATACTCTCCTTTTCCTGCCCGGTAAAGATGACTTCTCTAATGATCCGTGTTTCTAAGAGGGCCTGTCAAGTCCTCAGTCCCCCGGATCACCTCTTTCTGAGTATTTGTTCACTGGTCTAATTAAACTTGTTATAAATAGACAATAACAAAAAGAAAACTAAATAAAACAAAAATCTGGCACATGGCTCAAAATCAGGATTTAAAACCAGTGTACTGTAATACCATGATATTAATAGCCTCTCAAACCATTTTGAGAATGAAGTGTTCTTTTTATATTCCTCTCATTTGACTTGTTCACCATATTTTTCTTCTTTTATTTGACAACTTTATCTTTTCAAGTGATTTTATTTTTCTTTATTCTTTTTTAAAAATATATTTTATTGATTTTTCACAGAGGAAGGGAGAGAGATAGAGAGTTAGAAACATTGATGAGAGAGAAACATCAATCAGCTGCCTCCTGCACACTTCCTACTGGGGATGTGCCCGCAACCAAGGTACATGCCCTTGACTGGAATTGAACCTGGGACCTTTCAGTCCGTAGGCCAATGCTCTATCCACTGAGCCAAACCAGTTAGGGCTATTTTTCTTTATTCTTAACGTCATATGAATAAGACTAGCCTTATTGTTTAGTATCAGTAAGCATCTAATCCTACAACTTCAGGTGACACTCTCAGATAACCTCCTTGTTCCACCAGACGCAGGTTAGGTCCCCGGATTATGTGATCCTATATCACCCTCCATTGGCCATCATGCCATTTAGAACATTTTGCAAGTGTGTGTGTGTGTGTGTTTCAATGTGTGTGATTTGGTGATTATTTGATTAATTTGGTTATTTGATTATTGATCTTATACCAGATTATGAATTCTGTAAGGGCAGAACCAGGTCTGCTTTACTCACTATTATTTTTGCTAGGTCTAGCACCATGCCTCTCTCATAGTAATTCCTAAACAAATGTTGAATGTTGAACTTCAAAGACACTTAGTTAATAGACTTTAACACATAAATGTTTCACTTAGGTACAGCTACTCAAATTTAGCAAATAAATAGAAACTATCAATTTTTTTAATTTAAAAGGTGTTAATCCTTATGAAAATAATTTTTTCCTCCCAGGGTTAATATTTAAAACATCATTAACTATTCTGAACTTAGCTGAGAATAAAGTATCTGAGGATAGTATGAAATTAGACTGGAGACGGGAGAAAAGAAGTAGAAAAATGAAAAATAATAGATACCTTTTGTTAATTTAACTTTACCATCACATAATTGAGTCTAATTTGGTTCTGGGTTCATAGTTTTCTAATAATTCTCTATTAAAAAAGAAACCTCAAATACACTATTTTGTTATTTTATTTTTAAAATGGGGATGCCATCATTACTTTGTAATGACAGTATGTTTGCAAAGAGGAACTAAAGCACGTCTAGATGCTATATTGCAAGTCAATAGACAATTAGAAAGTAAACCAGGGCCTCAGAATACCTTTATACAACCAGTGATGATTCTGCACATATTCACTGTAAAACAAACAAAAGATACAAGGGGAAAATTTATTGCCATATGCATAGAAGAAATTTTAGTTTGGAAGTGAGTGACATATTTTTTTGAAATGAAACAAAAATAAAAGATAATTATTGTGTACAAAACCCTACTTCAGTGCAGTATAAAGGTTGAACTATGAAGTATGTTTTGTGATTTTGAAATTACAGTCCCCACAGTGGCCATAACCCAGCTGTCAGGTAAATATGTAGAGTTTTATGATACTTTATACAATGCAATGCTATGTGCCATAAAATAAAATAATGTTGCTTACTAGTAGCTTTTGAAGTTATTTTTGTTTGAAAGTTTAAAGTGTATGCCACCACAGTCTGCATTGATTTGTTTTTAATAATAAATTTGCAGTTATATTTTTTGCATGATCATAATTTTTTATAGTGAACTTCTCTCCAATGAAAAGAATAAGGCAAACAAGTTGAGGAGGTCATATGTATATACTAATTTTTTAATTGAAATTAATACTTTTGTTACTCTTTAGTATATTATCAAAAGAAAATCCAACTTTAATTTCATAATTATCATCGTAATATGCAAAAAATTGAGGTTGCTACTGTAAGAAATAAAAAGATGAATAAATCACAAATGTTGCTGCTTTAGGAACTAATACCCTAGGAATTAATAATCAAGTAGCTAAATAAGGTGGTGATATGTATGAAACAAAGGAGCCTTAAGGAAGAGCCCCAAGAGAAATACAAAAGAAGCAGTGAACACATCTACCTAGGGACTCAGAAAAGGCTAGACTGACAAGGGTGAGTTGATCTGGGTTTATAGGAATTCTTAAAATTTAAACATGCAACTTCTATATAGATAGATTATATTTTCCAATTGCATTTGTAATTATGACATGATTTCCAAATTGCTTTCCTATACAATTAGCTTTTTAAAATTTAAATCCAGGTAGGAATCTCTCCACCATGATGGTAAAATTTTAAAATGAGCTAACTTCTTAAAATCAGTGTTTTAGTTTGAAATCGTGAAGAACTATGAACAAACTCATATTCCAAACCTATATATCTTTACCACCAGTATACATGTAAACCAACACACACACACACACACACACACACACACACACACACACACACACACACACACTACTAGGCTGCAAGCTCTCTTGAAGACAAACCTATGTCAGTTCATTTCCCCACTATCTATCTATGAAGCTCCTTCTCTATGGAAGAGTGCTAAGTGCAGTAATTTAAAGGCTGAAAGATACAGGAGCCTTTAAGAGAAGTAATTCTAAGTTCTTTTTTATTCAAAGTACAGGCAGTTCCAGGAGACACCAACAGTGTGTCCACTCCAGTGGGATAGAGAGGGGAGAATGAATTGCTTAGTTAAGATAGGAAATGGGCTTAAATATTAACCAGACAATATGTGTAATGTGATGAAGATGTGTGTGCTAATCTGCATAAAAAAGGAAATCATTTTCAAAAGTAGGTACATAAGTCTGAGAAACTGACAATGAACAAAGAACCCTCTGGGAAAACATTGATATGTGTTGTACACTGTTTCTCAGTTGTCTAATAGAATTGAGCTCCACTAACACCGTATTTTTGAAAAAATAGCTATCAATTCCGTTGTTGCCCATCACAGGTAGCATGCCTTTAACCTCTGTGTGCTAGCAAGTTTATCATTGTGTCTTGGGTTTCAGTAGTGTCACAGTGCTGTACCTGATGTAATTTTCTTTGTCTATTCTTCTCGTGGGTCACTGAGTTTCTTGAATGTGTGGAGTGCTATCTTTCATCAGTTTTAGAAAATCTCCGACATTATCTTTTAAATATTGCTTCTGCTCCATTGTCTTTTACCTCTTTTTGTAGGATTCCAATTACATGTTAGACCTTTTCACTATAGCCCATATATTTCTAATGCATTTTACTATATTTTAAACCATTTTTCTCTTTTCACCATGCTTAAATTTATAGAGTTACTTCAGAACTTACCTTCTACTGTATGGTTTTCTTTTGCTGTATGCTATATAGAATTCTTAATTTTGTTTATTGTATTTTTCAATTTGATGACTTATAGTTGATTGTTTTCATAGAGCACACTAGCAAAATTCTCTTTTTTCATCTTTTAAAAAACTTTTTTAATATATTTATAAAGTTCACACCAAGTTCTCCAATATTTTTTATATTTGCAGGGTTTTAATAAATACTTTTTCTGTTCTGCAGTCATTTTCCTGTTTTATGCCATTTTTTGCAATTTTTATTTGAATGATGGATAGACATTGTATATGAACAAAATGTACAGACTCTGAGTGTTGTTGACTTCCCCTGAGAGGCCTTAATTTTCATCTACCTTGCAGCTCAGGCATGAGCAGCAGATAGTGGACCATGATTTTGCTCAATGATCATAGGCATTATAGATTTAAAACCCTATTTAAGCATGTGATATCCATGAATATTTCTTGAATACAACTTTGATAAATCATGAACAGCATTTTGAAGAAAAGAACTTCAAATATTTGCATATATTAAAAAATCTTACAAACACCTAACACTGTAAACACATTATTTCATTCTAGTATATTAGCATTATATATATATATATATATGTATATATATATTATATATATATCATAATAATTAGCATTATATATAATATATATAATAATAATTAGCATTATATATATTATATATTATATATATAATGCTAATATACTAGAATGAAATATATATATATATGGAAAACAGTGTTTAGGAATGGACTGGCTTTCCTTGTGTCTGCTTCTGAGCCAGTGTGGCTTCTGTGAAATATAATTGCAATAGATTTATAGAAAAATTTATGAGAAAATTCCTTACGAGTAAATATACAATGTGGATAGGATCCCTAGTATGCTATGCACACATATACATACATATATAATGTTTTACATTTATGTTTATTGATATATATGAGATATATGTCTCATTTGTATTATATATTTTACATGACATATTTTCATATATGCATATATATGATTAAATTACTTCTATAAATTAAAATATGTACAACCCACCGCCTTTAATTTCAACGTATTCTAGGAATCTGCTTCATGAAGCAAACTATTGTGAAAGGCATTGCCCCTTCCACTCTCAGAAACATTGCAAAAATTAGAAGCTGATACCAAAGAATTGATATAAAGTAAATTGTTAATATAAAAATGTAGGTACTAAAAGAAAAAAATGGGCATCCGTATAAGCTGAAGGTAATGAAATTCTGTCCTAGGTTCCAGATCAATGGTATCCCTTTATGAGGAATTTCAACTTACAGGAAAGATAGTGACTGCAGGGACCATGCTGTCTGGAGAAAAAGACCCATGCAATAGAGACATTGCAGATTTTCGAGGGTAAAGAGTAGATTTCTTCCTCAGCCATGAGGACTTTCCCTAAAGGTCTGCAGTGTTTTAAATTTAGAAACAACTACCTTATAAGAAAACCTGAGTAACCAAGGATAAAATTATTTTCTGGAGTCCAGAACAGTAATCAGAATGACTGCTCTTAACTTGCCATTGGCCCTACAAAATCAGAATCTCACCAGCAAGCCCAATTTTAAATGCCCTGCACTGATGTACAAAATCTATATATTTAAAGTTTTTTTAAAAATGATATCTCCAGTTGACTGCTACAAGCTATTTGGAGCAGCTTGTGCAAACTGACTCTCCAACCAAGAAAAACTATGAAAGCTAGATTTTTTTTGAAAGGAGGACATTGGAAAACAACCAGATGTTCAGAAAAAGAGGACTTGAGGGACAAGGATTCTGAGAAAAAGAAATCAGAGAGGACTGTAACACTCTGCCTGCAATTATCCCTCTGGGCATTTGCCAAATGCTGTGCATGTGGATGACAGGGCGGAACAGCAAACAGTAAGCACTTACTAAGATGCTAACACAGCTAAGCACAGTTTTTTGTTTTGTTTTTTTTTACAATCTCCTTCTCCTGGGGACACAACACCTGGAATTCAGGGCTCAAAACAGAGAGGTCCTTGCGTGAAATGTCTATGGTTTAGGCATGGACCATTTTAAAAGAGACCTTTTAAAAATGCTTTTCATGTTTTATTTCCTATATATGTGTAGATATGGGGCATTGGAACACCAACAGGCCTATTCAGATTACACTTAGTGTAATACCTAGCATATATGCACTCAGCAAATATAGGATAATACTTCTTTTAAATATGAGTTTTTGAATCATTGAACCAATGAGTAGAATAACAACTTTATGTTAATTATTTTTCAAATATAATATATCCTGAAAAAAGTCATCTGTCAATGGTGAGACAATATTTAGTTCTTCTATAAAATAGCCTTCTTCTTATTATTTTTTAATGTTGGTGGTTATTCCTAGAACCACAGATCCATGCTAAAACAAGTTCTTTTTCAGGGAATGTAAATCTTTCTAATTCTTTCACTAGATTCTAGTAGACAGAAATCAATGTTGGGGCCATTATTCACTTGCACAAATGTTTATAAAATATCTATAATGCACCAAAAATACACTTGGCATTATGAGGACACAAAATGCACAGATGATAACACCCTTCTTCTAGAATCAGATTCCTATAAAAAAAAGTAGTTACCAAATGATTTAAGAGAGTTTTAAAGCTATGATAAAACAGTCACAATATTAAAATATTATAAAAATGATAATTTTTATTGTGTTATTTTTATTATATGCCTGGCATCATACTAAGTTGTTTAAATTTAATTATCACAAAAGCCATTTTGTTGGAACATTCCAACCATTACACTGGTCCTTGAAAAAGAAAATGAAAGTAGTGAAAATAAAATGATGATTTTATAAGGCTGGATATTTTTATTGGGTGCCTGGATTTCTGACATATGCTAGATTCTTCCAACCTCCACCTCCATAATCAACCACATTCAGTCCACTCAGGTTACACAAATCTCAGTATAGATCTGATCATCTTGATAAAGCAGAAAACCAGCTGGGCTGTCCCTATGGCTGCCTCCATGCACTGGGATGTATTCGGCAAAGTATTTGTTAATTTAAAGAAAGAAAAACTCTTCCCCTGAATAAGAATCTACACTAATAAAAGAGAAATATGCAAATTGACCATCACTCTGCTACGCCCACCAGCCTATCAGAGTGGGTATGCAAATTAACCCAACAAAGATGGCGGTTAATTTGCATATGCAGGCTTGGAGTGAAGACTGAAGACAGCATAGAAGGAAAAGGGAGGGAAAGTGGAAAGCGGGGTGGCAGCGGGAGGGAAAGCATGGGGCAGCAGCAACAGTCCACAGGAAGCCCTATTCTTGCAGGAAAATTCCTGCAACGGGCCTCTAGTAATCCCATAATATGTGAAATTCTATTGTAATTCACAGCAAACGCACACACTATTATGAAATCGAGTGAGCCAAGACAATAGATTTGAGCACCAAGTTCAAATGTTTAATCAGAGATTTAACATGTAAAACAAATTTCACTGTGTCATTATACCAAGTCATAATGCAGAGTTATAATATAGTATTGCATGGGAACATCCTTTCTTTTAAAACTCAAAAACCCTAAAGCTCTCTCTTTTAAGAGTGGGAAGCAGAATTGCTGTGAGTAAGCTGCAAAACACAATCATTTATTGTACTGTTTATTGACATAACTAAATATATTGATACAGGGGGTGATGACTCGAATCTAAAAATGTTCTCTAAGCTATAGAAAAAATTTTGAAAACAAGTTGGTTATATCTGCCTTTTACATTTCTTGTTAGACTCTTCAAATAAGTTTTTCACACTGTTTAGTGGTGATTTTTTTCATTGCTTTGTCTGTCTGCAAAAAGAAATACTCTCAAAGTGTTTTCAAACATGTAAAGATAATAGATTATATAAGAAATGGAATGAGAGAGTTAAAATGAAGAATTTGAAACCAGAGTAAATTTTTGTAGGCATCTGATTAGAAAGGTCTTAACAGATACAAAGTTCACTATATTTGACATTCAAAAAGCAGTCAGTATTTAAAGAGAAGAGTACTTCTTGTTTTTGAAATACTGACTTGGAAGAAAATAAGTTGTTAAGACAAACTCCTTGAAGTTCAAGTCTGTGTGCATTTTAAAGCTATCTCAAAGAAGACAGGTATCAATCACCCTTGTATACATAAAAAGCATAAATACATTAGAAATGAGAAATAATTATTTTGAACTTCAAGTTCAATATAAACATGGAAAAGCTTCATTGATATGGATCACTTTCATAAGGTAACTAATGCCAGTGTTCTTATCATTGTAGAAATATCTAGATATGAGCAAAAAAGCCCCAAAACCTTGATTTTTCCTCATTAATAAAATAAACATTAGCTGGTTTGCCTCAGTGGATAGTGTTGGCCTGAGGACTGAAGGGTGCTGGGTTCAATTCCAGTCAAGGGCACATAACTTGGTTGCAGGTGCCCCATGGTTGGGTGTGTTCAGGAGGCAACCAATTGATGTGTCTCTCTCACATCGATGTTTCTCTCTGTCTCTCCCTCTCCCTTCCACTCTCTAAAAATCAATGGAATAATATCCTTGATTGAGGATTAACAAAAAAATAAAATAAACATTATCATTTGTGCATTCATATATATGTGTGTGTGTATATACATATATATATATATACACACACACACATATATAATGTAAGTAGATATTGTCCTCAATTTGAAATTTTTTTTCTTGTCTAGAATTCATAAACAAGCACAAAAACATTGTCTGGTTTGTGATTTAATACTTTGGCTCAAAATTGATATGATTTTGAAAGTACGGCTAAAATAACCAATATGAATAATTCAAAGAAGAAATATTTTTCTCAACTTCTTGAGTAAATTTTTGAGCTTCTAGAATATTCCAAATGATTTAAGTAATGACGGCCTAATCTCTAAGAATTCTGTGCACTTTCAAAATCACATAATTTTCATAGTGTAGTTCCTACACCTGCAAGCAATCAGAGGTTTTCTTTTTCCTTTTTAGAAGTTCTTTTTACCTTTCCTCAAATATGCAAGTTCACCAGGTGTTGGGATGTTAGTGTGGTAGCAGAGTTATGAAATCTTAATGGTGCTTTTCCCCACTGTCATTTTGAACTAACTTCTTCATCAGTGCTGTAACAGACTTGTGGGTAGTGTGTTTGTTACACTCACAGTAAACTAAAATAGCTTCCATTTACTTCAAACATTTATGTGTTTTCTTTAAGTAAAAAAAAAAAGAGTGAAAACAAATAATTGTCCTTCAGCCAGATGGTTTTCATTTTCATTTTCTTTAAAAATTCTAGTCTGTTTTGTTGAATTTTTTTTCACTCCTATCTTTGGCTCCCCTTGATTTTCCTTCAAAAAATTCAACAGTATCTTGTAAAAAGTATTTTAGGAAGTAACAGATAAAAACTTGTTCAGAAACTTATCAAATCTCTAATCCAAAATTGGAATAAACTTTTGAAAATTCTATTGTAATTCACAGCAAATGCAGTGCTCCTAAAAAGGAAAGTGGAATAATCTATAAGAAATGGCCTGTTAAACAAATACCATGTTTCCCTATATCTCTTAATCAACCAGCTAGAAATTTCAATTAAAGATGATGAATAATGCTATAATAAAAAAAAAACATGATGTATATATATTTGATCCAGTAATCGGAAAGAGAGAGATGACACAAAAGGTGACTCAATAATGCCTGAAAGTTAATCTGATTGAAATGTGAAAATATCTTTGGCCAAGTTAAAATTAACATAGAATACAGTAAGAGCATGAGATAAGTTGTTACAAAAGGTTGTCTATATTTAATGTTAGTTTTGAATATTTTTGTATATTTTTCTTTTATAAATATATTATTTTAAATAATGTTGAATGTAAACTATAATTGGAAATAAAATGTAAAATGCTTATTGGAAACAAATAAATAGATATCATGATATAAAAATATTTGCAAGAGAGTAGGAGACTTGGAGGATATGACAATGGTAATTTATAGAAGAGAAATATAAAGAATAGGTTAGTGTGGTTATGCAGGAAGGTAAAAAAAAATATTTGTGAAGAATTATTGCTTTGAGGAACATGGAGCCAAAATATTTATTCAGAGAATTTTACTGAGCATCTGTCAAGATATGGTGAATGTTAAGTGTTTGAGAGGATTTAAGTAAAAGTCTTCACCCTGACTTATAAAGCTTTTAATAAGTTTGACATATAAGATAACAGTAGCTTCAGAAAGCACCAATGATATAGATAAATCTCTCAAACACAATATTGAATGAGAGAATCCGGACACAAAAGAATGGCATATCAATAATTTAATTAGCATAAAGTATAAAATAGGCAAAACCAATATATCCTTTAGAAAGTTAGTAGTTACCCTTGAAGGATGTTGTTACAGATGATGGCAAAAGGAGAGGTGTTGGCAATATTTTGTTTCTTGATCTGGGTATTGGATTTACAGTTACATGCATTTGGGGATAATTAATCAGAATGTATTTATATGATAAAAATTTTTATTCTGTAAATAATAGTTTTTAAAAATCATCTTGTATTGAGAAAATGACAATTAGGTTGAGATTAAACACAGCATTGTTTAAAGAAATATTTTGAGCACATTTTTAAAATAGTTAAAGGTGAATGGCTAAAGGTTGGTTGAATTATATTCCTGGTTGAGGAAATAGGAAATTTTTTTAGAATCAAGATATATGTAGGAAACTTGAATAATAATAGTAATCACAGTAACTATGAAAATGGTAGCAATAATAACTGCTCTTATAATTATTATTATTAGTTAAAAGACATGGATCTAAGCATTTTACTTACTAATTTAACGATCACAATGACTGTCTGACACAAGTACTATATTTAGCTCCCTTTTAAATATTCAAAAATTACATTGCTGAGTGAAGTAACTTGCCTATGTAAGATAGGGAGATTGCATTTTTTTTAAAGTTACATGAATTAAAAGAATAAAGATAGAGGTAGTGTAGATGTACTGGAAAGGATGATGACCTGGAATGGCCAGATGGCTGTGCTCATATCTTGGGTAGCAATGTTGCTAGTCCCAAGAGGGACAGAGAAGCTGTAGAAATCAGGTCTGAATTGTGCCACTACAGCTTAGAAGCTGGGACTCCATCACACATTGATGGAGGTTTGTCCTAGGGTCATGGTGAACTTGAAAGTCCTCAGGAAGAGAAGATGAAGGCAGGTGGGTGCTTAATATGTGAAGCTTTGAGGATGTGGGGGATTGTCCACAGCTCCAGATGAACTCATGTGACCCAAAAGTTAAGGTGAATTCTCAGCAGTGTCTGATGCAAACCACGTTGCTGAGAGATCTCAACACACCTAATCTCTCCTGCAGCATCGTATCTTCCAGGGCTGAGAAATAAAGTGAAAACTTACAGGCCATAAACTCACAAAAACAATCTCTGAGGCCACAGTTGGCTTTGGACACACAAAATCACAGGATGTTTCAGAAAATTACTGGCTTGAAAAGTTCAAAAACTTGAAAATAACTTCAGCCTGGCCTGTTTTACCAAATCCTACTTGCGCCCCTCCCCTCCAAAACATCCCCCAAGTCACTCAGGTTGCAACTTCAGCCTTATCTCTATGAAATACAACAAAACAAAACTTTGTAGAGTTTCTTTTATCAGATGTTGTATGGAACTCTTCTTAGCAGTGTCTTCCTGGGCAAGAAGTCACAATATAAATGTCAATGGGTTTGTTTGAAGTCGGCTTTTCTGGTGTTGGGGTGGGAAGTGAATGGGACCATTCCATGCTCTCTCTCTCTCTGAAATATATTCTATTTGTTTGAATCTTTCACATATGACAGGTTTTTGCCCCTAGCATTTTTAGATTATGTTTACACACCAATTGGATTCATAATATTTTCTAACTCCTTTGTTCAAATTCTTCATCTTAAAGAATGTTACCCTTTTTTTCTGATATATTCATCTCAACCATACTCTTAATTTATTATTCTATTAATCCAGTATATATATATATATATATATATATATATATATATATATATAATATATTACATATATTATATATACACACATATGGCTTATATATATGATTCACTGATATACTGATAATAATAGAATAAATCTGAAGGCTTTCTAAATAAAAACTAAACCCAGAAATCATAGAAAAGATCATTGATATGGCTAATAATTCTCTATTGTAAGTGCTATTATATTCAATGTTGAAAAGTGTTCTACAAATCAATAAAAATTGAATTTTATTTTCTTCACAATAAGTCTATTAAATATTTAGATTTATTATAAAGAAAATAAAATTCATAATATTGAAACATAATGCAAAATGTGCTATGGGTATCCTTGAATTAGGAAGTGGTTATCATCAGTTAAGATAGGTTTTAAGTTTCTGCTTTATTTACCAGTTTTAATAAATAATTTTGAGTTGAGACTACTTCAACTGTGTAGAAAAGTTGCATATTCAAGAATGGAGAGTATTTAAGAACAACACACTATACTCCATTGGTACAAATTTTAGTACTGTAAACAAGCATAATTATATTGTTAATTCTCCCTGGAAAAAATCAATAGTCACCTTTACCCAGAAATATATTAAAAAGGTCCAGCACTATAGGAAAATACTAAATAGGGATTAAACTAATATGGGAAATTGGCAGGCAAATTTGCTGAATTCTTCTGAACTTGAAATCATGATATCAGAGTCCTTAACTGTCCCATGATTTATCTTCAGAGTTCCTAGACTTTTTAAAAAACTATCATTCTTATTTTCCTATTAGAGATAAAGCAAATATTATATTGCCACCAACACAGCTTGAAAAGCAATATATGAGTCTTTTGGATATTTATAATCTGGCGCAAGCACAGCTATGAAAGCAGAACATATGACAATTGTGTTGCTCTGTTTTCATATTTATATGATCCCTGACTTGGGAGCATGTTTATTATGCTTGTCTGAGAAATGTACTTCATCTCTGTCATGTCTCACGTCTCGCTGTTCTTCCTATCTCCAAATCAATAAACCTTAAAAGTGCCTTGTAATACTTACAGTATGTTTCTCCAGGGAGAAATTGTTGTGTTAGGGGTTTGATGGGTTTTGACACTATACCAATTTCATTTGACAACAAATTGAAAGTGGAGCGGTGCACTGAGCCATGCTGGTAATTTAATACTACCCTTGGAATATTGTCTTTCGATCTCAGACAGGAAGGCGTTATTTGTGAAAACTGGCCTAAGTTCGTTCTCATTAACATCAGTTGGGTTCCTCCACGAGTGAGAAATTAAGAAGGAATATCTTACTATGTACATGTTAGGGTCTTATTATGGTTAAGGTGATTATGTTTTTGAGACAATTTCTAAGACAACAAAGTGGATAATTCTTTATTAACATCATTCACCATACTTATATTTCTCTCACAAAACTTGCTTCATTTTTCTGGCATTACGAAGAGCCAGAAAACATTGTCTCAAACCTCAGCTCTTCCTGACTATTGACAGCGCCATAATAGTTTACTTCAGTGATATGAGATGTAGTCCTTCAACTGTAAGAGGAAATAATGACAAAACGATTTTTTGTCAAAGTAAATTGTTATATAAATGCCATTGCCTTGATTTTGTTGCCCAGTCTATAAAAGCCCTGTATTGTAGCGTCTCGCAAAGGCAGCTTGCTGAAATTTTTCCTGACCTTTCAAGTTTCCATTTCTAATAGACATTTCTGTATAAGGGAATTCAATATAGTAAACCCATAACAAGAGAAGTCTGAAGTCAATATGGTGCATTGCTAAGATTGTCTAACTGGAGGAGCTGATGAGAAATTTCTAATTCCTAGTATTAAATTTGTCATAATAATTATGGAAATGAGAAGAACTATATGAAAATCCCAGGATTCCAGGAGCCCTTCCAGAACTGAGCAATACTCTAGGGAGTATGAAAATGTCAACTGACAAAAAGACAACCCATAGGGATTCCTTTCTCAGGAGCTCTGCTGAAGAGGCTAGAAGGCAGGAAACTCATTGTGGCCCTGAGGGTGCTTCACACTGCAGAATGACTTTCGTGAGCAATTCATTGATGAGAACTCATCTACCTGATAAAAATATGAGGTGTCATAAAATATTTAGAATTTGAAATGATCATAGTGGATATTCATTATATAGTTAGGGGTGCTTTGGTGAAGGAAGAGTTTGGATAGAACTCCTACTAATGTTATAAATGTTGGGAGATTCCCCAGAAAATAATTAATGTGAAGTCTAGATCTGGTGCCCCTCAGATACATTTATATCTTCTTCAATTTATTAATCTAGGAATAAATATGGTAATAAAACACAACCCAAACAAGTAGCCAAAGCAAACATGCAAAAAACAAATGCCACTCCCAGTATGCTTGAAAGTGTATTGTCCTCACCTTTGTGTAAATGAGTTCTGGTTAGTAAAGTGAATGATTAAGCAGTTCGGACATTTTTGTTCACGGTCAAAAATAATTTGAAAAAATAGAATCCAAAATATAAGGAAAAATAGTTGAAATAATTAAAATCTGGGAGGGGAAATAAAAGATCAAATGAATTTTCCTACCTATTTCAACAGATAAGAACATACTTAAATACAACTTTACATTCTTAAACTTATGGGAAGAAATATCAGATATGGGAATAAACTGTGAAAAAATTGTGCAACTCTCAATAAACACATTAAAAAGATGGAATAGATAATAGGAAAATATTTAAAATAAACAAGAAGAGTACTTTATGAACTACCTTCAGATTAGTGGCCTCATTTAGAAAATTGTCAATTTCTAAATATAGTCAGGAAGAAAATTGTTAGTCTTTCGAAGGGAGTAGTTAAACAGCCCAGCTCTGTCATTTTAATGAGACCGGAGTAGAAAGCAGACTAGCTAAGTTCCTTATATAAGGAAAATCCTAGTCAAAAGTGCACATACACAGACACAAATACACACATATGTTTTTAAGTGGTGAGGGAGTTTTAAATATCTATTTATTATTTTGATTCTGCTAAGAAAACAAGAGGGAATCAGCTTTCCAAGGGAAAAGTGCTTAGATAGAGACACTGCTTTTCTAAATACCCACGACTTATTTCTCAAAGTATCTGAGAGCTCTGCTGGCTTGTATGGTGCGCAGTGCAAAATAGATCAAAACCCACCAAAGAATTATGTACAGATGTACCATCAATATACAACACAATCACTATGAATTATAGAATTCCACAATGGTGATGCTTCACATTTCCAAATGGAAACATGTTGCTTCATGTTGCCAACGAATAAATGAGTTTCATTGACTTGGGAAAATAAGAATGATGTCTGTGTTCCCTGGTTACATCCAAGGTGTATATCGTGATTGGTAGATATTGGCATCATTTATGGGCTGAATTGCTTTTCTTCAAAACAATTGCTCACAGTGTGGGAGCCCTGACATCCAGTACCTTAGAATGTGTCTGTATTCAAGTGCCTTTAAAGAGCTAATTAAGTTAAAATGGGGTTATTGGAGTGGGCTCTAATCCAATATGGCTGGTGCAATATAAGAAAAAAAAAATTTGGACATAGATATGACCAGAGGGAAGTCCAGGTGAAGATACAGAAAGAAGACAGCCATCTATAAGCCAAGGAGAGAGACCTCAGGAGAAATCAACTCTGCGACACCTTGATCTTGGATTTTAGTGCCAGGAATTATGAGAAAATAAATTTAGTTGTTTAAGCCATCCAGTCTGTGGTACTTTGCTATGGCAGCCTGAGCTGACTAATATCCTTAAAAGAAAAAAGCCTTCGTGTTTGGGAATATTAGTTGTCTGCTGTCTTGTGTCACAGACTAGAATAAATATAACAAGTTGGATAAGGGGGATTTTTCTAAAATATGAAATAATTTTTCCACACTGAGGTGATGTGGCATAAGTAGGAAATTCTCCTGGGTTGAAATTTTGTATTTAATGAAATGGCAAGAAATTTCCATGAAGATCATAGCAAATGTAACAATGCCAAGTAGCCAGATTTTTAAGAACTCTCTTCTTTTTCTCTTTTTTTATTTTTATTGAGTTTATTGGGGTGACATTGGGCAATAAAATTATATACGTTTCAAGTGTACAATTCTATGATACATCATCTGTATATTGTGTGTTCACTACACCAAGTCGAGTCTCCTTCTCTCACCCTTTATTCCCCTTTACCCTCTTCTACCTCCCCTACCCCTCTCCCTTCTGGTAATCACCATACTGTTGTCTGTTTCTATGAGTTTTGGGGGTTTTGATTTATTCCCTTCACCTTCCTCCCCCAAACCTTTTCCTTTCTGATAGCTGTCAGTCAGTTCTCTGTATCTATGCTTCTTTTTCTATTTTGTTTATTTATTTTGTTCATTAGATTCCACATATAAGTGAAATGATATGATATTTGCCTTTCTCTGATTGGCTTATTTCACTTAACATAATACTATCTTGATAGTCTTATATTCATTGGTAAAAACAATATTCGAAATAAACTACTGACTTTTCTTTGGAAGTTACTGACACAGCTAATTAATGATCCATTATTGTGTATAATCTTATTTGTTGGAGTGATGGCTTAATACATCACTGAAGGTCTAAGCAAAGACTGTTACATCGTAGCTAATCAATACAAATTTGTCAAATGAATTTGCACAATGAATAATGCTAACTTTTCCACATGCATTTTACTACCTAGATTTCATTGAAAATTTTGAGTTTTTCTGTGGAAAAGACAGCCAAGAAAATTTTATTTCCAAATTGGCTAAGGTTATTCTTCTTTTTCAAGAGTTTACTACTAATAAGTTTTTTATTCTAGTATTAACTTTTAAAATTCTAAAGATCCTATCAAATTTTATGTTTAAAAATTATGGCTGATATGAAAACCTGCTCTAAATCACTAATCATTAGAGAGATGCAAATCAAAACAACAATGCGGTACCATCTCACACCTGTCAGAATGGCCATTATCAACAAGTCAACAAATGACAAGTGCTGGAGAGGATGTGGAGAAAAAGGAACCCTCGTGCACTGCTGGTGGGAATGCAGACTGGTGCAGCCACTGTGGAGAACAGTATGGAGTTTCCTTTAAAAACTAAAAATAGAACTCCCATTTGACCCAGTGATCCCACTTCTAGGAATATATCCCAAGAAACTGGAAACATCAATCAGAAAGGATATATGCACCCCTATGTTCATAGCAGCACAATTCACCATAGCTAAGATTTGGAAACAGCCTAAGTGCCCATTAGCAGATGAGTGGATTAAAAAACTGTGGTACATCTACACAATGGAATACTATGCTGCGGTAAAAAAGAAGGAGCTCTTACCATTTGCATCAATATGGATGGAGATGGAGAACATTATGCTTAGTGAAATAAGCCAGGCAGAGAAAGATAAATATCACATGATCTCACTCATTTGTGGAATATAATGAACAACATAAACTGATGGGGGGAAAAATAGATCCAGAAACAGAGAAATATCAATCAGAACGACAAACCTCAGGGAAGAAATTGTGAGGTAACCAGAAACCCAAGAATGCCTGAGAACGCCTTTCTAGCCACGCTAGCAATCATCAGATGTACAGTAATTTTACCTGGGACAAGAGGGTAAGTATTTTGGACTTATGCTCCTGACCCTTCATGGGTAAGACCCCTTACGTGGGCTGATCCCCTGACTAATGTAGTTACCAATAATACCAAACACCTTGGTCATCGAGGAGGTCCATGGATGGGGCAAGAAAGTATAAATACACAGGGGTCTCCACCCAGCTTCCCTTTTGTATGACACAAAATCAAAACAATGCCCCTTTGGGTGTACAATTAAAGAGAGGTTTCTGGCTTGTGTGGACACCAAAGAAAGGGTGTCACTACTATCACTACTTGCCCCCAGTAGAGGTGCAGAAAATGTAACTAAGACCTTGTCTATATAAAAAGAAATGGACAGCCAGATTGAAAGGGAATTGCCATGGACTAGAACAAAGAATATCCTTACATGATATTATTCTGCACTGTCATTAAAATTTTTCCCAGATTTGTATCACCCCCAGTACTTACAATAGTTCTCGCACCCTTGGGGATAAAAAAAAAAAAATCATCTGTTTGGTGCTTGGAGACAAATGTAACACATCTCTTGATATTGTAGAATTACAACAGCATAATATACAATTATCCCAAGCAAACTTACAAACTGATTCTTTGAATGTCTGGCAGCAATTTAAAAAGGACATGTAAGAATTTAATCCCTTTCATTGTGTAGAGGGCCTCCTGGGTAGGCACCTGAGCATTCTATATTGGTCCCTCTTACCCTTTAGGCCAAGAGGGACCCTCTTCTCACAATTCAATTGCTCACAGCTATTGCATGAGCTGTCCATGTCGAGGTTGAAGTCTCGTGATGACTGGTGCCATGGATCTGTCTCTCGCCCAGTGGGGCAAACTGAGCCCTCCCTGGAGAAGAAACCCGGGTTCCACAAGATATGTGATCAGTGCTGGGGCCCCGCCAGCAGGCGAGGGGATCCCAAGGCAGGTGCTGGGCATGGAGGCTACGGGGGCATAGGCTACCAAGGAGACAAAACTGAACCTCATGTCACCCTGCTTGGCCCCGGAGGATGGCTGGTTAGCCAGAGACGGGTAAGATTCCTCAAGGAAGGAACAACCTAAGACAGGCACAGTCGCAGAGGGGCCATCAGGAGAGAATTTGGGGATCAACAGAGGTGGGGCACAGACCCTCACCCCCGCAACATTGCAGGGGCCTGAACCCTAGCCCCTTCTGACGGAGGTCTCCTGCCCCCATGGCTGCTTCGTGCTTCCCATGCCCAGCTCAGATCAGGACCCAGGTGACCGACAGAGACTTGGCCGACAGCAGCTGCCCTCTCACTCCAACAAGAATTGTTTGAGTTGTCTTGTACCCATGGTGTGGGGAAGTGGGTTTACGATATCTAAATCCAGCCTACCACCAGGAATGCTCAGGACCTACTCAAGAAGGCAAATAAACCCTTCCACTAATATTTACAGGGTAAAATAAGATTGTTGTTAGAGTAATAAATTTGACAGTAAAATAGTAGTCAAGTTTTCAGGCAAATTTAAATTGGCTAGTTGAAACAAGCGAATATTCTAGAAAAATTAATTGTACTGGACAAGAAGGTGTTCCTAAAGTGTTAACTAAAATTTTTATTGGTACTTCATCTCATGATAAAATTGTGCACCATGTAATGAACCTAAAACAGTAATATTATAGTGCAAAAAAATAAAATTTAAAAGCCATCAAGACTACATTATAAAATTTTCAAAAGCCTCCTAATATTTAAATCAAGAAAGGGGGGATAGTAGAAGAATATCATGTAAGGAAAAATATCCTGTAAGTAAATTACATCTAGAAAATTAATACTTTAGAAAATTAATTGTAAGGCTAAAAGCAAGACACCCATGAAAAACACACAAGGTGTCAAAACAAGCCAGAGGAAAATCATTTGGGCAAAAAATGAAATAGGATCCCAAGTCAAATTATAGAAAATATTCCGTTATTAACTTTTGGTCGAGAATATGATTGCATATTTTCAGAAAACAACTCCAAGACCATGTGGATTCCAGCAACAGAGAGGAATCGACAGGACTACTCCAGCCATGAAGACAGAAGAGAAGCAGTCCAGAGATTGAAGATGCCAACGTCGCCTTGCCATACTAGCAGTTAGCAACTATGTGTCACTGCAGGTTGCCCAGGACCAAACCAGAGAGAGTCGGACCTGCATTACCACCATTTGTCCACCATCCAGAACTGAAATTTCATTGCTGACATGTACACATAAGGAACTGTTTGACTTTGAAGTTGGGTCTCAAAAGAACTGTTGGCCCAGTAAGAAACTCACTACAGACTGACTCATTTGCCTGTCAGCATAACCATTATTGCTTTTCTCATTTTCGGTTCTTATAAGTGTATTTCTATTAGCACATGATCTCACTCATCTAGGGGAAATAATGAACAACATAGACTGATGAACAAGAACAGACCCAGAAACAAGGAGGCATGGAACAGACTGTCGGGCCTCAGAGGGAGGGTAGGGGAGGGTTGGAGTAAAGGGGAGAGATCAACCAAAGGACTTGTGTGCATGCCTATGAGCCTAACCAGTGGTTAAGGATAACAGGGGGGGTGGGGGCATGTGTGGGGAGGGGTGTGGGATGGGAATGGGGGGATGAGGACAAATATGTGATACCTTAATCAATAAAGAAATTTAAAAAAAATAAAAATTATGGCTGTATGTGATTATAATTGTATAAAGGACAGGTTTGTTCAAACAGAATATTTTATCAATTATATAAATAAATTATAGCATCATAAAAATGTAGAAGTAAACATATATCAATAAGTTACATTCATTGACAGGAAATATGAATTACAATAAATGGAATTGTGTTTTTATTTCTTTATGTTCTCTTTTTTTAAAATATTTTTTATTGATTTCAGAGAGGAAGGAAGGGAGAGAGAGACATAGAAACATCAAGGATAAGAATCATTGATCAGCTGCCTTCTGCATGCCCCTTACTGGGGATCGAGCACACAACCCAGGCAAGTGCCCTGACCAGGAATCCAACTGTGACCTCCTGGTTCATAGATTGTTGCTCAACCATTGAGCTACACTGGCCAGGCATCCCTTTTTAATAGAAATATGTAAGATTGGCACTTATGGGACTGGGACCTCAAATGTAGAATTATATATTTTTTTCAATTTAAATATATTTTTATTTATTTCAGAGAAAAAAGGAGAGAGAAACATCAATGATGAGAGAGAATCAGTGATTGGCTGCCTCCTGCACACCTACACTGGGGATCTAGCCTGCAACCTGGGCATGTGCCCTGACTGGGAATCAAACCATGACCTCCTGGTTCATAGGTCAACATTTAACCACTGAGACATGCCAGCTGGGCTAGAATTATATTTTATAATGTAATTACTCTAAATCATAGACACTAGGAAAATATCTTAAAAATATAATTTTCTTTTTTTTACTAAGAAATATTAAGAATCAAATTGAATTGTGAATTTCTAATTTAGCTATTTCTTCTTTTATTTACTGGAACATATTACATTATTTCAAAATTACTTTTGCTAAAGTACTTCAGATTTCTTAAGATATTAAAAATTTTAGCATGATTTCGTACATAGTAAAAAAACACACACAACATACTAGCAGAAAAAACACTATGACCTTTCAGCAGTTCTTTTAATCTCTCTCAGCCTCAGTCATGATATATGAAATGGGAATAACTGTACTGACCTGCTTAGCTAACAAGGTTTTATAAAAGTCAAATAAATAGATGTATGTGTAAGGAGTTCATATAAAAGTATCATATCAGTACAGGTGACATTATTGCCAACTAGGCTGCTATGATTTTTATAAATTGCTGAGTAGTATCATGGTTTTCTTGGCCATAGTCTAACCCCAAATCTATTCAGTTCAATCTCAGCATTACCAGAACAGAGAATATATATGTGAACAAATAAATCTATAGAATATTCCTTCTCATGTACGTAACTCAGTAGTGAAAATGAGCAAGAAACCAGTTGATGAAGACCCAGGAGAAAGAGCTGGGAGCAATGGGAAAATGAATGGAAGAATGCAAAGGTGAAACCCAAAGCAAGTGCTTTCAATGAAATTGTGTCTTTTCCAGAATTGTTCCCAATGTAAGCTTATAATAACCCTGAAAATGACTGAATTGTGTGATCCAAACCAAACCGTTGAAGCAGGTGCCTGGCATTAGGAGAGATGAAAATTGTTTCTATTCTCTCTGCTTTCAAGATGAGGAAGACATAATAAGAATACATATGATTCCAAGGAGAGCACCATGCCAACTCTGTCAAGCAGATGGGATTGTGCAAGGCATCCCAAATGATTAAGAATAAAACACAGTCAAAGCATGGATGCATGGTGCACAGTAAAAATAAAATAACTCTTGCCCTACCCAGTTTGGCTTAGTGGAGAGAGCATTGACCTGCGTACTGAAGGGTCCTGGGTTTGATTCCATCAAGCGCACATACCTTAGTTACTGACTCTATTTCCTGCCCTGATCAGGGCATATGTGGGAGGCAACCAATCGATGTGTCTCTCTCACATCAATGTTTCTCTCTCTCTGTTTCTCCCTCTCCCTTCTACTCTCTCCAAAAATCAATGGAAAAGTATCTTAGAGCGAGGATTAACAAAAAAATAAAACAAATTAACTCTTAGTTGTCCTCTTGAATGTCCAATACATTTCCCAGATGTTGAGACCAGAAAGTGACCATGTTTGCATTGCTAATGACGACTAAAATAAAAAAAATGTATGGTAAATTAAGACAGTATAAATGCTTTTGGATTTGATAAACTTGAAGGATAACTTTGCAAATGATGTTTCTTCCATCACATGATGGAGGTGATAATCTGGAGACAATGTCTAAAATGATACAAGAAAACATGAGTCAAGTTAAGGTCAGATCTGAAAATTCACTATTTCAAAAACTTCCTGAGTTTTGAAAGGTTATTAAAAATTAAACACATCGATGCAATATATCTCTGTCTCTTTATAGATTTGTCATAAAAGGCATTGAAATAATGATTTAAATTCACCATTGACGTCAGTAGAGCCAAAACTAAACATTAATACTAACTAAGCACAAGATCTAAGAAATAATGTTAGATAATATTTCCTAGGATATTAATTTCAATCTATTTAACAAAGATAAAACAAATACTTATGTTTACTCTGGTCTCCAAAAGGCATTGAAGCAGAAAAATTTTCCCTTGGTCCAGTTTTGAACCTCTGACTAGAGGCCAGTCAATTCTCCTTCTTGAACAGCTGATGAAATCCACATTTCAACAACTCCCCTTATCAGGCTCTCACACTGGATGCACTATGCAGCTGTCTAATTGCCCCAGGCCAGGTACCAGAACACTAGAGAGAGCCTCTGTTCCCCAGAGCCTGCAAAAATATGCAAACTAGCCAATACATAGGGAGCCCTTGCAACCTAGCTAAACCCATCCCTCTTGCTACATATAAGCTTCCCTTGGAGCTCCAATGGAGAGCCTGTGTGGCCTTCCATGGCAGCCTCCTCTTGTTTGGAGATGTATAGCAAAAGAGTTCTCCCTTTCACCTCATTATCCCTGTGTTGTGACACTATCAAAAGAAACTTTAACTCATATAAAACAGGTATTGTGGATCTAAAGGTCATGAAAAATGCACATCTTTAGGCTTCTATTGGTCTACCTCAGAACCAAAGGATGAGGAATCTGGTGGTAATGAATAGTTACTATTTATTAAATATTGTTATATGCAAGGAAGGTTGTATGGATCATCTTTATTCCTTAAAATAAACCTGAAATTTTTACACTATTATTATTTCATTTTATAGACCAATTAAATGCCCATCGTAATTGTTCAGAGGGAGAAATAAATAAGTTGGAGACAAAAGATACAAAAAAAATCTGCATTTCTGAGTCAATATTGCAGGGGGTATATTAACCAGAAATACCTGTTTTTTACTATGATGAGAGTGAGAAATAAATTATATTGAATTAAGTTTGAGGGTTTTATCAATTATGTCAACTAATTTATACAGTGACATCCTTACTAAGATAAATGGTTTCCAGTAGTTTGGCTTTGTGACCAGGGATTATGGTTGGGATACCAATCAAAATGGGAAATCCTGGAAGAAATAGAGATTTGATACATTTGATACATTTGATACATAGAGTCAGTAACTGAGGTATGTGCGCTTGACGGAATCAAACCCGGGACCCTTCAGTACTTAGTTTTAGACATGTGGAAGTCAAACAAGTTTAATGTATATAAGTAGAGATGTTGTAAGGCAATTGAATGTTATGCTGATTGAGAAAAAGTAAGACACCCTTGCAAAGGAGAAATTGATTTGAATATCAGTAACACTAATTCCATAGCTCAGCAAAAGATAGAATATAAAATGACCTAAAGAGAATAATATGACATGAAAGCTAAGAAAAAGGTCTGAATTACTACCAACAGCAATGTTGGTAAGCTATTCAGTTAATTTACTTAAACACACACACACACACACACACACACACACACACACACACACACACACACACACATCCCTACTTTGGTTACATTTAAACAATAAAACAAACATAAAAAGCAGTGTGAGCTCAAAGGTGGAGGAAATGAAGTTAAATGGAGTAGAAATAAAGCATGGGGATTTCTCTTATAATGAAATAATCCATTCCATCAAATAAGAGATAACCATGTTGGGGAAAAGTAACCATTGCACTTTTGAATAATTGAAATCTATTAGAAATTTAAATATTGATCATGAGACATTGTATTCTGGTCAGAGATTGAAAATCTCTTGTAAATGGTTCACCTGTGAAACCAAGCCGGATGGTACATTTCTATCTGTCCATACAGCTTTTGATGTAACCAAGGGAAAACCATTCTTTTAAATGTGTTGTCCTGGGTTGATACTCAGGCAAATATGTTCTTAATTATATAAAACAAAACAGGTTCAAACAAAGTCACTCTAGTAGAAATGTCACAGCAAATTCATCAGAGGATCTTAACTCTATTTTTTAAGTTATTATGATTTTGCAAACTAATAATATGTCATACTTCATAATGATACTTAAGATAGTGACTTCAGGAAAATAATGAATAACATGTGATTCTTAAATGTTAATGAATGAGAAATAGGTTTAAAGTTCATTAACAATCCAACTTCTAAAATATTTATAGAAAGAATTTATCTGAAGGCCCCAATTAACAAATGGGAAATCTTTGTGATTTACTAGTTATTATGTCATTCATTCATCTATGCTATTAACAATAAAGGCATATTTTATTACTACAAAACACACATGCTTACACAGTGCCTGAAATCTAGTGAAAGTTCACAAAATACCTAAGTTAATATATGACAAGGCTATAGTGTCTTTGTACCCCTCAAAAGGAAACCAGTTCTTATTTATCTTAACCTTGAGCTTCTTCTTCCTATTGATCCCCACAATTCTCTATGATCTTTCACAACACTACTGCTTCCCTAGTTTCTAAAGCAGAAAGTATCTGAGGAACATCTCTTAGCTAACTCTGATTTCCAAATATGCTTTGTTAGCCAAAAACAATTTAATCCAGGGCATATCTTTTGGTAGGAATAAAAAAAAAAAATGAAACAATGTCATGAAGTTTTAAGAATAAAATCGGCAGCCTAAAAAGCTGAGAGTCTTCAAAAGGAAAAAGCAGAGGTTTTTAAAGAGAGAAATATAATTTTTTTAAAAAGTTGCGCTTTTAAAAGGAGAGGGAGAGAGGTTTTAAACATCAGGACTTTTTTGATATCACTTCTTTACTAGATATACTATATAATAAAAGGCTAATATGCAAATCGACCAAATGGCAGAATGACCAATCACTATGACATACATTGACCACCAGGGGGCAGACAGTCTACCGGTCAACCAGTCACTATGATGTGCACTGACCACCAGGGGGCAGATGCTTCGACTGGTAGGTTAGCTTGCTACTAGGGTCCGGGCGGTCGGGACTGAGCGAGACGGACTGGACATGCCCTGGAGCCCTCCCGTGGCCCCTCCCCAGCTGGCCAACCTCCCGCATCCTTCCTTGGCCCCGATCCTGCACTGGTAGGGTCCCTTGGCCTGGCCTGTGCCCTTTCGCAATCTGAGTTGAGGGACCCCCCTCCCGAGTGCATGAATTTTGTGCACCAGGCCTCTAGTTTAAGAATAAATGTCTGATCACAATAGCATCGTGTTGGTTTATATCTAAATGTAAGGCAAAGAAGAATATACTCCTAAAAAAGCATTTTTATCCCCCCATTTTTTCTAGTGTCTTTGTGCATGTTCTGCTATGCAATGCCAGTCTTTTCAGGGATGTAATATTCCCAATAGCTGACATTTTTAGGTGACTTAACTTGATTTTCTAAAACTTGTTCCAGTAAGGTTTGTGACTTAGGATATGTTTGCAATATACACAAATCCACAAATTCCCCCCCATTTTATTTTTGCAGATAATTCCAACCAACATTGTAATCTGACATTTTTTTAGTTTTTGTGTGTGTTTTTTTCATAATCACCAACTTTTGTACAAGTTACCGTATGTAATGAGAAAGGTTTATCTTGGAGAAGCATCTGAAAAACACACACACACATTTCATAGAAAATGAATCAAATCATAGCTGTCCTGATCTTCAAACAAAAATTGATTCAGAACATCACAGACATTGACAGCTAAAAAAAATTTATACTAGAGATATACAAAAAACCTCAGTAAAGAGAAACATGTGAGTAAAACCATTCCTTGTTCAAAGAATTTAATTTCCTAGACATAAAAGGCCCTCTAATTTTGTCCAAATGAATGCCAATTCTAGTATATTTTATGAGCACCTTCATTGCTGTTAGATCCTGAAATATAATAAAATGGCCCTAATAAAGGATGCCCCCTAAACATTTACTGGACTCTCCAGGAAGCTGTATCAGCACAAATGTGGCAGTACTCCAACACTGTTGCTTATGAACTATATCGGGAGATTTACTTAAAAGAATTTCATCTAAGTAAGTAAATCATCTCATTTTTAATGATTATTTAAAATAGGATTCTTTCATGCCAGCATTTTCCCCTTTTGAACCCATGTTACTCATTCTCTGAAGATAGACTGGGTTCTAGCAACTTCTCCAAACATCTGAGAGTAGTAAGCCTTGGCTCCTTGCCATTGTTACAGATACATTTATCTTCTGTCCACCTAATTAATGAGTCCTTAACCAGAGATCCCAGTGTGATGTAAGGTGTTAAATGACTGTGGACCACCCCGTGTGAAGTAATGTCTACAATAATCACCATGGGGCATTGTATGCAAGTATAACAACAAGAAAAATGTTGTCACTGCAGAAGCTGTCATCATAAATTAATATTATGTGAAATGGCATCACACAGATGTGTTGGTGTGTTCTTAAATAATTGAGTCTATGAATATGACATGGGGTCTTGGTGTTTATGTTGTGGCAGTGACTTCAGCTCAACAGGGAAAGAGTGCTTGGATAGCACATTCAGAATAAATAGTAGCTATCACTCTTCTCTTTGTAACTAGGAAGAAACAATCAAGACTTGATTATGCATCCATTTACTACTGCTACCATGGACAAATAGCTTCACTTACACCCCAAAACCGGCATAGGGAATTTTGCTCACTTTCTTACCCTCCTCCCACGTTTGTGGCTCCAAAACCACAACTAAAAGAATGAAAAGAGAACTTGTTTCCACCAGAAGGCAAGAGAAAGAATAGTTACATTAGGATTATTCTTCAGTAAATTAGGTCTAGATTGTGTTTAGAATGAACACATTAAAAGCTAGTTCCTGTGTCTCTAGCAGACTCCCATCTCTCCCTGGAAAAGAGAATCCTGGCTGATTTTCATAGCCAGATGTTATGTGGGTGCCTCTTCCCATTCCGGGTGCCTGGCAATGAGTTGAGACCCCTCATTCCTCATGGGGAACCTGTGCAGCTGTGGTATCCTTCCAGAATCTTAGCTACTGTGTGTGGGAGTAGGGCCGGCCCTTTTCATGTGTCTCGCCCTCCCTACTAGTCTCTGTGTCGCTTCTTCTGTAAATTCCTGATTATAACACTTCTATTCAGCTAGCCTTCAGCTGGTTGCTCAGGTTGATTGTTCTATATTTTAGTTGTAATTCCAGTTTGGGCCTGGGAGGAGGTGAGTGTACCATCGACCTAGTCTGCCGCCATCTTGAATCTTGAATCACATTATTAACAGTGATTTACTTTAGGCATAAAAAATTATTGGGCCCTGGCCAGTTGGGCTCAGTTGTTAAAGTGTCCATGTTTGATTCCTAGTCAAGGGCACATACCTGGGTTGTAGTTCAATCCCAGGCCCTGGTCAGGGTGTATGTGGGAAGCAAACAATTGATGCGTTTCTTACACATTGATGTTTCTCTCTCTCTCACTCTTCCTCTTACTTTCTCCCTCCTTCCCTTCCACTCTCTTTGAAAATCAATGGGAAAAATATCCTAGGGTAAGGATTAAAAAAATATATATTATTGGGATTTTTCACCTTATATTTTATTATTTTGTGTTATTGGAATTATTTGGTAATAAGCATGAATCGTTTTCATAATCAGAAAAGTAAAACCATTATTTTTAAAGTCATTATAATATAATATACTTTTATAATTATAATTTCTACATACATTTATAATTTTACAATTATATGTTTATAATTATACTTATTATATCATTATACTTATAATTATAGTTTTGGGCCCATTCTATGAGCTAATTATTTCATTTCTATTTTAATAATATTTTTCTATCATTGAGCAGAAAATATACTTGAATAATGAAACGTAAAAAATCATGACATACAGTCCAATCATATCATGCTTGACTGATCTACATTAATAAAAGGGAAATATGTAAATTGACCGTACCTCTGTAACATCCACAAGCCAATCAGGAGGGAATATGCAAATCAGCAGGACAAAGATGGCAGTGGCCCTGCCCCCCAGCCGCTCCAGGAACAGAGCAGCCGGGCGGGGCAGGATGCCTGCTATGAGGGGGAGAGCTGGGGGTGGAAGGAGCTACAGCAGTGGTGCTCTGGCCGTAGCGAAGCAAAGACTCCGGCAGGAGTCAGCGAGAAGCCTGCAGACTCTGGCCGGAGTCAGCAAAGACTCTGGCCGGAGTGAAGGTGGAAGGTGACGGCCAGAGTGAAGGCTTGGGTCCCGGGTGCCAGAGGAAAACTGGTGCCAGCAGCCAACCAGTTGAAGGAAGGCCTATTGCACGAATCTTCATGCAACAGGCCTCTAGTCTGTGTGTGAGTATATTTAATATTTATGTGTCCGTGTGTGTGTGTGTGTATGTGTGTATGCACATGTGTATGTATATTAAATATTTGAAACTATTTGGTTTTATAACACAGATGATTTCTCATGACCATAAAAATATTCTAAAAATTACTTCTGCATGCTTTTATGCTCTTTGTAAGGAATGTATTGTCATGATGACATAAAAACTTACTAACCCTCTATCTAGAGTTCAGCCAGCCAATGAACATAGATTTATGGAGTCAAGGGATCTATTGAAATATTCATTCCTCAGATTCAAATTTCAATCTTTGCTTCCCTTATAATGATTAAGACAATTTCATTACCACCTATGTCTCCAATTTTCACAGGGATACCCCAGAAATCCTCAAGTGTCTATTGACAGTCATCCAATGTGAACATAGAGATAAATGATCCATTGTGTGTTTTTTAAAGAGTTCTAATGCAGAAACCAACAGGATGTGGGAGTTGCTGAGCTATTAGATCACAGAGAAAGTACTAT
This sequence comes from Cnephaeus nilssonii, assembly GCF_951640355.1. Classification (NCBI taxonomy): domain Eukaryota; kingdom Metazoa; phylum Chordata; class Mammalia; order Chiroptera; family Vespertilionidae; genus Cnephaeus; species Cnephaeus nilssonii. The sequence continues at coordinate 61,785,900 of NC_137076.1, read as the reverse complement.
ACTCTTTCATGTGTCTCCTTTCTTCCTCTATAAAAATGATGATTCATACATAATTGAAGGAATGTCATTTCAACACTATGGCTAGAATTTTGAAAATCTCAAGCAGCTTGTATATTTTCTTTAGGTTACAATTCTCTCTTTTTTAAATTTCTGGGTGTGGGGGGAGGAAAGAGTATTTTGGCTTTTCCTTTGATGAGTGTTCTTGAACAGAACAGCTCTCTACTTCTATACCAGATGGAGGAGTTGCAGCAAATTGAAGTTTCTGGCACAGAGAAGAGAATATTGTAAGTCATTCCAAAGTAGCGGCACATCGGGGAAATCCCTAGAGAATTAGCCGAGAGCATGTTGTAGAGAAAATGGAACCAGGATATTTATAAGTTGTTTTTATGGAATAGATAAAAAGGAAAGCATATATTCAAAAACAAAAGGAAACATGTGAGCTTTGGTTAATATTATGGGGAACTATACAAACTGAACTATGTCCTCTCAATAATTGAAACCTAGACAAAATGTATATACATTTGCAAATCCCCGTGTTGAAACTGGATTCTCTTTTGCCAATATTCTTTGGCAATTGAAAAAGGGAGATTTTTCACAAAGAATAAAATAATTTATTGATAATTATACAAGGAACGTGGCTTGCAATGTATACTGTGCTTTTTTAAAAAAAGTTTTTCTTTATTTTCAATTTGACCTCTTTTTAAAGAATAATATAATTTTTAACACTGGCCAATTAGATATTCCCAAATAATTGTCTATAGTGTATAGCATGAGAGATGATAATATGCACAGCATCTAGTGTCAGATACTGTAGCTGGTAACTTGAGAAAATAATGAGCATTAAAGCAGGAAAAAAGAAACTGATAGCGTAATAGTCAAAATTATCATTTTGAGAATGAGTTACATAAAGAAAAACTGAGAAATGTGCCCCAAGTTCATATAGTTGATAAATAATAAATCCAGGACTTAAATCTATAACTTTGATTCTAATGCCTATATGTTTATAACCATGGTACTTTACCTTTCCCGTGGAATTGTTAAAATTCCTTTTTTTCTGACGTTGCAAAAGAGCTTTATACACTGTATGAGAGAGAAACTACATCATCACTTATTTCTATCCATAGTTTGGGACATTTTAAATTAGCTCTTCTAGTGTTACTTTAAAATATTTACTTATCTATCTTCTACTCTATAGTAAAATTGATATAAATCAACTTAAAAATAACAAAATTAAAGTAAGTTCTGACATAAATTAACTTTACTAGTATTTCTTTGTGAAGTTTACCCTAAGGCAGTGGTCGGCAAACCGCGGCTCGCAAGCCACATGCGGCTCTTTGGCCCCTTAGGTGTGGCTCTTCCACAAAATACCACGTGCGGGTGCGATTGAAACTTCGTGGCCCATGCTCAGAAGTCAGTTTTCGGCTCTCAAAGGAAATTTCAATTGTTGTACTGTTGATATTTGGCTCTATTGACTAATGAGTTTGCCGACCACTGCCCTATGGTAACAAAGAAGTTAGAAGTGCATTTACAGACTAATATGCTCAATGACTGGGGCTCTCTGTGCATTAAACGAAGAATGTAACAAATACAAGCTAATCACCTGAATATACTGATCATAATTAAAGTTGCTGAAAAAAGAAGATATGTTTCCCAGTCCATATAAGAGATGAATTTTCTACCTAATTTGCTCATATCCTTTAGTTATTTTATGGAATCCTATTCTTACTTCATCATAACTTCTTTGAGTTCTTGTTTGCAATTTAGGTTTCTCTGTTAATTTTTTTATTCATTACAAGCATACTTTTCTTTACATAGTTAAATAGCTACTTTAAAGTCTTTATGAATTAAAAAAATCTATAACTTAAAAAAATCTATATCTTTACATTAATTTTATTTGAAGGTCAAATTTTATGTTGTCTTGTAGGTATTGTGAATATCATTTTGCAAAAATCCTGTATTCTATTGTATTCCCCTGAAAGGTATTTTTGTTGTTGTTTATAGGGATCAGTTTGGTTGGAATAAAATTGGAGGGCAGCTCAAATCTCAGTTCAGTGCCTTGATTCTACCCCAGCTGCTTGAAGTCTACCCAACAAACGCACGGTTCATGGGTCAGTCAGAGATTCAGCACAGTTTACCCATGGAATTTAAGGCTCCCTATCTATAACTCCATGTTTTCTGGAATTTTCTCCTCATTTTCCAGAAGTTGTGATTGCCTTCAATAAGAAAGACTTGGGGTTTTTGCACAGCTTTAGCCATCCTGTATGGCATACACTGAAACCCTCTGACTAAAAACTGCAAAATTAAGAAAATCTCCCTATGTCTTCCCTTCATCCAAGTGTTAATTTCCTTCTTGAATCTCCTTGCTTTCTGTTACCTTCCAGTGCCTTTAATATTTTTATTTGGGTTTGGATGGTTTTTGTTTGTTTATTTGCTTATCTAAGAACAAATTCCTATCATTTTAACCTTATATTACATATCCTATATAATAAAAGGGTAATATGCAAATAGACCGAATGGCAGAACAACCGAACAACCAGTCACTATGACATGCACTGGCCACCAAGGGGCGTGCATGGAACATGGCGGGCATTGGCCATGGAGGGATGGTGGAGCAGGTGAGCAGAGGCACCAGACCAAGGTGGGGCACCGGTCGCTGTCATCGGGGCAAGCCTCTGGTGGTTACTGAAAATTCTTTTTTTTTTATTGTCTAAAGTTTTACACATGTCTCCTTTTCCCCCAGTTGACCACCCCCCTCCCCAAGCCATTCCCACTCTGGGCAAGCCCCTACCGCCCCAGTGTCTGTGTCCATTGGTTCTGCTAATATGCATGCATACAAATCCTTTGGTTGCACTCTAACCGACCCCCTCCCCTACCATTTGTCTCTGGATCTATTCTTGTTCATCAAATTATGGTGATCATTATATCCCACATATGAGTGAGATCATGTGATATTTATCTTTCTCTGACTGGCTTATTTCTCTTAGCATAATGCTCTCCAGTTCCATCCATGCTGTTGCAAATGGTAAAAGTTCCTTCTTTTTTATAGCGGCATAGTATTCCATTGTGTAGATGTACCACAGTTTTTTAATCCACTCATCTGCTGATGGGCACTTAGACTGTTTACAAATCTTAGCCATTGTAAAATGTGCTGCTATGAATGTAGGGGTGCATATATCCTTTCTGTTTAAAAATTCTTTGCTCCCACGTACCGTGGTCCCAACCCGGTGCTCACACCCACTGCCAGCACTGGCCTGGCTCACACCTGCTCCTGGTGCCTGGCGCCGGTCCTGATCCTCAGTGCTATCAGTGGGCGCAAGCAGTGGCTGCTGGCCCTGATCACCCCTGAGGGCTTCTCCAACTCCCTCTGCTCCTGAGAGGCAATGGGGCAGCAGCCACCACCGCTCGCACCTGCCACTGGCGCCAGCCCCAGTCACTCTGCACTGTCAGTGGGTGCAAGCGGGGCCAGCGCTGTCAGTGTGTGGGAGCAGCGGTGGCAGGAGTGGGGCTGCAGGCAGACAGAGGATGGGGGCCACCGTGGGAGGGGCCGGGCGAGGATGCAGAGAATGGGCCGAGACCTGCCCTTGTGCCTACTGCAGCATCGCAGCCCACAGTTCCTTTCAATGTGCACAAATTTGTGCACTGGGCCCCCTAGTATACATATCTACACTAATAAAAGAGAAATATGCAAAAATGACCATACCTCCGTGACGCCCACCAGCCAATCAGAAATGAGTATACAAATTAACCCAACAAAGATGACTGGTTAATTTGCATATGCAGGCACAGAGCGGTGGGGTGAGACATCTGCTATGAGGGGGAGGACAGGGGGCAGAGGGAGATACAGGAGCAGCTCTCCGACCGGAGTGGAGAAGACTGAAGGCTCTGGCCAGAGTGAACACTGAAGGCTCCGGCCGGAGCGAAGACGGAAGGCAGTGGCCAGAGCGAAGGCCTGGGTCCCGGGTGCTGGAGGAAAACTGGTGCCAGAGGAAAACCTGTGCTGGCAGCCAGGGGAAGGAAGGCATATTGCATGAATCTTCGTGCAACGGGCCTCTAGTATATATATATATATATATATATATATATATATATATATATATATATATGTGTGTGTGTGTGTGTGTGTGTGTGTGTGTGTGTGTGTGTGTGTGTTCTATGGTATATTATCATAATTTTGGGGTTTCAAGTAACATAAATACAACTCTTTCTTAAACAAACCAAGGACGCAAATGGCTCACTGTACTGAAATATTTAGGTTTAACTTCAAACAATATAGCAGGAATGTGTTTATCTTATAGTATTTATAACTTGTCTATGGTTCTTTTCCATCTGAAGGACTCTCTCCTCATACAGTTTTCAAAGCTATCAGGTTAAAGGACCTCAGTAGAAAGAGAAGGCCTGAAACCCACTGGTTCCAAGATTTGTCTTAGAACCAACCTCTGTGTTACTGGCTGGTTGACCCATTTCTATACCAGTCCCTATGACTAAATGTAGGTCATATGTTTGACCCCTGGGACTGGCTGCGAGTTCAGTCCCATCTAAGCCACATAAGCTGAGAGTAGAGAGGAGTGGTTCCCTAAGGGAAATCAGGTCACAGTCCTAATTGAAAGAGAGAGTGGTAGATAGGTCCAACAGTGGAATTCTCTCCACTGGCCCAGGCAGGAAAAGAAAAACATGCCAAGTTGAGAGAAGGGAAATAACCACTAACAGATGGTGACAAAAGTGGGCTCTTCTCCATTGTCAGCCTTCTCCTTAGTCCTCTGAAGAGCCAAGTCCCAGGCCTCCTTGTGAGCAAGTTTCCATTCTTTGACTCTTTTCAGTAGAGTTCAGTTCTCCCTTCCCTTTGCCAACAGCAACAGATTTAGTTCACTTTCATTTTTCAACATATTCCAACTATTTTCCCTATGCTTCTCCACAGAGCTAGGGACATATATCCAACAAAAACTTCTCCCCTTCTCAAAGACAAAACTGCCACAGTGCCTTTATTGACAACAATAACAATAATATACTAACAAAACAAAGTCTCCATGTAAAAACAATCAGTAAATACAAGTATTTAGTAAACAATAATAGTTTTAAAAGATTAATTTGAGGGGGTTACAAGATTAGTTTTGTTCTTTAGGTTATATAACACACACACACACACACACACACACACACATCTATGAAGAAAATATATAATTTTACTAGCGTGGGGTAAAAATAAATTCACATTTATTTTAATGTGTGCATTATAATGGCTCTAAGTCCCCAACTAGTCATCAGGGAGTGTATTATTTTGATTAGGTTAATCTTTCCTAGATATTGTACATTCATAAGATGTCATTGCAATATATTGAACTCCATCAAGTGAACTCCATTCTAATACTATTATTGCTTCTTTTCTCTCTACTAATCATCTCTATAGGGAGAGATCTTTTAACTGTTTTTACTGATTTTTGAAATTGTTTTCTTTTTCTTTTATTTGGAGAGAGCCACTTCACCTCCCTAAGTTGGCCTCCAGTAGCCTGTTCAGTCCCTCAGCCTTCTAACCCCCCTCTTACCTACGGCATAGGCCATTACATGCAGAGGCCCACTGTGGGAAACAGAAATGCTGGTTCTTACATTTCTACTGTAAGAGGCTATCTGTTATACAGATGATTCCCTAGAGATTTTATATTAGAAAAACTAGGTATCTTTTTTCTACTTCCAGATGCTTCCTCTGTAAATAGAGGCAAAATTTCAAAGCAAGAATTGGGATCACAATATGCTATCTCACTCTGATGCCTTCTGCTAGACATGCTTTCTGCTGGCCTTATAAACAAGACCATTACACAATAAGAGCCGCTGGGGTTGTGTTCCCTATATCAACTGTCCTTTACCATTTGCTCAAATCACTGAGGGGAAGAAAGAGCTTAAATGATTGAGCTAGACTGGTAAAGCCAAAGTATAAATACATTTTCAAAAGCTAGGCTACTTGAACCATTCACAAGAAGAAATAAGCTATAGTGAATGTTTTCCCCACGTGTCAATATGTCACATATGAGAACTAGCAGAACTCTGCCTAATGGCATATGTGGCATGGGTCTATATGTATATGTGTGTGTTTCCACTCACTCGCACACTCATATAGAGAGATATATGCTTATATAATATATATCATATTACTTGGTTCTTAGTGACAGCATGTACAAAGTCTTACATCAGCAATTTATTTACCCTGGGAGAAGTGTTAATTGCTCTATTATACTAATGGTTTATATATAACACAGCCTTCAAATGAGCTTCATTTAAAGTTGGCAGTGTTAACTTACACCTGCAGAAAAGGTATTTTTCTCCTAGCTTGGGAATAGAAGAGGCTGTTTCTCACAGTAGGTATATGCCTAAAGACTAATTTTTTTTTGCTTTGATTATCCTGCAGAACTGCAAGGCAGACTTTTGTATTTAAAATTTTACTGAAGAACTGCTGGGAAAAATCATGGCTCTCATGAAGTAACCACATGCTGGACAGAATGTTTATTTAAAACATTTGTTTGAATACCTATGAGGCATAGTAAATAGGATTACTGAATTATCCTGATTGTAAATTCATCATTCCATTATTTAGCTAGCATGTGCCAACTTGAAAAATATAATATTAAAATATTGTATTATTGCTGTCACTAAGAACCAAGGAAATATATTTTCTTGCTTTGTATAACATGAATAAGCATTCAGATATTTATGGGTAATCTTTCCCACACTCAAGTTTATTTGAAGAGCATAGATTAAGAAATTAAGAGATATGTGGGGTAACCTAATTCTAGCAGCAAAGTATGACAGTTAAAGTATTAACTAGTAGCAATCTCCATTAATTCATGATGAAGCAGTATTAACTGACCTAGCCCATCACTTTCAATGTGAAATTTTTATTTTCTACCCCAACATCAAGGTTATCTTAAACTCTTCACCAGAACATAAGGCAGGACTTTGCCCATCTTGTTCCTGTCTATATCCAGAGTACTTAGAATGTCACCTGGTTCAAGACATATTGTTAATAAGTGAGAGAGAGAGAGGGAGAGAGAGATAAATATACACTGAAACCTCATTTTTTACATTAAAAGTTATTCTGACCTCAGAGGTGATGTGAAATCTGAGGTTAGCATGACAGTTATTAAATTCATCATTTGGAATAATAAAACTGATATAGTTTCTTCATCAGATAGTTGAATCTTCCTAGAGTTCACATCAACGGTGAGTTTATTGGACATCTACTGTGTGCCTAACAGGTACTCTGAGAGGGGCTGGGGACATAGAGAGGGAAGCTTATATCTTTATCTCATTATTTGCATGGTAGGTTAAATAGCTGTTGGCTTAAACTAACTATTCAGCAAGTAGTAATAATTTAAGGCATTTCCTAAGGAGTTAAAAAGAAAGTAGAATGTGAAGCTAATTTCCTGTTAACATAATTTAATTTTCTTTTCCAGTCCCTAAACAATTAATAAAGTAATGGGTGAGGTAGAGAAAGTTGACATCTTGATCTCATCCCCACCCTTGTGTTAAAGCCATCATCAGTTATTCAGTATGACTGCTGAGACAAACCTAGATACAGAAAAAGCACCTCCTTTCTGAATATCAACCCAACACATTCCATGAATACAATGAGAGCACTTAGAAAAAGAAACCAAGATATATTTACCCTTTACTGTGAAGATAACTGCAAGATATCAGAAACAGATAAAAATCAGCATAGTTTGGGGTGGTATTTTTTTTTTTAAATCAATTTGCCTAGATAAGTAAAGGCTCAAACTCAGAAATGCTTCTGTGCTATGTTGGTTTGAATGAAGGAAATAGATGCACAGATCATAGGTTAGTGCCTGGAAACAGCCTGTGAACTTTTGCCAGCAACAGCTAACTTGCAACAATGGGGTCTTCATAAAAATGACAGTTTCAGTCGGCATGGGGAGGCGAGCAGAGTCATTTGAGAGGATGGAGAGCGTGGTCCCTGCCAATTGATGTTGGCAGGGGATTGTCAACCCACTGACTACCAGGACTCATCAGCATACTTAATGCTATGAGCACAGACATTGTCTTTAAAAACATAAGCCATGAGAGGGCGATGTGGGCTGCAGACCACGGAGAATGGTGTCTCCAGCAGGCGGATGGCACAGATACTGATAAAAGTTGTGGCAAATGGCAAATGGAAATAGAAAGGAGCCAGACACTAGGAGAAAGACGTGAAAGGCCAGGTGTAAGTTCACAACAAGTGTAGGTATAGAATTTTTAGTGATATTTTTCTAATTACAAAAGTAATGTTGAACGCAAAAAGAGAAAAAGACAAATAATGTTATGAAATACAAAAAACTCAAAGGGAATATAAGCTACTCTACCACCATCACCACATATGGTATTGTTAAAACTTTATTCTAAGATTGTTCTAGGATTTTAGCTCAACACTTTAAAATAATGAAGAGGAAAGAGTTATTAAGAAAAGATATGTTGGACAAATCTATTATAATGAAGACAATATTAACTTTCCTCCCCCACATGTCTTGTATTATGAACAACTAATCTGTAAATTAGGGTAATTGGAGCTAACTACAAAAATAAAACATAATGGAGACGGTCTATTAACTTATCATTTTACCTACATAATAGGAAGTAGCTATTTTGAGTACAGTTGCCCATGTGTATATATTGGTAGAAATTAATGAGACTATAAACTAGTTCTAATTGCATTACATTACATTTCTCTGCTTCAAAATACTTGTGAACTGGTGTTTTACACCACAAGAAAACCGTTCAGTTTTTTGTTACATAAATAGTCTTACTCCTGTTATATTTTAGGGAAGAAATCAACTTATTCAAAAGATGTATTGATGAGGTTTAGGTAGGTTAATCAAATAATATATTATCCACTCTTGGATACTCTGGGGACTCAAAGAAGGCACTAGTCTTATAATTCCTAGGAAAACAAACCTAAACTGAGACTGTCTTATGCAAACTGGGGCCAACATTCATCCTAGGTTAAGAATGTCTGGGAAAATCAGATTTTATTCTAAATGCATTGTGTCCTTTTGGCCCCTGGTGATGGGGAGGAAATGGTGTTAGGCGTGGTGTTGGTGCCAGAGTGCAAGGTCCACTCACTCTTAATCTCTGTTGGGAGGTACAGCAGATTTATTCAAATGTTCACCTTTGATCTGTGCTGCCTAAATTAAGGAAGCCTGGTTTTAATCCCAGGGCACGATGCTAAGTGCTGGTCTCTGTCTGGCAGGATTGCTTGGAGAAAACCTGACTCCCTTTTGATGGTGATTTATGAAGCCAGGGCATCTGGAAAATGTACTCTGTTGAACTTAGGTCTCCTCTGGATCCCTGTGGCTATAGGGTGGAAGGCCTCGGGGAAACATGGTCTTAGTCCCATAGGATAGGTTCACAGGGAATATGTGTCTAGCATTAAACTTTTGGATATTAGTACACACTATTATTTTATAGTCTACTTCAGCCTAGCCTAAGTTATTCAAAGTAGACACTAAGTTCTTAAATAATAAGTATTTTATTTCTACACATTCCATTATGTACTTTTAGAAATCTTTTAATGTTTTCAGAATGGGCTTTTTAAAATTATAATTTGTATTTCTTCTTTCATATTTTTGATAGTTTTAACACGTAAAGCTTATGGTCCCTTGAGGCTATTCTGTCATCTCAAGTTCTTGGGGTGGATGCCAATACCTCGGTTTATTTTGTCTGCCACTCACTTTTTTAGAGTGAATGGGTCTCATTTTATATTATTTATTTATTTTTACTTTTAGCTCATCGGCAGCTGGTTTTTGTGTGAATGTGTGTTTGAGAAGTAAGGAGGCTTTACAGGGCCTGAGATGGATGAGTTGTTTTGTTTTCCTGTGGGATTCACATAAGACCCGAAATGAGGAATTTTCCTTGAAAAGCAGTTTATATTTGTTTCTAGAGTGTTGATCCCCAAAGTGAACTTGATCTAGTCTTCTTGGTGATGTTAATTTTTTAGGTTTGGGATTCCCTCAGATTACTCTAAATTCTGAATCCACAATATCATGCACTTCAAGCTTCTCATTTTCACTGATGTCTTCAGCCCCAAGAATGGAGACACATTTCCCTGCACCACCCTGGGCCACGGACAGTGGTTCTCTAGTCTTTTACCCACTACTCATTCCTTAGATACTTATTCCAGTGTCCTGGATCCCTGTGAGGATGTCAGTGTTATATGCTCACATTTCATGGGCTTATTACTGTTCTTCAATCCTTGAGTAGGCAATGAAGCTGGGACTCTGTCCATGAGGCCAGCATCTGGTCCAGCCTCCCCCTGGGTTCCTGCACTGTCTTCTCTACCTGTGACATCCCTGTTCATTTCAGGCACTGGGGAACTCCTTTATATTCCATATATGCTGTATATTCACTTATTTTATAATGTTTGGAAGATATATTTGTATTGAGAAGTTGGAAATTAGCCCAATCTAACAATTCATGAAACAGGACTTTCCGGGACAGTTTTTCCCTTTTTTAATTTATTTCCCATTTTTGATGTGGGTGGGAAATTTTATTTGTTTAAATATATTAAATTTAATATAAGCCTGCCTTTTGTTTTCAAGGTTTGTTTGTTTTTGTTTTGTGGGGTTTGTTTTTTTTACCTACTTTGAGTTTCTATAATGTATTAATATTGTTTTAATAATTTCTAAATCCTTAAAGGGTGATCCTACATTTAAGTGTTTTCAAGATAATATTTTTGAACAAAGTAAATATTTCCACTATGGAAAACACCAATATAATAGTCTCATTATTTGATAATTATATGAACACTCAATAAGTCCCTACATGAAACCTAAATAGAACACTTTCCAAATTCTCAAAAAATATACTTATTTTACAATTGTATTTGATTAGATATTTTAGGAAATGAGACATTATTTAAAACTACTCAGAATCTTTTAAGAATGTTAAAGCAGGGAAATTCTTACTGGAAAAATTATTGTATTATTAAGTATAATGACAAAATTTCTGTTTCTTAATTATATCAATTCAATTTGCCAATTACATTAATATTAGCAACCTGTGTCAGAATGGATGTAACACAATGTTAAGTCTTATAAAAACTAAATATTAAAGATACAAAGCTTTATCACAAAAATAATTATTGGTATAATAGACACCATGAAAATTATGTGCTTTGGGTATTTTTTAATTCCCACCAATAATTGAATTATTCAAGTCATATTTTATTTTTAAAGAACCAGAATACATTTAAATATTTAACTCACCAATTGGAGTGGCAAAAACATTTGACATAGATTCTATATTTGAACCCTCTAAGAAGTTGTATAAAACTGAACCATACCTAAGCTTTACTAGTAAAAAAAAATAAATAAAACTCTGTCCTAGCTGGTTTGGCTCAGTGGACAGAGCGTGGTCCTGCAGACTGAAGGGTCCCAGATTCAATTCCAGTCAAGGGCACATGCCCAGGTTGCAGGATCCATTCCCAGTAGGGGGCGTGCAGGAGGCAGCCGATCAATGATTCTCTCTCATCATTGATGTTTCTATCTCCCTCTTCCTTCCTCTCTGAAATCAATAAAAATATATATATTAAAATAAATAAAACTCTGATTAAATAAAGCAGAAAAAAAGGGTGATGTTGCAAACCAGAACATATGAGGAAATAGTATAGAGTGGAGGAAAAATATAACAGTACTTCAAAAACTGATTTCATTATGACATAAAATTTAAATTGGAGACTATAATTTCAAATATAGGACATGTGACAAATGAAATACTGTGCAATCAATCAAGAAGCTACTCCACTTTGAGAATAATATGGTGTGTGTAAATCTCATAGTCCTTATTAAGAATGATAAGAATCAACACCATTATTTTCTCACTATGGTTATTATAATCATTATCATTAATAGAGGGCCAGAAATATAGAGGAGAAAGAGCACTGCCCTCGGGTACCAAGAACCCATTTCAAATCCTGGTTCCATCCACTTATTAACTAAATGGTATTGGGTTCCACAAATTCTCTGCATTGTTTGCTTCTGAAAAATAGTGATAATAATTATGCCTGCCTTACTAAACTCAGTGTTATAAGAATCAATTTTTTAAATGTAGCAGAAAACACTTCAAAAGAATATTGTTTTCATTATATTAAAAAATAGGAATTGAGTTCCCTAGAACTGAGTTTTATGCTAGAACAATTTCAGAAAATAAGGTACCTTCATTTTATCCAATATAATGTATCTGAAATGCAACACCACTTTAAACACTTACAATCTTGATTTCTTCTGGTTATAAATATAAAGCAAGCTCATTTGGCATATGTATTGTTTCATCACTATATATAAAGCCATTGTTGAGATGTGACTTGCTTCATTAGTAGCAGCAAACTCTATATCTATGCTTATTTGGCTGATTTGTCTCCCAGCTGGCGTATTCATAATGTACATTTTTCAGGAAATGTTCATGGGTGGCATAATTTCTAAGTCTTTGCACATATAAAAATTGATTTCTGTTGGCATTGCACATGATGTGTGATATTTGTGTATATGTAGTCATTGAAGGAAAGCATGACCAACAGTGATGAGAAATAGAGGAGGGTTACCTTCTGCTTACTTCCAGTATTGGTTGCTTTTGGTTAGACTATTGTGTCTTCAATACTTGTTTTCCATTACAAGGAACTTTATAGGACTACACTGACAGATATGTGTGTCCATTTAAATTTAAATTAATTGGATTTAGTTAAGATTAAAAATTTAGTTCCCAGTTACACTAGCCACATTGCAAATCCTCAGTAGCCATACAGGGCTAGAGACTATCATATTGGGTAGCATAGATGTTGAATATTTCCAACATAACCAAAAGATCTATTGGACAGCATTACTCTAAAGTGTCTGACTTTATCCAAAGATCCATCACAGGCACAAATTCAGAATTTGACCCTTTAACTTTTTCTAGGCATCCTTTTAAGTCTCTATAATGAATTGAGTGTCTTTCCCCAAGTTAAGGACATACTAGATACCCAATGACTTTTTGTTTCTCCAGTTGTTCTCATCCATACTTTATTCATTCATCACTCAATTTTTCACTGAACACTTCCCCTGGAATTAAGGGCACTCAGTAGAAAAAGATAAGTTGCTGGGGATTTTCAAGACAATGTGGATAGAGGAGACACAATTTTTAAGCAATGTAAAACTATATGGGGTAAATTCTAAATATATAGGTTCTGAGAGGCCAAGTTCCAGATCCATTATATTATAAAACATACTGCTTCAATTCACTATGATCACATATATGGTGTCTTTATCTTGTAGGATTTTTTAAGAAATAAAATTTAAATTAGTTTATTCCTGATTTTGATAGTCATCTGTGTTTACAAAGTATACTTTCAAGTGACGTTCATTAAATTTAAATTCACTGATATATATAGAATTACTGCCAAAATCAATGATGTATTTTCCCCCTGGAAAAACCAAAGAGCACATATTATGATGCTTCAAGTAAAGAATGATTTTCAACACAATGCAAGATATAAAAGCAAATGTATTTTCAACCACAGATGTACACTATAACTGAATTCCTGCAAAGCCAAACAAATGGAATAAAAATTAAAGTTTTTGCCTACCCAGTTATTTGGCACAACACAATGCAGGCAAAGAAAAAAAATTTTTTGGCTTTACTGAACTCATGAATATAGCCTGTTTAATTCTTAAATAAAGTTAAAGTAAATGGGAAGCTGTCACTTTATTAATTTCACATGGAGAAATTGTAATTATGAAGGTTTGGTAAATGCCAAATTATAGTGGTAATGATCATAGCAAAAAAGAAGACAAAGCTTGTTAATGGCCTAACCACAAATGTCAATGGAAATGGACCAGGAAAGAGACCGACCATGAGAACTGGATTTTTTAATTGATTAACAAGAAACCATCCAAAGGAAATCAAAAAGTATATTTAGCCCAGCCAGGTTGCTCAGTGGTTGAGCATTGACCCATGTACTAGGAGGTCAAGGTTTGATTCTGGATCAGGGCACATGCCTGAGTTGTGGGCTCTATCTCCAGTAGTGGGTGTACAGCAGGCAGCCAATCAATGATTCTCTCTCATCATTGATGTTTCTACCTCTTGCTCCTCTCCCTTCCTCTCTCTAAAATCAATAAAAACATATTTAAATACAGGCATGCACACACACATGTGCGTACATACATACATGTATATATGTTAGACGAGGTAGTAGGTTAATACAGGAGAATTATCTTAAGCACAAAGATAAAGAAGGAAGCATGGGGAAATGCCTAAAAGTTTTATTAATTTATTAATTTATTCTTGATTTAATGTTTTTATTTTTTATTCTCTGACAATAATAATTGTTTTTAATTATACAAATTAGCCATGATATAAAGATGCATGTTTTATACTTAGGGAAAAATACCCTTGAGTTTCAATATAATAGACTAGAGGCCCGTTGCACGATATTCATGCAAGAATAGGCCTTCCTTCCCCTGGCTTCACTCCCAGCTACCCAGGAGCCGGCAAGTCCCTGCTCCTGCACATGCAAATTAACCTCCATCTTTATTGGGTTAATTTGCATACTCACTCTGATTGGCTGTGGGCATAGCGGAGTGATGGTTAATTTGCATGTTTCTCTTTTATTAGGTAAGACTAGAGGCCCAGTGCACAAAATTTTGCACAGGGGGGGTGTGTCCCTCAGCCCAGCCTGCACCCTCTCCAATCTGGGACCCCTCAAGGGATGTCCGACTGCCCGTTTAGGCCCGATCCTGGGATTGGGCCTAAACGGGAAGTTGGACATCCCTCTCACAATCCAGGACTGCTGGATCCCAACTGCTTCCTGCCTTCCTTCCTGATTGCCCCTAACCACTTCTGCCTGCCAGCCTGATTGCCCCTAACTGCCCTCCCTTGCAAGCCTGGTCACCCCTAACTGCCCTCCCCTGCAGGCCTGGTGACCCCTAACTGCCCTTCCCTGCAGGCCTGATTCCCTCCCAACTGCCTTCCCCTGCAGACCTGGTCCCCCCCCACCTGCTCTCCCCTGCAGGCCTGGGTCTCCCCCCAACCGCCCTTCCCTGCAGGCTTGGTTGCCCCCAACTTCCCTTCTCTGCCAGTCTGGTCACCCCTAACAGCCCTCCCCTGCAGGCTTGATCGCCCCCAATTGCCCTCCCTTGTAGGCCTGGTCCCTCCCAACTGCCCTCCCCTGCTGGCCATCTTGTGGTGGCCATCTTGTGTCCACATGGGGGCAGGATCTTTGACCACATAGGGGCAGCCATCTTGTGTGTTGGATTGATGGTCAATTTGCATATTACTCTTTTATTAGATAGGATAGAGGCCTGGTGCACAGGTGGGGGCCGGCTGGTATGCCCTGAAGGGTGTCCCGGATCAGAGTGGGGGTTCCCTTGAGGTGGGGTGGCCTGGGCAAGGGGCCTGTGGTGGTTTGCAGGCCAGCCACGCCCCCTGGCGACCCAAGTGGAGGCCCTGGGATCTGGGATTTATTTATCTTCTATAATTGAAACTTTGTAGCCTTGAGCAGAGGCCAAAGCAGGCCAGGGCTGCAGAAGCTTGGCTTCCTCCATCGCCGGGGGCAACTCAAGCCTCCTGCTCTTTCCAGCTCCATGGCTGCCGCCATTTTTGTTGGGATTTATTTATCTTCTATAATTGAAACTTTGTAGCCTTGAGTGGAGGCCTGGGCCGGCCAGAGTGTGCAGAAAGCTTGACTTCCTCCATTCCCGGGGAAACCCAAGCCTCCTGCTCTCTCCGTGGTTGCAGCCATCTTGGTTGGGTTAATTTGCATACTCACTCCTGATTGGCTGGTAGGCGTGGCTTGTGGGTGTAGTGGGGTGATGGTTAATTTGCATATTTGTTTTTTATTATATAGGATATTCCTAAGGTTACTTTAAGAATGGAATATTTATCTAAATCATAATTTGGATCTTTACAGAAGATCATATATTGTTTGAGGGATAATAAATGTAAAAGGTTACACACTGTTTTTAACAGACATGCAGTTGGCATTGAGGCCACAACAATTCTTCCTTTGGTGGGATTGTCCCATGCACTGCAGGATACTTGGCCTTCCCACTGCCAAATAGCAGCAGTGCCCCATAGGCGTTCAGTGATGGAAAATGCCCCTTCTTTACACATTCACCACATTTCCAAATACTCCCTGGGGTAGGAAGGTGGGCTGCTTTCACTTCCATGAAATAAAATTAAGAATTACAGAAGAAGAGGGAGCCATACGTACTTGAGGGTATGAGAGTATTAAGAGAGGTGTGAGAGAAGGAACTAAATATGTTGATAGATGATTAATAAAAAACATAACTATTTTAAGTCAGTGCTCTTAAAATCATTTCTCCTCTGTGATTCTTTATTCATCTGATGTTCCCAATGGTTGTTGTTTTTTATTGTTTTATTTGTCTATCTACCTATTTTTTTCACCTATCAGCTTAGTTAGTTAGTAACAAAATAACACTTGTTGCAGAGAGAGAGAGAGAGAAATCAAACAGCACGGAGGTATAGATAGGAACAGTGACAAACCCTCCCCTCACCTTACCATCTCTCCTATGCTACTTCCAAGCAACATTTTCTTTACTTGATTTTTAAATAACCTTTCTAAGAATGATGAGTTTGTACTTTAAACTCATTTCAAGCTTCACTTCTCTGTGCAAGGCTAAATCTATCTACATGCAAAGTTCAAAAGATGTTATTGCTTCCATAGCTAAATTAACATGGTTCCATAGTTAGATGGGGAAAGTAACATTTCAAGGGGCTAATGATACCACTTGTTATGATACTGCCTTCTCCTCTCCCTGGGGCCTTCTCACCTCAAACCTGACCTCTCTGGTTTTGGAAAATTGTGTTGTGCAGATACAGTACAATCCAATACAAGCATTTTTTTTTAATTCCCTAGATTTTGTGGTAGTCCTATCCAAGACTTTGTAAGGGAGTGAGTGACAGCTCTCAAAATGTGCAGTGTTCAGGTGAATGGACTAACAGTAATGAGACATGACAAGTGCTGTAAATGTAGGATTGCTACTGTCACCCCCTACATACACACACACACACACACACACACACACACACACACACACACTCCTAATCAATTCTAGATTAGCCCAAGTGTCATCCTGTCAGGCTGTAAGGCTCCACTGGGTAATGTGATTCAAATGTTAGAAACTAACAGCTCAGAGGACTCTTAGAGATCAAAAATCTCATTTCATAATTAGAGAGAATATGATTCAAAGTGATGATGACCTGTGCACATTGGCTCAGTAAGCTTATCCATGATAAGTGTTTATGAATGAGGGTTAATGGGCATCTAAGCAACATATGTGCATTTCCCAATGACTTTCTGAAGGTTGTGTTCAAATTTTTTTCTTTTTTATTGTATTTATTTTCTGTAAGGATGCTTGGTCTTGTTGAGATAAGGAGAAAATGCAATGGAGAACTACTTGGAAGGAAAGTGAGGTAAAACAATGATTGGTCTAAGAAGATAATTGAAAAAGGACTTCTTCATTCATGTTGCATAAGAATTTCATCTTTGTATGGCCTCAGTTGATCTAATTAATTATTTTACCCCTAAGGTCTTCAATTTCAAAATGACAATTGTATTGGACATTTTGTAAAAATCCATAAGTTTAGGAAGCATATTTTAATGCTGGGTACATAATATATTCACTTCATTAAAAAGATAATCTGCATGTAATAATTGAGGATGATTACTGTTGATCTACATGAAAAACAAAGGCCATGCATGCATTTATCATAATAAAAGCATAATATGCTAATTAGACTGGACAGCCTAACAACCTTCCAGACGTCCTTCTGGACGAAGCCACAGTGGCGGGGGCTGAGTCAGAGGCTGTGATGGTCAATCAGGCAGGCAGGCAATCAGTTCGAGGCAATCAGGCAGGCAGGAAGAGTGGTTAGGGGTGATCAGGCAGGAAGGCAAATGGTTAGGATGATCAGGCAGGCAGAGTGCTTAGGGGTGATCAGGCAGGCAGGCAGGAGAGCAGTTAGGAGCCAGTGGTCCTGGATTGTGAGAGGGATGTCTGAGTGCCGGGCCTCTAGTTATTAATTAATTGATTATAAAGATGGCTAAGACTCATACAGATGAATGGACTTGTTTCATTTTTCTCAAACAATAGCCTTCTTAATATACTAAATGAGATGCTATAAATAAATTACTTTCTGCTAAAAGGCCTCCCTAGTAGAAAGCTACACATGACTTGCCTTGGTTCCTTTTCATTTTAAAACTAACATTATCAGTATAAAATGAGTAAGTGCATATCTTCATTGAAACAGTCATTACTTGCCAAAATCTTGAAGCTCTGCATTGTCTTCTGTTTTATATAGATTTGGCATCATAACCAACTAAGCTGTGAATGGGATATGTGGAAATCATTTCCTACACCCTTAGGCATCCATTCTCTTCTTGTTAATGGAATGTCTCAGAGGCTCTATTGAGAAAATAAAACATTTTATCAAATAGAATTAAACAGTCATATACCTCATTGTTTTGGGGATATAGTAACAGAAGTATCTCCTAATAGCACTTAGTGTTTATTAAATATAAGTTGATGATGATGATGATTGATACAGCCTACAGTGGAGATTAAGCTCTACTGTTATATTACTCGTTATGCACAATGTGGGAGATGTTTATACACTGTAGATATGCCAGAAATAGAAGCAAATGCTGATTTACACAGTGCACAAAATGTACGACGATTGAAAACACTTCTGGTGATCATAACTAAACATGGTTATACCATCAGTATGCTAATAATTTTAACCCCAAGATGAAAACTTTAGAGCTAAATGAGTAGAGGCAATATGTCAGGAATTATATCTGAGTGAAAAGTTGTTAATGGTTAGTGATGTGTATTTCAAGGATCATAAATCTTTATTTTTCATTGCTAGCATATGCTGAAGTGATACTGAGAAATACATTTTGATTCATCTGCTTTTTTTTCTTCTAAATATAGTCCTAGTTTCAGGTTGGAGATAGTAACTCCAATATGCTCCTTATCCCATAACCTCGCTTCTATTTTAGTGATGTTATAAAAATAATCAGACATAAACTTGCTCACTTACCTCCATTAAATTTCCCAGCTCATTTGCATTTGTATACACTCAGCCTCCTTCTAGGTTATAATTCCCGGAAACGTTGTCACGCCTCTCACATGCTAACCTCTCCTGCTCAGAATGCCATCTGCTCTCTCTTCCTTCTCAAGGAATTTCGCTCCCTGATTAACTTCCTTCTTGCAAGTTTGGTTTCTGTCACCTCTCTATCAGTTCAATCAACATAGAAACATGCATTACATCTCTAATTTTAAAAAAAGAGTTAAAAATTCTCCTTTAATCTCACTTCCCCTACCTCCTGCTACATTTCTCTGATTTCCTTCACAGTAAAACCACTTGAAAAAAATTGTCTTCGATCACATCTTCACTTCATCTTCATGTTTCTTCTAAAATCATCCCAAATTGACTTCACAGTCCACACTTCATGGAGGCCGCTATTATCACTGTAGCTTTGCCAAATTTAATGATCACTTGTCTGGGTTTACCTTTATCTTTAACAGCATTCAACACAATTGACATGTTTTAAAACATTTTCTTCTCTTGACTTCAGTCCTACACTTGTTTCCCTCCTCCCCTCCTTTCATTTTGGTTTGTCTTTCTCAAACATCATTGCTGCTTTCTTATACTTCCATTGGACAAGTGAGTGACTTAGAGCCCACTTCTGTTATTGGAGAAAATGGGGGACCCGTTTACCCACTGGGTGCGATTGGGGGTGGAATTCTTGTGATATCCTGAGAAAAAGAATTTTCTGAGACTCACATGAGAGAAGGAGTGATTTCTATTTGCATGGAATTACTAGTAAATCCCTATGTTTTCTAAAGTCCCGTTTTCCTTAGTCCAGTCATAGAAGAAGTGTAGCTGGTGTTGCAGTAAAGCTAGAAGCAAAGCCAGTGGCCAGAGTTTTCATGTTGGAGCGGGGTCCAGTACAGCATCAGGCTAGTTACAGGCTATTAGTCCATTGTGTGGGGGGGTCCACATGGCCTTGGGCCACATGGGAGAATGCTAGGAAGCCAAGTGTGAGCCATGAACCAAGCATGCCAAGAGGGATCAAAATAGTGAATTTCTTTGTTTAGGGAATTATATGTCCCAAATTTCCATGTGCTTGCAGAGGCCACGCCCATTCTGGCCAATAACTTCTGTTCCCAGGTGTGACTGTCCGGTCAGTACCTTCCCCCATATTATCTCTACTTTGTTGGATATGCATCTATCTTCCTTATATGGTTCCCTCCGCCACTGTTTTGTAGGGAAGATGCCTACAATGTCTGGCCTTCCCTTTGTTCCTTTTCTATTATTTATAACTAGTTATTTACAATGGTATCATTTCTAAGCCCCTTTCTCTGCTTCAAGTAAATTTTTTTCCTCTAGATTGTTAATCTCATCAAAAGCAATGACTTAATGTCTATGTAATCCAAAAATCTATTTTTCTATAACTGAAATCTGTAGGCTCATTTTCAAGTGGTCCATTTGATTCTCTCCTTTGGGTGGGAAATACCTATCTTAATTTTAATAGAACCAAAAAAACAAAAACAAAGACACACACACACACACACACCCCAAATAAAAAACAAACAACAACAACAAAAAAACAACCTTCTTGTTACTCCAAAGCCTGCTTCTTCTGCTTTCTTCTCTATATCAGTAGATGCCACCATTACCTACCTAGTTGCTCAAGCTAACACCAAAGAATCATTCTTGATTCCTCTCTTTCTCTCACCATATATCCTATCAATTAGCAAATCATATAACAGAACTTCCAAAATGTATTCTGAATATATAGTGCCCCTTCACTCAGTTATCTACTCAATAGGCAGAGTGTTCTTTGAAACACTTAAACCAGATTATATATTTATATATACCCTCCAGTTTAGATACTTTACTCCAGTGACTTCTCATCATCACATAGAACCTTGACCTCATGCTTAGAATCTTTACATTTACTTAGGATAAACTTCTGAATCCTCTTGATCTGGTACCTTTACTTCCCTGTGCACATTTCCTTTCTCTCTCTGCTCCAACCAAACTGATATTTCTTCTGTTTCTTATTTGTGTCTTAGCACATTATAAGAACTTCCTCCTTTGTACCAAATACTATTCCCTCTTCCAGTTATACTCTTCTTAATTTTGGAATGTCTGGCTCTTTCTTAGCACTCAAGCCCAGAGCTGTAGTCTGATTATACAGGCCATCCACAGTGGCCATATTCAGGTCTTAGCTCATATTTTATCTATGGAGATAAGCGTTCTTATCACTGAGTCAAAAACAAAGCAAGACAGAAAAACAACAAAACTAAGAGTAATTTGTGGAATTTGGGGAGGGAGAAATGTACGTGAATTTGTTCATACTGCCATCTTCACTTGGAATTCTCTGCTGATATTTTTAAAAAATTATTTATAAAATCATTGATTTTGATATATCTCTCCCTGAGAATAAACTCTACAGGATCATAGAAATTGACAATTGTGGGAACTATTCTAGTTTCGGCCAGACAAATAACAAGTACATAAAGACATATTGTTGAGCAATGAAAAGTGAATCAGTTAAGTAGAAGAGCATGTGATTTGAAATGAAAGGATTTGTGTTCAAGACCTAGGTCCTTTTGACACTGCAAACTTGAGCATATCTACTATCCTCTCTAAGCTTCAGTTGCCTTATCTTCAAAAACTGGGACAATAATTAAACTAATAACCTTTCATTCATAGAGAGATATTTCCAGTACTAAATAAGATGTAACACTGAAACTGTCCATGGTCTCATGTTTAATGAGTAAGATTAAGTTTTACTTTACAGTAGCATTTGCTTTTGTAAAGTCCTTTATATTGCATACAAGGCTATAATGTCATTGTTAGGTAAAACTTAATCTTACTCATTAAACATGAGAGTATTGATAGTTTTAGTGTAACAAAGAAAGCAGCCACAAACTACTATATAAATAAATCAAGGAGGAAAAGAGGACAATGGTATCCTAAAAAGAACTTTAATAGCAAAGCCCTATTCATACATTATAATCACTGATGGTCAATATAATCAGAAGTGATAGAGAATGAGAAGATAATAGGAATCCCTTTGGCATTAAGTTTGAAGACCAACAATAATTTAATGCAAAAGCATGAAGAGAGACACTACATAGCTCTTACCATTAGAGCAGAAATATCAAGCAAAGTCGATAAAACTTTGAGGCATAAATATCAACTTGAATACTTCTTACCAAAAAAATTTGTAAGCCAGTTTTATTTCACTCATAAAACCACAAATGGAAAGAGGATGGAAGAGAAGATGGGGTGATAGGATTTTTTTAAAAAGGAAAAAGATATAGCAAACACCTTAAAGGACATGAGAAAACTAAGAGCTAATCTGATGAGCAATTGAGAATTCCCAAACAGCTCAAAAATTGCCCAGCCAGTGTGGCTAAATGGTTGAGTGTCAACCCATGAACCAAGAGGTCACGAGTTCGATTGCCCATCAGGGTACATGCCAGTGTTGTGGGCTCGATCCCTAGTAGGGGGCTTGCAGAGGGCAGCCGATTGATGTTTCTATCTCTGTATCCCTCTCCCTTCCTCTCTCTCTAAAAAAATCAATTAAAAATAAAAACATTAAAAAAAACATATTGAAAAAAGCTCAATAATTGGTAGCATCACTACCTTAGGAAGGATTGTGGAGAGAAGGAAAAGCCACAATACAAGTTAAAGTTGAAAATTTGTGTAATAATTAATAATTTTCTCAGATCCCCTTCTAAAAGCCAATGCCTTTCTACCACTCTGAAAAGAGGCTGGCCATTGGTTCAGTCTCTGGACTTGAGGACACTTTGCTTATTTGAGAATGGAAGCAGGTGCCTATGTCACTTCTTGGGGCCCCACCAGTCCCATTGTTTGGCCTCCATAGTTCATGGCTATCTGGGTCAAGCTAGCAAAGGCCAAGGCACAGTGGGAGGCTCAAGGCGGTTTTACGGGTTAGCCCCAGCAGATCAAGTCTTTCTTCTGCTCACCTTCCCTGACTTCCATCTTGTCACTTGGCCTGAAATAACACCTTGGACCGGTGGTGCTTGGTCTGGTTGTGAGCGCAAGAAGTCCAGGGCACATACTTGGCCACAGAGGCCAGAATCTACCCGCAAGTGTCTGTGAGAATGGGCATGGGTCAGGTGCAGAGCCATGTGCAGAGAGACTCCTGTTGTGCCACCAGGTGGAGCTGGGCTCTACTAAATGAGGTCCCAGCATCTCTGTTCTTTGTGCCTATAGAGTGCTTAGGGACAGCTGGTCAGCCCCAGCACCATGACTCTGGCATTACTCTAGAGCAGTGGTCGGCAAACTCATTAGTCAACAGAGCCAAATATCAACAGTACAACAATTGAAATTTCTTTTGAGAGCCAAATTTTTTTAAACTTAAACTTCTTCTAACGCCATTTCTTCAAAATAGACTCGCCCAGGCTGTGGTATTTTGTGGAAGCGCCACACTCAAGAGGCCAAAGAGCCGCATGTGGCTCACGAACCGCAGTTTGCCAACCACGGCTCTAGGGTAAAGAAAAGAAAGGCAAAGAAAAGGAAAAGAAGGGGAAGAGCAGAGAAGCAAAAGAAGAAAGAACCAAGAAGGAAGGGACATGAAAAGAAAAAAAGTTAGGGAACGAGAGAATAAAAGAGAATCTGGTATGTTTTAATGCATCGAGGGGATATTTATACTTATGAAGAAGATTGGGGGAATAATTTGATTATAGAAAACAAATAAATGAGGTAATTATTAAGCTCAGGGAAATCAATAGGTTGTAAAGGAAAGAAAATATAATCATAATAAACCATTCAACACAGATGAGCCTTAAAGTGCATTATAATGATACTTGTGAAATCATAAGGCAAACATTCACTATTGATAGAACTAAAGATTATTACACAGCCATCTGGGTAGAGGAGGGTATTTGGGTCTAGTGCGGGGAGAGGTGTGATAAAGACTCTCCTCAAACAGGCTCTTCTGAGCCCGTCTAGCTGGCCTCTTTCTTGAGGGCTGTCTCTAGCCTGCCTAGCCCAAATTCCAGCAAGAATCCTGCTAAATAAGTTTAGCAAGAATTCTTCCCAGGTGATGATTACCTGTTTTCTGATGAGATTCCCCATTCTCACTTTTGACATCTGGTCACCCTGGCCTGTCCTCAGCAAAAATTGTTAAGTTGGTTTAACAAGAATCTACACCTGATGTTTCCTCTTAGTAATTGTCCATCTACTGACCCCTTCACTCTGCTCCTTGGCTACAAATCCCTCAGTCTGATATCATTCCACTGTGTTGATAGTCTTGACATCTATTATAATAGTCCTGAATAAACGCTTCCTTAGCATTTTAACAAGTGTCGGAATAATTTTTCTTTAACAGGTGCATATGAAAGAATAAATCCTATTCTTCCATATGGAAAAGCAATATACCAAAAATAAATAAATAAATAAAAATAAAAAAGAATTGCCCTGGCCAGTAGCTCAGTGATTATGGTGTTGGCCTATGAACCGAAGGGTCAGGGGTTTGATTCCAGTCAAGGGCACATACCTAGGTTGCAGGTTGATCCCCCGCCCCAGTCAAGGCATGTCTGGGAGACAACCAATTGATGTGTCTCTTTCATATCGATGTTTCTCTCTCCCTCCCTCCCTCCTACTCTCTCTAGAAATCAATGGAAAAATATCCTCCGGAGAGGATAATAAAAAAATATATCAAAATATATCAGCATTAGCATGGTTTTAGACACATGGAAGTAAATATCAAATGAAACAACTAAAGTTTAAACTGTTTCATCTGAAGGTGAGGAGAGGTGGGGAGACTTGAGAATTACTTTGGGAAAGAGGAAAAGGATACAGTTGCACTTTTTTTAAACCCTGTAGGATTATTTGAAACTATGTGCATGTATAACTTTTATAATTTTATTTTTAAATCCCATAACAGTGAATTGAAAAAGAAAATTACAGCATGTGTGTATATATATTCACATATATATTATACACATATATATTATAATCTATGGATTTTGTTCATACTTGGTTAGATCTAATCAAATCATTGTTATCACATATTGAATTCTTAATTACTAAATAATTAAGATGAGCTTCCTAGTTGTTTAATGAAGAGTAAGGGCTGTTTTCAGAAGAGATGTTTTGTAGTTAGCTGCATATTTTTCAGCTTGGTCAAGAAGACTGGAAGCTGAAAAGGTAAGGTGCTTTGATCCAACATTTCTAGTCTGATATACCTCAGGAGTATTCCTTTCCCTGGGCTAGAGGAGAAGGCGTTTGTGGAGGAGATCTCCTCCATTCAGACTGCGCGGAAATCCCAGCTGGCACTTCGCAGCCTTAGCCCACTGCAGCGTGGCCCTAACTTTCTTTTCCGTTTCATCTGCCCTCATTCCACCCAACCACACACACAAAGGAGCAAATTCAATCAACTGTGACGAGGAACTATCCACTATTGAAACAAATCACTGAAACCCACTCCGCCTAAGATGGTCTTTGTCTCTCCAGGAAAATAACATTTAAAAAGAATGTTTGGGGGAGGTGGTAGGTAGAGTATATGCCAATTAAACAAATTCAAGGGCTCCCCAATAATCTCCCTACATGCTTGTTCCCCTTTTTTCCTAAGTCTAATTGGAAGCTGTGAATATCCTCCATCCCACTGTGTCTCAGAAGTCTAATTAGAAGCCAATGTGGTTCTGAATTAGAATAAGTGCAATATTTGCCAGTGACGTCTGTGTCTGCAGGTGTCACTGCCAAGCGCCAATGCCATCCAATATTTGCTCACCACTGCCCACGTGGGACCAAACCCACACTTAATAAGACAGGGACTGCATTGTCATGACATATGTGCAATAATGTTCCCTGCATTTAAGCCCCAGAAGCACGGTTATTTTGCTAACATAGTCTCCTGCTATAATCATGGCAGTTTTTCTTCCAGCAGTAAAAGTCTCACCAACTACAGTTAGGGCATTTTCTGCTTTCCAATTACTTGCTGATGCTATGCCAAGTGTAGAGTAATATTTTCATGTATCATTAAACAAATGCAGTTGTGCTCCCCAAACAGGTTTCAGTTCGGTCTAAACTACATCCATTAAAGCTTTCATAAATGGCACACCCTTCAGCTTGCAGTTTCTTTTTACTCATAAATATTTAAGCTGCACAGATAATACCTCAACTTCCCAGCAAGTGCTGCATTAGCTGGGCAATCTTTACAGCATGAAACTTTGAAGCAAGAGGAAACTAGGAAAAGGGAAATACTAGTCAAAAAATATGCCAGAATCCTAACATTTTATTATTGCCAAGAAATAATAACCAATTTTTTCCCTGTAGATACAAGAGTAATCATTAAAAAGATATGCACATTAACATATATATATATATATGTATATATATATATATATACATATATATATATATGTGTGTGTGTGTGTGTGTGTGTGTGTGTGTGTGTACACACACACATATATATATATTTAAGTATAGTGGATACCTTATGTTGAAAGATAGACAAAATCTTTTTTTCTGAACTTACTAAAAGTGAAAAATGAAACCTGAACCCAGAAATGTCAATGTAGTAATTATAAGAGTGATGTGAGAAGATAAGCCTCATGCTGTTTTTGTCAGACAGTTTGAGGTGACTCAGGAAGGTTTTATACAGTGGGTGAACTGTCTTGGTCAAGTTAGTCAGGGATTACTTGGTTGCTAAAAACCGAAACCCATACCAGCTATCATAAGTGAAGTGATCCATTTTGTTCATCAGTTTATCTTGTTCATTAGATTCCACATATGAGTAAGATCATGTAATACTTATCTTTCTCTGACTGGCTTATTTCGTTTAGCAAAATAGATCCAGAGACATAGAAGCATGGAACAAACTGTCGAACCTCAGAGGGAAGGCAGGGGAGGGTGGGTGGGTGGGAAGAGATCAACCAATGAACTTGTATGCATATATGCATAATCCATGGACACAGACAATAAATAGGGTGGTGAAGACCTGGAGGGGGGGGAGGGCCAGGCAGGGGCAGGCTAGAAGAGGCCAATGGGGGAAAAAGGAGGACATATGTAATACTTTCAACAATGAAGTTAAAAAAAAAAATACGTGAAGGGAGATTCATGTTAAGAGTGCAAGATCATAGAATCCAAATGCAGGAAGTCGCGAGGCAGCAACACTCTCCTCTGCCCTAGAGCCTCAGGCAGCCAGGCTCTGCTTACCTCTCCCTCCATTGTCCCTAGAAAACCTTTGTCTACAAGGTTCTTAACTTTCAGTGTCCTCACAATTTCAGTTTACCAGAGGATGTGGGTGAACACTAAACCAACTCTAACTACAACTTAATATAATCCTTTGATTCCAAGGACATTGTCTGAAAAATACTTTGTGTAACTTAATGCAAATTCTTGAGAGAAAGATGATGGAGTCAGCCTGGATCATAGGCCCAACTCAGTTCAGTCCCCGGGTAAAAACATTGATTTCTAGGCTTACCTTCCTTAGAGACTAGAACAGTTTAGAAAGAGCAATGTGAATGAGTAAGAGTGTCAACAAATGTCTACTAAATAGTAGTCAAGAAAACTGAAATGGAGGTTGATATTTTAAAGAAAAAGAAACCTTTTTCAAAATAACTCTATATTCACAATGGATTTACAAATTGCACTCACATGTATTAACATACTAGAGGCCCAGTGCACAAAAATTCATGCACTCAGGGGCGTCCCTCAGACCGGCCTGTGCCCTCTCACAGTCCAGGAGCCCTTGCAGGATGTCCACTTGCCGGCTTAGGCTTGCTCCCCAGGGGGAGTGAGCCTAGGCTGTTAGTCGGACATCCTTAGTGCTGCTGCGGAGCCGGGAGAGGCTCCCACCACGACCGCTGTGCTGGCCAGCCATGAGCCAGCTTTTGGCTGAAGGTGGTCCCCTTGTGGAAGCACACTGACCACCAGGGGGCAGCTCCTGCATTGAGCAGCTCCCCCTGGTGGTCAGTGCACATCATAGCGACCCATCGTTCTGGTCGTTCCGGCATTCTAGTCGCTTAGGCTTTTATATATATAGATAGATGCTATTTGTGTCTTATCTAAGTCACAAAAATTTTTCTTCTATATTTTCTTCTATAAGTTTTATAATTTGAGATTACACATATATATTCAGTATCCATTGAGTAATTTTTGTATAATTTTCATATGCTATGAAATAAGAATTGTTGTTCAATTTTATTTATTTATTTATTTATTTATTTATTTATTTGCATATGTATATCCAAGTTATCCAGCTAATTAAGTGAAAAGATTAATCTATGTGGCTGATTACTATGCCATTTTATGGATATACTATTTGTTGTTTAGCAATTCATTCATCCATCACTTGATTGGCATTTGAATTGTTTCTACTTTTTAGATATGAATAATGCAGTTATGAACATTTGTACACGTGTTTGTGTGGGCCTGTGTTTTCAATTTCCTTGGGTTATGCTTAGAAGTGGAATTGCTGGGTCATATGGTAACTCTTTTTAACTTCTTGAGGAACTGTCAAAACTGTTTTGTTTTTGTTTTTTGTCAAATGACTGCACCATTTATATTCCCACTAACAATATACTGGGGTTCCAATTTCTCCATATCATAGGCAACACTTATTATTGTCTTTCTTTTTTATTATAGTCATCTTGGTAAATATGAAGTGGTATCTCATTGTGGTTTATATTTATATTGCCCTAGTA
Organism: Cnephaeus nilssonii; assembly: GCF_951640355.1. Classification (NCBI taxonomy): domain Eukaryota; kingdom Metazoa; phylum Chordata; class Mammalia; order Chiroptera; family Vespertilionidae; genus Cnephaeus; species Cnephaeus nilssonii. Next base: position 61,757,170 of record NC_137076.1, on the reverse strand, counting down.
ACTAATTATATTGACCATCTTTACAGACAAACACTTGCATATATTCTTTAATATATGTTTATTCAAATCTTTTGCTTATTTTTGAATTGGGTTCTTTGTCTATTACTGAGTTATAAGGATTTGATACATATTTTAAATACTAAATCTTTATTAGATAATTGATTTGCAAATATTTTCTCCAATTGTATGGGTTGGCATATCTAAGAAATTGCCTAATCCAGGGTCACCAAGATTCACAGCTATGTTTTCTTCTAAGAGTTTGATATTCTTAACTCTTACATTTAGAAATTTTATTTCTTTAGTTTATCCTTCTTGGATTTATTGAGCTTCTTAGATGTGTAAATACTTTTCATCAAATTTGGAAAGTTTTGAGCTATTATTTTTTCAAATATCTTTTTTCTCCTTCTCTCTCTTCTCTTTTTTCTCCTCCAGAATATCTAGTTTGGTTCTATTTTATAGTTTCTATCCTTTTATTTATGTTCATTTTTATAAGATATTGTCATAATATTTTTCTTTTTAGATATGGTCCTTTAGTTCTTTGAACATATATAAAATAAGTGATTTAATGCCTGTGTCTACTGACTCCAACATCTGGGGTTTCTTAGGGACAGTTTCTATTTACTGCTTTTTTCTGTATATGAGTCATAACTTATTATTTCTTTGCATATCTCACAGTTTTTGTTGAAATCTGGACATTTTAAATAATATAAGGTGGCAGCTTTGGAAATCAGATGTTTCTCCCTCATCAAGGTTATTGTTTTGGTTGTTTGTTTAAGAGACATCTCTAAATTAATTCTGTAAAGTCATTTCATCATGTGTGGTCACTGAAATAACTGTTTGGCTATCAGCCAATGACTGGACAAAGATGTTCTTAGGTGCCTGCCAGACTTTGCCAAGAGACTCTGCATGTGTTTGGGGACATGCCTTCAAAATTCATCCAACTACATGTTAGCCTTCACTTCCTTTACACACAGTCTCCAGATTAATTGTAGGTGAGACCGTAGGGCCTTCTTAGTTTTTTCCCCAGAGTATGCACATGGCCCACACATGTGCACAGCTGTACACATGTGTAGCATTCTACATTCCCAGAAATATGCTATAGCCATTCAGTGTCCCTCACAGATATATCAGTCTATAGCTTTTCCTTTTAAGCTTTTGGCTAGTCTATTATTTACCCCAATTGTTATTGATCTCTTCAGTATTCAATAATTGCCTCTGGTTGTTTTGTGATATTTAAGAATGACCACTGATTGTTTTGTGAAAATGTTTCTGGGAAAAGGCTGTTTGTGCTAACCTTATTTAGTAATGCTGTAGTACACAGTTGATTATGTTCTCTGAAAATACAAATTGTTTTTCTTTTCAATTCTTATGCCTTACTGCAATGGCTATAACACTTCAACTATAATGTCAAATAGGTGTGGTAATAAAGGCCATCTTTACTTTTATTCTTTTGATCATGGGATAAGGAATTCAGTATTTCATCATTAAAGTTGATGCCCTCCATGGGATTTTTATAAAAGTTCTTTATTTAATTACAGAAGTTCTCTTCAATATTAAGTCTGCTGAGAAACATTTATGTCAGTGTGTTGAATTTTATTAAATGCCTTTTTTTTGCATCTATTGAGTCAATCATGTGATTTTTTTCATTAAGAACCTTAGTATGGTGAACTAAACTAATTTTCAGATGTTAAACCATTCTTTCATTTCTGAGTTAAACCTCACTTGAATATAGGATATATATGTGTGTGTGTATATGTATATATATTTACTAGTAAGAGTTTCTGTGTCTATATGTTTTAGGTATATTGCTTTGCAGTTTCCTTTCCTTTCTGGTTTGTAATATCTTTGTGACCTTTTGTTTAAATGTTTGAAATAATTTAATAGTAAAGCCATTTGAGCCTGGAATATTATTTATAGAAAGACTTTTAACTATGCATTTGATTTATTTAGTATAAATGGAGCTATTCTAGCCATCTATTTCTCTTTAACTGAACTTTGGTAGTATGTCACTTTCGTGGACTATTTCATTTAAATTTTGGACTGTCTTGTCATAAAGTTTTTTAACTAATGGAGGACTCCAATGAGTTTCTCTTATAAGACTTATAACTACCTCATTGAATTAATAATTATACTAAGCATTTGAACACAAGAATACACATGCTATCATTATATTGCCCAAGAGAACAATGATGTTATCGGATGATGTATAGTCTCTGAAAAATTTCACTATACATTCATGAGAAAATGAAAATGTAAAAGGCATATGATGTCTTAGAATTATTATGAAAATGATTTTGTTTTCACACAGCCACTTAAAGGGTCTCAGGGACATCCAGGGTTGAATAATTTGAGGGCTGCTGTGTATTCATCCATCTCAGACACTGTCATCATTGTTCATGAAGTTATTTAGACAAGAGAGCTAGGAGAAATCCTGCCTTTATTTTTTTGCCTCAAAACCCATATTCAGTTTAACAATACATAGCCAAAATACAGGTATAAAAAAATCACTAGTTTTAGTTGGTTTTAAGTTCAATGTGAGTTAAGTGTGATGTGGCTACCACATTCCCCACCTCCCACCAACACTATTTCTTGACTGTGGGGGTAGTTGGCAAATTTAGATGTGCAGTATAAACGGAAAAAATAACAATTTGCAAAAGATGTTACATTTCCAGTGATAAGGCCTTTTTTAGATTATAGTAGGCATCCTATATGGCTATTAGAGAGAATAAAGAGTGGAATTAGTATGTATTAAACCTAGGTAGAGTCACAGAGAAGAAGAAAAAGTTATCATCTGGATTCTTTGTTTCTACAACAACTTAAAGTTGGTATTTTTGTTGCTATGATAAAAATATCTTAAGTGCTGATGTTAATGAAGCTATTCTGATAACATATATGATTATTTTATTGTACGAATCTATCATACTTTATTCATTTGACATACTGGGGTAGATAATTAGAATCTCTTTAGTTTTCTCCATTTAAACTGCTGTCTAGATTTCATTTATTTGCTTTCTCAACCACTGAGTGTTTTAATACCTATTTTTGAGAAACTAATATTGTATAAAATGAGAGAAATAATCCTTGTGTGCTAGCAGATTATAAAGGGTAACTTGAACCTTTGAACATTTTTATTACTTTGAAATTTTATATGAAAGTTATTTTCACATGGTAAGCATTAATATTTACCAAATGAAAAATAGGTTTATCTTCATGCAGGCTCCTATGGATAAAAACATGCTATGTTGTGGGAAGCCACTGCTTGCCAATACTGTCAGTGCACCAAGGAACGCGGAAGGCCAATGGACATTGGGCATTAGCAGGGCTGACTCTAAGCACCTGATTGTTGAGATACTGGTGGCTCAGGCCTGACTGGTATGGCTCAGCGGTTGAGCATTGATCCAGGAACCAACCGAGATAGTGGTGGCTCAAGGCAATTCCCTAACCTGATAATCCTTTCACTGTTTACCAAACTTTACCTTTGATCTGCCTGTAAGCATTGCTAGAGGGAAAATGTGTATTCAAGTAAATAAATAGCAGACCAGGCCAGAAGTCAATGTATCTCTTCAAGAAAGAGGCTCCACCTGGCCCCCAATGCCTTCTAAATTCATATTTCTTGTATAGCATTTTCATTTGTGTGTCGGCTCCTCCTTCAGGTCCTGAACCCCGCCATGCAGGTTCCAGCACTATGTGATTCTCATTTAAATTCATATAATTCGTAGTTGTAGTGAATGTATATTTCTAATATTTTACACAGGACATCAATAAGAAGCAGTTCTAAGGACCTAGCTTCTCTAGGGAAAACAAGAGCATCAATGAGAGGTGATAAGGAAAAGCCTAGTGTGACTTGTGTTTAAAACTATGACATTAGTTTCTATTTCATTTGGCCCTACTCAAGAAGTGTGGTATGCAAATCATTACAATGAAATTCAGATCTTTATGCTGACAAGCTCCATGAGCTGTTATATACTACTTCATAGCCTATATACTAAAAGGCGAATATGTAAATTGTCCCCTCAGGAGTTAGACCAGGAGGCCAGGAGTTCGATTGCTCGCTATGATGTGTGCTGACCACCAGAGGGCGGCACAGAACATGGTGGGCAACCAGCGGCGGTGGTGGGGCACTGAGGGAGCAAAGGAAGGAGGAGGCAGGGAGGCTGGGAGGCAGGGAACCTGATTGGACCTGATCACCAGCCAGGCATAGGGACCCAACCTGTGCATGGATTTTGTGCACTAGGTCTCTAGTAAAAAACAAAGTTATAAAAGTATTAGAATACCTCATTGTAACTTAAATGCATTATAAAATTAAGTTTTATCATAATGGCCCTCTAGATTAGTTTATGCCTCCTCTAGACAGTCTATAAAGAACCAATTAAGACTATAAAAATCAAGTTTAGTGGGAACATAACATATAAATAAATAATAGTCTGATTCCACTGTAAATTCCTCTTTTCAAAATAGTCCTACATTAAAAGCATACCTAGGCAATAATGTAAATAAATAGAGTATGATAATTTTATATTATTTAAAGTTATTCTTAATGACAATTTAATCCATCACTTATAATATCACTAAAGGCCATCCTAATACAACCACTCCTGGTGATTTTCTCCTAAAACACAGATTAGAGGTCATGATTTTAAAGTTCCTGAGATTTCTCTTAACTTTATAAAAATAACATTTAATTTTTCTAGGGCTCTTGGTATATATGCTAAGCACTTTTCAGATGTTATTTGCACTACACTTAGCAGCCATAGGGGGGAAATACTGTTTTTCTTCCATTTATAGATGTGGTTTAGATGAATGAAGTTACTTGACTAAGAGTAAACCCATGAACCTTTAACATGGATTTTAAGCACTACAACACAAAGCCTATTTGTTACTATGGAGTTTATGTCATGAGAGTTTCAATATAGCAAAACTTTCAATATTAACTGAGATTCATTTATTGTAAAAGACTCAGAATGCTCAGATTTATAGGTTTATGCAGTTACATAAAATTTGTGGTATACTAAGAAATCCAAATGATACTAACATAATGTAGAATGAATGAATGAAAGAATGAATGAAATTCAGTAGCAGTTGATATTTTTCTGAGTGATGATAAGTTAGAGTTCAAAGTATAGTAAGCCTTCAAGAAAAATGCTGAGACAAAATGCTTATTTCTTAACCTTAGAGCAACACAACAATTTGCTGTAAAAACTACTAAATCACTAGGTATTTTAAATGCAAACTTGTGGTTTTAGATGTCAGCATTTGATTAGTTTATAATTTTTCCATAATGCCAGTTATCTGAAAGTAAAGAAATCTCAAAAAAGATTCATTTTTTATCAATTAAGGTTTTATTCCTCCAAATAAGCTTTATTCTAAAATTGGTCAATGTCAAAAATAAACAATGTTTAATATGGATAATTAATTGCATAATCTTAATGTGTATATGATCATAAGTCATTATAGATGGAAAAGATATAGTTAAAATAATTTTTTTAAACATTTTCTTTTGCATGTAGATTCTGATATCTTGAAGAAAAGTAGTTGTAGTTCATTAGTTAAATAAAGCATTATGTAGTCCTCGTGTTTGTTTAGGAAAGTATCTCATGTTCTTCTAAATATAAATTAACTTTGCTTTCATAGTAAATCTCAGCCTTCTCTCTTCTTTTTTCTTAAGGTATTTAGGGACAAATAGCACCTGATTTTCTCTTGAAATAAAAATATTGATACAGAAAAACATGTTTAACTCAGTGTATTGCACCTAGGCATATGGCTACACCTTGGTGTAATTTACACCCTCTTTAAATTAGCATACCAGTGTAAGGGTAAATAATGAAATTAAATAAATTAAATTGGTTAATTGCCTCTGTCTCCATTAAAATGATCTTTGTAAAATTGTAAAGTAAAGCCAGGTACCAACATATAATTTGAGGGCAAGGGTACTAACAGAGCAGTCTGTCAGCTCGCAGAGCTGTGCATACCCTCAGCTTTTGGAGGATGCATGGTGGCATTGAAGGGGTGTGAATTCTAAAGCCAGCCCATATGTGCAGTCACTCCCACTGCAATGATTGTTTGACTTGTCCAAACTGTTACCAGTGACATTCTGTATGGCTTATAAAAATGGTAATTTAACACATTTATTCAGCCTGTCAGTCCCAAGGTTGACTGACAAAGATTGCAGAGATTTTATTTACCTTAAATCCATATTTCCTAACTCAAGTGTGGCCAGAATTTTAAAGAAGCTATATAGCATGCAAACAGGCATCTCATAATTCCTTAGGGCCTAGTTGTGGGAAACATGTCTAAATTCCAAGATGAAATTGCACATTCATAAATCACTAAGCAGCAGCATGGGAGTTTGTGTGTTTTTCTTTTGAAGAGAGTTCGTCAGGTTGACCCGCAGGACAAGGTGAATATATCCTCATTATCCCCAGGGCAAGCAAAGACAGGTGGTCCAAGCACCAGCTCTGGTGTTCATGCACCCCCTGCCACTGGCTGTGGGGGGCTATTCAGCCTCTTAGTGCCTCAGTTTCCTCACCTGCAATGCAGATAAAAATAATGCTAACTCCAAGAGCTGGAAGGGCGAGGGCATGTTGTCAGGACAGAGTTCATACACAGAAAGTTTTGACTGGAACTGAACACATAGTAAATGTTACATAAGTGTTAGGTATTTTGTTAAATAAATTGGTACCTTCCCTCGTTGTAACTGCCAGGGGGCAGACTATGCCTTGGGACAGAAGAAAATAAGGGAATGTTCTACCCAGGATGCTGTAGAGGCTTGGGTGGGGCCCTCTGGGTAATGCTTCGAGGAAGGGCTGTAATTATCCTTTACAGGTGAAGGGATGCCTGGGCTTGAATACAAGTTTGTCACTTCCAAGCAGTGTTTGCTGGGGGATGTTATTGAACCACTGTTCGGCTCAGTTTCCTCTTCAGTAAAGTAGAAAAAAGATGCCCAGCTCTCCAGATTTCTGGGAAGATTAAATGGATTCCCACATATAAAGGGGTTAGGACATTAGCTGGGGCAGAGTAAATGTGAAGGTTGGCCATTGTTATCCAGACAAAGAGTGGAAGACAGAAATGGTTTCCTTGGCACTAAGTGGCAAGGAGTAGAGAGAAGTAAGGAATTAATAATGGGATAAGATAATTAAGGATAACAAGTATCCTGAGAAAGGCGGAGAATCATACCTGACAGCAGAAAGGAGGACAAGGTTGAGTGAAGGTGAGGGTGATTTTCAACTTTAAAATCTCAATGGGGCCCTAGCTGGTTTGGCTCACTGGATGGAGCATCGGCCTATGGACTGAAGGGTCCCTGCTTTGATTCTGGTCAAGGTCACATGACTGGATCTCTGTCTCAATCCCTAGTAGGGGGCGTGCAGGAGGCAGCCAATCAATGATTCTCATTATTGATGTTTCTCTCTCTCTCCCTCCTCCCTTCCTCTCTGAGATCAATAAAAATATATTTTTTAATTCTCAATGGGTAAGGAGCCCTAATATTGATGAACATATCTCTCTGTTTTTCCCTTTAACAAAGTAGCTCTAGACTTAAAGTTTATATTTTTAACCATGTTTCATATTTTCATCACCACCTGCTCATACAGTCACAAATATTTCCAAGATTATTGACATCCTTTGATATCTTGGAGATCTATAAAACTAAGCGACTAAAAAAGATGTAAGGAAATAGTAAGACTGAGACTCATCACAAAATGAGATTAGTCTCCACTTTACCAGCAGTCACAGAACAGTAATGTCATCTCAGTGCTGAGATATGAAGGTGTTATTTAGATGAAGACAGTTCAAAGAAGACAGAAAGCCCTACGGCGCTCCCTCACACATATCCATTCACACAAACTAATGCCTTCCTAGTTAGAGATTAGTCAAATCAAACATACTGCATTTTCTATTTTAGAGCATCTTGAAATCCTGAACACTTGGGCTGGAAAGTGAATGATAATTATTCAACAGGAGCATTTAAAACAAAGTACTTACCAAGGACAACATCAACAGTAGCGTCAGGTGTCCAAAAACAAAAAGCCTCCTAAAATAGTTACTACAGCCCAAAGAAAACACGTGGCATTAAGACCCAGCCGTAGTGAAATCATCCAGAAGCTTGTTAGAAGTCTAGGCTCTCAGATTTACGGAGTTAGAACTTATAGTGTGATCAAATCCATAGGTGGTTTTTATGTATGTGCAAGTTTGAGGCGCATTAATATAGAACAATGTTTCTCAATACATGATACATGTCAGAATCATCTAAGCTATATAAGAAATAGTCATGCCCAGGGTTTACCAATAGAGATTTTGCTTAATTAGTCTTGAGTGAGACACCAGCATCAGTATTGCTTTCAAATTTCTCAGGTGGTTCTATTGTGCAGCAAGTGTTAAAAACAACTGATCTAAATGAACAAAATGGGTAACAAGAAACTAAAAAATTTTGTTTGAAAATAAGTAAAGTCTCTTTTCTGTAAAAATTGAACTTATCATAATGAGATAATGGCCTTTAAACAAAATTGAGAAAGATATATTTATCACACAGAGCAAACTTCCTGCTCATCACTAAGGCAAAAATCTAGTATAAGGGGGAGGGATATGTGGAAGAAGGAAATGATCAGGAACACCAAAGCAAGACTTGGTGCACAGAAAGGAAGACACATGGATAAAGCTGTGTTTTCATAGTCAATGATCAAAGTGCATAGAAATAGACTCTGGAACTGCCTAAGCATTTTAGTGATAGAAAACATATAATTACTCTTGTCTGGAATGGCCAGAATTAAAACCAGATATGAGATCCAAAGGTAAAGAATAGCAAAAATGGGAAGCAGTTGGTCAAAAAAGAAAAATGGTCAGGAACCAAAATATGTATGAGTTCTAGATTTTCTGTTTAAACTTCTAATCTTGACAATATGTTTTTATCCCTATATTTTGAGCTATTTTGTCTTATAGTTTCTTCATGTGCTGAAATAAATTCCAACTGTAAATATCGCAGAACCCACAGAAATAGTCATAGCAGCAACTGCACTAATTTGGAGCACAAAGAGTGGGGTTGGGAACACCAAAGTTAGTCATTCTTCATTTCATTAACTGACAGGAGCCTGGGTATTCTCCCTTCAGAGTTTGTGAAAGGGCACTCATAATGTTCATCACTGCAACACTAGGCATTATATATGCATGATATACATGGTAAGTAAGGGATAAATGGTGGAAATGAGTATTGTAGATAAATACTGCCCAGTTGGCTAGACAGATGCGATTTTATAAATTCTGGAGTGCTTAGGTAATGACTTGCAGATGGGCAGAAAGAAAAATGTCTTCATTGTGACTATTGATGGCTTCACATATTTACAAAGTGGTAATTAAAAGTAAAAAAAAACTAACAATCTAATGAATGCTCAAGGACCCACATAATTCATAAATGAATTCTTAGCAAAGTAATAGGCAATGACTCTTTCATAGTCCATCTTAAAAATATATCAAAATTTCCCTTTTGTATTATTTCTATGCCCATATGAATTTTCATGTATTTGTGGGGCCCACATATGTGAGACAAAGACTAAGAGTGGTGAGACATCCTCTTTTGTTAATGAATGCCTGAAATATTTATAAAACTATTTATTTAAAAAGTGTTTGCAGTGCTGTAATTTGTTGTTGCCATCATCTAAAGGTATCACAGACTTTCCTAATAATTTTCACATGGGGTGAGAACCATTGTTGATACAGGCCAATGCTGTGTCTTCTCTAGCCCCAGGAAGAAGTCTGCTAAGTTCACAATAATAACATGGAAATAGTAAGGGAAACTCTGAAATATCAAAGGTTTCTTAGGTAATCCATTCTGAAAAAGCTTTTTTTTTTTCTGGAAGCTGGTTCAATACCTAGTGGTGAATAAATTAAATTTAAATCTTATAGAGTTTGAAAATATTTTAACTTACATTTTTATCTATTTTAAGAATCACAATATTAGCAGAAATAAAAATATTTGAAAATTATTTGAGCGATGTTTGGAAATCTTACTAAAACTCCTAAGCAGCCCAGACGATTATAGTTAGACTTCCTATTAGAAACTGAATTCTATGTGACCATTTTACAGAATAGAAAATATTTAATTTGTAGGGTCCTTTTTACAACAGCAATCCTAAAAATACTATCTGTTTCTGGAAAGTAGGTGTGATTGTAAAAAATAAGATATTTCTCATTTTGGTCAAACTTGACTCCCCTCAATAAACAAATATACAATCTCTCTCTCTCTCTCTCTTTCTCTCTCTCTCTCTCTCTCTCTCTCTCTCTCACACACACACACACACACACACACACACACACACACACACACATACACACACACACATTTTGGATGAGAATAAAACCCTTCCTGCCCTGCCTTTCCATTCTTTCTCCCCTTCCTTCTTCTGATACTTTAACTTTTTCAGTGAAATGCATTTTAAACTATGATTTTTTGAACCCCTAATCTAACATATTCATACCAAAATATTTCTCCTTCTTATACTAGTAAGTCTCAGCTTAAACCCACAAAGTCAACTCTTCATACAACAATGGCAAACCAGAAATTAAATTGGTACAGGAAGGTTTTTTTTCAGAGTCAGATGGGAATTTCATAGTCTGTTCATTTGGTTGTACAGTAAGACCTCTAGAACTTTTTTGCTACTTTCAGAGGAAAGATTTAGATTTGGATATAAATGTTCCCGGTCATTGAAGGGAATGCTGTGGTTGTAGACTGCGTAACACTCTATTATTCTAATGAAACACTTCTAAATTTACTTCAGAATCTGGAAGACTAGGTGGCCCTCCCATGTTCAGTAAACTATAACTTAAGTTGGTCTGTAGCTCTGAGGGTATATTTATTTGAAAAACAAATGATAATCCAAAGAAACAAAAAAAAAAGAGTTGATAATGAAAGAGAGAAATATAGTCAAAGTTCTAGAGAAAACCAAAAGAAATATGAACATCAATAAACAAAAGTTACTTAGTTCAAAACCAAACAACAAATAAAAAGGACTTCATAGAAATTGGTAGAGAAGGGAAAGCAGGAAAATGAAGTTGATGTGGTGAGGATATTGGATGATGTGAATGTAATTACTGGAGGGAATTGCAGAGGGAAGTTTATGCTTTATTCTGCTCTAAAATAAGTTGGAATTCATCCCTTAGTATGTTTTCTGTCATGAATCCAAGGCCCTACCCATCAAAAACCATATCTCCTCATTTCAATTATGAATCTATTATTTTAATACTTTTTGATGTGATAAGATGAAGTTGTCCAAGATTTATAAATTTTTCAAATAGGTCTATTCCTTGAGTCTTAATCATTTTTCATCTCAAAATCTTAATAATATACTAACCACTATATTGTGTTGTTCGAAAGTATCGTGTTATTACCCTGAAGTGAAACAGCTTTTACTTCCATATTTTTATGTGGACATTTTGGAGTTTTTAAACATGGCACTCCTCCTAATCCAGAGTAAAGACAAATTCCCTGCTAAGCCTGCCCAAATTGCGGACTTATGAGCCAAACAACAAATCATTCTTTAAAAAATGATTTCATTCATTTTTTAGAAAGGGGGTGGGGGGAGAGATAGAGAAACATCGATGTAAGAGAGAAACATTGATCAGCTGCCTCCTGCACATCCTCTACTGGGGACTGAGTCCAAATCCCAGGCATGTGCCCTGACCAGGAATCAAACCAGTGACCTTTTGATGCATGGGATAACACTCAACCAACTGAGCCACATCAGCCAGGGCAAATCATTATTTTTTTAAGTCACCATGTTTTGGAATGGCTTGTTTCATAGTAATCAATAACTGGTACAGATTTTGTTACCTGGAAAGGGGTGGGGCAGTGTTCTATAAGAAAAAACAACTTATGTTATTGGTTTGAGGCTGGGCTTTAGGTGGAAGCCAAAGAGCCTTGAGATGCGTGTTCATAAAATATTCCACAGGCCGTTGAGGAGGTTGGTGAGGGTTTAAAGGGAAATAAAGGATGTGTTATTGAGAGCTGGAAGAAAGGGACGTTTATTATACAGTGGTGGAAATGTTGGCAACCTAGGTCCTGCAGTCAATGTGGAACAGGAAATGAACCTAATAAACTCAACTATCTAGGACAATATTGAAAATCCCACATAGCTGCTGCTTGCCAGCTTTGATAAAAATGCAAGAGAGGGTGCAAGGTGAGGAAATGCAGGGCTAAGTCTAAAGGAGCCAGAATTTGCTGGTTCAAAATAAAACACTTTCTCTTTCCAGGTCTTTCCATGTGACAAAAAAAAATTCTCGAAATAATAAATACTCTGATGCCCCAAATCTAATTCTGTGTAGGACTATAAGATTATTTTTAATAAGATTGTTTTTAATGTCTCAGAAAGATTGTTGGTAACTCAGAAACTTTTAGTCAAAGGGCATGTCTTACAAATCCTCTCCTCTTCCCAATAAAACTTCTAACATCTTAAAGCTGTTGTCTTGCAGAAGCTCTGCGGGAGCCCGGGGTGAGGGAAGGATTTCCTAAAAAGAACAGGTGGTCGTGGCTTTTGCCTGTAAGAGGGAACCCTAATTACACTTCTGGAAAATTCATTCAATTTTTAAGAGAATTGCTCTGATATAATAACTCTAGCTTTGGATCCCTCACTCTCATGGGCAAGAAGCTGGTTGAGAAGGATTCAGAGCACAGAACCGAGTCCAGAGAGCAGAGACAAGAACCACACAGCACAATTCCTGGTGAGCAGCACGAAGGCTTCACCATCAAAAGCCTAAGCAGGCGTCCTCAAACTACGGCCCGCGGGCCACATGCGGGTGTTTTTGCCGTTTTGTGTTTTTTTTTACTTCAAAATAAGATATGTGCAGTGTGCATAGGAATTTGTTCATAGTCTTTTTTAAACTATAGTCCGGCCCTCCAAAGGTCTGAGGGACAGTGAACTGGCCCCCTGTTTAAAAAGTTTGAGGACCCCTGGTAGAAATGGCCCAGCTGGAGCTCACAATTGTGAGGCACCAGAAACTTCTATGCGCCTCCATTACTCCCTTTTTAATGAGAACGTCATTGGCAATATCTTACACCTGTCTGTTCCCGTGTGCTTTTTGCCACAAGGGTTATGGGCAAGATAACTTACTGTTTTGTTCCTAGGTCTTCCGATGAGCAGGACCATACTTAAAGAGCTCTCTCCGCGGAACCAACACTAAGGACCCTCACCTGGATGTTTAGTTAATGAAACTCTGGGCTTTGAGCCTGAAACCAATTCTGTAAAGGGATAAGGTGATCTAGGGGCTGTCCAGAGGGCAAGCGTATTTACACGTGGAGAGAATGTCAATAATGTGTGGCCAGAGGGCATACTGCGGCAGTTTAAAAGCAGGGCTCCATGATGCTTGGACATTCCTCCCATTGAGAAGGAGGCTTTTGTTCTTTGTCCTTAAAGTCAAGCTCTTTGACAGCTTGACCCATAGTATTATTCTGGACCCAGGGCTTAAACACGCTGAATTCCATTTCTTGAGCTTTGTGATTGCCCCTGGAAAATAGCCATCATCTGTGACAAGGAGCGTGGGTGGGGCCCTGGAGAAGCCCATATAAGAGAGGGCCACGCCATCAGCACCAATTTGCAAGCCTGGTGAGGGGCTACTTTGGAAGGAGAGCCTGCCCTCCAGTGTGGAGGAGCGAGGAACTGGTCTCGCTGAGTCCTGCTCGAATTGCATGAGTGAGTGAAATAACTAATTCATGTTGTGGTTTGGAAGTTCTGCGGTGGCTTGTTTTGCTGGGTTAAAAAACAAAATTCTACTGGGGAAACTGAAATCTACTTGGCTTTATTAAGTGATTCCAGAATCAGGCAGGGAGTGTTCGATGTAGCAAGTAGAAGGGTGCTCCAGGGTACAAAATAGAAGGATTTTATAGGAAGAAAAGTGGGCAAGGGGGCTGTTGACAAAAGGAAAGGATTATTTGGGGAGCAGGTGGTTTTTATTTTGGGGAAGGAGAGGAGGAAGGGTTTTTATCATTCAGCTTGCCTCTTCTTTCTATGGGGGATGGAAGCTCACCTGATAAATTACCTTACTGGTTGATTAAGACTGTGTTTCTTGCCCTGGCCGATGTCTCGGTTGGTTGGAGTGTGGTCCCAAACACCAGAAGGTTGCAGGTTTGACTCATGGTCGGGGCACATACCTAGGTTGTGGGTTCAATCCCTGTTGGTAGCATAAGGGAAGTAGCCAATTGATGTTTCTCTCTTCTCTCCCTTTTTCTCTCCCTCTCCCCCTCCTTTTGTCTCTCTCTAAAGTCACTAAAAAACATCCTTGGGTGAGGATTTAAAAAAACAAACACCTAAGTTCTTGGAGTGGTTGAAACCAATTAGATCTGGTATAAAGTCTCGGTTTGGTATCATGGGCTTTTAAGCACAGTGTTGTGATTTGGGGCCCGTAGTTTTCATATTAGCAGCCAGAATAGATAACTGGTACAGACTTACTGTTGCCAACAAAAACGAAGTGATCCTTCACTTCTATAAATTTATATATTTTTCTTTCGTAATTCTTAAACCCCGAGTGCTTTCTCAAGATTTCTCTGCTAATTTACCTGCTAATTGACATGTTATACCAATATAAATCTATTGCAGTACATTATTTCTATTGGTTCCTTAAGTAGCTCAGAAGAGGGCTCTATTATAGACAATAATTAAAATTCACACAAAAATTAAGCTCCTATTGAGGGTGAGTATTAATTTATGGGGTAGATTTCTCTCTCTATTTTCCTCCATTTATTATAAGGAACGGCCTAATGCTGTTATGGCAACTGCTGAGTCTAAAATGTATAGGACTTACATGATATCCCAATGCAAGTCTGTAGGTCTGCATGTTGCTGTAGAACAAGGAGGAGCTGATGTCCAGGTTCAAAGGCTGCTGGCCAAGAGAACCCTGTTACAGGAATGAGGATCAGCCTTTTGCTCTATCTATTCAGTCTTTCAGTTATAAGGGCAATTGCTTTACTCAGGCTATTAATATACATGCTAGTCTTATCTAAACGCACCCTCATAGGAACACCCAGAATAATGTTCCATCAAACATCTGGGCAGTCTATGGTCCACTTAAGTTGACCCATAAAATTAATCATCCAAGTAAGTATTTAGAACATATATTTTATTAAATATACTGGGGATAGAGACCCCCCCCCCTACACCCCAGGATTCTGTTATTGTCCAACTACTATTCTTTTTTCCACTCCTACCATTGAAAAAAAGAATTATATTTTTTTCATACCCAAGGAGAAATATCACCATTTAAACTAATTTCTATGTGTGCCTTACTTTTCATTTCTATCCTTGAAAACACCCCATCACCATAGGCCTGTGTTACAGGCATCCCTTGTTTCATTATGCTTTGCTTTATTGAACTTAGCAGGTGTTGCTTTTTCTTTTTACAAATTGGAGGCACAACCCTCCACCAGCAACAAGATTGAGTAGGACTTTATTGTGAATCTCACTTGATTATAATGGTCTGGAGCCGAACCCGCAATAACTCCAAGGTGTGCCTGTACTTCTCCCCCTGGAAGTCTTTACTTGGATAACCCACTGCTTTGTAATTACATAAACATGCAAAGTATAATTTTAAAAAATTTACTTCATTTTTATGTGCATTTAGCATAACTTGTTCATTAAAAACTCCTGGTGTCAGAGAATATTCTCAATTACTTTAATTTATAGTAGAGAATATCATGGCTAAACAGAAGAAAAATATTGTTAGCATAATCAACTATAAATTGTTCCACTAATTCCTTCATAATATGTGCCTAATTGTGTTCCCCAAAAATTTGTATGAAGCTCTAAACCCCAATATATATACCTCAGAATATACTTATATTTGGAGGATAAATTAAATTTGCCTTTAAAGAGGTAATGAAGGGTAAGTGAGGTCATTTATGGGCCCTAATCCAATATGACTGGTGTCATGAAGAGAGGAAGAGACATCTGGGATGTGGGTGCCACAGTAAAGGACTTAAGGACACAGTGCCCATTTGCAAGTCAAGGAGAAATCAAAACCACTAAAGTGAGTAACCTTAACCTATAATGTGCATATTTTCCAAAAACACAAAAGACCAGTGTCCATGAAATATGGCCCCTTACTATGTAGAAACAGAATGTTAATTGGATGCCAGAATGAAGGCAAAAGGAAGGAGAGTCTCCTACCCTTTTATATTTAAGATACCAACACACAGAAGAAATAGTCGTACCTGAATCTGTAATTGTGTTTGCTCATCAGCTGGACTATTATATGTATAAAATCGCAATGGAAAAATCTTTATAGGAGTCATAGCCACTTATATAGGTCTGCCTATGCAGGAGAGGCAAATAAACCCTCTGTCCCCTTCTCTACATCTCTCGGTATGCTTGAGACATAGTTGAGCAGCAGTGACTACCAGTATATGTAGCCAACTGATTTGGGTTGTCTTGGTTAATCTTGAGTAGTCACAGCCAAAAAATATTTTGCATGTCCTACTTATGACACTGGCTTACTCATTGGTATTCTGCATAAGAAGAAAGTATATACTGTTTATAGAGGCTCTTCCAAGGTTGTCTCTTACTTTTTCAGGTACTCATGTGAATAGTTGTGATTCATCTTCAGACTCAACCAAACTCAGAGCAAATATGTCAATAATACATTTCATTAAAAATAAAATCATATAGTACTCTAACCTGTTGGAGCTAGTTAAAATAATTATCTTTGAGCCTTTAATCTAGAAAAGTATGTTGCAGGCACAAAATTGGAGTTATTTAGTTAAACAAAGGAGAAATTATACCAACTGTAGATTACATTAAATTTGTTTTGGCAAAATATACAATATGGTGTTTAAATTTACATAGATCCAAATGAGTTTTTTAAAAAAATTAAAAATATCCCTAAAGCTATTTTCAAAGAGTCTTTGTTTGTGATTGTGAGAAAACAAAAAGAGAGATTAAGTTAAAGTGATTAGATTCCTCCAGTTTGGGCAGAGTAGAAGTTCATTCGATCCCATCAAAGGCAGTGCTGATACAACATAAAGGGAATCAAATATGAAGATATTTAATTACTTAAAAATAACTTACATAGTTTTGCATTAAGACTAAAAATCTTAAAATACAAATGCATATATTTATGTATTTAGAAAAGGAAACAGATTAAAAATGTTTCGTTGTTGTTTAAACATTTTTATTTAAAAAAGAAAGACCTTCATGGCACAACTTCCCCCCAGCACAGTTATGTTTTAGTTATACCAATTACATACAACTACAACCAATAAATCAAGGGGGAGAGGAAGGACTTCTGACTTCAAACTTAAAAAAAAAAGGGGGGGGCAGGGGGAGCCCACTTCACACAAAGTTAAAAAAATGCTAAAAAAGGAAACTTTCAGAGTAATTGCCACAACTGTCTTATATTGGCATTCCATTTCTGCAATCTGATCAGTGCAGACACAGGTAGTGCTGAGAAATAGTGTCCCAATACAAGGTATACAGATGAAGTAATTTACTACAAAGAAGTTGTTACTCTGTAAGCCCTTGCCCCTCACTCACCCGATTGGGTCTTTTTTTCATGCTTTTGCAGGACTCCTTAATTAGCTTTTAAACATTTTTATTTCTTTTAAAAGGCTCTTGGGTGGCATTTCAGAGTCCTCTGCATTTACCTCCAGTTTCTTGCAAGGTCTGATGGGCGTTAGGAGGTTCAGCTGTCTGCAGCTTCCCACACCCGCCTCTGCTACACCTGGATTCTCTGAGCTACAAGGGTAGGATGTGAAGTCTTGATTTACAACAACCTTCTTCCCCACCTAAAATAATTTATTAATCATAAGTGTCCTGTTCAAATCACAGTACAGTGCAAACGTAATCACAAATTTCATCTCTGGCATATCCGGTGCTTTTAGATTCTGCACAAATTCAACAAGGTAACCTGCACAGCATTCTAGGGCATAAAAGGGTCAAGACCAATAAACATCCACTGTAAGTGGCCACAAGAAAGAAAACCATCCTGCCACACAGAATGTTCTCTCTATAAAAGGAGGTTTTAGCCTTCTCTTATGTTCACCATTATGCTCACTAAAGCCATCACCTTGATAAAGTAAGTTACTCCAGCCAAGATGGGTTACAAAGTTAGATAAGTTCATTCAACTCCTCAAAGACTTACATTTATCTATGACACCCAGATGAGAAAGACTTATGAATCTCTAAAGGTAGGAGAATGGGGAACTAAGACGTTAGGCCTTAAAATATGTTGGAAGAATTTTTCCTAGTCTCCACAAGCAGCTACTGTAATTAAATTAACAGGAGAAACTCCAGAGCTGATGGTTTTGCTATTGGGCTTAAAAAACTAGGCTTCCTCGGTGAAGCACCTGATAGACTTAGGTGGTTGCATTACAGTGGAAAATCCACTTTACACACACACAAATACACACCAACACACAAACACACACCAACACACAAACACACACCAACACACAAACACACACCAACACACACACACACAAACTGCCGACTTTTCCATCCCCAACCCCTGCATTGCTGAGACACAAAATGAATTTGATGGTGAAGGATCCTTTATTCCCAGAGACGCTTTGGCTTGTGCTTTTTTAAGGCCTCTCTGCCCTGCCCGGTACCATGGGTTGAATGAGGGGCTATACAACTGGTGGCCTTTGGGAAGCCTCCATGGTACAGGGCTGCAGACCCCTCAGATGTGAACGTGGAGAGAAGACAAACCTGGCAGATTAAAGAGGAGTTGGATGGAAAAGAGCACAGAACACTGATAGAAACGTACGTTCTAGAGAGCATTTAAAACTGAAAACATTAAGAAAGGGCTATGTAAAACCTTAACATGGGAGTAAAATAAATTTCATTTACAAAAAGTAGGCAGACAGTAATATATTAAGTTTAAAGGAATAAAGACCCATTAAGAGGTTGAAACAATAACATAAGTATTACATTATTTACTGAATTTTAGACACCATCTATTCAAAGATGCATAATTGTGCATTGATTATTCTAGAATGAGGAGAAAAAGTCTGGCATGTACTCTATGATGTACTCTGTGACATACTATCTTCTATACATATAAATGCCTAAGGGAACGGCCAGCCGTTTGACTGTTCAATCATTTGCTATGATGTGCAATGACTACCAGGGGGCAGATGTTCAATATACAGGCATGGAAACATGGAACAGACTGATGAATCTCAGAGGGGAGGGGGGAAGTGGGAAGGTAGGAAGAGATTAACCAAAGATCTTATATGTATACTAAAGGCCCGGTGCACAGATTTGTGCACCAGTGGGGTCCCTCGGCCTGTCCTGTGGGGATCAGGCCGAAACCAGCAGTCTGACATCCCCAAGGGGTCCCAGATTCCAAGAGGGCACAGGCCAGGCCGAGGGACCCCACCAGTGCATGAATCCGTGCACTGGGCCTCTAGTTAATGATAAAACACAGTCTGATTTCTGAGATGTTTACATGCGAAAAACTATGTCATGTAATAGATGACTACAATATCTATTTAGTGAGTGATTTTCCTTGTTAGAAAGTGCACTAAATGTTTACATTAACTCATTCTCGAAGTCTCCATGAACAATTAGTATTTCAGGTGTGATATTCCCATTTCTACAAAATCAGAAAACCAAAGTTTAGAGAAGTTAGGCAACCTGCCCTTGGCTATACAGCAGAGAGAGAGTCAAGATTTGTACTGGAATCATGTCTGATTTTTTTTATAGGAAATTATGAGTGACTGACAACCGTTAGAGGACAAGAGAACTTTGGATATTAACATAATTTGTCATAGATATGAGAAAACTGTATGAATGAATCTAATGGCTAAAGTAAAAAAAAAATGCTGCTTCCAAGTTTTCAAAGACAGGGAACTAAAACTACAGATGTATCATGGCAGTAATGGGGAGATTCAGAAGGGTAACTGGTTGCAGGCAATATTTGTTTAGGAGAGGTTGAACTTCCAATGTCAGGGTAATAAAAATGTGTCACCATCTAGTTTTGCACAAATGAGACTGAAGCAGAAGTGCAAAATCAGGGAGTGGAGTGTCAAGCAGTACTTGACACTACTGGAGGACATCCTATATAATCCTATATAATAAAAGCATAATATGCAAATAAACAAATAGCAGAACGACCAGTCGGCAGGGGGCGGGCCAGCGAGCAGGCTGCACCAGGCCAGCCAAGGTACATGCCAGTGGGCAGAGGGAGGGGACGGCGATTGGGGGGGGGGGGCGACCAGCAGTGGCAGAGGGACAATCGGGGGGGGGGGGGCGGCGGGAAGGGCCAGCCACTTGCCAGCTGGCCTATCCCCTGATTGGCCCGTCCCCTGATCGGCCCACCCGGTCGCCTCCTGCAGAGGGAGTCCACTGGTAGCAGCAGCAGTGGGGTGATGGGGATGGCACTGTCCCCTGATCAGCCTGCCCAGTCACCTCCTGCAGAGGGAGGCCAGACTGCGGCTTAGGCCCGCTCCCCAGGAGGCAGGGGGAGCAGGTTTAAGCTGTCAGTAGGACATCCCCTGAGGGCTCCCGGACTGTGAGAGGGCACAGGCCAGGCTGAGGGACCCTCCGCCCACCCCACCACGAGTGCACAAATTTTCGTGCACCGGGCCTCTAGTAGCATATAGATATGTAAGGAGAAGAGTGGGGACATAGGCCCAAATTAGGGTAAAAACAACAGTTATGGAGCAAAAGGAAAAGTGGCAGCTGTGAAGAAAGGGAAACTAGCAGAAAAGAGAAGGATAAGAATAAAGAGGCTTGAAGATCAAGAGAGTCTAAAGAATTGGAGAGATTTAATAAGCACCAACTGAGAAAAGGTTATTGAATTTGGGTAGGCAGGTGGTGGTATTAAGAGAATAATTCCAGGAGTAGGGTGGTTCCAGGAGGCAGACAGGTGGGGGATTACATGTAAATGAGTAAAGCTGTGGCACAGGTGTAGGTCACACATTTCAGGGACTGACAGTAAAAGGAAGAAGAGACATGGAATGTTAGCATGGCAGTCAGTGGAAGGAGAAATTTAAAATGTCAGCAAAGGAGGCATGGGTAGCAAGAAAGAATCAAATGCAGAAGTCAAGTGAAATGCGCTATTGAGGGCAGTTTGAGCGGTTTGCTAGACAGAGTTCTCCCATCCACTGAAGAGTATTTTTGAGTGACCATTGAGCACAGCACTGCAAAGACTAGGGTTCCAAAAACAATGAAAGCATAATTCCCACCCTCAGGTTGTTCTCAATTTAGAGAGGAAGACTAAACAAGACTAGAGGAAGTAATACGAATATTAAAGGTAAATGTAACCGGCAAAGGAAACACGAAAGCGTCTGACTGGGGACAGCAAAGCTCAAATAGAAGTGATGTCCATTTATCTTTGGCTCTTGGGGCAATGTCCTTTTTCAGTATGAAAAAAATAAGTTCAATACAAAATAGAAATTGGAGGTGTAGGATAGGTGGTTCAGGTCTCTACAGGTTTGCATGGTTAGCTTGAGGGTGAGGCAGCAGATGTTGTGAAGGGTCACGTTATCCATACAGTAGGTCTCTTGGGTATTCTCAACCAATTGATGGACAGAGAGGGCGGCGTTGTAGGGCTCAACCACAGTGCCGGACATTTAGGTGAGGACAGCGCACTGAGGTGTTTATGATATGTTCACTGATGCTGCTGCTGAGCTTGTGCCCCACCCAGCCCGTGGGTCAGCTAGAAGCCTGTAGGCAGTCACACTCTCGGCCTCCTTCCTCACCACAATCAGGACTGAGTCACACAGCCTGGCTCCCTCTGTATAGGGGCCCTTGGCCCAGTTTTTTCCTCCCCCAAAATGACCAAAAACAAAGCCGTCTGGTCAGATGATCTGGCCACAAGGGCCTGAGCGGACTGAGTCTGTGGTCCCAGGTTCTAGATGCACCAAGATAACACGAGGAACATATTTCCCACCAGTGGGGATACACAGAGATGCTATCCGGCCTCAGGTCACTGTCCTCATGGTAGGTGCTGGTGAGGTCCATGCCATGTCCATCATTGACCACCTCCCCGGACTTGGCACTGATTTGGTTGCCACACTGGCCGGTCCTGGTGTGCACAATATCCCTCATGGTTCAAAATTAAACTTTCTCTCTTGCCTCAAGGTGTGTATGTGGTAAAAAATATGTAATTTTTTTCTTCACTGCTGGTAGCGGGATGGTAGGATGGGGTGTGCCCTGGAATCTGGAGCAGCGAGGTCTGAACGTGGCAGCAGGAAGGTTCTAAAGCCAAATTGAGTTTTAAAATCTAAGTGTGCAGAGGGCAGAGGGGCAATGAGAAAGAGCCAGAACCTAAGGGAGAGCTTAGCTGTTTTAGAATGCTGCAAGTCATTGAATGTGGCATGTGTCTCAAATGAGGAGATTAATGATGAGAGATGCGGCTGAGGTTACTGGGATCAAGCCAAGGTGTTGACATGTAGCTGACGTTTAGCTAGATGCTACTTAATAATCAGGTGGCATACACACATTGAGAAAACACTTATGGGAACTTTAAACTGAAATTACTCTCATGACTTAAATCTCAATGGAAAGTCTCAATTGATTTTCTTCCATAAAGGCCCGTTTTAAATATTTTTATAAAATAAATCCTGTGTTAGTTGAGTATTAGTTTTCTGTGCCTGTTATAAGAAATGATCACTGAGTGGCTTAAAACAGCACATTTATTCTCTTACATTTCTGAAGGGCAGAGTATGAAATTGGACTCACTGAGCTGAAATCGGTGTTGACGGGGCTGCCCTTCTTTCTGGAGACTTGAGAGGAGGATCCATTTTCTGGCCTGTGCTAGCTTCTAGAGGCCACTACCATTCTTTATTCATGTGCATTCCTTAACCTATGAAGCCAACAATATTGGCTGAATCTGCTGCTGCTATCACCCCTGGTTCCCTCTCCCCTGCCTCCCTCTCCTAATTATAAGAACCCGCCCAGCCAACCCAGGGCAATCTCCCATCCCAAGGTGGTGGACACACTTAACTCCATTAGCACTCCTAATTCCTCATAGTTTCTGGGGATTAGAATATGGGCATCTTTGGGAGGACATTCTTCTGCCTACCACACATAGGTATAAAGTCTGACAAAAAAGGTCCTAAAAATGACAGTTTATAGTGGGAAAGACCAGTAATATGTTAAGAAGCATTCAGTGAACATTTGCTATTTGCACAGAGATTTACTAAAGATTATATCGTATTCTAAAATAACAGAAGACTTAGTATCCCCTAAAAGACCTAAAGGAAACAAAACACACTAATATGAAACTAAGGTAGCACAGCAAGTGAAGGTAGTATAGTAAAATTTTAATATATAAGTATGGAGAACATTTAATTTGATTTAATTTTTTAAAGTTAAGATAACTTTTACCCCAAAATGGTTTTCTAAAGAAGATGGGTTGGTGCTTTTGAGAAAACAATAGATATGGAATAATAAAGAATAAAGAAAACATTTCAGGTAGAAGGATTATATATAAATTTTTTAATGTGGTCAAGTAACCAATTCTCGTAGAAAAATATTCTGGGGACATTTGATAGGTATAGAGGTATTAATCACTATATTTTGGGAGACTATCTTTGAAGGCAAATGACCTAAATTCAAATTAGGGTGTTGCCTCAGAAAAGTCATTCTCTCTCAGGAAAATAATGCATGTTCTCTCTCTCTCAATATTAATATCATGATCATAATTATGAATGTGCCTTGTACATTTTAGAGTGCTGTGCATGTTGCTTGTGTTATACTGTTCTGCAGTAGTTATGGTGAGCCTTAACTGCTAGATTGAAGAATTCAGGCTATAATTTATGGAGAAGAGAAATGTACTTTTGATTGTCAAACTGGGAGTAATGTGTGGAGTGGTGTAGACATCCATCATAGAACTAAAGAAATGAATTGGTTCAAGGAGTCCAGCTTGAAGGCCACATTAGAAGTAACCTAAGAAAGTGGAATGGTAGCTGCCAGATGGGAGAGGGGTTGGGGAACTAGGTGAAAGAGATGAAGGGATTAAGAAGTACAGATTGGCAAGTACAGATTGGCAGTTACCAAATAGTCACAGGGATGTAAAGCACAGCACATGGAATATGGTCAATAGTATTGCGATAGCTATGTATGGTGCCAGTTGGTACTGGAAATATCAGAGGGTACACTTTGCAAAGTATAAGACTGTCTAGACTATGCTATACACCTGAAACCAATACAAAATAATATTGAAAGCAAACTAATTTAAAAATAAAAATAAAAAATGAAGTAAAAAAAAAAGAGAAAGAGATGAGGACCTAGATTTGGGTGAGGGATCCCAAACAAATGCATTGCATCGGGAGGCATGCTTGGGGGTTGGTAATTGACTTGAGAAAATAAAAAGAGGAAGAACATAACACTTAATATTGTGGCTAGGAACAAAAACAATGCATGAGTATTTTTTTAAGTGTGGATAAAAAAATAGTATAGATATTCCATTTCAAAGGGGGCCAGAATGAGATTATGACTGAAAATAATAATTGGGGATCTTGAGATAGTTATAATAAGGTTCTTTGGAGAACAAAAGAGAGAAAATGAATGGACTGATGGATGGGTAGACACAAGGAATGGGTTGTTGCCATTCAAATTATAGTTTCTGTCTGAAATACTGTGAATAAAATGCTTTGTCCAGGCTTAGCAGTGTTAGAATAGTCATGTTTGCCTTTGAAATGCTGGAGCATGTGTAGATTCTTACATATCTTTGCTATAGATAGGATCAGATTCACTATATGTGTACCTATGTTCTTCATAGTAATTACTATAGGCACTAGTTACTAGTATGTGCTTCCTTATCCATCTAAATTTTTATTACAAGTTCCTTAAGGACAAGGCGGTCTTTCTGTTCTTGTATAGCCATTGCTTTGTACAGTGCCTGCCATATAAAAGGAACTCAGCAAAAGTATCAACAAATCAATTTCAGTGCTTTTCTGAATTTGTATATTTTTCCATTGATTTTTAGAGCGTGGAAGAGAGAGGGAAAGACAGAGAGAAATATCAATGTGAAAGAAACACATTGATTGGTTGCTTCCTGCACAGGGACTGGGCTGGGGAGGAGCCTGCAACCAAGGTATGTGCCCTTGACTAGAATTGAACCTGGGACCCTTCAGTCCCCAGTCCGATGCTCTATCCACTGAGCCAAACCAGCTAGGGCTTTTTTTTTTTTTTTTGCAAGTAACTACCCCCTCCAAAATTGGCAAAGGCCTTCTCTAATTAATTTGGGCATCACCATTTATTTGGCAATACTTTGCAAATCCTTGGCTCTCAGTAAGTGTTTTGTCAGTTGAATTGAGAGCATACAACATTTAAAAAAGAAACTACAGAACATACAGCCACACCCTAAATTACCCCTAGATTACAAAATGGGATTGAAATTCCTTAACAATGACATATTTCAGAGGATTCAAATCTTGGAAAACCATATACTATCATGAAAATCATATAATTTAAGATATCAAATCCATCCAGGGACTGTCCTTGTATCTTGGTTGTAATGGGTGGTGTGAGGGAGGGAGGGAGGGAGGGATAAAGGAAAGGAGGAAACTTGAAAACTCTTTTGGAAGTCATTTTTCCTCTCCTTTATATCCAAGCTAAAACACAAAACACTTTCACTATTCCCATAGTGTAACAAATAAAATTTCTTTTTTTAAACTATTTTTACAATTGTCTGTCATAACTTGTTACTGATACTGAATTCACAACATATATATTTTGTACTTCCTTTGGGACTTTGTTTAAGTCAGATTGCTATATGACCTGAAAATTAGGCAGTTTATTTGGTTGGATAACCTGATAGACACTTCTTTGCTTTTAAAAAGTCAGAATAACCAGACTATCAGTGGGCGAATTTTGCAAGGGATTCTTTTAGTTCCCATATGATGAAAAATTTTCTTTCATCTTATCAGTGAAAGGCACCTAATGAAAAAGACAGAATGCCTGCCAGAGTCAACAAGACTCTTTCCCCGAGGAAATAAATGAGGAGCAAATGATTGCTTGAATAAATTTTTAGAAATGCTGGTCTTTTCATTTCATTCCAGAGGAAATAAAGGGAAAATAGCCTTTCTAAGATGCAATAGTGAATAATGAACTCCAGTGGCCATGCCAAATCCCCAGCAAATCCCACAGCTGGTGGGGAGGTGCCAAGAAGGGACAATGACAGAATGGGGAGAAAATCACCACCTTTAGCACCTACAGTTACTGAAATTGGTCCTTGGCTAGAATCAGAATGGGTGACAACTCTGTCACTATTCCACAATCTCATTATGAAATAAACTGCATACACTTCACTTCACCCAGGCCAGTTTGACAAACGACATCATAGTTCTCGAGTCAAAGCTTTTATATCTTACCAGTCTAGCTCCTAGGTGTACCAGGATGCGGAAAGATTAAAATGCCTGATGCCGGTTCAGTGACCTCCTGAACAATAAGCTGCTCCTCTCCAGCCCTGCCTGCCTTTAAGTGGTTGTAAAGCTCCAGTTCTATTATTGAAGAATGCCTTGAAGAAAATGATACTATACAGTTCGTAAATTTCTTGGCACCTCTCAGTTTTCTAAGATAATAGCCAAAGGACATGGAGATGTAACAGAGAGCATCTTGCTTCGATGCTAGTTGACATGGGTAGATCTCTAACATCAATGTTATCCTTGACAGTTGTGATCAGAGATGACTTACAAGGACATTTTTTCTAAGTTCTTTCTAATTGTCTTGGTATCTTCAGAAATCTTTTGTCTGGGCATTAAGTGATAGCAATTATGAAGGTCAGCAATAGAAGGAATTCTTGTGGTCATTGCTCCTTTATATATAGTTTGTATTGTTTTATTCAGGATTCATTTAGTTTACAATGCTTGAGCACACATTATTGTCAGAGGAATAACTTTTACTGTTTGTTTTTTGTATGTAAACACTAGATTATCTTATTGTGGGTCTTATGAGGTTCTGTCAGTTCAAAATGAGAGTGATTTACGTACATGACACAAGGGCAACCACATATAAGTCACTTAAGCCTATAAATAAGTTTTATCCTGAAAATATATTGCTACCCTAGCTTTAAAATTATCTACTTTTTATCTAAAAGTTCTACTGTTCTGATATCCTTGACACAGCATTTCCATTAGACCACTTCCTTCCTTGGGGATAGGTACTACTTAGAGTGGAAATAGTGTGTGTAACTTGGTACCACGAAAACTTAAGCCCATCACCAATTTTTAGGACCCCTAACTTAAAGTGCACCCAGCACTTTAAACCTTGTAGGACCTTGCCACTCAAATTGTGGCCCATGTGCTAGCAACAGAGGCTCCTGAGGGAACTTGGAAATGCAGAATCTTTGGCTGCAGCCAGACCTACTGAGTCACTATTTGCATCTTAAGATTTCCCAGATGAATCTTATTTAATGGATTAAAGTTTGAGAAGCAATGTTGTGGACATTTTATATTGGATGATATTCCACCAGAGGAGGGCAGCCACACTCCTGCCCTCATCCCTTTAGGAGATGGATGCTTTGGGAAAGGCTCCCTGAGGGCTTGTTAATACTGCTTGGAATCAATGGCTTCTTTTGAAGCGAGTTCCCCATCCTGTGGCCATCATATACTGGATCCTCATTTTATTGCTTTTGGTGGTAATAATTTTTTTCCAAAGGCACCACTTTTATTTATTTATTTTTCTCTTTGGATCCCCTTTTTGGCACTATCTTTGCAAAGCCCTTTGATAGTAAACATTAAGGATCACAGCTCTTCCCTAGCCGGTTTGGCTCAGTGGATAGAACGCCAGCCTGCAGACTGAAGGGTACTGGGTTCAGTTCAGGTCAAGGGCATGTACCTGGGTTTTAGGCTTGATCCCTGGCCCTGGTCCAAGCGCATGCAGGAAACAACCAATTGATATGTCTCTCTCACATTGATGTTTCTCTCTCTGTATGTCTCTCCCCCTCCCTTCCACTCTCTCTAAAAATCTATGGAAAAATTATCCTCGGGTGAGGATTAACAAAAACAAACAAACAAACAAAATGACCACAGCTCTGGAACAACCTGTGTAACATCAGCTGGAGACAGTTGTTGGTTTTCTCTTTCTTCTTCATGTGTCCTCCATTCTGGCCGCAAACAAGCACTGTTCTAGGCCCTGCCTGGTTTCAGGGAACTGATAGCTCTGATCCTTCCAGGTGGTTCTTGTAGTCACCTGGCAGTTTCTCACAGGCCTGTGCTTACCAGTATTCAGCTGACTACACCACAACGGACCTCTCCATGTCTGAGTTCTCTTCCTGAGCTGCTCTTTCGTTCTCCTGTTGAGTCTGTGAGCTCCCTATACCCAGGAAAGGACCGTTCTTACTGCCAAAGAAGGACATGGGAATCTGAACCGACAGACCTTGCCAATGCCTCTCAGTTCACTACAGTTGGTTCATACCTTTTTGTCCTGTTGCATTTTCCCACGACTTTCCACTCATCAAACCTAGCATGAAAATGTTGAGGTTTAACCTTTTTTTTTGGGGGGGGGGGGGGCTTTGTTTCCTTAGGTAAGCAGTGTCACGTAAAACATATATTAAATGAATGTGTATGCTCTTCTCTTGCTAATCAGTCTATAACTCCTACTCCAACATAATTCCAGGTGATTTCAGTACCTATGAAAATGATCCTAAAATTCTTTTGATTTTTTAATTTCCTCCTTTCAAAATGTATGTTTTCATGTCATTCCTCTGCTCAGAATTCTACAGTGGCTCTTGATTTTACTTAAAAAGAATAGTGTAGATGTTTACAGTGACATATAAGTAAGATGACAATGAAATTATCTAAATAAAAACACTTTTGAAAGTAAAATAATGGCAATAGACAATTAAGCTGGAAAACAGGCAAAACTGTAACTCTTCTGGACAAACTGACTTACGAACACCTCACCATTAAGGCCCCACAGGAGCTGGCTTCTCCCATATCCTCTGATGCCT
This sequence comes from Cnephaeus nilssonii, assembly GCF_951640355.1. Classification (NCBI taxonomy): domain Eukaryota; kingdom Metazoa; phylum Chordata; class Mammalia; order Chiroptera; family Vespertilionidae; genus Cnephaeus; species Cnephaeus nilssonii. Next base: position 61,728,295 of record NC_137076.1, on the reverse strand, counting down.
TCCGGCACCTGCCTCCTCACACATGCTGCTCAGCTACCCCGGCTCCTGGGCTCCTCTTCCAGCCCACCGACACTTGCAGACTAAACACTGGCTGGAGCTCTATCTACAAACCTCTTTCCCCAGGTCCTCCTTCACTTCATCAAAATCTCTTACCAGGGAGGCCTTCCCTAGCAACAACAACAACAAAAAGAATAGTAAACCCATCTCAGCACTTAGAATTGTTCATATCCCTTACCTGCTCCCTCCCCCCCCAATTACCTATTACCTTGGAAAAAGAAATTGCTATTGAGTTGAAAGCAAAACTGACTAAAGGCTCCTTTGTTCTCTAGAGAACCGGCATAATTTTTATCTCTAGGGGAGGCTGGTTCTTGGTTCTTTAATTTAGGAAAATACCCTGTTTGAATCAGTGGAAATTTTCCGTTGGCCAGTTGCATCCTCTCGGGCATAGTCAGGTCCAAGGACAAGATAAAGAGGATGCTGAAATTCTTTGCATGATCCGTAAGAGATGACTGAGGAAAGCACAGCAGTAGACATTTTAGAAATATCTACCCTAGAGAGAGAAGAGTGGCCTGGGTCTTTGGGAAGTAATGTCTAATACTAAATGTTAAGTTGTTCCTTTTCTGGGCTCTAGTTATATAAGCACCTTAGCATTAGCCCCCTGAGTGCGGTGTATATTTCTTCTGAGAATCACAATGTTGCAAGAACAAATGAAAAAATGTCAGGGTTTCATATCGGTAATAAAACAGGCAAGGATTTAAATCAGTGGCCCATTTGAGCTGTCAAGAAAAATTGTGACTTTGAAGATGTGCCAAAAAGGACTAGTAGCGTCCTATCTAGTTTACTCCATCAGTGTTCTCCCTGCCTTTTATTGTTTTAGAGCTATTTGACAACTCTCTATGTTGTAGGAAACTAATAATAATGCAAGTGATTCTGTCTATAAAAATATAAAGTTGTTATATTCAGTAGAATGCAATGAATTGTTGCCTGTGGCTAGACCGAATTTTGCACCTATTTGTAAGTTTATTTTAGCATTTCTTACTACATACAAATTCTTTAAATTCTGCTTTCAATTGGTAATAACATCTCACTAGTTCCCTCATAAGTTAACTAAAATATTTGCCATGTTCATTTTATATTTCTAAGAGAGTCATCATTTTATCTTTAAAAAAAGAGTATTTAACAGAAACAATATCAAAAGACAGGCTACTTTGGGAAACACTGGAGTTCCTCTGGATTAAGAAGAGACTATGAAAAGAAATACTTCCTACTCCCTCTAAAACTTATCAGAGGAAGTTTGCCTTTGAAAATATAAAAGGAAGACATAGATAGGGTCATTAGGGTTTTGTGAGTGAAGACCTTTAGTATAGATAGCTTTCTATATCACTTAGTTAGGTGTTTAAAAAGTCTCAATCCCCTTTCATCCCACTACAGTTCTTAATCCTGTAACTTTTTTCACTTAAATATTTTTAAATATTTTATTGTTTCAGTTTGAGTAGTTTTTACTGTGGAAAGTTTTAAAACCTCTGGCTGTTCCACAAAAATATAGATCAAAAGCAAACTTTTTCTATGAAGGGACAGACAGTAAATATTTTATGCTTTCCAAGCCATATGGTCTCTGTCACAACTATTCTCTGCTTTGTAACACAAAAGCAGCTACAGATCCTACATAAACAAGTGACTGTCAGTAAAATTTCATGCACAAATTCAGGATTTGGCCCATGGGTTTACCAACAACTGAGAATAAATATTTGTTTACTCAAGATCTTATGAAACAATTAAAATAATAATTATTTAGAATTTTTAGAGTTGTATACTAAGATGATTAAGAGGAGAGTACAGAACATATTTTTTATCATGATAACCATGAAAATATGTATATAGGTACAATAGATTGTAATGAAGGCTTATTAATGGCTAATAAATGTAATATTCTCTAATTCAATAACAGTACCAGGAGCATGGCAAGATGTGTATCAATAAGACATAGCTAAAGTTGGACCACTTAAAAAAAAAAAGGAATTTGTTCAAAACCAGAGCAGAAGTGGCTGTTCTAGAAAAGGATATAAAAAATAGATCAATTCTGAGGCTTTAAAACTGAGATATTGAGATTTCAGTCCATTTCTTGCCATGGCATCAAAACCCAAGAGGACTTTGCATTGCGATATAATGCTGATGTGTCACATCAGGAGAATAGAGCAGAGACCATGGCCATGCCAGAATGGGATGATTCCACGCCCTCAGCCCACCCCACCTCCGCCCCACCCCCACACCCTCCACCAGCCACAGAAATTCAGTTTGAAGGAATGGGATAGCAACACCGCCTGGGGGTTGTCTGGTAGAGGATGAGAGACACTAACCCTGGACTTCGCCCTGAGAACAGAAGAGGCGTCTGGCAGGTGAGGACAGTGAAAGGCCTGCACCATGCTGTGAAGTGTTTGGTGGAGTGAAGACATGCATATCAAGGCTACGCTCATTAAAAATCGATAATTCCCTACTTTCTTAAAATTATTCTGGCTAGTCTCACATATTTATTCTGTTGGAGGAACTTAAAATCATATTGTCAAATTCGTAAGAAAAAGCACATCCTGGTTCGGTTAAATCTGATTCAGAGCAAGATTTGCATTGCTTGTAATTGTTTCTTCTTTCTACCTGTAGAACGGTGTGGGTGTGCCTCTACCTGTTATCCAGTCTCCTTTTATGGCCTTCTGTAAATTCATGTAGCTTTCTCCTAAGAGGTTTTTGCATATTCTTTCTTTGCCAGGAGTTGTACACTTTTATTGAGTTGTCAAACAGTTATTTTTTTGTTACATTTTCTGTTTAGACTTAATAAATATGGATGATAGCTTTCTCATATTTATGTGTAAGTGACTTCTTCACTGAACTCCTTGAGTGGTTATAATTCAAGGGCAGTATAATACAAGACTTCTCTTTGTGTCAAGAATGCCATCTGTAATAGCTAAGTCTCCATTCCAAGTTCAGATGAGATTAAAAGGGAGGATGGGGTGGAGGCATAAACACTTCTGTTTCACTGTTAAGATTGATAAGTATGATATCCCTTTTATTTTTGATGTGTGTACTAGCAGTGACTAATTATAAATGGTTTTAAATAAGAGTGACTAAGAAAATATATTAAATACCTTAGCTTACAAAATTCACCACCATCTTTTTACTGAAGCAGTTATAGTAAACATATCCCTAAACTTTATTCTTACCAGTGTATCTTTGTCTCAAGGCGGCCGTTGTCAGCGTGTGGTCCATTGAACTCCTAGGAGTGCCTATTTTTTTTTTTTTTAGGGGATCCAGAATATCAAAATTATCGTTTAGAATAGTACTGCTGTTTGCTTTCTCACTGGGTTGACATTTGCTTTCCACTGTGTGGATCATGAAAAAATCCATAGTAAAACTGCTACTACCTTAGCATGAATCAAGGTGCTGGTATCAAGCTGCTAGCAGTCAATGTATTGCTCACTTGCAGATAAAACAAAAGAACAGTTTCAAGTAAGAATGCCCTGGTGAAGCAGTACAAATTACTCATGTTATTAAATCTCCACCCTCAGGTAGAGATCTTCTTAATATCTGTGTCACAAAATGCAAAAGTACGCAGAAAGCACTAGGCAGAGAGGTCTATTGGTTGACTCAAAGAAAAGTGCTTGTGTGATTGAATGATGAGGTGAGCTAGCCACTCTTTCCTGGAGCACCGTGTTTATTTAAAGGAATGACTCCCAAGCTAATGGTTATGCAGAATTTAGTATTTGGTAGGTATTTTATTGAAGGTAAGTTTAGTGGCCTATCACTTCAAGGGGAAAAAAAATGAAAAGTATCTATTACCAGTGATAAAATCTGAGCTTTCAACTGTAAATTAGAATTTTGGAAAACTTGTATCCACCAATGTGAGCTTGATAATTTTCAATATTTCAAGACTTTCTGATGAGACTGATGATAATAACCAATGTGGTTGCTATTATTATTTTAAAAATATATCAGCATCTGAAATATCTACATAGCATAAGGAATCAATTTTTCAAAGACCAATTCATGATGTTACAAAAATATTACAAAATCATACACGAGCAAGCAATCCATCCAAAATGCCTGACCTATGAATAGATTTTAAATTAACAGATGACAAAAATTTATGAATAGTTTGAGATTTCACATAGCAGCTAGTTGGGTCTCTGTCTTTCATTTGATGTGTTCATGACATTTATATTTAATGTAGTTATTGACGTGATTGTATTAAAATGTCCATCTTTCTAGCTATTTTCTTTGTTTCATCTTTTATTTATACCCCCCATTTCTGTCTTCTTTTGGATTAGTGACTTTTCATGATTTTATTTTATCAACTATTGACTTGTTATTCATACATTTTATGGAAAAGACTTTTGGCCTTAGAGTGTACAATATATATTTTAAGTTAATTAAAGGTAGACTGCAAGTTAGCTGGCAAACTTCTTTACACAGCAATAGAAAACAAACACTCATGTGTACTCTAAGGACCTTACTCAGTGTATCCCCCAATTCCTCCCTCTCATCCTTTACAATATTGTTGTCATATTTAAATTTTTTTTAAGTTTTATGTTTACATTAATTCATGTCACCTCTGGTGACCTTCATTTCTTTGAGTGTTAGTTTTCTATTGCTGTGTAACAGGTTACCACAAACCTAGTGACTTTAAATAATATCCACTTGTGTAACTAAATACATGGATAGTTGCATAATATTGTAAATAAAATTCCACTAAATTGTACACTTTAAAATGGTGGCTTTTGTGTTATGTGAATTTTACCTTAGAAAAATTATGAGTTGAGGCCAAGGGTTTTCATTCTTTTAAGGAACTAATTAGAGCCTATTCAACTGAAGGTGATAAAAATAGAGGTGAAAACAACACACCTATTTATTATCTCACTAGAGGCCCAGTGCACAAAATTCGTGCACAGGTAGGGTCCTGAGGCCTGGCCATTGATCCGATTGGGGCCTTCCAGCTGCTGGCTGTTGGCCAGGGCCTTCCTTCATTCCACACCACCCCCTGGTGGTCAGCGCATGTCATAGCAAGTGATCGAACTCCCGGTCTACCCGTCGAACTCCCGAGGGGACATTTTGCATATTAGCCTTTTATATATATAAATAGTTCCTGGGTCAGAAGTCCAGATACAGTGTCAGCTCAGAGTCATCAGGTTGAAATCAAGTTTTTGGCCAGGGCTGCAATTTCATCTAAAGCTCTAAGTCCCCTTCCATGCCCATTCAGGTTATTGACAGAATATAATTTCTTATGACTGTAGGACCAAGGTCCTCCCTTTCTTGTTGGCTGTTGACTGGTGCCATTCTCAGCAACCAGAAGTGCCTGCCATTCCCTGCAAACTATGGTAGTTTGCTCCTTCAAAGTTAACATGAAAATCTCTGTAAATTCAGGATGCTGAGGGGTATTTTAGGATTCTGCCTACCACCCTGTGTTTCTCACTAGGCACTAAAGGCTTCCAATCATCTAATATTTGTTTCTTGTGTTTGGTTGAGTTTGGCAGAAATTGTTTTCAATGTCTATTCAATTTGCTCCTTAAAATCGCCCCCTTCAACTGCACCTCAGAAGTCTTTCTCTATACACTTGATCTTCCTCCAGCAGTGGACAGCTATCACTTATAACTCAGATACTTCACCTCCTGGTGAGAGGGCTGGAGTCCTCACTTGTTCTGGTTCAGCCTCTCTCAGGTACGGCTATGTCCCAGAGTTTTGCTTGTGGTTCCTTTCCAGTGCTCTTGCCCATCTCCATCTGGTGTGGGAGACCTCTAGTTATCTGGGCCACAGACATATTCCTGCCCCTTTCCTCAAGGTAGAGGGGATTATTTTCTGTTTTGGTTTTTTTTCCCCCAAGCTGGAATGGGTCTTCAGCTATGTCCTAGCGGTGATATGATTTGATGCCCTACTTCCCCTGGTTTAAGGCTTTTGTGTCTTAGGTGAGATAGAGGCCAGAAGATGCTATATCTCTTTTCCCAGGCATGCCCCAGAAAGGAGTTTTTCCTGGGTCTTTGTCCCCACTTTCTGTCATGAGCTCACAGTGAGGTCTTTGGGGAAGAACTTATAAGTTTGTGCTAATTCCCCTCGTGTGTGCAGTTTCTAATACCTGTGCATTCTCATATTACCCATGTCCCACATTAAAATCTTTGCTCAATTTGTACTGGCCTGCATGGTATCCAGTGTCTAATCCAGGTAAACAAGTGCTAACACCTGAAACATAGGCTGAAAATCAACTCCCAATAATGGCAAATCTTCATCAGGAAGAAAGTTTGTAAAATACGAGTGTGTGGAATAGATGGGTGCATTTAAAACTTACCTTTACCAAGTGCTTAGTATGGAAGATATACCAATAATTTCTCAAGAAATCATGATTATGATTAGGTCATTTATAACATTCTCCATCTATTTGGACAACTAATTTAATCTATGCTCTTATAATAGATCTCTTGGTGACCCAAGACTGTGCAGCTAAAATATAGGACTGGTTATGCCCATGAATGTGATATATTCTCCCCTTAAGACTTACCATTCTAACCTCAGGGGTCATCTGTCTACTTATTCTATAATAAATCTCACCATTCTCTATTAATATCTAAGGATTAAATTTTCTAGAATTGATTTTCCAATAATTCAGGTGTAGGTTCAACTATTATTGTCATTTGACTGCTTATTATCATAGGCCTTTTTACATGCATCAGGTTAAAAATTACCTTACTGTAGACACCTTATAAATCTTTTTCATCTGAGATGTGACAGCAGGTAGGAAACGAGACATGGAAATGCAAAAGTAATGAATTCTGTTAGCCTTATGTTGAAATTAGTGATCCAGTGCACAGATTTCTGCACATTGAAAGGAAATTAATTAGAAGGTGGTGGATGGGGCAGGACTGGGCTAGATGGCCGGACACGCCCTGGAGCCAACTTCCCGAGGTCCCTCCTCAGCATCTTCAGAGTGAGCGGGGGATCCCCCTGGCAAGTGAGGTCCCTCGGCCTGGCCTGTGGGGATTGGGCCGAAACCGGCTCTCTGACATCCCCCGAGGGGTCCCGAGTGCGAGAGGGCACTCTGCAAAGTTGCTGTCATACAGGGTGTGGAACTCAACTGCAAGTGTGCAGTAAACTAGATTCTGGGGCCTACAGTGCCCCAGTAACAACATAACCCATGGCCAAAGGTGGAATCGTGTGGCCCCGCAAGGAATCGGGCTCCCTCCTCTCTGGTTTCGGGGTGCATCACCTGAAAACCGCTGCCGCCAAGTCACTGCAGCTCGGCAGCTCCTGCATTGAGCGTCTGCCCGCTGGTGGTCAGTGCAGGTCATAGAGACCAGTCGAATGGTCGGACACTTAGCATATTAGCCTTTTACATACATAGATAATGTTCAGGTGTTTTGATCACATACTTGAGCTTGTTCTTACAGGGCCAAGGCTCTGGTGTAATCTGATGTCCCTGCTCACTACAAAAAGCACGAAGCTGCTGGGAATGGTATACAGAAAGCAGGAGGTGTGGGTTCATTCTTTTCCCTGGCCCTCCTTTAACTATAAGCCTGAGTGCAGTTTCCAGACTCCTGGCAGAGAGAAGCTTGGCATGGAGATTTCATTAGCACACTGTTTTGATGAGCTCAGCTCACCAACCATGAACATGTCTAGTGTGGTGACAGTCAGGTTCATTTTGGAATGCCTTCGGTTCTGGGGAACAGAAGAAAAATAATCTACATTATTTGCGAAGCCCCTCTGAGAGCCCTGAGTGAGCATTCAGTTTTGTTAACTGAAATAGAAACAATTTCTTCTAGGATTGCTAGTGTTCCCTCCCCTTGACAGGTACTCAATGAAAGAAACGAAGGAGTCTTTGTGTAATTAAGTATTTGCCTGTGAGAGCCACCCTGAGTCATTCTTCATTTTAAATTGTTTCTATCTACTTTATTTTTTTTTCTGTCTAAGCTGCTTTGGGGTGTTTTGCCCATTTTTTTTCTAACATACTCCTTTATCACTTTGCCTTTAATCGTGCCCACATCCTAAAATCTCCTTAGTCTCCTGCAAGCAAGGCACACCCATAGCTTTGTTCTTTTTTCTTTCCCTCTTTTTTGGTTTGGAAATAAAGCTCAGTAGCTGATGAGACTATGCAACATATATCTGAGGTAAGCAACTGAGAGCTTTTAAAAATGAATCATTTCTTTGGGGTGAATACTGTTAATGAAAGAATTCTCCCTTTTACTAAGGGCACATTAAAATAAGTTTAACATCTCTAGGGCTCCGTCTCTTAAAAATAAGGGTATAAAGACATTCTCAGGAAATGCTAGACCTTCAAATTTATCTTACACTGCAGCCAGCTTTTATGACCTATTTTAAGAATTTGGTCCTAGCTCTCCTGTTTAATGAGCAGTTTAATTTAAAGCTTAAAATTATTAAGTATTCCAATGGAGTCATAAATAATGCAGTTTATAATATTGTTATCAAGCACATGAAGATACATTTGTCTTTCATTAACAACATACTTTTAAAGCAGCATGACCTCTTCAGATATATAAGAGCCTGCAATTAGCACAGTTTGTCACAGGTCTTTTACACGTTAATAAGATGTAATTAATTGTCTATTTTGTCTAATTAACTTTTCAGACACTGGCTGTTCCTATTCTTTTAATACAGAGCAAGTATGCCCTATTTGCAATTCTAATCCTGACAGAGAATTCAGACCAAAAACTCAAGTATACAAAACTTAGGAAAAGAGTAGAAGGCAATTAAGAACTCAACAGAGAAATAGTATAATTTTAGGATATTCATGTTTATAATTTATCGGATGGGGAAAAAGTACAAAATAAGTCCAACTCCAAGCCATAGATAAATTCATACTAGAAAATAAATGATGAGAAAACATACAAACATTCCAAGCATACATTAATTTTACATTCTGATTTATTTCATATTTGCTGCTTCATTCATTTAGCCATTCTCTTATTTATTAATTCATCCGGTTTTTTTTAATGCCAACTCTCTGAAAGATAGTTTGTTGGTAGCTAGAGATTTGAGGATAACCCTGATGAAAACACTATCCTTAATAGAACGTTACCTGACCATGAAATTAATAGAGAAATGATCTGAGCCCCAGAGTAGATAGCTATATTCCGTGTAAACCAGGATATATTTTAGTGGCATATTTGGTCAATATGAGATAACATATTTACACTAGTTTTTGTTCTTAAACTGTAAAATTAATATATTTTAAGTATAAAAAATGACAAATACGTTATATGTTGTTGTACAGTATTAAATATTATTCAAAATACTATTTGAATGGATAAAATAATTCATAGATACTATACTTAATACTGACTGAAAAATCACCAATGTGCCTTTTTAAAAAATTCTGAATGAATCTGTGATTCTAGGGAGAAACTCTATAAGGGATTGTGATAGACCGTCAAGGTTAAGTGATTTCACACTATGCAGGGTGGGCAAAAGTAGATTTACAGTTGTGAGTGCACAAGAGTTTATTCTTGATTGATTTATTGTATTATTTTTCATACAAACAACTGTAAACCTATTGTTGCCCACCCCTGTGTTTCACACAAATTAGCAGTGTGACAAATAATGGAACATTTTACATTATGCATTACTAAATATTTTCTTAGGATACCTCTTAGACATGAAGTCCATGGACCAGAGGTCAAAACCAAAACTTTTTAAAGCCTATTGATTCATATAATACAATCAAATCACTTTTTAGAAAATTCCAGAAATTTAATATTCTATATGTGGATGTCAGTCTTACATAGACGGAACTATTTTAAAATTTCATATTAGGCTAAAATGTCTATATATTACATTTTTGGATAATTTCTTTTCTATATGCATTTGAGCCGTGTATAATATTAAATATTCTATCATATTAGTAACTCTTTTTCCATTTTTATTGTAATATAATGAAATACTAGTTCAAAGAATGTGCTCTGGAATTAGACCATTTGTGTTGTAATCCTGGCTCTGCCCTTATTGGCTGTTACCCTGTGTAAATTCCTCATATTCTTTGTTCCTTGTTTCTTCATTCGTAAACAGTGGACAATATTGCACCTATGTCAGCAAGCCAGCATGAGCATTAGATATGGTAATAAATGTAAGACTCTTACAAAAGAGTCTCATTCCTTTGACTTGGCTGTTCTACCATCAACAACCGTAACATTTAGATTGGATTACCACCCTCTGTTCTTCATGGCTTATATTCACTCACTAGAATCAATGTTCTCCCACTCACAGTAAACTCTTAGTATATTAGCATTAACATATTGTTTCAATGTGATGTTTAAATAGATATTTCAAGTTTGGCTCAAAACTACCAGTATTTTCTGTTGTGTTTGTTTTCATTGCTACTATGTTGTAAAAGATCTTGACTTTTCCATGATCAGTTATATATTCAATTATGATTTATTTCCATAATGTTTGATGATCTCCATCTTTCACTTTTCCCTCTCAATTCAGTTGGAACTTGTCTTAGCATATGTTGAGATGAACAATTGACTTGGTTTATTTAAAACTCCTAGGTAGCCTTTTTTTCCTCACTTAAGATCTTAAATACCTCACAATAATATACAGGCAGTCCTCGGGTTAGTCGGACCCGACGTATGTCGTTTCGTGGTTACGTGGCCATCTCCCATTTATTTATTTAAAAAAAAAAGTTCCGTCATTTCAACATATGTACATACGTGCTGTATGTTTTTTATTTATTTACCACAAGTAAAGGTCAGGAATTGTTATCTTTTAAATTTGTTTTATTGTTTCACTTCATTACTGCTGTGTATGTGCTCCATGTGAGTGACGTAGGTGCTTATGTAGGTGGGTTCCAACTTATGGCAAAATTGAGTTAAGTCACGCGTAGGAACAGATCTCCGACGTAACCCGAGGACCTACTGCATTGGTCTATGTGTGTGCCTTCATCCTGTGCTCAGTTTGAGCACATAGATTCCTGTGAAGAGCGATCTGTCTGCTATACAGATCTACCATTTATTGTGCCAGTTCCTCATCTTTAGTTACTAGTTTTATAATATTATTTAAGAGATGACAGTACAAGTGTCCTCCTATTTATCTTTGTCTTCAACGTTCTTAGGTATTTTCTTCTTTGAATTCATCAAAATAAACTTTAGAACCATAATTTTTATTTTCCTTAAAATCACATTCTAGTTTATATTTTAGTGTCATTAAAACCTATATATTGTGCAGGTAAAATAATTCTCTTAAAATAGTCAGTTTTCATGTCCAGAAACATTGAGAAATCTCAATTTAATCAACTTAAGGTTTTCATGAGCAATTTTAGAGATTTGTTTCTATAGTCCTATACATTCTGGGTAAATAAAGTATTCTGTATATGTTACATAGGTATTAAAATAGTCTACTTAATGTGGCAAAGATGGAAAAAAATACATTTATATATCTCTAATTTTGTTTTCTCTAGGTTTCTCTATTTCTAAATGTTTTTACTGTTTTAAGTGTTGATATATGACATGAACACTCATACTTATTAAAGCTCTACTATAGATTCAGCTTTTTGATAATACATTTTTCTGTTTCTCTTTTTCATAAATTTTGAAAAAATTCATTTTAGTTTCCTTTCTATTACTAAACAGATTATATTTTATCTCAAATTTTATGGTTATTTTGGTTTATTGAATACATCAGTATTTCTCCAATATGATATACATTGTCATATTTGGTCATTCAGATATCCAAATGCATTGCTAATGGACATTTGCTTATGGATATTTGGTCTTCAACCATAAATCCTACCTCACAGCTCCTAGAACTCTTGGAATATCCTAAGGGTAGAGAATGAAAAAGATGTCTTTTGTTATGTTAATGGGGTAACTTTTGAAAACCTTAGGATTGGGTCTTTGTGCCAGGTGAACCAACCATGTGATTGGAGGGTTGGAATTTTCAGTCCCACCCCCAGCTTCTAGGAAGAGGAGAAGAGCTGGAGGTTGAAGCAATTGCTAATGGACAACACGAGTTAATCATGCCTATGTAATGAAGCCTTAATAAAAACCCAAGGACAGGGTTCTGAGAGCTTCTGGGTTGGTGGTCACCTGGAGAGGCTGGGAGAATACTGTGCCTGAAGAGAACATGGGAGCTTCACACCCCTGTCACATACCTTGCCCTAAGCATCTCTTCCAGATACAGCAAGCATGTCAAACTCGAAGACTAACACGCGCCAAATAAACTAGGTTTAAGTTAATGTGGGCCGCAAAAAAAATAAAAAGCTTCAATTTTCACAGAAACATAAGTTTATTTTGATGGAGTCATGCTGAATATAAAGGACTGAAATAAATGAGTAATTATTAACATAAAATAATAGAACATTTTAATAAAAATTAATATTTTTTTCTTGAACATTAACTCACCAGACACTGAATAACTGCACAAAATAATAAGAATAATGCAAATACTAGTAAACCTATTTTTCTTTTTCTCTGAAAGCAAAATATTTCCTGTTGCACACACCAAACAAGTCAGTCCAAGACTAATGACATGGCAATCAGGTGCTAAAATATTCACTGCTAGTATCAGTAGAGAGAAATGGTGCACCTGTGTATAAGAGAAATGAATGCATCACAATTTTAGTCATCAGTCATTAGCCAACATTGTAGTTTGTTATTAATAACTAGTGACCTGGTGCACGGATTCATGCACATTGAAAGGAAATGAATTGGAAGGTGGCTGCCAGGGTGGGACTGGGCAAGATGGGCTGAACATGCCATGGAACCAACCTCCCGAGGTCTCTTCCTAGTGTCTTTGGAGTGAGTGGGGTCCCTCCAGCAGGAGGGGTCCTGTGCCATGGCCTGACCGAAACTAGCTCTCTGACATCCCCTGAGGGGTCCCCAGGGCAAGAGGGCACTCTGCAAAGTTGCTGTTGTACAGGGTGTAGAATGCAAACTCAAGTGTGCAGTAAACCAGATTCAGGGCTGACAGTGCCCCAGCAACAACAGAACCCACGGCTGAAGGTGGAATCGTGTGGCCCAGAGGGGAATTGGGCTCCCTTTCTGGTTTCAGGGTGTGTCACCAGAGAACTGCCGCTGCCAGGTCACTGCAGCTTGGCAGCTCCTGCATTGAGCATTTGCCCCCTGGTGGTCAGTGTGTATCATAGCACCAGCCAGACAGTAGGAGGAATACTTAGCATATTAACCTTTTATATATATAATTATGTATAACAGGATATTGTAAAAATTAAGTTACAAAATTTTTATTAAAATGTTTCTTACATACCGTTACATTGGCTGGGCCACAAACATTTTTGTTGTGGGCCTGCATGCGGCCCATGGGCCACAGGTTTGACAGGCTTGAGATACAGGTTTTCTGTGCTTGCAGCTGACATCTGAAGTGTGTAGTTAGAGGGGGTGGCAGTCTTGTAGGACTGAACCCTTAACCTGTGGAATCTGATTCTAACTCTGGGTATATAGTGTCAGAATTGAGTTGACTTCTTGGATACCCTGCCGATGTATGAGAATTATTTGTTGCTCTGGAGGGAACCCTCTCCACCCAAAATTGGAATTGGGTTCAGGACTCCTGTTTAGTAGGTATTAGTGAAGTGAATTTTGCTAGAACGGCCCTGGCTCATAGAAACCTTTGCTTTGGGAAGAGAAAGAATGAAAGCGGTAACCTTTCATTCCTGGGTGGCCGTGTGGTCACTCATGGTATGGAGTAGCAGCTATGTTGTGCGGGGCTCAGTTACTAAAGGATAAAATTGTCAGTGAAAATTAGAGATGCACTAGGTGCATAAAGAAAGGAAAACTAATAAGAAATAGAAATAGGCAAAATATTCAACCCTTTGGTATTGTCATCTATCATAGCTGCACTGAAAGTAAAAGAAAGTGTTGGGTCTGGCCGTGATGCTCAGCCAAGCTCAGATTTGGGTTAATTCTGACCTTTGCCCATTAACTTCAAATCCACCTAAAAGGAGACAACATTATGCAGGGCAACAGAAAGTGCCTCTAAAACCTCTGGTCACCAAGAAGGTAGTTAATGTTGAGGGAGATGGCAAAAGCAAGAAATGACTAAAACCAGGAGATAGAGGGTAAAGAGAATGTTTCATTTTGTAGATTGGTATCACCAGCTTCCTGGGGAACCTTTACTGAAAAGGATTTTGTCAGTAACTAACCTGAGGGCTAGCTATGTCCTTGGTTTTGAATGGTGCAGAGTGGAAGAGCATGCTTGATGGAAAACCCATAGCTCACTATTGAACAATCACTAGCTCACTATTGAATACTCACAGGAGGCTGTACATGATCCAGACACACAGGAGGTTATTCCTGAGGGGACAGCAAGCCTGGTGCACTGAATGAAAGCCACCGAAAGGTCTGTTTTCCCCTGCAAAGGGGGACTGTCCATCTCCCCCTCTAAATGCCAAATGGAAACCCTAGTTGAAGCAGCTGATATGTTTCATATGCCAGCCACATGGGACTGGCTTTATGATGACCAGGGTACTCACCTGCTGACTATGCCTGTTAGTCAGGTCGTAGTAAGTGCTGTGATGAAGGGGGGCCCTGTTGCATGGGCACCCCAGGTTATTTTACTGCTACAGAATGGACCAGTTCAAGAAGCCTTATCAGATTTGCTATCTCAGCTTCCCCTCCTGGGTTTTACACGTGCAAATAAAAATATTAGCTTAATTAACTAGAGAATGGGAACAGGCTGAGGGGAGAGCCAAGAGATTCATGCCAACAAGGCTGGTTTTTATTTAGCTTACTAAGAAGGTAAGGTAAATAAGCAAAAATTGATAGAAAACAAAGCAGAAACAGAAGCGGGAGGGTTACAGGACAACTACCAGCATCATGGAAATCTTTTAGATGGTTATTGGGAAATGAGTACATAAAACGGACATTGATGGGGTTAAAGCAAATTTTCTATTCAGTACTACCTAAAGTTGCGTGGGGCAAAGGGACCTCCTTCTTGTCCCCCAACATTAGGCTCCATACAAGTCTTCTTACCCTTGTTTTGGGAAACTGAAAGATTTGGAAAGTAAAAAAGCAATGAGAAACCTGACCAGCAATCACTTTGGAGCCGCAGAAGGCTAATCAATCAAGTTAAAGTTTGAAAAACAGCTCGAGTCCCTTGGCTCAGCCCCAAAGCCTTTTCACAAGAGTGGGTAAAATGGTCAAGAGTGGAAAAAAGAAGTTTCTAGGACTCCCTGATAGGGGAATCCCGTGAACTGTGAACAAAAACTCGCCAGCAAGGCCAAGACTCAGGTTACAATTAGTTTGAGAGAAAGTAAAATGTACTGTTGGTAATATTAGGAAAGTTGGAATGTTTAAGACAGTATAATGTAAAAAAAAATCATATCTCCTTTATTTAGATGCTTATGTCGAGGGAATATCTTCCCCTAACTAGCATTGTAAAACTGAAACTATAGAAGAAGTCCTAATAGAAGTCATTAAGAGACATTAGAATAGATGGGATTACCATAAAAGTATGGAGGGGAATTGGTATGTGAAACGGACATTATGTGAACTGACTCTGTCTTACTGATGTATTATGGAAATGTATGTGAATGGGAACATTTGCCACCCAGCATTGTAAAACAAGGCATGTAAATCCGCCCTTCAAGCCACATTAATTGGACATACTAAATGGGGAGCAGTGCCATGGCCTGAGCCCACGCAGTGTGTTACAGAACCTCATAGGGACGGTACTCTCTGCAATAGTCCTTTGTGGGGCAGACACTGTGCCTCACAACAAGAGCCTCTGAGTGCCTCCCAGGGACAACTACTGCAACTTTGGGCAAGATTTTGAGGGGCATTGATTATCCTGCCATCTGACACTATTAATGGAAAATTCTACTGTGACTGAGGGACTTAATGCTTGAAACCTGAAATACCCAGGATGTCTGGGTGATGTCAGATGAACAGTTGAATGGGGATGGCAGTGCCCAGAAGTATTCCATACTAGAATAGACACGGTTTATGTGAGTCCATGCTGCCTGGGAAGTGCAGGAGGAACTACAGGAGAGCCAGGGCGCTTCCTCCCCTGGGACTGACTGCAGCAGCAGAGGAGATGCCGGGTTCTGATGTCCTGTGGGCTGCTCCGGACAGACCACAAAGAGCTGTTTGGTCTGTGGATGGCATTCCAAGGTGAAGTGACAGCATCCTGTTTGGAAAACGGCTGTATTAAGACCAGCAGATGGCAAGACTCTGGTTGAAGAAGTGAAAACAGATCAGCTCCATTGGGATGAATTGCACACTGTTTTCTCATCTGTGATACCAGGATTGAAGAGCAGTAAAGCCCTGTGTGTGGGTTGGTACTGACTCCTGGCAGTGGCCAGTGGCCTAGCACATGGTCAGACAGAACAATGGAAACCTGACCTGCTAAGGCATGCCCACTGGGGCACAGCCCTAAGGAGAGCTGAGGGACGTGGGCAGCACTATGTCCATCAGAAGAGCTCCCTTCCAGGTTTGGAAAGGGATGGGAATCAACAAGCAAATAGCCCATGTGTTTGGCTGAGATGGCCCCTGGGTCCACCCATGAATAGACATGGGACCACTGTAGCAATGCAGAGATGGGCTGCATGTGGATAGTCTCCTTGTACCCTCTCAGTCACAAATGCCAAGAAAAACTGTTGTGTCTGCCAGCAAAAGGGGCAGAGACTGCAAATGGCTCTGAGGCAGATTCCCCAGGGGAGAGCTCTGAGCTTCCCTGGCAAGTCAAGACTGACTTTGGTAGCCCTGAGGCACTCTAAACAGGTCTTACCAGGAATGGACACTGGCTCTGGGCCTTACTTTGCTTACCAGATGGCAGATGAAATGCTCATATGCTGAAAGAACGTGAACGCCAGGTATTGCACCAACTTGGATGGCTGAGCGTCATCTCTTCAGACCAGAACTCACACTTTACAGCCAATAGTGTCCAACAGGGGCAGAGAGATGCTTCCCAGTACTACACAGAGAATTGAAACAGGCCATTGCAACATTGCCTGTCTAAAATGGGGGGAAATAAAGCATGAAGGGCTGGCTTACATGCCTTCCCCACTGTGTGCACACACACTACATGGACATGAGTGGCTAAAGGAATGTTCCCACTAGGTAAATCTGTTTTTCTGGAGTTCTCTGGGAAGAAGGGTGGGGAAGGATGCTATAAATCTATTTTTTTCATGTCTCCTAATTTGTTTTCCTACCTGATGCATTGGTCACAGGACTAGAGCTGCAACTACAAGGGCTCTAAACAGGGGTGATGGCTAAGCAAGAAACTCTCACTGTGTTATGAACATTTCTGTCACAATTCCTAAGGGCTGAAATGGACAAGTTTTGCCTTCAAGTCATCTGACACAATTAGGATTCACAGAGAACTCAGCTCTATTTCCTGGTGGTAAAAAGAGCTCATTCTTCTGCCCTGTGTAATCTTTCCAAGTCAGACCAGGAACGGACTGAGGGGGAGGCACTTGCTGGACTAGTATTGCTGTCAGCATTCTGGACTAGCACAGAGGCCGAACCTGATGTCACTTCCAAAAGTGGAAAGGGGGGAGGTGTAGAAATAAATGATAATGGAGAAATAATTGCCCTTTCCCACATACCTGATGCCCTGTAAATCTCTCCCTTCTGGCTGTTCATGACAACATTATTTAACAATCAATTGGGGATCTAGTAGGAACATATTTCCCAGAACTCTGAGCCATTTTGGCCATTTAATGGAACCCAAGGAAGGGGTTGTGGGAAGCTCTGATTCTTAGCCAGTCTGTCAGAAGTACAGATGATGATCTAGATTTCAATTGGAATTGTGAGCATACAATCTGGACCCAATCAGTAAGAAGCACAGGTAGCCAGGACTCATGGCTGACACTGCAGCAAAGGGGAAAGCAAAGCAATAGGATATATGTAAATATTCCATTTTCTTGGTTATTGTTACTAAATTAGTTAAAGTGAATATTTTTAAAAAAAGTGCTGGTTCTTACTTTGAAGCTGAACCAAGCTCAAATTTGGGTATATCTGAGCCTCAGCCATTAGCCTTAAGGCTGCCTAAAGGAGAAAATTATGCAGGGCAACAGGAGATACCTCTAAGACCTCTGGTCACCTAGAAGGTAGTCAATGTGGGGAAGAGCAAAACCAAGAAACTATTAAAACCAGAAGGTAGAGTGTAAAGGCGTTGGTTCGTTTTGTAGATTGGTATCACCAGCTTTCTGAGAAACCTTCAGGGAAATGGATTATGAGCATAAATAATGGGGGAGGGGTGTGCTATGTCTTTAGTGTTGACTTCCATAGAATGTAACTGGCATAGTATGGGAATAGATAATGTATATGGAAGGGGACACTTCCTCTACCTAACATTTAAACCAAACCCTGTACAAGTCCTAATGGCGGCGACAGTAAGGGACATATTTGTTTATGGAATAATGGTTAAAGTTTGGAGGGGAATTGGTATGTGAAACGGACATTGTGTGAACTGATTGTATCTGTCTTACTGATGAATTATGGGGATGGAAATGTATGTGAATGGGAACATTTGCCCTACCCAGCATTGTAAAACAGAAGGCATGTAAATCCGCCCTTCAAGCCACATTAATTGGACGTGCTAAATGGGGAGCAGTGCCATGGCCTGAGCCCACGCAGTGTGGTGCAGAAGCCGGAGTGCTGGTAGGGACAATTCTCTCTGCAAAAGTTCCTTATGGGGCAGACCCTGCGCCTCACACCACGAGCCTCTGAGTGCCTCCCAGGGACAACTATTGCAACTCTGGAGGTGAGAATTTCCATTTGAGGGGCACTGACTACCTTGCCATCTGACACTATTATGAATGAAGCTTTGGCTGTGACTGAAGGACAAAATGCTTGAAATACCCAGGATGTCTGGGTAATTCAGAGAAATAGTTGAATGGGGATGGCGGTGCCCAGAAGTATTCCTTAATAAAATGGACACGGTTTACGTGAGCCCATGCTGCCTGGGAAGTGCAGGAGGAACTACAGGAGAGCCAGGGAGCTTCTTCCCCTGGGACTGACTGCAGCAGCAGAGGAGATGCCGGGTTCTGATGTCCTGTGGGCTGCTCCGGACAGACCACAAAGAGCTGTTTGGTCTGTGGATGGCATTCCAAGGTGAAGTGACAGCATCCTGTTTGGAAAACGGCTGTATTAAGACCAGCAGATGGAAAGCCTCTGGTTGAAGAAGTGAAAACAGATCAGCTCCATTGGGATGAATTGCACACTGTTTTCTCATCTGTGCCACCAGGACTGAACAGCAGTAAGGCCCTGTGTGTGGGTCGGTCCTGACTCCTGGCAGTGGCCAGTGGCCTAGCACATGGTCAGACAGAACAATGCTAAAGGGATGCCCACTGGGGCACAGCCCTAAGGAGTTCTGAGGGGTGCCTGAAGCAGGACATGCCAATGCCCATCGAAAAAGCTCCTTTCTAGGTTTGGAAGGACATGGGGATTAACAAGCAAATAGCCCATGTGTTGGCTGAGAGGGCCACCTGTGTCAACACATGAATAGATGTTGGGCCGCTGCAGCAATGCAGAGATGGGCTGTGTGTATACAGTCCCCTTGTACCCTCTCAGTCACAAATGCCAAGAAAAACTGTTGTGTCTGCCAGCAAAAGGGACAGAGACTGCAAATGGCTCTGAGGCAGATTCCCTGGGGGACAGTTCTGAGCTTCCCTGGCAAGTCAGACTGACTTTGGTAGCCCTGGGGCACTCTAAACAGGTCTTACCAGGAATGGACACTGGCTCTGGGCCTTGCTTTGTTTACCAGATGGCAGATGAAATGCCCATATGCTGAAAGAACGTGAACGCCAGGTATTGCACCAACTTGGATGGCTGAGCGTCATCTCTTCACACCAGAACTCACACTTTATAGCCAATAGTGTCCAACAGGGGCAGAGAGATGCTTCTCAGTACTACACAGAGAATTGAAACAGGCCATTGCAACATTGCTTGTCTAAAATGGGGGGAGATAAAGCAAGAAGGGCTGGCTTACATGCCTTCCCCACTGTGTGCACACACACTACATGGACATGAGTGGCTAAAGGAATGTTCCCACTGGGTAAATCTGTTTTTCTGGAGGATCTGGGAAGAGGGTTGGGGAAGGATGTTGGAAATCTATTTTTCCCATGTCTCCTAATTTTTGTTTTCCTACCTGATGCATTGGTCACAGGATCAGGGCTAAAACTATAAGGTCTCTAAACATATTTTGGCTAAGCAAGAAATAATAAATGATAACTGGAAAGAAGGAAGAATAATAGCTGAGGATAAAGGGATCAATAAGTGGGTTATATACTAAGGGTAATACAATATTACAGTAGCACCTTTAAGAAGGCTTAGGGGAAAAGGTGATATTGTCTCTTAGATTAGGTATATCAGATGCTGATAGACTGAAGCTGTATGTTTGCTGAGACCATTGCTGCTTTGGTACCTAACAAGATCAAATGGAAGCTGACAAATCTGATTGGCCTCATCCTGGTCTCCCTTTCATATTATATGATGGTGACTTAGATAGTTAATAACTAAAATTCTGATAATGTCACAGTTCCCTTTGACTTCTATGATTATTTTGCTGTGTTTGAAAACCAGGGGGTGAACTGCGATACTGTGATTTTATAAGAAATATAAGAAAAATATATTTGATCATTCAAATGACCAAAATATATTTTTTACGTCTGTTTGGTCTTCATTCAGAATTCCTGGCTTGCAGCTTCCAGAACTCTCTGAATTTCCTAAGAGTTAAAAGTGTGTGTATGTGTGTGTGTGCAGGGGGGTGGGGAAAGGCCTTCTGTTATGTTAATGTGTGACTTTTTAGAAAGCATCTGAGGACAGGGTCTGGTTGCCAGGAGAACCAACCTTGTGATTGGAGGGTTGGAACTTTAGGTCCCACTCCCTGACCTCTATGTAGAGAGGGGTAAAGGGCTGGAAGTTGAATCAGTTACCAGTGGCCAATTATTAATCAATGATGCCTATGTAATGAAGCCTCCATAAAAATCTAATAGGGTGAAATTTGGGCAGTTTCTGGATTGGTGAACACAGATGTGGGGAGAATGGTGTGCCTCAAGAGGGCACGGAAGCTCCAGCTCCTCCCCACATACCTTGCTTGCCCTATGCATCTCTTCTATCTTGCTGTTCCTGAGTTACATCCTTTTACAGTAAACCAGAGACCTAATAAGTAACACGTTTCTCTGAGTGCCGTGAGCTGTTCTAGCAAATCAATAGAACCCAAGGAGGAGGTGTGTGGAAACCTGATTCATAGACAGTCTCTCAGAAGCATTGGTGACAATCTGGACGTCCAGTTGGCATTCTGAGTTGGAGTGGCCACTGGAACCTCCAATCTGTAGCCAGGCAAGCACAGGTATTTTGGGTTGGTAGCTGGCATCTGAAGTGTGTGTGTGTGTGTGTGTGTGTCTGTGTGTGTGTGTGATGGGGGCAGTCTTATAGGACTGAACCCTTAACCTGTGGAATCTGATGTTATCCCCAGGTAGATAGTGTCAGAATTCAGTTGAATTATTGGACACCCTGCTGGTGTCCAAGAATTATTTGTTGGTGTGATAGGAACCTCCGCCCCCCCACCCCCCACAACCTTCATGTTGGAATGGGGTCCAAGAACCCTTTTAATATAGAAACATAATAATTCTTGTTAGTTCATAAACTCAGTTTGGGGCTTAATAAGTTTGTGTGGTTTCCTGTGTCATCAATTTTACTGCTTGCATTCCTTTTGAGTAGGTTGCTATTCTGTCAGCAACTGTGTTAGATTGCTTGCCATCCTCTGGTCTTCAATGCTCAGACCTATACTTTATTAGAATCCCTTTTTATCTCCCACTGCATTCTTTGCTAGTCTTTTATATGTATGCTTCAAATCACTGACTCATGTTTCCAAAAGTTTCAAATATAGTCTTTGCCACTAGTATTTTGAATTTCTAAGCACTTTTGTCAGTTTATTCTCTTTGCATTTTTGTCCTCATCCCAATTTTGGCCTCCCATTATTGGTCTAAGCCCTTGCTTCTTAGAGGTCCTATCTTCTTTGATATCACCAAGCTCATAACTCATATTTCCGTATTTCAATTTTAGAATATTATTTTTAGAGGTATACTTAGTTTCTGCTTTTCTCCTACTTCTTTTTAATTGGAAGGGGGCTTATGTTTTTAAAATTTTTTTAGCCTAGGGACATATTTATCTAGGCTTGTTCTGCCAACAAGTAGGGTGGGTAGAGTGCTTTTGTTCCCTCTAATTGCTGCCATGCAAGCTGGCAAAGTTCTGCCTCTAGGCCCAAAATAGACCACTTTCAACTTGAAATGCCCATCATCTTTTCATTTAATGTTGGCCTGATCCACTGAAACTGAAACTGAATTCAACATATTTAGAGACTTGAAGGAATGAGAAAAGTGGCAGTGATGAAATAAATATCTAAAGAAGAGTATCTATTGCAAAAATACAGGTTAGGACATATTGATCATAATCATTATCATAAAACTTGCATTATTGTCAAAGTAAACTGCATCCAATCCACAAGTGCCATAATATAGCCACTGACAACTATAGAATCACAGAATGTTAAAACTGAAAAGTTATCATTCAGACCAAGCTCAATCCTATCTAATAAAGAGGGAATATGCTAATTGACAATTACTCCATCACAAAGATGGCTGCAGCCACAGCTGAGGCCAAGTTCCCATAAGGAGCCTTAATGAGCAATCAGCAGGTACCTGAGGCTACGCCCTCCCCCGCCCCTGGGGAGCTTGACAGGGGAACTCAGGCCTGTCCCCCACCCGGCAGGGCTTGACAAGTGACCTCAAGGTGTATTTCCTGTCCTGGTGCTGGGCTAGGGGACCTCAGGCTGCTCCCCCCACCCCAGCGCCAGGCCGGGGGACCTCAGGCCACGCCCCCCACCAGGTGGGGCTTGACAGGGGACTTCAGGCCGCGCTCCCCACCCAGCAGGGCTTGACAGGGGACCTCAAGGTGCACCCCTAGTGCTGGGTCGGGGGAACTCAGGCCACACACCCACCCAGCAGGGCTTGATGGGGGACATGAGACTGCACCCCTGCTGGTGGGGCTTGATGGGGGACCTGAGGCTGTGCCCCCCTCCTGGTGCTGGGCCAGGGGACCTGAGGCTGCACTCCCCCCCCCCCGCCTGGCGGGGCTTGACAGGGGATCTCAGGCCGTGTCCCCCACCTGGCGGGGCTTGACGAAGGACCTCCTGCCATGCCCCCCCCGTCCTGGCGCTGGGCCAGGGGACCTGAGGCTACGCCCCCTGCCCGGCAGGGCTTGACAAGGGTGGGACTGGCCGAGTCTGGATATAGCCCAATGAGGCGGGGGGGAAGCCGGGTCTGGGTCTCACATGATTTTGAGGTGCATGTGGGTTGGCGGGGACTTGACTCTGGGTACCGTGGTGAGCCCCAGACTCTGACAGGAGGAAGGTTTTCATATACATTTTACTAATTTTATTTTATTTCTGACACTTCTATTATAGAGAAAGAGCAAATAGCAATATTAAATTATTTCCTCTAATCCCCTTTTAATGTGCACAAATTTCATGCACCAGATCACTAGTATTTTATATTCTTAAAAAAATCAGAACCCTAAGGAGTCAAAGTAATAGCTATTAGGTAGCAGAGACTGGAGTTTGACTCAGGACCCCAAACTCAGTGATTTTTCCTCCTTGGTAGGTCACTATTCCTTAAGGTTCAGGAATCAGGACACTAGGCTAGGAAAACATAAAATGTTCACAGATCACTGGACAAAGTCAGGCAAGTGGTAACTAAGTAAAGACGGATTGAATACGGTATGAAAAGAAAGAACCAGTTTTCTTGGCCCTACAAAGATTCTTTCAATAATGTCTGAGTGGATGTTATTATGTTAGGAAGTGAGCATGTGACCAGACAGCTCCAGGTAGATGAGTATCGAAGATTCTGACAGTTGAAAATGGAGATTTGTGATTGAACTCTCACCTGGGATTTAGTATTAGTTAATAAGATAAAATTGACAAAGCATGAAAAAAGAGGGCAGGTTTTTTGTTGGACAGATTCATATCTTAAATCCATCACTTCAGGAGTGACCTAAGCTCAGTTTCTTCATCAGTAAAATAACAAAAGTGAAATATTTCTTTCACCATCCAGTTATGATAAATGAAATTAGGTATATAATGAAAATTTGAAAATCCACTTGCCATCATCTCAGTAAACTAGTAAAGGATCATTTTATTTTTATTTTTAAAAACATAGCTAAAGGTATCAGCCTTCAAGAGAATGTTTGTTGCCATATTTATTAACCATATTTATATTTTTATATTAACCATATTTATATTTTTATGAATTTGTATTAACCATATTTATATTTTTATGAATAAATACAAAGTGTAATGTTTTGTTAATTGGCTACTAGAGGGAACACTTTTAATCTGACAATGGAGACACTACTTCCACCTAGTGGCAGATTATCTAAATTACAGTATTGTGTCTAGAAATGGAAACATTTTAATTCAAGTATTATTTAGTTTAGAGAAAATATTTTATTATATCTTATGCATTTCACTATTAACTTTGAGGCAAAATTTAAGCATTATTAAAAAACTAAGTTGCAATTAAAATGGTTTAGAAATTAAAACTATTCAATATTATTAATTAAAAATCAAAAGTGACTGCCTTTTGCTTTATATCTTTATAATGCCAGGCTATGTGAAACTATTTTAAAAAATCCTTTATTGTATGCTATGAATGCAAGCAAGCTATGTATTTGCTGGCAACTACTCAAAGGAAAATAACTTGATGTTATTGTGCACTTCAAAAAGTATGGTAACTAGAAGCTTTAAGTTATAAAGAAACATTTTTGTAATTAATTACAAACTAGTTAGTGTTCTCTTTTCCTCTATTTTCACATGCAAAAAAAATTAAGCTGGGAAACAATAATAAAACCCTTCATAAATTGATAATGCATGCATGTACTTTTGCAAATTCTAATTGGCCCAATTTTACCCTTAGCATTTAGAAATAATCACACTCTCCAGCAATTCTTGATGAAATCTAGTCACCCCATCTGGTTTTTATGTATAAAACTGCTTTCAGAGGATCTAATATCCCAGCCTAGTGACAACAAATGTATCACAGAATTTAGATTTCTCAGTCGGTATTTAGTAACATTTCCCAAATTATATTCTTGCTCATTAATCGTTTCAAATACGTTTTGGAAAGCACTGCAATAAATAAAGATAAGCCGGCCTCAGTGTCCTATTTTTAACATGGCAATGTATATTAATGAGAAGAAGAGAGCAGGTATCATTTCCCAAAAGCTCAGGATTGCTTGCCTCCACCCTTTTTCCCAGACACATAAGTACTCCTCTAAGGCACTCAGATTGGGGAAGGGGAGGGGCGAGCCATGCTAAGTGGCTCATTTTCTTGTTCTGCACTGATGAGCTATTTTGATAGTTTTGCTTTGGAGTTTATCTTTATGTCAAAACTGAGATTGTTGAGTGGAATGATGAACTATATCATCTATACCATCCCTTTTTGTCCATTATGAAGTC
Source organism: Cnephaeus nilssonii (assembly GCF_951640355.1). Classification (NCBI taxonomy): domain Eukaryota; kingdom Metazoa; phylum Chordata; class Mammalia; order Chiroptera; family Vespertilionidae; genus Cnephaeus; species Cnephaeus nilssonii. Next base: position 61,702,837 of record NC_137076.1, on the reverse strand, counting down.
ATGACTGTGAAAAGGAAATACTTGATTAAATTGGAGTATTTCCCATCTGGTATTGTTTGGGTTTTGTACAATGAAGCTGATTTATGAGAAGCAGTGCAGCAGAGAGGAAGGAGGAGGGGCCAAAATCTGAATGCTGAGGGCCAGATGCCAGCTCTACCAGCTTTATGAACTTGGACAAGTTGGCCAACCTTTCTAAGCCTCAGTTTTCTCAATATTAAATAAGAAAATTATTCCCAGTTTTATTTGAGAGTCCACTGAGTTAATACATTTACACAGAATTTGGCATCTATTAAGTGCTCCGTAAAATATATTGTCCATATACAGTTTAAATATGTAGTTGAACCTGATATTCAACATGTTGAGGATTAGCTCTACATTTTTACTTAAACCACTTTGGGAATAAGTTGTTTGAAAATAAGGATCTATTTCAGTGCTTAGCTTGCATTCCCAGAATTTAATTGAAACCTGGATGTTTGGTAAAATCATTTTTTAAGTATCTCGATAGCTTATTAAAAAATATAATGAAACAGTACTATGGAACATAAAAACATAAAATGCAGTTTTCAAATGTTTTCATTAAATTGCCTAGTGTAGTGACATTCTTGAGAAAATGAAGTCTTTCTTTCTTTGTAATTTTGGACTATTTTATACATACATTATTATATCTGTATACTGCAAAGCTTTTACCTAATGAATAGTGTAAAAGTAAAGTCCTGAGAGAGAGAGAGGGGGGGGGGAGTATTTTCAACATAGATTTTATGTTTCTGTATAAAATTCTGTGTGGGAAAAGAAAACAGCTAAGGTGAGTATTCTTTGTCTGATTCTAGAACACCCAAATGATGTTATATAAATCTTCCCTTGCTATACTGTATAGAGACTGACAGGGACAGAATGAAAACCAAAGCAAATATGAGGTAAAAATGATTTTTTATTACTTTAGGTATTTCTAGATGTCAGATAAAAATGAGAACATTGCTAAAAATTTTACAGAATGACAGCTTTGCCTTATGGATAAAATTCTATAGTTTGATGTATGAGGCAGAAAATGTGAAAAATATTATGAAGCACTACCCTGACATAATGATGGAAAGCTGTTGGAAGTGTGCTAACGCCAGAGAAATATAATAGACTAAAGTTAAACAAGAAAGAAGGCAATTCCTTTGAATCTCGCCTATCCCAGAAACATGAGTTCTGGCCTTCAAAAAAATGCAAAGCACTGATTTTCTTATTTTTTTTATTGACTTCTAAATGTTCTACTTTACTGCCTCACTTTGAAATTAACTTCTCCATGCGTGCCTTTGCATATCTATCAAATACAAAATAAATAATGGAAAGTTCTTTAAGAATCATAATTGACTTGCCATGTTCTGCTCTACTGCAAATTAGTAGATTACATTATGACAAATTACTAAGTCAGAGTTGCTATACTTACATTCTCCCTCTGCACGTACTCTCCTAAGGGACAGTAGGCATTTGATTCTTAGTCCACATGTACCCGTTACCCTGAGGCTTTGCTCTTGGGCTGATTTATGTCGGTGGTGGTACCTGAGGAAATAAGCTTTTACTCTCTGGAAACCTGAATTTGTACTGATTCCTAAGCCTTTCTGAGCTTGATACATCAATTACTCTTTTGACTCTCTCAGTCGTAGAGTGTTGTTCTATCTCCACATATCTGTGAATTTTCCAGTTTTCTTCATATAACTGACCACTGGTTGAAAAAGACATTTTATATTTTTTAAATATTTTAAAATCTATTAAAACTCTTGTTTCATGGCCTAATAAATGATCTAGCCTAGAGAATGTTCCATGTGCATTTGAGAAGAACATGTATTACGTTGCTTTTGGATGAAATATTCTTTATGTGCCTATGAAATCCTTTTGCTCTAATGTGTCATTTTAGGTCATTGTTTACTATTGATTGTCTATCTAGATGATCTCTCTATTGATAAAAGTGAAGTATTAAAGTCCCCTATTATTGTATTGCTATTTTACCATTTTGTCGTTATTTGCATTATATATTTAGGTGCTCCTGTACTGGGTGCATAAACATTTACAAATGTTATAGCCTCTTGTTGGATTGACCTTCTTTATCATTATATAATGACCTTCTTTTTCTTTTATTACAGTTTTTATCTTAAAATATTTTGGTCCGATATCAGTATTGCTATCCCAGCTTTATTTTAGTTTCCATTTACATGGAATATCTTTTTCCATCCTTTCACTTTCAGTTTGTGTGTGCCCTTATATCTGAAATAAATCTCTTTTAGGTAGCATATAAATGGGTCTTTTCCTCCCTCACCCCCTATTCAACCATTCTTTTCTGTCTTTTTTCATTGGAGAATTAAGTCCATTTAGTTTTAAGATCATTGATAGGTATGTACTTATGGCCATTTTGTTAATTATTTTCTAGTAGTTTTGTTCTGCGTCTATTCCTTTCTTCTCTGGCTCTCTCTGATTTGATCGTTGTCTATAGTGGTATGCTTACTAGTAGATTATTTTCTTGTTTGTGTATCTACTATAGGTTTTTGCTTTGTGGTTACCATGAGATTTGCATAAAACAACTTACATTTATAACTGTCTTTTTCAGTTGATAGCAATTTATGTTTGTATTTTAAAGCTCTACATTTTTACCCCTTCCTCCATGTTTTATGATTTAATGTCACAATTTACACCTATTGTTTTATATCCCACTTTGCTTAGGGTATTGTTGCTTTTCAGAATCTCCTCCTGAATATAGGTAACACTTTAGGTGGGATGCCACAGTAAAGTTTAAAAATTCTTGACATATTTACCTATTCACCTGTGTAAATATTCTCCCATGTTATTTGAATTTAATCATATCAATCATTAGAGGAGACAGTGAGTAAATATACTTTTAAATTTTAAAAAATATAAATAAGTACGGTCTACTGCTAACATTGGCTATAATATAAAATATAATTAAGTTTCTTGAGTGCTTTGTAATTGAGGACTCGCTACAAATACCTCTAAACACCTGCTGTGGACTTTGTATTGCTGGGCATTACAAAGAAATAGAATAGAATATTGAAGGTATAATCCATTATTTTCTCCTGGGGATTGTAAGGCACAGTAAGATGTGGATGTGATGGATTTCGGCTTAGGGTTTTAAAATGCCTGTAGAACATGCCATGCATACATCACACAGATTTCTTTGTGCTAATGCTATGGCTTGTTTTGTTCTTAACGGAGTTGACTTTTTAGTCTCCTTAGTCCTGAGTGACATTTTTGTTGTGTAAATGGCTCTTCTTTTAGGATGTGTGCATCCTTTATCTAATACGATCTGTTACAATGACATTTGGAACAACTGTTAATATTTTCTAGGTAACTATGAATTATACCACACATTTTTCATTTGCATTGTGTCTAGGATTAGTGAGTGTACATCTGAATATATAACTATGCACAATAAGCTATTAACAAAGAAAATAACCACATAAGTACAGATTTAAAGTAAAATTGTGCATAACTTTAACTTTAATTAACACAGCATTTACAAACTCAAGAATATCTGAAACATAATTATAGTCTGTAATACATCTTAGATGTATATTGCTATTTTCTCAAATAATTATAAACTAAAACAATTGGATCACTCTCTTAACCCTTTGCACTCGCTTGCTTTTTCCCCGATTCCTTTATTCTACTCGGGATTTAATTTTTTAAATACCCCAGATTTTACAAAGCGCGGCAGTAGAATAAAAAACTGGAGTTTCTTTTCATACAAACTTATTTATTTGGATTTTTTTATATTTCAAATTATTGATACATTCAATAACCGTCACACTCAACATCCGAGTGCAAAAGGTTAAGTAAGTATTTATCAAGCTCCTATTTTACAGGAGCTGAAGATGCATGAAAGAAAAGGGGAGGGTAAATGGGTAATTTGTGTCTTTCCCATACCCTTCCCCAAAATGTATTTCATTTGGCAGTATACAGAAGAAATGTTCAAATACTGATACTTTATCTCACTCTCATCTCCTACAACTTTCATCCTCTTGTATACTCTCCTGACTTAGATGTTCCAAGTGCACTGGCTTTTCTCCTGTCCCTTTAACATCCCATCATGCTTCTGCTCTTTGAATGACTTGCTGCTCATGCTTAGAATGTTCTGCAGCTTCCTGTGTTGTCTCTTTTACAACTTTGTAGAAACTCCCCTTCCTGTTGGGTCTGCCCTGACCTCTCTCAAAGTGCTCTCCCACAGTCACCTTTTTCATCCCTTTCCTTACTTTTCCCATAGCACCACTTTTAAAAATACATTATATGTGTTTATATTTATTGTCATTTCCTCCAGTAAAATATTAGCTAGGAGGTCAAGTCTTATTTATTTGCTTGGTGTGGGTTTGTTGTTGTTGTTTGTTTGTTTTTTGGTTTTCCTCATAATTGTATCCACAGTGCCCAGTGCCTAGAATCATACCTGCCATGTGTAGTGTTCAATATATATTTTTCAAAAGAGTTAGTGATTAAATTTTCTATTAAAGAAGCAATCAAATATAATAAGTAGCATAGGACATACCTTAAATGCCATGAATTTATAACTGAGGGAGGATTTACTACATAGTTGCTTTGTTTTAAATGTGTTTTTATTGAAAAAATATTAAAAAAATTAAATTGGTAAAACTCAATCCCATCATTGTAGCAAGCCTAAGTTAGCCATTGCATTTTATGTTTATGTATACGGTATATGGAGACATTATACAATGTATAATTTCATGTCATTGTTTATTATTTTTGTTTTTTAGAGACTTTCCCCCTGTTCAATTGAGATATAATTGACATATAGCACTTTATAAGTTTAATGTATTCTCTATAATGGCTTGACTTACTGTTATTTGACTACCAAATAAGTTAACATCCATCATCTTATCCTCTCTAATAAAATGGTAATATGCAAATTAACCATCACTCCGCTACATAAGCCACACCCACCAGCCAAGCCACGCCCACCAGCCAATCAGGGCGAGTATGCAAATTAACCCCAATCCAAGATGGCTACAGCCACAGAGAGCAAGTTTCCCAGGTAACAGAGGAAGCCAAGCTTTCCATAGCCGTTGCAGGCCTAAGCCTCCACTCAAGCTACAAAGTTTCAATTATAGAAGGTAAACAAATTCAAACAAATGGCGGCAGAATGGAGCTTGAGAGAGCAGGCCAGGGTTGCCAGCGGCAACAGGGGAAGCAAAGCTTTCCGCACACCCTGGCCCGGCTCACCCGCTTAAGGCTACAAAGTTTCAATTGTAGAAGGTGAATTAACTGCCACAGAAATGGCTGCCACCCCGGAGGGAACAGCAGGCTTGGCTCCACTCCAGGCTACAAAGTTTCAATTGTAGAAGGAAAATAAATTCCAGATACCAGGGCCTCCTCTTGGGTCGCCAGGGTGCGTGGCTGGCCTGCAAACCACCACAGGCCCCTCACTCAGGCTGCTCCACGCCCCAAGGGAACCCCACCCTGATCCGGGACACCCTTCAGGGCAAACCAGCTGGCCCCCACCCCTGTACCAGGCCTCTATCCTATCTAATAAAAGAGTAATGTGCAGATTGATCATCACTGCAACACACAATATAGCTGCCCCCATGTGGTCAAAGATCCTGCCCCCATGTGGACACAAGATGGCCACCACAAGATGGCCAGCAGGGAAGGGCAGTTGTGAGGGACCAGGTTTGTAAGGGAGGGCAGTTGGAGGTGATCAACCCTGCAGGAGAGGGCAGTTAGGGGTGACCAGGCCGGCAGAGGAGGGCAGTTGGAGGTGATCAACCCTGCAGGAGAGGGCAGTTAGAGGTGACCAGGCTGGCAGAGGAAGGAAGTTGGGGGCAAACAGGCTGGCAGGGGAGCAGTTAAGCATCAACCAGGCTGGCAGCAGAGTGGTTAGGGGGTGATCAGGCTGGCAGGCAGAAGCGGTTAGGGGCAATCAGGAAGGCAGGCAGGCAAGCAGTTGGGAGCCAGCAGTCCTGGATTGTGAGAGGGATGTCCGACTGCCCGTTTAGGTCCGACTGCCCGTTTAGGCCCGATCCTGGTGGGCCTAAACGGGCAGTCAGACATCCCTCCAGGAGTCCCAGATTGGAGAGGGTACAGGCTGGGCTAAGGGACAACCCCCCGCCGTGCACAAATTTCGTGCACCAGGCTTCTAGTCCTATATAATAAAAGCCTAATATGCAAATTATCCCCTCTACTGGGAGTTTGACTGCTCGCTATGATGTGTGCTGACCACCAGGGGGCAGCGTGGAACATCGCAGGCGTTGGTGACATGGCACTGGCAGTGGAGGCCGATGGGCCCCAATGAAAGCGGGATCTCAGTGGGATGTTGGAGCAGGTGAGCAGGCAGTGCCAGGCCAAGGCAGGTGCGAGAAGGGCCCAATCGCCCTGCAGATGGCGAGCAGCAGCAGTGTGTGTGTGGGGGGGGGGGGGGGTGGGCAGGGCTGCAGCCCCGCTCCCAGGCACTGAGGGAGCCGGGTGGGGGCCCAATAACTCAGGCAGAGGTGGGGTGTGGTAGCCTGTGGCCCAGGTGCTGCCCAGGGCCCAGAGGTCAGCTGGGACCTGCCCTTCCATGCCAGATGCTCACGCTTCGATCACTGGCCAGGCCTAGGGACCGCACCATGTACAAATTTCGTGCACTGAGCCTCTAGTATAGATATAAGACAAGAAAAAATTCTTAGGATTTACTCTTTTAATAACTTTCAAATATACTATACAGCAGTGTTAATTATAGCCATCATATTGTACCTTCCATCCTAATACTTATTTTATAACTGGAAATTTGTAATTTTTGACTGCTTTCATCCAATTTCTGTATCCAACCCCCATCTCTGGTGAACACAAATCTGATCTCTCTCCTATGAGTTTGTTTTTTAGATTCCACTATAAGTGAGGTCCCTGCAGTATTTGACTTTCACTGCCTGACTTAATTCACTCCGCATAATGCCCTCAAGGTCCATTGACCTTGCAAATGGCAGAATTTTTTAAAAAAATATTTATTGATTTCAGAGCGAGGAAGGAAGAGGGAGAGAGAGAGAAGCATCAATGATGAGAATCATTGATCAGCTGCCTTCTGCACACCCCACACTGGGGATCGAGCCCACAACCTGGACATGTGTCCTGACCAGGAATAGAACTGTGACCTCCTCGTTTATAGGTCAATGCTCAACCACTGAGCTAAGCTGGCCAGCTGGCAGGATTTTTTTTTATGGCTAACTAACATTCCAGTGTTTTAATATATCACAGCTTCTTTACTTATTGATTTGTTGATGGACACAGGTTGTTTTCAGGTTGGCTATTGTAGTAGCTAATGCTGCTATGAAGGCAGGGGTGCAGGTATCTTTTAGAGTTAATGTTTTCATGTTCTTTAGATAAATACCCAGAAGTGAAATTGCTGGATAATATGGTAGTGGTATTTTAAATTATTTTGAAGAATATCCCTTCATACTGTTTTCCATAGTGACTAACCAATGTATACTCCACCCACAGTACACAAGACCCTTTGTCCCATTTCCTTGACAACATTTATTTCTTGTCTTTTTGATGATAGCCATTCTCTCTCTTATTCACTTGCAGAGGTTCTTTGTATAATCTAAATAGAAGTCCTTGTTTGTTTGTATGTTTTCCAGTCCATGACTTCCTTTTCATTCTCCTAGTGGTGTCTTTTGAGGAACAAAGTCTTAAATTTAACGAAGCCTTTTTCAATAATCAATTGCTGTGTAACTACCTACCATAAAAATTAGTAGCTAAAACATTGTGTTACATTTATCCTCTATTCTGCATTTTGGAAAGGCATGTTAGTCTCTGGTAGTTGGCTTTCTTTCTTGGCAACTTGCTTCCCATAGCACAAAAGGAGTACAATGTCTTGTCTTCCACATTCTATTATTGAAAGGACATCACAATGCCACTTGTACAAGGATACATGTATCAAGATTCTCATCTAAACAAAGGTTGTATTAGCAAAACACTAGTAATGAATTGAGTGCCCATTTATATAAGGCTCATTAAATTATATATTTGTAAAAAGAAATATTCAAACCACTGCTGTTAAAATAAGTTGATCTAATTTGATATGGATTGAGCCAAAATATACATTGTTGTTTTTACTGAAAATAGAAAACTGCATGAGAGGAAACATGTATATAAAACATGATTTAATTTTTCTTAAAAATATAATTTTTGTGCATATTCATAGCCAAATTATGGTAGGATGAACAAAATAATAATGTTTGTGTATCAAAAAACTCTGTGGAATCCTGCCTAGAAAAGAATCTTTCCTTTTTTGCTTCCTTTTATTTATTTTCCACTTGAATATTAATAAAATATGTAAATATAACATTTCAACATCTCAACATTAGAAAGAAAATAGTACTAAAAATAGTGCTAAAAGTAAAATAAGAATCTAGTAGAATTACAACATAGTCAGAAATACCCTCAAGCAAAAATAAATATTCTGACAGATTTTTTTTAAATGGTTTCAGAAACTTACAGAAATGTTTGAAAATGGGATGTAGATGAACTGAAATTTACATTTGTTGTGTATAAACACATCCACAGAAAGTTGGGCAATTATGCCACAGAATATAGGACAAAAGTGACTGAGTGAAATCACTGCATCTCCTAAGACAGCATCTGTCAGGAGTAGTTTTCCTGCTTTTGTCACTGGGGACATTTAACCTTGACTTTAACAACCCCCATAAGAACCACCCAGCCTTGGGTTCTATATGCCACAGTGCTTCACATGGAATTAATGAAGCGTGTGAAAAAGGTAATTTTGAGCCATTTATGATATCTATTCATTTACTTGCCATATAAAAATAATCAGAATATTAGCATTTTAAGGGGTTCTGATGTCAATTTCCAGCTTCTCTACTAGAATCTGGTGTAAATATTGGCCAGTCTCAAGGATTTTCTAGCTGTATTTTCCATCTTTCTCTCCCTTGTATACCATTATGTTTTCCAAGTTATTATTTAATTCATCCTTATAAACATGTAGGAGCCTTTCTTACTGCAGAATACATAGGAGAGCTTTCTGCTCCATCCGAAACTTCAATTATTACCATACACCTGATTTCTGAATCAGTCTCAAATGTCAGCTCTGTGAAAATTATAACACATTTGTTTTTCTCCTTGTTCTTGAGGAATTTCCAATAAGCAGACATTAATGTTGATGAAACCTGTAGGGTCTACTACGACTTTATTAATATAGATTGCTCTAAAGGATTTTATTTCATTCAAGTAGTTTAGGAGCATGGGTGTATTAGGGATAATTTTTTAAAATCTAGCAAACCTGAAATGACTTGGTGTTCAAATAAAACTGTTGAAAATGCAGATTTGAAAAGTAACCAAAGCCAGGAGTTTAGCCTGGAACAGAGCTTGTAGGCAAGCAGGGAAGAAAGGGCTGCTGTGGACATTTGCCTGTAGGCAAAGTCTTTTGTTACAGCGGTATCACAAGTGGATGAGTCCATGAACAACTACAAAATGCTAAGGTGTGCCTGCTTCCCCCTTTTTCTGTAACCTCCCTCTAGAGTTGGCTGGGAAAAATAAAGTTATAGCCGTTGGAAAGAAAAATGTTCACATTCTACAGCTTTCAACTTTTGAAACTCTGAGCCAGCAGCTACATGTTGCAGAGGTTTTGATTAGAAGTTTTAGGGGGGAAAATCAATACGTTCTGATTCCTCTGATCCTTTGTGATTGCAATAACACTGCGTTCACTCGCTTTATGATGAATAAACTCATTATTGCAGCTGAGTGAACCAGGACAATCCAGACCCAAAAAGCCAGATCTAAATTATGAAGTAAAAGTAAAATGTCACAATGAATTTTCACTTTTTTATTGCTTCATGTATTTTGTTTACTGCACTAACCATAAAGAATATGAAATCAGAAATGTCACGTCTTCTCTTTACTAAAAAGAACATGCTCTAGCCCCATCCTGTAGAAAACAAAATTAGTAAAATGGCAATGCTGCTGCTTTAGTCTAAATAAAGAAACAGTGTTTAATGCTGCCTTTCTTATTTAATGTGGGCAACAAATCTAGTTTGACTACATTCTGTTGCAATTGTGGAAAATGACATTAATAACCAATGGGAATAATAAATGAACAAAAAATAATTACAAATAAGTATGATGCAATCTCCAAACACAAAGTACGAAGGCAAATGTAGTAACAACATTTTCATGAAATATGTAGACAGTCATGGAGGCATTTGTGGAATTAATTGCCTATTTCTGAATTGTAATAACCATATGTAAGCACATTACTCAGGTGAGAAAGATGTTCATCAAGGTAGCAGGGTAAATATTTAAATCATATATCCCATCCCTAGAAGAAATCAAATACAAGAAGCAATGCAAAAATGTCTTTCACACTTGGTTCCTAAGAATATTTGTCCTTTTAGCTTATTTGTTTTGGGCAACTTATGTCATGGGTGTAAATGATAAAAAGAATAGGAGTAATCGAAGCCATTAATATAATACCAAATTCTCAATTTCTGTTAATATTAATGATGAAATATAGAAAAATATTATCAATGATTCTGCTTCATCTATATTTATGTTGTAATAAAAGAATACCCAAAACTATGCTCTCTGTAAAATAAAAAAATTATAAATTATCTTGGACAAAAAAGGAGCATTGTTTACAAAAACCAATGCCCAATGCAGCTCTAAAAACCAAACAAACATATGAAAATCTATAATTTTATGAGTCTTTAGAATTTTAAAAATTAATAACTTTTACTGGTTCATCAAGAAAAGTCAAGTAAATTGCCTTTTAAAAAAAAATACATGATGATGATATAATGACTACCAGTGCACTTTAATGTTACTGCCTTGATTTAAGCTAAGGTGTCAGTACTTTTACCTATCTCTAGTTTTTCCTTTATCAATGCAAAAGCAACAGAGTGGGAAAAGGGGAAAATAATGACTCATTATTTTGTAAATAATTTGGACCTTACCCATGAAAATTCTCAGAGAACCCAGGAATTCTGCAGAACATTTGAGAACCTGTTGGTAGGTTGGTTAAAAGTGTGGAATGGAGAGTTTTACTGCCTGGATATGACTCGGCTTTGAGAAAATTACTTACCCTCTCTTTCTCTTACTTTACTCATCTGTAAAATGGAGATATGAATAGTGTTTAGCATGCCCGAGCTTGTTTTTGGCTCAGTGGATAGAGCCTCGATTTCAGTCAAGGCCACATGCCTGGGTTGCAGGCTGTTTCCCCAGTTAAGGAGCTTGCAGGAGACAGCAGATCAATGATTCTCTATCATCATTGATGCTTCTATCTCTCTCTCCCCAGTCTCCCTTCCTCTCTGAAGTCAATAAAAATATATTTGAAAAAAAGAAAAGACTAGTGTTTATCGGATAGGATCGTACAAAAATTGGAACAGTAGTTGATATATAAGACACAATATTTTTTGGTTCTTAGTACTATATTATTAATAAATATATCACCATTATATTCACTTGGTAGGAGCATTATATTACTATGAATTAATTATGCTGCTCCATTATCTTTAAAATATTTAATAATTTAAACTTTCCTTTTCTGTGAAGTAGTTTCTCCATGAGACAAAAAAGTAAATTTACAAGAAAGTGATTTTCTAACAAACCTGTATTCCTCTGCTCCAATTTTATTTTTGTTATTTCTATATTGAAATTACAATATATTTTGCATATAACATTGTATAAATTAAAGTGCACAACCTGTTAATTTGATATATTTATTTATTGTAATATGACTTCCATGGGTAGTAATAATTAGCACCTCTATCAGTATTCAAGTGTTCCCTTTTCTTACATCCTCGCCAGTACTTGTTATCTCTGGTATCCTTGTTGATAACCCTTTTAACAGGTGTGAGGTGATAGGTCATTATGGTTTTGATTTGTATTTCCTGATTATTAGTAATGTTGAGTATCTTCTCATGTATGTGTTGGCCATTTGTATGTCTTCTTTGAAGACTGTCTAGTTAGTTCCTCTGAGCCTTTAAAAATCAGACTGGTGTTTTTTGTTTTTGTTTTTTACAATGAGTTATGTGTTCTTTATATATTTTAGACATTAACCTCATTTCTGATATATGGTTTGAAAAATTGTTCTTCCATTCCATAGGTTGCCTTTCCATTTTGTTTATTTTTTTTTCTGCGCAGAAGCTATAAGTTTGATATAGTCCCATATGTTGATATTTTTACTTCTGTTTTTCCTGTTATATCCAAAAATCTATATTGTCTAGGCATATTATGGTGTTGGGTCATATGTTTAAGTCTTTGATCCATTTCAACCCAATTTTTTTTGAGTGTTATAAGATAGGAGTCAAATTTCTACCTGGATTTACTCAGTTTCCCCAGCACCATTTGTTGAAGAGACTGTTCAAGTCCCCATTGGGTATTTTTTGGATCCTTTGTTGAATATTAATTTTCCATATGTGTGGGGCTTAACTTCTGAGCTCTTTATTCTGTTTCATGGTCTGTGTATCTATTTTCATGCCAGTACCATACTGTTTTCACTAAATAGCCTTGTGGTATATGGTAGTTTCCCCTTATCTGTAGTTTGGCTTTCTACAGTTATTTGCCCACGTAAACCACAGTCTGAAATATTAAGTGGCAAATTCCAGAAATAAACAATTCATAAGTTGTAAATTGCACACCGTTCTGAGTAGCATGATGAAATCTTGTACCATCTCCCTTTGTCCTACCCTGACTTGAATCATCCCTATGTCAAGCATCTTCACACTGTAACATGCCCCTCTACCTGTTTGGTCATTTAGTAACCATCTTTGTTAGCAGACCCACTGTCACGGTATTGCAGAGCTTGTGTTTAATAATAGTCCCAAAGCCCAAGAGTAGTGATAATGGCAATTTGGTATACACAGCATTTGATACTGTCCACTATTCAGTATCCGCTGGGGTCTTAGAATATATCGCCTTCAGTGAGGGGAAAATGCTGTAGTTTGAAATAAAATAAAAAAAAAGTGATGCCTCTGGCTTTGTTCTTCTTTGTCAGATTGCTTCGGCTTTTTGAGGTATTTTGTGGTTACATACAGATATTAGGAAAAATTCCCACAATCCTATTTCTGTGGAGAATGCCATTGGAATTTTGATAGGGATTTGTGTGAATCTATAGATCACTTTGGGTAGTATGGACTTGAAACAATATTCTTCTTTCCATAAGGCTGTGAATGTTGAAAAAGACAAGGTAATCACACAGTTGTATGTGTGAGCACTGGGGGTGCAAGCTACCTGCCCCTGCAACCTACTTGTTTCTTCAGAACCTGCACGAGGCTACCTCTTCTTCTGGGTGCCTGCACCGAGCAGTGTCATACGGTGTTTATCTTCTAGGAGGTGTGGACTGAGAGACACAAAATTAAAAGGATATACTTTAGGTATGGCAGTTAGTGTTAAGAAGAAAAATAAAGCAGGTATGGGAAATGATCAGTGGTTAAGGGTTGCAATTTTGTACAGCAGTTAGTGTTAAGAAGAAAAATAAAGCAGGTATGGGAAATGATCAGTGGTTAAGGGTTGCAATTTTGTACAGATGGTGGGGAAAGGTGATATATGAGTACAATAAGGGTAAAAGAAGATAAAGGAAGAAGCCGTGCGGGTATTTGCAGGACATGTGCTCCACTCAAAGAGAAAGCCTGCGCACGTATGCTGAGGAAGGAGCCTGCCTGGACACTAGAAGCCTGTATGACTGAGAATGGTGAAAAAGGACCACCCACCATGGAAAATTAAGGAAATAAGTGCTGATAGTGGCCTGATTATTTACAACGTTTTGGTTTTATTTTCCTGGGTGAATTAGGAAGCTGTCAGTGAGCTCTGAGCAAAGATGTGATGCCATTTGACTTACGTATCATTAGGATTATATAGTCTTCAGTATTCAGAACAGACTGACGTGGATCAAAGATAGAGCAGGGGTCCAGTGAGGAGGCTATTGCAATTATCAGGATAATCACAATGGTCACTTGGGCCAGGGTGCTTTAGGTGATCAACAGTGGGGAGACCTTTCAGCGAACAGGATTTTCTGATGAGTTAGATGTGGTTTATAAGAGCAAGAGAAGAGTAGCTTGAAGAACTGGAAGGACGTAAGGTAGGGAATACTGAGAGGAGGAGCCTGGGGGTTGGGACATCATGTCAGTTCTGCACATATTAATTTGGAATACTATACAGGCAGTTGTATATGTGATGTACCTATACATAGAAGGGAAAGTGGAAGTAATCCTTGTGAAGATATTTAAAGCTCTGAACTATATGAGATCATTGAGTGATGAGGAGTCCAGAGAAGAGAATAGCCTGCAGACTGAGCCCTGGGTGGTCCAGTGTTAAGAGGTCAGAGATACGAGGAGGAACAAGGCTGAGAGTGAGAGGCAGCAACCCAGTGGAGAAGCTGGAAATCCAGGCATGTGCCTCAGCAAATGTCAAGGAAGAGAGTGACTGCAGATGCATGTTAGACTTTTTAATTTCATCCTCCACACCTCAATGTCTCATCTTGTCCATTGAGTTATTTCTCGATGCTCAATTTTGGATCATCTCCTTAGAGGCAATATAGCAGCATAGTTGGTAGAGTCAATCATAGAGCCAGTCTGCTTGTCACTAACAAATTCCAGCAAGAATAATGAACATACTTATGAATAAAATTAACAACAATAAAAAATAAAATAGCAAGTATTTCAATAGCACTTGTATGCTTAGTAAGCACGTGAAAAGCATTAGGTCACTAATTTTTTATTCACCTGTTTCTAATCAATGGTTTAACTTGGGTGTTTTATTTCACTGGCAATTTTTTATTGCTGAAACTCATGTTTAGTTCTTTTCCAAATATTCATATCCTTACTTTGCTTTTTATTCCTATAGTTTCAATTGTATACTACGTTTTTAAATCATTTTAAATGTCCATTTTTAAGCCCAACAGTTTGTTATGACCTAAAGTTCTGATGTTCTGTTCCTCTGGCTTGTCATGGCTGTGACTGTCTTACAGGGGTATTTTTGTATCAGTGTTGTATAACTTTGCATTTGTAAACTTGCCTTCCCAGGGTTTTACGTATAATGATCTTGTGTGGCCAAAGGGATTTTGCACTTGCTTCTTCCTAGTTCCCTAAGCTTACCATTGCCTTCTGGGCCAACACCTATTTTGTAATGTGGGTTTCTTAGTGTAGGTTTCCAGAACCATTTGGTTAATATAAATGGAACCAAAACCCATTAGAGGCCAGTTCATTGTTCTGAATTTCAAGATAGATAGGTTTTCCCACTCAGGTAGACATACTATCATTATCATCCTTATATTCAATGAGGCAGACTTTCTATGCACCTTTCAATGTGAATGAAGTCTGTGAAGGTCTCAGCTCGACAGGGACTCTCAGTGCTTAATCCTCGCAAAGGTTATAAAAGAACAACAACTAAAACCTGTGTGTAGCCCCAGGGCCAGATCATTTTCTTATAATCGGTGTTGAAGTTCTATTTCGTTTTATTTGTGGGGGTTTCATTTTCTTCCTTGGGAAAATTCAGAATGCCTCTTAAATTTTACCCCACATGTCTAGCAGGTTAGGTTTTGGAGGTCGGTCTTGTGGATTGAAGTCAAATTATTTATTTTGCCACATTACCAAAGCCAGAGGTACTCTGCATTAGATTTTCAGGCCTGGGATTCTATATCAAGATTATGTAAGAAAACTGGCCTTTCCTAAGGGCATACACAAATGCATGCTATTCAAATCCACATACTTGACGATCCACCTATAGTTTGTATGTACTTCTGGCCAATGTGAAATCTTTTTCTACCCTTGCAAGCAGGTATTTCTGAACCTGAGTGCAAAGCTTTTCATTATGCTTATAGGACAGGGGGTAGATAGATGAAACGGAAATGGGTATAATCTGTATAAAAGAACTAATTTGGTCTTGCTATCTTTTAGAGTAAAATTACTAAGACTAGTTTTCGTTTCCTTGTATTCTTATTTTAAAGCAGTTGTGACATTATGACTCGCCCAAAGTTATATAAAGTTTCACAAATTTGATTAAGCTGTGAAGAAGGAACTGAGACAAATCTAATTGGATTTTGCTTTATCAATCACCCTGGAACTCTGTTTGCTTATATCGAGTTTTCAATTCAAATATCAAAGATAATTTGCTACCAAAAAGAAACTGTCTTTGACTCAACATTAAGAAGATCCATGTAATTCACTATGCTATTTGCCTGTTTAGGAAACCGAAAAATGTGCTAACAGAACAACAACAAATATTGTTATAGTGCTGTCGGTTCCATTTTAACATGGTTAATGTTCAAGTGCAATAGAAACAGGAATCGGCACAGGAATATGATTTGGTTTTCTATAAATGAAGTCTTTGTTTTGAGCAACCATATTGCATTTGATAAGACAATATATATATAGTTCTATCATATAGCTACCAACTCCAATCTTTACAAATGTGTTCATTGTAATTCAAATTATCATGTTAGCATATATATTTGAAAGAAGAGCATTTTGATTTTGTATAACACTAAATTATTATACTTTTTTGCAATATTTACATTTTTTGAAATTATGGGACCATAAGTAACAAAACTATTTCATAAAGTGTGAAGGAATTTATTTCAAGATATAAATGTTAAAAATTTTACATACCACCACCAAATTACTTCAATAAGATTTTATATCTCAAGAACTTATAAATAGTATATTTTCAAGGATTAGGGCTTGTAGTCTTGTGTGGGATGTATACATATCTATAACATATACATGTATTAACTATGTTAAATTCCTGTTTCTTTTTGTCCTCACTATTCTATATAACCCATACATTTCTTTTTGCTTAAAAAAACTAACTTAAACATGAGATGGGAGACCTATATTTGATTAAATGCTGTGATTTCTTGATAAGCAAATAATTGGATTTGCTTCTAGTACAACTTCTCTATTCTTTAAAGCTGAACAGGATTGTTTTTTGTTTTGATTTGTTTTGCTTTTTGTTGCTTTTCAATGTTGTCAGAAACATTTACATAATGAAGAGAAAATTACTTTGGTAAAGTTTTCTTTATTACATTTCACTTTAATGAATAACTATCTATTAATTTCAGAGACTTTCTGCTCAACAATAATTCTGCATTCCTTATTACTGCCAGTATATAACTGCATCATTGTCAATATTTTCTAGCTTCACAATGATGCATCTTTAAAAAAAAAAAAAAAACACGGTTTTTCTTTCAGAGAAGCACTAGCCATTCCTGCAATGAATTCAAAACTAAGAAAGCAGTCATTCATAGGCTGAAATAGTATTCTGTGCACATTGTAAATGTCACACACTATAGCATCTGAGGTCACACATTCTATGACACTTATAGTATATAACACTTTAATATGTTTATATTAAATTCACCAACCAATATATAAAGTAGAAAATTTGAATGGAGAATTAAACTTTGTTTTTGCTATTTTTCATCACTGAAATAGATTTCTGCTCAGCAATTTATGGAATATATTTTTGCATTTTACACTAGGGTTTGAGGAGTCCAGTTCCAGGCCAAAATTCCCTGGGTGACATTTCAATAGGCAATTGCACAGGCTTTGCCTTGCAGGCCTCATGGGAAAAGTTGTCGTCTCCACAACATACTCTGTGCACAGCCCGTGCATTAGAATTTCTGGAGGGGTTTACAATTAAGGCCTTAAGATTCCTCAGGCCAGCCATGCTCATACACATCTGTATTCCCAGCCTAGGTGTTTCCTTCAAAAATCTGTTTATGAGGGGAAACTGGCTGAGGCACGTTTCAGGTGTCTCTGCCAAGACCTCGTTAGTGAGGATCTTGATTAGGATACTTGTCCCCAGTCTGGCTCAGTACTTTTCCACTCTTGGCCCTCCCCTATTTCCCAAGTTCCTTGGGTCCATAAAAAGGCAGGGGCCTTCTGTTCTGTTTGGGGCTCCTTGGCAGTTTGATGATGCCCCCTGTCTGCACTGCCTGTCATCTAACCTCGCTTTGCTGTTGCACATGCAGAAATGGAACACTGGGGTGCAGTCATCTATGTTGATTTCTTGTTACTCTATTGCAGTAAGTAAATCAGGCTTGATTGTTACTTTTAGTTTGGCGTGTCCTTGTTGACAATCTTGACACCCGAGAGCTCCATGAAATTCATAACTTCACCTTTCAGTGGTAGATTTTCTTTGAATAGCTTTCCTTTTTCCTTTAATAAAAAGAAAAAAATAAATGTATTGGGGTGACATCCTATATAATAAAGAGGTGATATGCAAATTGACCGTCACTCCCTCACACAAGGTGGCCAGCAGGGAAGGGCAGTTGGGGGCGACGGGACCAGCAGGGGAGGGCAGTTAGGCATCAATCAGGCTGGTAGAGGAGTGGTTACAGGGTGATCAGGCTGGCAGACAGAAGCGGTTAGGGGCAATCAGGTGGTTGGGAGCCAGCAGTCCCAGATTGGAGAGGGTGCAGGCTGGGCTGAGGGACACCCACTCCCCCCAGCGTACGAATTTTGTGCACCAGGCCTCTAGTTGGTTAATAAATATAGTTGACCCCCTTTTCCCTCTGGTCACCACCATACTGTTGTCTGTGTCTACAAGTTTGTGTTTGTTTGTTCATTTGTTGCTTTCAGTTTTATGAGTGAAATCATATTAGTTTTGTAAAAGAAAGTTGAGGACCATGACATGTGCCCATGACATGGGCCCTGCCAGCATGGCTGGATGATTCTCTCTCATCATTGATGTTTCCATCTCTCTTTCCTTCTACCTTCCTCTCTGAAGTCAATAACAATATATTTTTTTAAAAACAATGGTATGTCATTGTTACATGCTTTTATTTTTAAGTAGAGCAAACAGTCATGGAAACCATATTCAAGACATCACATTGATGCTGCTAATGCAGTATTTCCTGTGTTCAAAACTGGTAGGGTGTGAATATGCCATTATTATGCAGAACCACATATTTTAAAATTCAGTAATGGAAACCAAAACTCAACAATTAATATAATGTAAATGTTGAATTTTTCTTCCTGATACTTTAGGCATCAAATTAATCTCTTGAGAACGAAGTTATTGGTCTCTTTTCTAATGTAGCTTGAATAATATTATGTGCAGGAAAACAAAGTTTCATTGTCTAACAGATGCCTAATTAGCGAGTTGAGCACTTGAATCAAGTGAGGCAAGGAAATGAATTATATAGCATTTACATGTGGAGCACATTATTTATAAATATGAGTAATAAATGCTGCTTTAAAGGAAACTCATGAAAGCTTAGTTGAACTTGAGCTGTTAATTTTTCCTTTTTGATAATTGAAAAAGCAGAACATGACAGCTTTGTCCTTATAGCTTCTGTTACATTAAAGGAATGATTGGTTATCCCAGTAAAAAACTCAGTGATTCTTATAAAAGTTTAATTTTCAGAAACATACCATAGATATTGTAGCTTTACAGACAAAGGAAACAATTGATTCTGCTCTTAAAGATATTTCACTACCGACTTTCCAGTTAGACTCTAAGAATCGGTGGCATATCAAACACACTATCTTCAACTTACATTATAATTTGATGAGAACTCCACATCACTTGATTTTAAAATAGCTTATGTTTCTCAATTTCTGAGATATTACTAAATGCTTCAAAGAAACTAAAATGCAAAGGAATGGATTTTGAGATGGATAAATTTCTTTTTTAATATACCTAGAGGAGGAAATAAAATATCTATTATGATGGCAGTTAATCTTCTTAGTGGAAGACCTTGTGGAGAAGTAAATGAAACGTTCTAAGTCTTGAATAAAGAAAGGACAGTTGCTTTTTTTATGTCACATAAATATGTTTCATTTTTAAAAAGACATGTGCCTACTTTATTTGATCATCTGTCCTGTTCCTTGCAGAAAAAAAAATACTTTGAGAAAAACATCTGTAACTATAAGTAATGGTTAAAATGATTAATCTTACCTAATAAAAGAGAAACATGCAAATTAACCATCACTCCACTATGCCCACAGCCAATCAGAGTATGCAAATTAACCAAACAAAGATGGAGGTTAATTTGCACATGCAAGCGTGGAGCAGCCAGGAGGGGCATGACGCCTGCTATGAGGGGAAGGGGGGCTGCAGAGGGAGCTACAGGAGCGGTGCTCTGGCCAGAAGAGAGGAGGTGCTGGCTCCCCAGCTGCCAGGGAGTGGGGACGTGCCAGCTCCTGGGCAGCTGGGAGTGAAGCCAGGGGAAGGAAGGCCTATTCTTGCACGAATATCATGCAACAGGCCTCTAGTATGTGTATAAGAAAATACACTTAGGTTTCAAAAAATATTTGAGAGTTCAACTACAAACTTCCTTATCTCCCCTTCCCTTTCCCATTCTTCCAATATAGTTGTCATTAATTGTAATTGCTCTCTTTAAAGCCTTTAAGTAAACTTACTTGGTAAATATATGTAGCATACTTTGCATAATTTATTGAATAAGAAATAGGTATGCGAGTATCATGGCAGACATTGCTGATTGTTCATATAGCAGCTATTACACCTTTCTTGCTTGGCATACAGACAATATTTTCTACTGAACTCCCTTCCACCCGAATTCTGTTTAGGATCATCCCATGTAAGGATGCTGCTTAGGGCTACAGCTGACCTTGGAGGGTAAATCACTAATGTGCTAAGGCTGGCAGAAAAGTAGAGCCCGTTCTTGATAACGTAAGTCTCAAAAATGGTTTGTAACATACATTTGTGTCTGCCAATATGGGACTACAAAAGTTAGCAATAAGCAGATGCAATATATCACTTTCCTTAATCTCTCTTCCATTATTCTGACCAAGAAATTATAGGGGAGATACTACAAAATAAGGGCAAATGTTTAAAAGAGTTCTAGCCTCCCATTTAGAAGGTAATCTTATATTTCAAAAATTAATTATAAAATAGGTCATATTTTCCAGGAAAATCTTAAATCTCATTCCTTGGTAGCATGCTTCTAATGGCTGCAAAACTGAGACAGATGGCTCTTCATTACTCCAAGAGACTGTCCTTAGCATAAAGTCTACAGCAGATGCTTCAGGGGCTTTATTAATGAGAAACAAACAGGGGAGATGTCCAGAAAAAGGGAAGTTAAGCCATATCCAGCATGTATTAAAGCAAATATTAAAGAACATATCTTTGAAAACATTTTAACATTGTACTTTTTCCATCACTTTTACATGTCTTACCTGCCTTACCTATTAGCTGAGGATATTCTGTAAACAAGGAATGCACAGTGAATCCAATGTGGATTTTAAACAAGGAATGCACAGTGAATCCAATGTGGATTTTTGTTGAGATGCTAACGTGCTGCGCTCCAGTATTGTGAGTTGCGCTGATAAGGCTACATAAATTAAGTGCAAATCAGAGTACCGCCGTCTAAAAGTTAATAATGCCCAAGTTGTCAAATCTCCTAGCTAAAGCTGACTGCAATGAAATGGCTCACTTTTTAAATAATGAGGAAAGAAAAAAAGTGAGGAAAGAAAAAAAGATCAACCAGTAAGATCATCAAGCCACAAGAAATCAATTCAGTAAATTGCAAAACACCTTTTTCTGCCAACATACGGTATGATAATTCCTTGTAAGAAAGTGATAGGTAACATCTAATAATAAGTTATGAAACTAAAGGCCAAGAATCAAACCTCGTATGCAATATTTTCTGGCAAGTAAGAGCTTCTAGAGCATATGTCCACAATTGGCCACATACTACAGTGTTGGACCTTTAAAGGCTCCCATTCATCATATTTTTTGACAAAAAGTTTGTATTACTTTCTGTTCTCTCTCTTGGTTTATAATTTTCTCCAGACTATCCCAATCTTCTAACAAACTACCTCCAAAAAATGTGGGTCCTACCACCAAAGTTTGGCTATTACTGCTCTAGCAAATTAAGCCTCACCATCACCTACATTTTGACTACTGAATAACAATGTAAGCTTTTTAATTTGTTCAAAATCAGCCATGCATAGAAAGTTAGTTAATAGATATTAATACTGGTATGAGGGAATGGGCTGAAGAAATGACTTTCAGAGAGAAAAATATGTAACTGCCACACTGTGTTTTGAGATATTATAGAAAGTGGAGTTCAAATAGCTGTGGACATCAGTCCTGTCAATATTGTACATGGGTTTGCATCCTAAATTGAAATTCCTTAACTTTAGGAGAAATAATCTACGGCCTGACACATTGTATATAACTTTGGTTAATCCCAGAAAATTATAAGAAGCAATTTATAAAGCTAAGAGCATTGCTGTCCCTGCACGGGGACCCTACCTTGTAGCAATAACTTTCTAGTAATAAGAGCATGTAAAGAAAATATAATACACAGGCACATACAAGTATAATCCCTGCACTAAACATAACTATTATCTTCTTAAGTTTTAGCACTAGAATTGAACAATTTCATCTTCCCTCCTAGTTTACTAAGTGAGATATAGGCACTTTAAAATGTAATATTGATTACATCAACAAAACATATTCACAGATCATATCTAATTGACAGCACCAGCAAGTCGTTTAGGAAATTCACATTCTTGCATCAAGCCTAATTGTCAGTATAAAGATAAACAGGCTATGGAAAAGTTACTCTTCAGTGTCCCAATTTGAAGTATAAATCCAGGAAAATAATTCAGTGGATGTGTTGAAGCTTGCTGCCTCTAATATCCCCTCACCACCTATAAGAAATCTAGTACAGAAATTTGGCTGAATGAGTTGTAGAGTTTCTTGATCCTGGATCTATATTTTTGTTGATGTTCACATCCTTAAGAGAACATAGTTATGTACTGTATAGCGACACTTTAAGCTATGGTTAAGTGGCTCGTGACTGTAGTCAATAAAATCATGCTATGAGCATTTATCTGGATAATTTAGGAGGGAAGGCTCATGGACCCTGGCTCTCCTTTGGGATTATCCTGTCTTGGTATTAAGCTCAGAAGCTCTACACTGGAAGCTCTACACCCAAATCCAACAAAGTAGAGCCCAACATCGTGGCCCCTTGGTTTTTCACTTTCTCTGAGGCTGGCTAACTGTCACAGTGGTCAGTGCAGATCTGGCTCTGCTGTAAACTGACCTTACAGCCCTGCCGTGGCAAGCAGGTAAAACGGAGTAGAATTGGCAGCTGTACTACCTGGAGTCATGTCAAGCTTGAAATAGGACTGGCAGGAAATAGGATTTGGACAAGCAGAGCAAAAGCCAAAAAGTCACTCTTTCTATCGGAGCTTGGATATGTCTACCTCTGTCCTTCCGGGTATGAAAAATACAGTTTTGTGTTCCCCCCAAATAATTTTTGGCTAGATTCATCTCCTTTGGGGACTGCTATGTTGTGCTGATGTCAAAAATTCTCTACAGGCTTGGATGTTCTATGAAAATTGATTTGAGTCAAGCAGGCATGAGAAAATGGCAGAAGATGGCATGAAGGTGAGAGAAAATTAGGTGTTTGCCTTTTAGTAGTTATATGCCTGGGGTGTGACTACCCACCATAACCTGTCCAGTTATGATCAGATCACTGTGTGAGGTGACTTTTCATAGAACCCCCTTTTTCGTCTACATTCTTATATTTCAAAAAAAGTTGGTGGAAGACTGGGGCTGCATCTCTGCTGTCAGTTCTTGAGTTCTTTGTGCTCTGCCAGTGGACTGTCTTTCCCTTCATTACATGCACTATCCCCACGGGGACTGTATGTCTCACTGTTCATCACAGCCAGGCAATTGAGGGCCATTTCCTGAGTGACAGCCACAAAAACTGGCACCCTGTGTCTCCTGAAGGGGAGCTGTGGTAGCAGACACAAGGGGTCCGAGGCTGCCTGTCACTCCTCGAGCCGAATTAAGCAGAGACAGGGTTGAATCGGACATGAGCATTGATTCCAATAATGACAGCAGTATGGGAGAGTGGTTGGTCACTCTGGAAATTCTGCTCTCGCTTGTGTATAATCAGCCAACTGCTGAGGGGAGTTGGGGAGGAGATAACTCCGTGTAGCTGAGAGCAGCAAGTGTAACATGGAAAGGAGAGGGTCTGGGCTCCTGAAGGCCAGACTGCAATCTTCTATATGCACCCACCCATCAAGGTGTCTAAAGGCCAATTGTAATCCTCTTCAGAGGTGTGTTTAATTAGAAGCCTCACACTCGGGCCCATTTCTCAGTTTGTTATAGTTCTGTAAGTCCTACATTGCCTGGCTCTGGTGGCCAGTGGAAGTGTTCCTTGGGCAGCAGCTGCAAAAACTGGGGTTCCAGACAAGGGTATAAGCTCCTTCCAGGAGCTATGGACTAGAGAGGCAGAGTGATGAGTGTAAAGAGGGTGCCTACTGGCCTCCATCCTCAGATTCTCCCTGTGGGTTCTTGCCTCACAATCTAGTGAAATAATCTATTCCCTGAACTCCAAACTTTGTGAGTTTATTCTTCATGTATCACTAAACAAGTCCTTTTAGTAAAAGGGTGGAAATACCTCCAAGCTGCCAAAATGCTTATCTTACTTCCACAGAGGATAGTGTCTCCAGATACTATTGCAGACTATTTCTCTATTTCTCTATCCTCTCTTTCTCCCCTTTATCCTCTGTGAAAGTTCCCCCTTCCCAGTATCTGGAGACACTAACTCCCACGTAGGGAAGGGTTCCCAAGGGGGTAACCAAATAAGACCCTTTTTCTAAGGTTTTAAAATGGGGAAGGGGTCCAATTAGAAGCGAATATTCTGCAAAAGAGTGACCAATTAGATAAAGAACTTCCAGCCTTTATGATCCTGTGCTTTCCTACTAAGTCCAAAACCCATATGGTGCTCTTCTCTCTTCTCTTTCTCCCCTTTATCCTCTGTGAAAGTTCCCTCTTCCCAGTATCTGGAGACACTATTTCTCTATCCTCTCTTTCTCCCCTTTATCCTCTGTGAAAGTGTCTCCAGATACTGGGAAGGGGGAACTATTTCTCTATCCTCTGTGGAAGTAAGATAAGCATTTTGGCAGCTTGGAGGTATTTCTGCCCTTCACATATGCATTCCTCTCCCATGAACCCCCCTTGTTCCCTGAAACTGACTATCCTGTCTCTAAAATTCAAGACCCTCAGGGCCATAGGTGAAAGGAGACTCCAAAACATCTAGGTTTGAAAGCCAGTGAGGCTTGCAGCCACTTCTCTCTGGCGTGGGTCTTTATCCACAGAGCCAAACCATCTAGGGGAAGCTCAGCACTTTGAGTGTCAGCCTGTGAACTGAAGGGTCCTGGGTTCAATTCTGGTAAAGGGCATGTACCTCAGCGCTGGGGATCAAACCTGCAACTGATCCACTGGTTGCCTCCTGCAAGCGCCTAGATGTGTCTGAATTTTAGAGAGACAATGGAGGAGAGACAATGGAAAAATATCCTTGGGTGTGGATTAACAAAAATAAAAGGTTTAAACCCCACACAAGGAGAAGCTCCAGGGGTGGGGTTTATGATAAGACTAGAGGCGGGGTGGGGGGGTGACCCTCAGCCCAGCCTGCACCCTCTCCAATCTGGGACCCCTCGAGGGATGTCCAACTGCCCAGGATCAGACCTAAATGGGCAGTCGGACATCCCTCTCACAATCCAGGACTGCTGGCTCCCAACCGCTCACCTGCCTGCCTGCCTGGTCACCCCCTAACCACTCCCCTGGCAGCCTGATCGACGCCTAACTGCTCCCCTGCTGGCTTGGTCACCCCCAACTGCCCTCCATTGCATGCCTGGTCACGCAAGTTCTTAATGCAAATAACGTATTTCCATATGCCCTCAAGTGATAATCTTTATCACTCTGCCCTTTTCTGCAGTATCTGTATGTGTGCTCTGTGTTGGAACTTAATTTGCTTTCACTTCATCTTTACTGAACAATTGCTGAGCAAACAGCTGTACCAGATGTTTGCCTTCACCATTGCAGAGCAATCAGATGGGTATTGATCTGGGATCACAACTTCAGGAAGAAAATGCTGAGAATTCAGCTTTTGGCTTTCACCCCTCAGGACAAGCAGTCACCCAGACAAAAGATGCTGTTGTCAGTGAAACTTGTAGTGTTAATCTCTGTTTAGTTAATTCAATCCCCTGCTGTAAAATTGTCGGTGAATCATAATGGATCCCACTCATATTCTACCTTCCATACTGCTTTTGTGTTAGAAATAGGTAAATCCAGCAGTGAATTTGTTCTGCAGTGAGTCACAGAAGGCTGAACTACCTGTGTGATTCATATGCTATAATTCAAAATTATTGAAAGGTATCCATATGCTAATTCAAAATTATTGAAAGGTATCCACTTTTCATAAAACATTTCTGTACATTTTCTATGAGGCTGAGTGAGAATTTCAACTTGAAGCCACAGGTTTATCAATCCAATCAATGCAATGGTGGAAGGATGCAGTCACCCTCCATGGAGCTGCCCATGTATGATTTACGGCACAAAGCATTCCACTTAACCGGGGTGTATTGCCGAGGTTCTTGTTTCAGCATTAAGAAGGGGAGAAAGGCTCTGCATAGATTATCTTTCATCTTTGACCCCAAATGCCTTTCAAAATTAAATAAGAGTCCTTAAGTCCAGAGGAGCTTAACACAAATTGAAGTGTGTTATCTCCACCTTGCCTTAGGACAAAGGGTAGGGTTTGTCCAGAAGCATTGTCAGATTGGGGAATAGCCTATGGCTGTTCAGGTGTTTGGCCAACAGGAGGCAATAACATGTAGATTAAGAGGCCCTGAGCTGTCTGGCAGCAAACAATCATCCCTTTCAGGTTTTGGGGAAATGCCTTTTGCCATTCCCAACAGGTGACAACACATGTGACTCAGCTGCATTCCACTTGGCTTCTGGCAGGGCATTTCTTGCAATCTGACATGCTGGAATTAGCCCTTGTTGAGTCCCCAAGTTCCATCAACCTCCTTTTGATGAAACTGCAGCTAATATACTGGTTGGTGTATCTAATAGTTATATCTTCTAAGTTATAGAGAAATAGGAATTTTCATTTAGACATTTTTCAAATGTGTGACTTTGCTTTTCATCCTTAAACTAGTAGCCCGTTTGCACGAAGATTCGTGCAATAGGCCTTCATTCACCTGGCTGCCTGCACCAGTTTTCTGCCGGCACCGGGGACCCAGGCCTTGGCTGTGGCCACCGCCTTCTGCCTTCTTTCAGGGTCGGGGCTTGGCCCCAGCCGGTGGCCTTGGGCTCGGCCACACCCAGCGTCCCTGCTACCTATCGCAGGAGCCGACCCCCTGGTCCGTGCAGGCTCCCTGCTGGTGCCCGAGGCTTTCCTGGCCTTGGGCTCCGCCACACCCCAACGTCCCTGTAATGGTTTCCTGGTGGGTGTGGCTTGGGCGTAGCGAAGGTGCGGTCAATGGGCGTGGCTTGGGCGTAGCGAAGGTGCGGTCAATTTGCATATTTGTCTATTATAAGGTAAGATAGTAAAGGACTTAAGGGTAAATGCTTCTTAGTCTTTCATTGCAAAAAAAAAAAAAATCTTTTAACTCTTTCCCCACCATCCTAGAAAGGAAAATTGGGGAGTTGCTGAGGCCTACTTACATTAGGGAGATTAATCTGCGGAACTACCTAGACATTAACTTTCAAATTATCATGTATATAGGGTCCTGAGCTTTGCGTGACTGAGAGCCAAGAGGGTAAAATTAGGGAGGTTACAGGTCTAAAGCAACCCTGCTCTGCTAGGGATGGTGACTCATAATGGGTGAGAAGAGACCTCTGACTTTGTAGATTAAGGGGTACAAATTGACAAAAAATAATCACATTGTTTTTTTGTCAAACAGAGGGACATTCTTCAAAGGTTCCTGTGTCTAACTATCATTGGGAAAGCCATTCATTAGTGTGGGACTTAATTGAGGCAGTAATGTTTCAGGTCTCTGGCTGTCAGACCTTTTCCATGGCATGTAGTACTGCCAACTAGGGGACCTGCACACCAAATCAGTCTTTCTACAACCCACAAGCAAGGCTCCTCCATTTACTTTTTTCTGAGTGACCATAAGAAATGAGATATTAATATATTATTGTTATTGTTTGATACAAATTTGATTGATTTGGCACCAATGCACTTGCATATTTAAAATTTAACTCTAAAAGCAGAGGTAAGTAATGGAGCAGTACATGAAAGAATACACCACTCAAAAACAGGCAAAACTAATTGGTGGTAGTAAAGAAAATTTCAGTTTACACCTGTATATCAAGTAGATACTTTGTAGTCGAGGCCAAGTCATGCAGTGAGATTCCACAGAGGGAGTGTTTCGCTAATGTTCTCACCACCCTGGGGGCCACTGAAAAGTGAACAACGGAAAGCCAGACTTGGTGAGAAACTAGAAAACATCTGGAAAAGGAGGCCACAAACTGCCAACAATAACAGCTGCTGTTAAGAACAGCGATGGCAACATGTAGTAGCACATGCCCAAAGGTGGCAGAGAGCTGAGTAAGGGCAGCCAGCAGCATTCCACTTTATTCAAAGAACAACAATTTAGAAGGTAGAATTGGTTTTAATTTAGAACGTAGAATTGGTTTTAATTCTTATTTTTAACAATAATATCCTAAACCTTTTCATGAAAGCCCAGCTTATTTGATGTACTTACCAAGTACAAGCTGGCTAAGCTGGCTAAGCTAAAAGAGCTATATTACCCATATCTATCCACCCACCCAAGCCAGAAAAGTACAAATCTAATTAGAATTTTTTAAAATTGTGGGCTTAAATCAGGACCAGGCAAAGAGAGCTATATGTTATATATCCTTATTCTCTGGGTTGAAGACTACTGGCCTGCAATTCCTTCATGGCACCTGTCATAATATCACTGTATGCCTACACGATCACCTTACCCCAGCAGTGAATTGGGATTTAATGTCCTGTGCCAGTTGGAATCTCAAAGCTTTGGGTAGTTCCTTACATGGCAATAGATATGTGTCACGCAGGGACCCAGGATGTCAGGGAAGTATTTCAAAAGATTGTTTTGGCTTTCTAAAAGTGAAGTGCTGCTCAGAAAGTGTGTGTGCAAATGGTATCTGAAGGAGCAGGGTATGGTGAATATGGTTTTGCTTCATGATGACACACCACACCTTCCTGATCCCACCAGTTAAAGACACGTTAAAAGATCTTGTCTGGGAAGTATTAACCCACCCGCCAAACGCAAATAATCAACTTGCTGTGTCTTCTGGAACATTCTGGTCATTTCACAATCAAAGCTTGGTTCAGAGTAATTTTGGAGTGTGTGATGGTAGCGAAGCGATTTGGCCTTGCAGTCTGCCAACAAAGCGAAGCGATTTGGCCTTGCAGTCTGCCAACAAAGCATTGTCTTCTTTCTGATCAGTATTAATGGTTTCACCAGGTTTTACAAGCTCATAATGCACCAAGTTGGTGGTTGACTTGGATCAACCCATGATTTGGGATTTATTTTGAGAATCCCAAATGCACACTTTTCATCGCCAGTATCTATTGAAAAAAAATCCACATATTTACCGGTACACCTGGTAATCAGCCCAGCCAGCATGGCTCAGTGGTAGAATCAACCTGTGAACCAGGAGGTCACTGTTCGAGCCCACAACGTGGGCATGTGACTTGACTGGGAATCGATCCCCACATGCCCATGTTGTGGGCATACAGGAGGCTGATTATTGATTTAAGTTATTCAGTCTTATTAATTCCATTGTTATCTGTGATTTCAGTGATTCATTGTTATCTGTGATTTCAGTGAGTCAGTCTTAATTCCACTAGAGGCCCGGTGCACGAAATTCGTGCACGGAGGAGGGTTGTCCCTCAGCCCAGCCTGTACCCTCTCCAATATGGGACCCCTTGAGGGATGTCTGACTGCCCGTTTAGGACATCCCTCTCACAATCCAGGACTGCTGGCTCCCAACTGCTTGCCTGCCTGCCTTCCTGATTGCCCCTAACCGCTTCTGCCTGCCAGCCTGATCACCCCCTAACCACTCTGCTGCCAGCCTGTTTGCCCCCAACTTCCCTCCTCTGCCGGCCTGGTTACCCCTAACTGCCCTCTCCTGCAGGGTTGATCACCTCCAACTGCCCTCCCTTGCAGGTCGGGTGCCTCCCAACTGCCCTCTCCTGCTGGCCATCTTGTGGTGGCCATCTTATGTCCACATGGGGGCAGCTATATTGTGTGTTGCAGTGATGATCAATCTGCATAGTACTCTTTTATTAGATAGGATAGAGGCCTGGTGCAGGGGTGGGGGCCAGCTGGTTTGCCCTAAAGGACGTCCTGGATCAGGTGGGGGTTCCCTTGGGGCGTGGGGTGGCCTGAGCGAGGGGCCTGTGGTGGTTTGCAGGCTGGCCATACCCCCTGGCGACTCAAGCGGAGGCCCTGGTATCTGGAATTTATTTTCCTTCTATAATTGAAACTTTGTAGCCTGGAGCGGAGCCAAGCCTAGGGCTCCCTCCGAGGCTGGCAGCCATTTCTGTTGGGGTTATAATTGAAACTTTGTTGCCTTAAGCGGGTGGGCCCGGCCAGGGTGTGTGGAAAGCTTTGCTTTCCCTGTTGCCGGCAGCAACCCTGGCCTGCTCTCTCAATCCCCGTTTAATGTGCATGAATTTCATGCACCGGGCCGCTAGTACAGAATGGAGCTTAATTAGAGGAAGAAAATGCCCAGTTCCAGGGTGGGGGGTGTGGCCTGAGGTCCCCCATCAAGCCCTACTGGCAGGGGGGTTGCAACCTTAGGCCACACCCCCCACCCAGTGGGGCTTGATGGGGGACCTGATTCCCCCAAACCAGCACTGGGGATGCACCTTGAGGTCCCCTGTCAAGCCCCGCTGGGTGGGTGGGGGGGGGGCGCGGTGGGAGCAGCCTGAGGTCCCCTAGCCCAGCACCAGGATGGGAAGCACACCTTGAGGTCCCCTGTTAAGCCCTGCCAGGTGGGGGGCACGTGGCCTGAGGTCTCCCGGCCTGGTGCCAGGGCTGGAGAGCAGCCTGAGGTATCCTAGCCCAGCACCAGGACAGGGGACCTCAAGGAGTGCTCCCCGTTAGGGGACCTCAAGCCCTGCCGGGTTGGGGGCATGGCCTGTCAAGCCTCAGGTCCCTGCTGATTGCTCGTTAAGGCTCCTTATGGGAACTTGGCCTCAGCTGTGGGTGCAGCCATCTTTGACCATCACTCAGGGAATATGCTGACATTTGACCTATTGTAACTAAGATGCTAATTGGGACCCCTCGGGGGATGTCAGATTGGGGGGGTGCAGACCAGGCTGAGGGCTCCAACGGTTAGACGCTTAACGCTGTCACAAAGAGCTAGTTTTGGCCTAACCTGCAGGGATCAGGCCAAGAGACCCCACTGGTGCATGAATTTGTGCACCAGGCCTCTAGTAATTAAAATGGGGGGAAGCATGGTGCAACTCTGATTAGCCCACTAAATATGAATTCTGCCATAGTAATCAGTTCGGGCTGAAAGGACTGGGGACTGGCCCCATGAATAATGTCGTATGCAAATAAGTGTGAGAAGCAAGCCTTGGCAGACTCCGAGGACCTCCCCATGCAGTAGTGGCCCTGAGTTCAGTTCTGAAACCGCAGGGACCCGCACCAGCAAGGGCTGGGGAGGAAGGGACCTGGCGCTGGGCAGACGGATCCCTGGGATCATTGTCTGCCCCCGGGCCACCTGTGGACAACAGTGGAGCGGGCGCAGGTTGAACATTTTAATGAAAATGGGACGCCCCACCACGTCCCAGTCCCCAGTGAGGAGAGAGCAGCGGGATCGGGGGTGCAGCCTCAGGGGCTCGGGAGGGGCTGGGAGCAACCAGCAGGTGCGCTATGAGGAAGAGGACTCACCCACCACCAGGGGACAGAGGCCCAATGCAGGAGCTGCCTGCCCCCTGGTGGTCCCACAGCCAACCACCCACTATCCCTCCCCGCTGCCGGCCAGCCCCCATCGACCCCTGGTGCTAAACCATTCATAGGAAACCCCGAGCCAGAAGCAGGTCTCTATGTGGCAGAGCAGCTCCCTCACTGCAATCTATTGAAAGTCAGCCCTTGACACAAGGGTTTGTCTCGGCCCTCGGGGAAGGGAGAGGAAGCCGTGCGGTGGTTGGGTAGCGTTAGTGTCCATTCCTTCCGCACCCAGCCCGGTGACCATCGCCTCCTCTCCTGACCCCACCAGGGCCTTCAGGCTGGGACAGGGAACCAGGGGTGGGTGGGTGGGTGGTGGACGCAACCCCTTTCCCAGGGGGCCTGAGGGTCAGCTCCCTCCTTGGAGCTGGTGGCCAACCTCCCATGGTCCCTCATCCCCCCCATGCAAGAATTCATGCACTGGGCCTCTGCTGGATCAGTTGAGACCATATACGAAAGTGTGGAAAGTGGCAGCCATAGCTAGTGAAGGCTGAGGATGGATAGTGCTGTAGTATGCTAGAGAATGAGATTTGGTAGTTCCCCCCTTCACATTCCAGCATATAAGTGGAAGGGGATATACTAGTTTGGTGTACAATTATATAGGTGCAAAGGAGCTGTTATTAAACTTGAACCTTTACCATTTCCCCTATATCATGGTGGAATGATATAGATATAGTACTAATTAGCACTAGAGAAAAATCATCAGTATTTAACTGTTTATTGGTTGACTTCATAGGATTTTTTTCATTTAGGCTGTTAATCTAAAGGTAGGTTTTAAATGTAGTATTAAATTCACTTAGCCAATCATTTATTTATATGGCTTTTGAAAGTTTTGTTATGTGAGTTCTACCAACCTCCTCAGGCTGTAGCCTTTTCTGAGAGGAAAACTTCAATGAACATTTCAGTTTCTTTATTGCTTATTGATCTGTTCAGATGCTTTTTTCTCGTTCTCAGAGAGAAAAGTAATTTACCCAATTTTCTGTTGCCATTTACTGGCTGAGATGAAAATTTAGCTCAGCTTATGCTCTTAGAAAGAAAGTTAGTATGCAACTATATACATGAACAACTCCCTGCCCCAGTGCAGAGCTGTTAAATTTCCACCCCTAATCCTAAAACCCAGAATCAGACAGGACAAGAAGGATTAGGTATAAATTTATATTAACAGCTGCCTATTCTAATTGTCAAATAGTTCAGAACTCCCTCAAACCCCAATTTTCAAGTATGCATTAAAACCAACCAGCTGTTTGAATTTGAAATGGAAATAGATTCTTATCACTTCAAACAGAACCGAAGAAACATTTGATGTCCCTTGATTTTAGTATACAACTTGTGGTAGAACCAATCAACTCTGAGTCTGAATAAATTGTCTGTTCAGCCATGTTGAATGAGCAACAGAGGGATGAAAATCAGTAGGTATTAGTATATTCAGGAATGGTGATCATGGTACAGTAGGTATTAGTATATTCGGGAATGGTGATCATGGTACAGTAGGTATTCAGGAATGGTGATCATGGTACAGTAGGTATTCAGGAATGGTGATCATGGTACAGTAGGTATTAGTATATTCGGGAATGGTGATCATGGTACAGTAGGTATTAGTATATTCGGGAATGGTGATCATGGTACAGTAGGTATTAGTATATTCGGGAATGGTGATCATGGTACAGTAGGTATTCAGGAATGGTGATCATGGTACAGTAGGTATTAGTATATTCAGGAATGGTGATCATGGTACAGTAGGTATTAGTATATTCGGGAATGGTGATCATGGTACAGTAGGTATTAGTACCTACTATAATTTTTTTTTAGGGCACTTATTCAAATTTGTTACAGTATACTCAGAAACATCACCAAAAAAGGATCAACCTCTTTCTGTTGTGGTTAGTGGCTACAGACATAGCTTTTTATTTTTTTTAATTAGGAGGATGTTGAATGTCCCCTTGGGCTCTGCATCATGATGACTGCCTCAGATGCTGATCCATTCATGGCCCATATAAAGTACATCGATGATATGTTGATATACTGCTGATGGACTATTTAAATTTTAAATTTAAATAGTCCATTATTCTAGGATTGGTCTGACAACATAGTTTGGGATTTCAAGCAGTAAAAGTATATTGAAGGCCTTTCCATATGATGTTCTCTTAATAGTAATTTCTTCCCACTATATTGCAACGATGACTGATACTAACTACTGGCAATTGGCATGCTGTTTAGAATATTGCTAATGTAAGCTGACATTGACTAATTCCTCTGTGTTTTATACTACCAGTAACTTTCACCAGGCAGACAGGGCTGCTAAAGCAAAAGATAGCATTGCATATCATCCCCACGTATGTTAAATCTTGTATGAAAAGACTATTCCTGTGCTGAGAAAAAAGGATTTAGAGAGCATTAGGTTGTGTTATCTAATCAAGCTTTTCTTGGCCATACAGATGTTGAACACCTATTGGTTGACAGTTACAGAATGCAAGAACACACACTCTGGATATCCTCGTCAGTTATGTAGGCGAACATAAAAATCAGCAAGCACAGCCCCCAAAAACAAAAGCCAGCACAATAGCCATATAAACTAAATCATTTTCTTGGTACCAGAGCTAGAGGACTTCCTGTAGGTGGTCCAGATCCTATAGATTAGGCCTTATGTTGACAGGTTTATATTTTTATTGATTTCACTTTTAAAAAAGAGAGAGGAAGGGAGAGGGAGAGAAAGATAGAAACATCCAATGATGAGAGAATCATTGATCGGCTGCCTTCTGCACATCCCACACTAGGGATCAAACCTGCACCCTAGGCATGTGCCTGGGACCCTTCAGTCTGCAATTTGATGCTCTATCTACTGAACCAAACCAACCAGGTCTACGTTTCCAACAGCCCATAGCTGAATTGGAAACAGACCAATTCAACCAGGTCTACAACAACAGACCTGGTTGAATGGGAAACATAGCCACTAAGGTGACTCAGTGTGTTGTGGCTAACATTGGGAGATGAAACCTGTGTGAATGATATCCTTGTAGTTGTGTCACCAGGCTCTGTAAAATCTAGCCTCCTCTTCACTGGCTAACTGTAATCCCAATTATTATTTCTTTTTGTGACATATACACTTCTCTTTAGAAAGTATGTTCACTTTGGCTTGTCACTGTCCCCAGCAAAGAACTTTCTTTTCTTGGGAATATTAGGAATACACTTTGGAATCAGTTAATATTTTATTAGATACCATTTTTAATCCTAGACTAGACTAGAAATAAATTTGGCAGTTATGGTACACAGCAAATCATCCACGTGAAACTGACTTGTTGAGTTTGAATATAATGAGCCATGGTTTAGCAAGACATCTGTATTTTTTTCTCTGTTTGGATTTTTCCATTGTCAGTTTGATTAATGGGATGTCTTTAAATGTATCTCCTTTTGGATATCTTATATCTAGACAAGTCTATTTCATGTTCTTGCCACCAACATTTCCAGTAGATTTCTTCAACATGTCAGAATGACAGATAAGTTTCTTAGGTCAGTCTTATAGAGAGCTCATTATTGTTTCAAACCAATGCAATTGCCCTGCAGGTCCCTTAAGCAAAGGGCCTTCGGAGTGCCATGTGATTTCCAAACCCATGCTGCATAAAGATGTTGTTTCTGGGCTTAAAATAAGGTTACAAGCCACTAGTCAAGGTCTTATACAACACCTTGGTCTTATACAACACCTTAACTATATCATATTGACTTTTAACAGATTCTGTGGGGGATCGGGGCAGAGTCAAGTTGACAGTGCCCAGAACTCCATACCAAGTGAACTTTTGATGACTGGGAGGATCATAAGAAATTATTTGGTAAAGATACCAAATATTTGAATTAGAATGAAATTCTGTATATTCAAATTCTTTCAGGGGAAAATTGTCAATTTTGAAAGATTAAATATAAGTATTAAAACCTGAACTGCTTAAACTGAAGGTTAAGTTTATAAATGTAGTTTAAATAAAATTTTAAATATTTTAAACATGTTCTAATAAGACTAGACATAATTCAATGTTCAAGTGAAAATAACTACCAAAGACTAACTACCAAAGACTAGACATATTTTCACTTGAACATTGAATTAACTACCAAAATCTGCCAGTTTCAAAAATCTATGTGTGCAGACTACTACTTATAGGTTTATCAAACTCCACCAAAAACTTAATATTTATGCAACAATGCTACATTGCACTTTCCTTTTAATGCAAGTATTTCATTTGCTATTGCATTCTTGCCAGACATCAATAATATACACCTTTATTAGCATCTCATGCTAAATTATTCTCTTCATCATTAGAAGGCAAAATCTTTCTCTGCTGGATTAATTTTCAAATGTGTCATATTTACTTTTTTCTATGTCTCAAATACAGTATAAACATTTTAAAATTCTTCCCCCTAACATTGTAAATTGCTTAATAAAGAGACTACTGAAAGCAAAAACAGGATAAGGAAATGCCTCCTGGATATGTCCATGAGGAATTTCTGCCTCAGTTTCTGAGCAAATGCATGTGACCAATTCATGCTTTAAATTTAGCCCCTGGATAAAGAGTTCAACAAGAATTTATGAATTATTAGCTTTAATTCTGAGTTACTGGAATAACTGATCATTTATGCCATTAATGTGGCCCATTTGACATTACTTTAGTATAATTTAATGCCAAAAAACCACTAACTGAATCAATTACTTCCTGAAATTTAATTTTATATGGAGAAACAAGACCCAGAAAAGTTGGAAAACTGACACTACCAGACATCATGATTTATTATGAAGCTATAATTAATCATAGATCAATGGAATAGAATAGAGAGCCCAGACATAGGCCCCCATAAGACAATGATTAATCAATGGGCCAAATATTTTCTTCCAGCCTGTGGCTTGTCTTCTCTGAGTTTTGACAATTATGAATATAGCTGCTTTGAATTTTCTGGTGATTCTTCTAAAAAAAAAAGTAAAGTAGCAGTTACCACATATGAGAAGGCAGGCTCAGAATTTTAAAATATCTTGCTATTCTTTACTGTGAAATCTCCATTATTGATGGTATATTTACTTATTCATAGAAAAGTGCTTTCTCTGATTGCTTTGCATTATTAGTGAACTAATATATTTTATCAAAGTTCAGCATGTCACTCCAGTAAAAATACACTACAAGAGGCATCAAGTGTTGAAAGTTGTGTGTTGAATATTATTTTGAAATTTTATATTATCTGTAGTATACCTTTTTATTGTAAACTGATATATTTGAAGAGGAGCAGTATTTTTTATTCTATGATTTTTAGATGAGTATTTTGAATATAGGACACACTTATCTATTCACTTTAGATCAGTGATGGGCAACCTTTTTGAGCTTGGTGTGTCAAACTTCGCCAAAAAACTGAGCAGAACTCGGGTAGTGTGTCACTTTGAGGAAAAAACATTATTTCGCAAATGTTTCATCCTCGGCATGCGGCCGCGTGTCATCAGAAATGGCTATGCGTGTCAGTGCTGACACGCGTGTCATAGGTTCGCCATCACTGCTTTAGATGCGTGTCATAGGTTCACCATCACTGCTTTAGATGGTTCTTACTAAATGTTTAATTCATGCTGGTTTTATCTCATATTCATTGAACTCTCAAGCAGTGATTGCTATCCTTCGGTATATTTGGGACACTGGATTAGTGAACTACTAGGTTTACCAGTTAGTAATGCAGATTTTTTTCAATACATGGAGTTACACATATGTTGATATATATGCGATTTGATATGTATGCTATTTTGTTTCATTGACAGCAAGCTTTAAAATTTCATATATCTATGATGTTAACACCTTCAGCAAATTTGACAAAGTAATGAGTTAAAACTTCCCACAAATGCCCTTTATTTTGGCACAAAATTTTTAAGGGAAACTTATCTTGAGATGGTGCATGTTCACCATACTTGTGAACGCTGGTTTAAACGCCTGGGAAGTATCAACCCACCCGCCGTATTCACCAGACCTTGCTCCTTCAGATTACCACTTATTCTGATCTATGGCACACGCACTTTCTGAGCAGCACTTCAAAACATACGAAGAAGTGGAAAATTGTGGATACCGTCCCAATAGAACTTTGGGTCTCTTCAAATTGCCTAAAAGATGGGAAATGTGTAGCTAGTGATGGACATTACTTTGTAATCAAAGAAAACTTGATGCTTCTCTTGAAATTATCAAAAGTGCTTGATTCAAAATCCGCCATTATTAACCGGTACATCTAGTATAGTAACTATTTTGGTCACAGAGGAATATATGTTTATCACCACTACTTCAAATCTTTGCTTCTATTTTTAGCACTTTACAGTTCACTTAAGATACTATATTCATAATTATATATTATCCTACAACTAGCCTATTATGTATGGATAGTGTACCTCTAAGATGTTTATAGACCCAGGTCTATATCAAGAATTTTTACTACGTCTACTGTACTTCCTTTTATAAGCAAATTGCCATGAAAGAGCTGCCACCATTAAAACCATGTGACATATTAAAGGTATTGTTAAATAGTGGTTTTGCACCATGTGACATATTAAAGGTATTGTTAAATAGTGGTTTTGCGTTGAGAACATTCAAAGTGAATCCAGGACCACCTTGGCTCTTGAACTTAGAGCTGCCTCTGAATTTAGTCTTCATTACCCCCGCTCCAGAAGAATCATAAAAACAGTTGTAAAATATGTCTAATGTCTCCAATAAAAAAGTAATTTACCTCTCAATTTTTAATTGGGGGATACTTCTGAGGACTGGACCAAAGCATGTCCTTTCTCTCTTTTTTTTATACATATAGATGAATTTTAATTGCCTGTGTTCTGCCTTATTACAAAAAGAATTTTAATTCCTATTTGCTGACTAAAATATTTATTTTTTATACTTATGTATCTCAGCAATTTCAAAACAGAACAATTAACTAAATAACTTATAAGAGAAAAAATATACATACTCTTTATATATATAAAAATGTTGCAGTTTACACCTTAATTTTCTGTTATTTGTTTTTAATTTAATATTTTTGATCTAGCCATGACACAGGGGTTCAAGTGTTGGTTGACTTAAGAAATACTTTGAGTCAACCTTTAAGTACCTGTACCAGCCTCCTATCACTGCCATCAATCCTGGCAAGAATACTGGGCAGCACCTGGGAATTCATTAAATAAAAGAATCCAACAGATTTGGGCCCATTGATTTGGTCCCATTTGATTCACTAAGAAAATGTTTGTATGTTGGGACATCCCTCTCACAATCCAGGATTGCTGGCTCCCAGCCGCCCTCCCCTGCAGGCCTGGTCACCCCTAACTTCCCACAACTGCCCTCCCCTGCAAGCCATCTTTTGGCAGCCATCTTGTGTCTTGGTGGATGAGTAGAATTTGAATAAGCTGGAATTAGAAGGGAGGGAATTCCAGGTCACACAAGCAACATGGCCAGTGCAAATGGATTCAATAATGGGATTATGGAGAGGCAGTGCCTGTATTTCCAGAATGAAAGTAATTTTTATTTCTTTTTGAAAGTCACTATAATTTTCTTATATGTATTAACTTTATTAAGATAGCCTATATAATAAAAGAGTAATATGCAAATTGACCATCACACCAAGTCCCAATCCATATATTTTCCCTGAAAACTAGAGCCCATAGTCAACCTTTATTTTCTTCGGGATATTATCATGACAAATGCTGAACTTTCTAACGCTTTGTTTACATTGTAGCTTTGTTTACATTGTAGTTTTTCTTTTATACATCAGTTCCACTTCTTGCCTGCAAGCAACTGAACCAACTCTAAATTCTTTTTCTGCTGACATTTACAGATATCCCAAGCCTGATTCTACAGGCTTCATTGATAGAGTGCATCTTCTTCAGACTGTTTCTAGAATTAATCTGGATGGTTTTTATTTTCCTGTCACCTAGAGTCTCTTGGATCCTACTCTGTCTCCAGTGCTTCACTATCTCAATCTCAGCGCCATAAATAATGGCTTACCCTCCTTATAACTAGCAGCTATTTTGAATCTAGAGGATTTAGAGCAAGTATATGTCTTCTCCCCCCAGCAATTGGGTGAAGAAATATCTAGCTTTCTTGGCTTCCATATAGGCTCCACTGTCACCATAACTTATTCTATGAAGGTTCCTCCTAAATGGAGAAAATGCTTAAATTTGAGTAAGCTAAAATGCCTAAAGGTGTCTATCATATTTTACAATGTATAATATAAGCTCTAGTTGAGGTTATAAATTCATTCTCATCTCATTTTTGCATTCCTCATTCAGTTATTTGTTTTAAGCAATCTTTATATCGCTACGATTTCCTTGATAGACACTTCAGCACTGCTACAGGATAGATTTAATCCAGCACTGCTACAGGATAGATTTAATCATTGAAATATATCGGCAAGCATTTGTAGTGTGTGTATAACTCTGCTACATGTGTTTTAGGGAATCCTAAAGAAGTATATGGCAGAGTCCATGAACCAAT
This sequence comes from Cnephaeus nilssonii, assembly GCF_951640355.1. NCBI lineage: Eukaryota > Metazoa > Chordata > Mammalia > Chiroptera > Vespertilionidae > Cnephaeus > Cnephaeus nilssonii. The sequence continues at coordinate 61,662,642 of NC_137076.1, read as the reverse complement.
GACACTCATAATCCTGATACAGAGGTGACGTTTTTCTCATGGGAAACAACTTGGAAAAAAGTCCAAGGCAGCAATAAGCAAGTACACATGATATATAGAGGCTCTTGAATGCGCGTTAAAAAAATGTCAAGTAATCAAAGATTAATGTAAGATGTGTTTACTTCAAGATCATGAGTATCATGAGTATAACTTGATTTATATAGCCTGAACTCAAGGGCGGATAATATTACTCATCAGATTTTTATTTTGTGAATAATATTGTGATGCAGTTTGACTTATAAAACCAATTTTAACAGTGCAGTGGAGTAATTTTTATTAGTGTTGTATAATATCAATTGTCATTGTTCCAATGGAATGTACTGTCTTTTGTTTTTTTAATTTTCAGGGAGTAGACCTGATTGTCATTTTCAAAATGCTAAACTGATTGGATTTTTCATAGAAATGAAGACTTATTTCACTAATTTATATGTCTGTGATCATTGCATTATTTCTGATAAGTACACTTGTAGGAAAGAGACAAAAGAAAATCTTTCACTGAATAAGAAAAAAAAAGCATTTTATGAGAGCTTCACAAAGTTATGTTATGCTGAAGTCTTTTTGAGAAAGGTGATGTTCTGATACCATAGTACAGAACATAAGTAAGCAAGAGGCACTCTAATTGGAATGTATTCTAGCCAATAGCTTATGAAATGTCTACCTTAAATATTAAGAACAATTAAAATATGACAACAATTGCTAAAAGCAGTATTTCACAATTATAAGGTTCTTTACATTTTCCATTCTGGCAAATTTGTTATTGTATTTAACAGTATTTAGTAGTATTTAATTTAAAGCCAGTAATTAGGTTTTGTTTTCTTCTGTAGCTGCACAACCAGTAATTAAGGTAAACATGAGTATTCAGAGATGATTAATCAATATTCTCTAAAAACATTATTAATTATAAATGCTGTCTACTTGAATCCAGCTAATTAAAATGTTTTAGTACTAGTTTCCATTAATATCACTCAAATCTTTCTTCATGTGGGATTCCAACAGGCTTTAACAAAGGGTATTTACACTACACTTTGAATACGTGTTTACAAAGACACCAATAGTGATAATGCAGGATCACAGGGCTATCCCTATATCCCCAAGGCTGGGCCTGAAGACTAGAGGATGCTATAGTTACAGGGAAGAGCTGCCTTGATGGGAACTGTGATATTTCAAAAGATCCAGCCTCCATGTCCCACTCCCCCCGCCTTCCAATCTGCTGCTTAGGTTATCATTGGCCAAACTCAATTGGAAGGCAATGCTCTTGTCCACCCAACTCAGTCTTCTGCACTCTATGCTCTTCTCCCAAAAGAGTAGAGAGCTGATATGAAGAAAGAAGCGGATGGACTTAATGTAGCATGTAGAAACTTGAACTGAGTTCTCTATTATTTGGCAAACAAACATGCTGCTGGGATTTTGGTAAGCAAAAAGCCCACCCTACAAAGATCCATGCCACCATCTCATAACAGATTCTAGTAAACAATAAGATCACAGCAAATAAGATTAGCAGATAGTGCACTAAAAGTCATAGTTTGATCATTAACCTTTTACTAATAAATATGCATTAAGAGTTTAGTCACCTATACATTTCTTAGTACTTAAAAAAATTTGCCAAAAGCCTCTTTCACAGAAAGATTTTGCTTCATGCAATGCATGATTTGTGTACATTTAAAATGTACACAAATTATTCTAAATTACATTAAATACATTCATTTATCACTCAAGAAACATTTAACATAAGTCTACTACCATTTCATGTCATGAGCCCTTTGACTTTGGGACTTCAGTGTAGTCAACAGACTCTATTAAAGGGTCGCAGCATTAGAAAGGTTGAGAACCACTGTATTATAGTTCCTCATGTTGTGGTGACCCCCAACCATAAAATTATTTTTGTTGCTACTTCATAATTAAAACTTTGCTACTGTTATGAATCGTAATGTAAATATCTGTGTTTTCCGAAGGTTGAGAACCACTAGCAGGGTCGCCTGTGGGTCGCGACCCACAGGTTGAGAACCGCTGCTGTAGAGCCTAAGACCATCGGAAAGCACAGATATTTACAATTCGATTCATTAACAGTAGCAAAATTACAGTTATGAAGTAGCAACGAAAATAATTTATGGTTGGGGTCACCACAACATGAGGAACTGTATTAAAGGGTCGCGGCATTAGAAAGGTTGCCTTCTATGCAGTGGTTCTCAAACTTCTATGAACAAATTTAAAAAATTTAAAGTAGAAAGTTTTATCAAGTCAGTCTAAGTGCAAGTTCTCTTAAGTTATCTATCCTTCATAGGAAAATATGCCTTTTCTTTCCCTCTGTTATTGCTGTTTTGATCTGTGCTAAAAAATCAGCATTTCAAGGATCAGCTATGTGTAAGGCTTTACTTCTTAAAAAATATATTGAGTTATTTGGTCTGCATAGCATCAAAAGGTTGGAATACACATCAAATTGCCAATGGAATAAACATGATTTCTGACCTTAGAAAATTTGCAATTTTATGCTTCTTTATCAGGCGCTCCAAACAGAGCAGTTACTAAGTTCACACAAGTTGCAGATGTCAAATTTAGGTCCACTACTTAGTTTATCTTTGTGCTAGAGTTATTGAGTTATGCCTTTTTTCTGCATATATTAAAATATAAAGCACGCCATTGCCAAATGTTTCATCACGGTTGTATCTTCCTCCTTAGCAATGGTTCTTTCATAGAAAAATTGAATATATTCTATTAAATTGAGTGTTTGTAAAAATAAAATGTGTAAAAAAGTGGGCTCAACTAATTTCATTTAAACAGTTTTAAAACAATCCAAGACCATAAGATTTTCCAGCTTAAATGTTATCTGGTTTACCTCTTACACAGGACATATGAAACCTTAGAAATCAGGACATATGAAACCTTAGAAATCTGAAAGAGTCCTTCCCACTCCTCCCACCCCCACTTGGTTTGTTCACTTTAGCTTTCTACATCAAATCTGAAACAACTAGTGTTAAAGGGGAGTGGAGGAGAAGAGGCCCTGGGAAAGGGATATTGCCAGCACTATATTTTTGGAACCATTTATCCCAGGAACTAGTAAAATGTGATTTGAGAAAATGCAACCTTTTCCTACCCCGATCACGCAACCTTTTCCTACCCCGATCACACTACAAAGACACTAGAACAAACAAATAAAAATAAACTAAACCTTCCATTCTCCAAAATCAGCATTATTAGGGTTGCATTTCAGAAGAGAATATTTTTCAGAAATCCAGTGTTAGACTGACAACTGAACAAATCAACCTAAACTCTAGCTGTGGGTCTGGAGGAACCTGTGACCATCACCAAGACAACAGGGAGCCAAGGCAAGTATATTCCAACCTCTTACCCAAACCTGAGTCTGGAGGGAGTTCATCTCACTTGAGAATGAGTGAAGCAGGAAAATGAACACCACAAAAGAGGGGAGGGGCCATGAAATTATCCTTGGGATTTATAGAAAGTAAACACTTCTGAAAATATTCTATGATACTATATCCAGAAAACATCTTCAAGAAAACATTTGCCATGCTTAAAAGGACAATGCATGTCAAACTTATGATTTTCTGTGAAGATTCTCCGAAGCAGAATTGCTAGCAAGATACACATGGCTCCATAGACAGAGAGATGATACACAGAAGAGCCATCCGAAGAAACATAATTCAAAGCAACTTTAATTATGTACAATATATTTGTAGGTCCATCTCAGATTATTTTCTTAGGAAATGTGCCCTTGTCACAAAGTCCCTGAGCTTATCACTTTAACAATGCTCTATTTTCCTCCATGTGTGTGATTTAAGGACTTCAGCCTTCACCGAGTGAAACGGGAAATCACTGAAGGGGTGAAAGGCAGTGATGCAAAGGAAGAGTAATTGGAGGAACACAAGTAGTAAAAACAAGACTTATTGAGTGACAGGGTGGGGATGTTTAGTTAAGAATGAAAAAGTGAAGCTGGCTCCTGGCTTTCACACCTAGGTACCGAATATAAGAAATATTTCACAATGTTCTAGCCCTGAAACTAGTGTGTTAATTATAATTTAAAATATTTTCATAAGAAAAGTAGGGGGGGAAGAACAAGTTCCAGGGAAATACAGAACATTAATATGTCTGAAATTTTATTCAGATTCTAGCTGATAGGACCAGTGCCGCCTCCATGCTGTTGTGACCAGGAAATGGCAGGATGGAAATACAAACAGCAGAGCACTGCAGAATAGGGAGTTCATCAGCACAGAAAGTGCTGCTCATTTGCATTCAGCTTTGCTAGGCTGGTCCTGTGAAAAGAATCGATGAGGAACAGAGCCGTGCCACCCTGTGAACTGATGGAGGCAAGCACATTTCACGATATGTCAGGGACTCACTGGGGCACGACCTGGAACGGTGCACACCGCGCTTTGGAAAAAGACAGTCGCTGCAGTTGAGAGAATGTGGACTTGAGAGGCAATCAACCACAGAGTTAATTCATTTTAGCAAAATCTTTGTGTTTTGCAAAGAGACAAAAAATAAAATAAAAATGACATGATTCTTAAAAAAAAAAAAAAAAAAAGTAGGCCCTGGCAAACTGCAAGCCCAGGATTGTAATCTCAGAAAAGAATCTCCCGGCACAGCATTTTGGAAGTGACTCCGGGTTAATGACAGTCTCGGTACCATTAGCCCATCTGCATGCATAAGCAAAAGCGTTCCACGGAATAAATTTAACCTATGAAGGACCTTAAGTTCATGTTATGTCCTTACAGCTAGTTTCCCATACTGCTCAGAAATATGTCATTCCAAGAGTCAAGTCAGTAACGATTTCAATGTGCAGGACTTGAAGCTGAATAAATAACACAGGTTTGTGTATAGGATTTCCTGCTTCCAATAAAATGTAAGATGAGTTGATTTTTCATGTGAAATGTAATCAGTATGATTTTAACCATTTTGGCATTTACATTATGATGCTCAAATTTCCTACTGGTATATCCGGAATGACACTAAGCTATCATACTTTACTCAGTTAAAAAAGTTTACTCTGGCCCTGGCGGTGTGACTCAGTTGTCTGAGTTGTCCCATACATCAGAAAGGTGGCGTGTTTGCTTCCCAGTCAGGGCATATACCCAAGTTACAATTGATGTTTCTTTCTCACATCAATGTTTCTCTCGTTTCTCTCTCTTTCTTTCCCTTCCTCTAAGATCATTTTGGTTTTTTTAAAACAAAAATACTTTACTCAATTGGGAGACTTCTCACACAGCAGTAATGTGATTCTTAAAATCTACCCAAGGATATTATTCTTTGGATACTATGTATGTCATAAAAACATTGAAAAATTATTTTTCCTACATAGGTAGAAAAAAAATAAGTTCAGAAAATAATAAAACCACAAATGAAACTACGGTGCCCAGCCCAGAAAAAGCATGTAACCAATAGTTCCACAAACCACACAGTGTGGCTTGACTCATTCAAAAGTTGCATAACTATAAAAATAATACTGTAAATTTGTATGATGATTACAGCTTTAAAACAAATCCCTGAAATTGGAATCTTAGACTTTGACCAAGAATGTCACGATTCTACTGTATCTATAACCTGCTTGAACTTGACCCAAACTGAATTGAAAGGGAATTCTCTTTCCTGGACAAGTGCTATGTTGTGTCAAGTCTAAGAATAAAGACAGATGCATTCTTCCATATAGACAGATGCATTCTTCCATATAGTAAGAGATGAAATACGGATCACTCTAGTTTCCATGGGTATGAAATAAATCAGAACATGGACACTGGTGAGGGAGAACAAAATCTAAGGCAAAGGAGAGGGAAGATGTATCAGCACAGAAACTTTAGGGAAATATTTTTAATCATCCCCAGACATGTTATTCTTTTGGTAAGTGGAAGGTAGAGCTATTAGATGGGTGGGTGATGTTTGAGGTAAACGTTTCTAATAAACCTCTCTTTATATTGAAAAGTGCATGTTATTTGCTCTCATATTCCTGGCTCCCAAAAATTAAGTGTCATAATTTAAAGAAAAATAAATTGTTCATCTGAGATAGCTACATAGCTACATATTTTAAAACTATGTGTTTTTGAAGTATCGTATTTTAGTCTTCACTCTCAGGAGGTACATAAGAGCATAACTATTAGGCTGAGAGAAAAAACTAAAGCAGTATTACTCCAAGTGTGAAACAGACCAATACAGATGCATGTGTCTGTGCACACGTGCGTGCATGTACACACACACACACACTTTAAACACATCAACCAACTAAATTCAGAAATTGAGAGTTCTCGCTTTAATATTTTGACATTGATAACATATCTAGATGTCACTACAAATTCCAAACCATATTGAACTTCTGATGACCCAACTCTGAACAAAGGAAAATATTTATGGGTAGATACTCAGATTATGAAGATTGTACCAGAATATAAATAAACTCATTGCTTCCTTTACTGAGAAAGTTTGATGAATATCAGCTCAACTAGACAGTGCATTTTATTACATAGCAAAAATTGTAAATTATGTAAGGTTAATGCTTTAAAGAATATGCTCTTTATTGTGTGATAATATGGAAGCTGATCATAAATAACTGTTGTTGCATGGTGGTGTATGATGATTATCAGTGAGAAAGGTTCTGTTGATAATGTTCGAATCATGGAACAAACTTAGCATTTGTGAAAATAAGTTTCAGTTTTGTACAAATTGATTATTTGTCTGATATTTTAAAATTAAAAATCAATAAAAACATGTATTTTATTTTTATGAGAGAGGAAGGAAGGGAGATGGATACAGAGATAGAAACATTGATGCAAGAGGAACATCCATAGATTGTGGTCTTGATCCCCAGTAGGGGTGGCAGGAGGCAAACTGATTCCCGGTCAGGACACATGCTCAATTTGGTGACCTCTTGGTTCATGGGTCAACACTCAACCACTGAGCCACAGTGGCTGGGCTGTATTTTAAAATGTATCTTAAGATACATTTTAAAATACAGCCCAGGTGTATTAATACACCTAATTAAAAATGCATATTTTTAATGATAGATTTGAATAACCAAAACAACTAAATTGTTTTCAGATTGCAATATGGTGATAAGAAATAAGCTAATACAAAATTATAATTCTACTAATCTAGAAAGTGAAAGTAGACAATACCAGTCACTCAACCAACAAATATAAATGAAAGGTTTTTTGCCGAAACCGGTTTGGCTCAGTGGATAGAGCATAGGCCTGCGGACTGAAAGGTCCCGGGTTTGATTCCGGTCAAGGGCATGTACCTTGGTTGCGGGCACGTCCCCAATGGGGGGTGTGCAGGAGGCAGCTGATCGATGTTCCTCTCTCATCGATGTTTCTAGCTCTCTATCCCTCTCTCTTTCTCTCTGTAAAAAATCAATAAAATATATTTTTTAAAAAAGAAAGGTTTTTCCATAAAGTTCACAAAAATATATTTTATAATCAGAAATTTAAAAATTAAAGAAAGAGTAAAGTAACTTATGAAAAATTCATTATGTCAGAATCTGACTCGGAAAAATTACCGTGACATATTTCATAGATCAAATAGGAAAAGGAGAAAAAAGAAATTACTAAAATGGACCTGGAAATTATTATGCTAAGTGAAATAAGCCAGTCAGAGAAATTCAAATACCAAATGATCTCACTTATATGTGGAACAAAATAGTCTGTTCCAATGCTCCATACTTCTGGCTCTAAGGGATGTCAGAGGGTAGGGGGTTGGGAGGGACTGGATAAGGGATGTCAGAGGGTAGGGGATTGGGAGGGACTGGATAAAAGAAGGTGAAGAGATTAGCCAAAGAATATATATGCACAGCCCATGGTCACAGACAACAGTGAGGTGAAAGCCAGGGGACGGGGAGGGCTAGGCCTGGGAGGAGGTGGGCAAAGGGGATGGAGGGAATGAAACAGTGTCAACAATAAATCCTATATAATAAAGAGGTGATATGCAAATGAACCCTCATGCCCTCAAAAAATGGCTGCCTACGACCAGGCCAGCAGAGGGGTTGGTGAGGGATGACCAAATGACTGAACAGCAGGCTGCATGGGGCGACCAGGCAGGCGTGGGAGGTGGGGCAGTTGGGGGCAACGAGGCTGGCAGGGGGGGCAGTTTGGGGCGACCAGGCTGGCAGGGAGGGGGCAATTGGGAGTGACCTGGCTGGCAGCGGGGGGAAGTTAGGGGCAATCAGGCAGGCAGGTGAGCGATTAGGAGCCAGCAGTCCAGGATTGTGAGAGGGATGTCCGACTGCCAGTTTAGGCCCGATTCAGGGGTCCCATATTGGAGAGGGTGCAGGCTGAGCTGAGGGGACCCCACCCCCATGCATGAATTTCATGCACCAGGCCTCTAGTTTAAAAATAATATTCAAAAAAGGCTTTAAGCATTTTTACAGATTTTTTATTTAAAAGTCATTCCATTAGACAAAATGTGTGTTTTTTCTAGTAACTAATGAGAAAATAATGGTAGTATCAACAATAAAAATCAGCTTTTATCATATGAAAGTATAAATATGACTATCTGCAATAGATACTGAGTTATAATGTAGTTCATCTAAACTATTTAGCCCAAATCTATGCTTGTAGATTAGTTTAAAATATATATCTAGCTCAGGTAAAATGTTTACCCTTTTCTGAAATTACAAGGGCAATATCCTAAAATGAAGAAACATTAGCAGGAGGAAGTGGTTTGTGTTTGTCATCACTACTCCAGTTTCTTGCCAATTCATTAAACTTGTTGAGACTCAGTCATCCCAATTAACATGTAGGATTAACTTATTGCCACCCTGAAGCCAGGAAACAAAATGGGGGATTAACTGAAATCTCTTTACTATGACAAAAATTTTAAGTCAATAATCTAATCTCTCTCTCTCTCTCCATCTCCCTCTCTTTTTTTTTCAGTCCTCCTCTACCTACCATCCACACCACCATGTATCCTCACCACCATGTATCCTCCCAACTATACAGTAGTGTCTTAATCTGCATGCTCTAATAGGACATACTTTAGTCTAGAAATAATTTATATACACTTACAAACACTGACTCTTACTGAAAGACAATGGCTGACCTAAAGTCCTATGCAGAGATGAAATTAAATTTGATTTCAGTCACTTGTTTATGTCAGCTATCTCTAATAAAAATGAGCCAGCCCCTGGCCAGTGTGGCTCCGTTGGTTGGGTGTTGTCCATGCACTGAAACGTTACTGGTTTGATTCCCAGTCAGGGCACATGCCTTATTTGGGGACTCAATCCCCAGAAGGGTGTGTGAAGAAGGCAGGCAATCAACATTTCCCTCTTACATAGGTGATTCTCCCCTTCTCTCTCTAAAAATCAATTTAAAAAAAGAAATCTTCAAAAAAAATTTTAATTATAAATGAGCCATAAGTTAGGACAGACTTCAAAGGTCAAGGAGAACAGACTTCAAAGGTCAAGGAGAATTATGGCCCAATGTCTTGGTCTCCAGAATGAAACAAAAAATTCAAATAGGAGACTGAATCAAGGGGGAGAGAAAGAGCAGCCATGTCATTCTGTATTCTAAGAACATATTTCAGTCAATTCTTCCACAGTATGGAGTCATAATCTTGGAGTTCTTTCAGCTAGACTTTCCAACTAGAAAGCCCTGGTTATTATTAGCTGCTTGAGTAGTTGAGTTTATATTTTATTGACTTCACAATCCATTACACAGAGTAATTTTGCTTAGCCAAAAAAGAATTTTTAAAAAACACTATAAAAATCTAATTATAAAGGAATATGCAATGACTGCTTATAGCTACAATCCCAGCTCGTGATTTATTTTACAAGTCTTTCCTCAAAGCTCTTTGCTAAAGACATTCCTGTGTTTTATTACAAGTTTCTTCCATTGCGTCATGCTCTCAGTGGGATGGTATGCCTATATTTTATTTTACTCCTGCCATTAATTACCTGTGGGCCTGTATCATGTCTCCCTCAGACCCATTTATTATAATGCTGCCTGCTGGTGTCCCTGCAGCTAGCAGTCTGTCAGCATTCCCATAAGAAACCCCATTTCGCAGGGGCTTAAAATTCAGCCGTAAAATTGTGCTTTAGGCTGTACATGTTTAGAGTACATGATAGGAGCTATGGAGCTCTTTATTTTTAGCTCCAAAATGATAAATTTGAAGGGGAAATAAAGCCGTTTCAAAATTGATGTGCATGTGTCCTAATTTTCATGATAAAAAAGTATTGTCTTCTAGAAGCAATGTAATTATAAAAATATTTACAGGGTTTTCTTCTTTACAAAACGAAATATTCCTATGTAGTTTATAGGACATGCAATGCAATCTAGGTGACAGGCATACTCTCATGATTATGTCTCCATTTTAATTCCCTAAAAATACATATGACTGCTAACTTTTTAAGGAATTCTGATTCATTCATTGAAAAATTCAAGAAATATTTAAATAATAATATTAACACTGATCTTTTAAAATGTTCTAAAAGTTAGCTATGGAGTTGTTTACTGGACAGTCTTCAAATATGAGCGCTATTTACCATTTTGAAAGACTTAGGAATTCTAAGAGAAACAAAAATTACCCTAAGTTCCAAAGTTTCTGGAAATTATCATCCTATCTTAGACATAATATCAGTAGACTTGCTAGATAAAATAATGGACACCCAGCTAAATGTTAATTTCAAAATGTTTAGTACAAAAATTACTTGCATTAGTGGAATATATGCATACTTAGTGGAATATATGCATACTATGTTACACTAAGATAAAGTATTTGTTGTTGATTATCACTAAGATAAAATATTTGTTAATTATCTGAGATTCTAACTTAACAGGGTCTCTTATTTATGGCACAGATTTTGCTAATAAAAGATATTAGTGATTAGTCATTTTTGATATTATTTTAACCTAAAACTAGAATGTAATGTGATAGAACATCCGGGGAACAAAAGAATGAGGAACATCCGGGGAACAAAAGAATGAGAAACATGAGAAACAGTCTTAGGTTGCTATGTTTTAAGAATTCCAAGACAGGCACAGTTGCAAAGGGGCCATCAGGAGAGAACTTGGGGTGAGGGTCTGTGCCCAACCTCTGTTGACCCCCAACTTTGCAGGGGCCTGAACCCTCACCCCTTCTGAGGGTGGTCTCCTGCCCCCATGGCTGCTTCGCTTCCCATGCCCAGCTCAAATCGGGACCCAGGTAACACACAGAGACTTGGCCGACAGCAGTTGCCCTCTCACTGCAACAAGACTTGTTTGAGTTATCAAAAACCCACTTCCCCACACCATGGGTACAAGACATCTAAATCCAGCCTAGCACCAGGAATGCTTAGGGCCTACTCAAGAAGGCAAATAATCCTCTCCACCAATATTTACAGGGTAAAACAAGATGGTTGTTAGAGTATTAAATTTGACAGTAAAATAGTACTCAAGTTTTCAGACTAATTTAAATTGGCTAATTGAAATAAGCGAATATTCTAGAAAAATTAATTGTACTGGACAAAAAGCTGTTCCTAAAGTATTAACTAAAATTTTTATTGGTAGTTCATCTCATGGTAAAATTGCGTAACATGTAATGAACCTAAAGCAGTCATATTTTAGTGCAAAAAATTAAGCTATCAAGAGTACATTATAAAATTTCCAAAAGCCTCCTAATATTTAAATCAAATAGTAGAAGAATATCATATAAGGAAAAATATCCTGTAAGTAAATTACATCTAGAAAATTTTTACTTTAGAAAATTAACTTTCATTTGTAATGCTAACAGCAAGACACCCATGAAAAACACACATGGTGTCAAAACAAGCCAAAGGAAAATCATTTGGGTAAAAAATGAAAAAGGATCCCAAGTCAAATTTATAGAAAAGATTCCTTTATTAGCTTTTGGTCGAGAATATGTTTGTATATTTTCAGAAAACAACTCCAAGACCATGTGGATTCCTGAAACAGAGAGGAATTGACAGGACTGCTCCAGCCATGAAGACAGAAGAGAAACAGTCCAGATATGGAAGACGCTGACGACGCCTTGCCATACTAGCAGTCAGCAGCTGTGCGTTGTTGCAGGTTGCCCAGGACCAAACCAGAGAGGGTCGGACCTGCATTACCACCATTTGTCCACCATCCAGAACTGAAATATCATTGTTGACATGTACACATAAGGAACTGTTTGACAATGAAATTGGGACTCAAAAGAACTGTTGGCCCAGAAAGAAACTCACTACAGACTGATTCATTTGCCTCTCAGCCTAACCATTATTGCTTGTCTCATTTTCGGTTCTTATAAGTGTATTTCTAGTATCACATGATCTCACTCATCTAGGGGAAATAATGAACATAAACTGATGAACAAAAACAGACCCGGAGACAGGGAAGCATCGATCAGACTGTCAAACCTCAGAGGGAAGGTAGGGGAGGGTGGGGGTAAGGGGGAGAGATCAACCAAAGGACTTGTATGCATGCATATAAGCCTAACCAGTGGTCACAGACAACAGGGGGGTAGGGGCATGTGTGGGGAGGGGTTTGGGATGGGAATGGGGGGATGAGGACAAATATGTGATACCTTAATAAAGAAATTAAACAAAAAGCTAAGAAGACATTTCCAGATACACTGCACCTGTGTACTCTAGCATGAATATTTGAATCCAATACTTTGAAATTTATTTTTAAATATTTTTTCTGAGTTTTAGTACTTAATTATGAAGTACACAACTACTAAGTCAATCACAAAATCAAAACTTTTATTTTTTTAAAAAAATGTAATTTTATTGATTTAACAGAGAAAGGGAGAGGGAGAAAGAGACAGAAACATCAATGATGAGAATCATTGATTGACTGCCTACTGCACGCCCCACACAACCCAGGCATATGCCCTGACTGGAAATCAAACTGTGAACTCCTGGTTCATAGGTCAATGTTCAAACACTGAGTCATGATGGCCTGGCACAAAAATTTTCTTTAAGCAGTTTCAAGAGGGGGATTTGCTAGGAAATTAAAAGGCAGTGGAAATTTGGATGAGATATATTATTATAGCAGTTAGCAGGTAGAAGAGAATCCTATATAATAAAAGCCTAATATGCAAATTGTCCCCTCAACCAGGAGTTCAACCAGGGGGCGGGGCTGGTGGCCAACCACCCACGGGAAATATCCCCCCAGCTGGCCCCGCCCCTGATCCTCACCCCTCCCCTCCCACTCCAATGAGGGGCAGGGCTGGCTGGGGCCGCTGGCCAACCTCACATGTCTATTTTATGATAGAGTAGAGGTCTGGTGCATGGTGTCTTCATGAAGCATTAATTAATCATATGCTTAACACAAAAATATCAACATAGTATATAACACAAAATGAATTAATAACTTATGAGAGACTTATTTGATAGCTAGTTAAATGGGTCATAATTATCCAAAACAAAAACTATCCTAAAGCATTCAAAACATGGGTAAATTCATATGGAAGGATGTTTTCTCAATGTGAATTTATGTGAAAGGCAAAAAGGAAATAAAGTTTCATATTAATGTTTCTCTTCTACATAAATAAATTTTAAGTGAATATGAACCTATGAATCAGAGGTATAGAGTAAGACACATCCCATGCTAATAAGAACTTAAAACATAGTTGGAGCTATAAGACATGAAATAATTCAAAAACCTATCCCACTATATATTTTCTGTCATAAGATGGCTGGTTTAGTTTGGTTTCCAATTGCATGGTAGGAAGCTTTCTTTGCTGTTAAATACTTTTATATTACATAAAAAATAAATCAAATTTACCCTTAAAATGTAAGAATTTGTTACAGTGAGGATATTTGATAGCAGTTGAAGAAATTCAAAATATATATATTTTGAGTGGTATTTTAAGTGGGATTAAGTCCACTCACAATGTCGTGTAACCCTCACCACTAGAACTTGTTCATCATCCCAAACAGAAATTTTGTTATTGGAGAGTGGCCAAAATGTAGAATTGAGAGGATGTGGCTCCTGACAAAGCAGAATCACAGTGGTTGATGCACAGCAACACCTGGAAACTAAGGACCTATTAGGCAATTATAGCAGCTGCCCAGTACCTGGGAGGTAGTTTGTAGATCGCACAAGAACCCCCAAGTTAGGGACACTTGATAACCACTATTAACATAGGGAGTGACCCTGGGTCCTTGGATATATTACTTATGCTGAATGTGTGGCCTTCTTGGGTTAAGGTTCAAAACTGAAGTTGACCTGATCTAAAAAACCCTGTAACCAAGTTTCCTTAAGAGCAAGGTGAGCCCTAACCGGTTTGGCTCAGTGGATAGACGTTGGCCTGCAGACTGAAGGGTCCCAGGTTCGATTCCGGTCAAGGGCATGTACCTTGGTTGCGGGCACATCCCCAGTAGGGCATGTGCAGGAGGCAGCTGATCAGTTTCTCTCTCATAGATGTTTCTAACTCTCTATCCCTCTCCCTTCCTCTCTATAAAAATCAATAACAATATTTTTTTTAAAAAAAAGAGCAAGGTGATTCAATTGTTCGATAGTACAAAGTCCAGATTTCTTTGGAGAAAAAATAATCAGGACTCTTTGCAGTTTATCACCCACAGTTTCCAGTGGTCAATCATATTTTAGTTATGTGAAGTAACAGGAAAATATGATCTGTAATCAATAGAAGCTGACCTACAGAGAATCTTGACATTGGGATTAGTAGAGAATGGTATTTAATAGCTATTATAAATATGTTTAAAATGTCCAGAAAAATGATGGATATCATCAGTTAAACAATGAGAAATTTCTGAAGAGTTGCAAAAACCTTATACAGAAAGGAAATCATAGAACTAAAATACATGATACATAAAATTATCCATTGGATGCTACTCACAGAAAATTGAACTCTGCAGGTCACTAATCTTTTAGATATGTGAATAGAAATTCCAAACTTAAGCACATAGAAAATAACATTTATGGATGATGATGATTGAACATAGCTTAATGGAGACTATACCATGTAGTCTAAGATTCATGTGGTCAGAATTCCAGAAACGAAAGAGAGAAAGGGGCAAAGATATTTAAGAAATAATAATCACCCTCAACTTCAAGAATCTCAGTGAACGCCAAGAAGGATAAAGACAAAGAAATACATACCAGAGCATATTATCATCAAACTGCTAGAAACCAAAGATAGGCTCCTTTTAAGATTTTCTCTGAGAAAAAACTCATTCATAGGATTAACAATAAGCATGAAGACTAACTTCTCATCAGAAACAATGGACACTGAACTTCTGTTTCCCTGTTCTGTTAAGAATACTTGGGATTTCATTGGGCCCACCTGAGCAGTCAGGATAATCTCCCCATATGCTGGTTAGCAACCTTAACTCATTTGCAATATTATTATTACCATGTAACAACATATTCACAGGTCACAGGAATATGGACATCAGTATCTTCTAGGGGGTAAAGGCATCATTATTCTGCCTACCACAAACAACATACTTTAACCTCCTGTGATGGTTCATTTTATGTGTCAACTTGACTGGGCCACTGGGTGTCCAGACATTTGGTGAGACATTATTCTTGAATGAATGGATGAGTTCCACCCATGTTAGGGAGAGCAATCTTCTTTACTCTGACCACCAATTCAAATATTAATCTCATCCAGAAACACCCTAAGACACACCCAGAATAGAGAATAGAATAGAATAGAATAGAATAGAATAGAATAGAATAGAATAGAATAGAATAGAATAGAATAGAATAGCTAAGAGGAAACTTCTCTTACCTAACTGGATGGGCTAGGACAGTGGTCGGCAAACTCATTAGTCAACAGAGCCAAATATCAACAGTACAACGATTGAAATGTCTTTTGAGAGCCAAATTTTTTAAACTTAAACTATATAGGTAGGTACATTGTTATTAAATTAGGGTACATGGTATTTTGTGGAAGAGCCACACTCGAGGGGCCAAAGAGCCGCATGTGGCTCGTGAGCCGCGGTTTGCTGACCACTGGGCTAGGACATTGGTCTTTTCTAGCCTTTGAGCTTGGACTGTTAACACTGGCTCTTTGGGGGTCTTGAGCCTGCTGGCTTTTGAAATCACACCAATGGTTCACTTGGCTCACAGGCCTGCAAGCTTGGACTAGCACTCTTCCTGGGTCTCCAGCTTGCTGACTTCAGATCTTGGGACTTCTCAGTCTCCAGAATTGTGTGAGCCAATTCCTTATAATAAATGTGTGTGTGTGTGTGTGTGTGTGTGTGTGTGTGTGTGTGTGTGTGTGTCCCCTATTGATTCTGGTTCTGGAAAGAACCAAGATAAATTGGTGGGGGGACAATGGAGGAATAAGGACACGTATGGAATACCTTAATCAATAAAGAAAAAAAACAAAAAACAGCTTCATTGTAGAAGAAGAAATTGGGAAATAAATGCAGAAGTAAGGATAGAACCCAAACTAGGAAAAACAAACCTTTAAAGCCCAATGTAAATGGATTTAAAATCTCAAATGTATCATAAAACTTTTGGGTATAAATTCATTGGTAATAATACAAAGAATGACAAAGAAAACTTTTATTTTTGACTTAAAATCATGACATGGCAATAGATCTCATAGCATACAGCCCCAGGCATCATTTAAGATTCTTAGAGATTACTACATTGTCATTTTTCAGTCATTCTATAAATAAATGAATTAAGAAGAGCTAGGGTGAAGACAATGTAACCACACTTAAGATTGCTTAAATTTATAAATAGTTATCAAACACTATATGATACTTTTAAAATAAAGTATTCATATTAAAATCTTAAAAAATGAAAATAAATAAATAAATAACACTGATAATACACCTCCCATGGAAATTGTATTCATAGTTTACAAAAAAACTTTAAATACATCAACTAAAAGGAATAACAGAGGTACTGATAAATTTGTTTGGTGGTTCTATGTTTACTAAATTTCTTTTGCTGTTTATTCTGATTCTGTACAATGATATGTACTTGTTAGTTTATTCCCTTTGAACTAGAGTTGTTATGGACTGAATGTGTGTGTCCACCCAAAATTTCTTTATGAAATCCTAAGCCCCAATGTGATGGGATCAAGAGAGCAATCACAGAGCTCCTCTTACTGCCATTCCACATGTGGGACCGCCTCCCTATGTGATATATTTATTGCATGTGACCTTTTGCTAGTCTACTAAAATGTCCATAATATGCTTCAAAAGCAGAAATTTTACTTGTCATAATGCAAAAAGACATCAAGAAGTTATAAAATTTAAACCCAATGCCATTTTAATTTTAATAAAATGAGACTTTTCTGAATAATAGCTGACTAAATAAATGACAGAATCAAATAGAAATAAGATTTCTTGGAATGTAATAAAAGTAACACTATGTTAAACATAAAGGATTTAGTGAAATCAGTACCTAGGGATGGTTTCTGTCAGGATTATTTTTATCTATAACTGACAGAACCCCTATAATAATAGTTTATGCAAGGTGGGATTTTATCTCTTTCACATTAAAATGAAAATCCTGAAAACAAGAAGTCCAGGAACAGTACATCAACTTGAGGATCATCCATTTCTTTCTGGCTTGTTGCTCCCATAGGACTGTTCCAGCTATCACATTTGCTTTGCAGACAGCAGAATAAGTAAAATAATCAGGAATAGAGGCAATAGTTTCCTTTAAAGGCACTACTTCAAGTATTTATCACTAAGAAAGCATCTATCATTTAGCTACTGGGGGAACACTCATGGACTCTCACATAAATACAACCATCTTCAGTTAAACAAAAGTAATGGAACCAATAATTAAAATAAATTAAACACCCTGAATAAATTAAGATTAAAGTTCATAAAAAGCAATTCATAAGAAAGTATATCTAAAACAACGATTAAGATTAAACTTTACTAGGAAAAAAGCAAAAACAAACTATAAAAATAAAATGTTATATTGGATAAAAAAAAGCATTAAAAATTAATGTTTGTTATGTCCTGGTAATATGAAAATTCTTTTTTTTTTTTTTAATATATTTTATTGATTTTTTTTTTTTTTTTTTTTTTTTTTACAGAGAGGAAGAGAGAGGGACAGAGAGCCAGAAACATCGATGAGAGAGAAACATCGATCAGCTGCCTCTTGCACACCCCCTTCTGGGGATGTGCTCGAAACCAAGGTACATGCCCCCGACCGGAATTGAACCCGAGACCCTTGAGTCCGCAGGCCAACACTCTATCCACTGAGCCAAACCGGCTTCGGCAATATGAAAATTCTTACTAAATAACATGATCCCTAGAAATTAAAAAATTCCCTAAATTCTCTCAAAAAGAGAACACATATTTAGCTTGTCTTTAATTGAATTGACTCAGCTTATTCAGGGGGAAAAACCCTTTCCCCAGGGTGTTTGTCAAAAATAATCAGCAGCAATTATTTAAAATTGCAGCTGCCTAAAGCAGTGAAACAATGTTGAGTAAACAGCTCAAAAATATATTAGAAAAATATCGCAAATGAGATGCCATAAAGGGCTTTGAAAACCTTCAACATATTCCTAGGAATATAGATGGTTGCTGGCATGTCCAGTGCTATGCACCTAACAATGAAAGACTTGCAAGACCTTAGTCTACACTTCCTGTTCCGTGCAGAGCCTAACGGTCAGCCAGCAGTGAAAGATTAAGACAACATTGTAGTCTGCCAGAAGAATGAAAGTGTGCCCCATTGTACATACAGTGCAAAATGGGAGACATTTCTTTAAAGCATTTAAGGAAATTTATGTTCAATCATTAGCTGACAATTAAGTTAACTGAGCAGAAAATTCAGTGGTAGCACAAAGCAAAAATAAATAAAAGGCAATCTTTCCAGGATTGGGGAGAATCATCTCCCAACTCATTTTGTGAGGCCATTCTTACCCTATTACCAAAACCAGACAATATCAAAGTAAAACTACAAAGCAGTATCCCTTAAGAACATAAATGCAAAAATCCTCACCAAAATATTAGCAAACAGAACCCAACACATACGAAATCAGACTATCACAATAATCCACAGAATAGAAAAAAATTACACATCATAGAAATGATCTTGTCATGTATTTGGCATATGGAAAGAACTCACAATTTAGTCGCAAAAAGACAACCCAGTTTAAAAAGGGAGAAAAAGGGAGAGTCCTGGCTAGGTTGCTCAGTTGGTTGGAGCACCATCCCATATACCAAAAGGTTGCAGGTTCCATTCCTGATCAGGGCGCATACCTAGATTGTGGGTTGAATCCTAAGTTTGGGGCAACCAATTGATCTCTCTCTCTCTCTCTCTCTCTCTCTCTCTCTCTCTCTCTCATCAATAAAAGCATATCCTCAGTGAGGACTTTTTAAAAATGGAGAAAAGTATCTCTTAATAGACATTTTCCAAAGAAGATACACAAATGTCTACAGCACATGTGCAAACACACTTAGCATAATTAACCATTACAGCAATGCAAATCAAAACTATAAGATACCATTTCACATCCACTAGGATGGCTAAAATAAAAAAGACTGACAATAACCAGTGTTAACAATTATATGAAGAAATTGTAACCCTTATACGCTTCTGTGGAATTGTAAAAAGGTGTAGCCATATTGGAAAGAAGTTTGTCAGTTCGTCAAAATGTAAAACACAGTTGCCCTACGACCCGCTATTTCTCTCCTAAGTATGTATAGAAGAGAACTAAAATGATATGTCCATTCAGAAACTTGCACATTAATGTTCACAACAGAATTCTTCATAATAGTCAAGAAACGAAAATAATACAAATGCCCATCAACCAATAAGTGGATAAACAAAGTATAAAAATATATATTCAAGTAATTTATCATTTGACAAAAGGAATGACATACTAATACATGCTACAACATGAATGAACCTTGAAACCATTGTGCTCCATGAAGGAATTTAGTCACAAAAGACCACACATTCCATTTATATATAATGTCCAGAATAGGCAAATAGGAATTGGAACTGTTAAGTGATATGGGGTTAGTGTTTGGAGTGTTGAAAATATTCCAAAATTAGTGATGATGGTTATACAAATCTGTAAATATGCTAAAAACTATTTAATTGTATACTTTAAATGTAAGAATTGAATGGCATATTAATTATATCACAGTAAAACACATAACCCACAAAACCCAAAATCTTTTAGAAACAGGGATTATGATCCTTTTTGCAATTATGTACAAATATTGGAAGACAGCTGTTTTAGTCAGTATGTTGTGCTAATGTGAAGCCAGTTATTACGTTATTACATCGAGTGATAGAGAAAATTAGTTGAAGAGTACAACTTTTTATGACCCAAATTAGATGAATGCTGTATTCTGCAAATTTTCACCCCTGACACTTTGACTTGGCCCTCATTATTTCGCCCTAAGGGATGCCCTGTTCTAAGTTGCTCTGCTTTCATTTCATGCACAATTATCCACTGGGAAAGGAGCCCTAAATGTGTGGAGCTGTGAGGATGATGCTCACTGCTGAAGTCCTTAGAAGTAGGGTGATCACCCAGTCTCTCCAAGGCCAATCACATTTAATGCCTGCAGCTCCAGCTTGAATTATAAGTTATATGGTCACTCTACCTTAAAGGCTATTTTAGGGGCCCATGATCAGGAGTCTATTTAACAGGTTAAATTATTTTATAAAGAATTATTTTCAAATGAAACTATCTGATAATGTTTAAGAATGCATGGTTACATGGTAAAAGAATAAAGAAAGAAAGCGATTACCACAAAGGTCAGTGCAGTACAGTAATTCTCAACCAGGGGTAATTTTTCCCCCACCGGGGTCATTTAGCAATGTCTCTAGACATATTAGCTTGTCACAATATGCAGTAGTGGGGAGAGGGGGCAGGGGGATAGGTAGGAGTATTCTACTGACATCTAGTGGGTAGAGACCAGTGAGGCTGTTTAACATTCCATAATGCCCAGGAGAGCTCCCTTCAACAAAGAATTTTCTGGTGCAAAATGTCTCTAGCGCTGTGGTGTAGAAACTCTGAGACTCAAAAAATGAATATTGTTGCCCTATATATAGCGTTCCAAAATAAAAATATGTTAAGTATACCAATTTATTTTATTGAGCAAAATAATCCTTATAAGAAAACATCACTTAAAAATATTGTATATTAATTTTACTTATGACTATTAATATAAACATTTTAATAAATTTATAGCAAAGTAAATTTGAAGGTAGAAAGTCAATCATGCTTTAATATTAGAAAAGTTATTAAATGTTGCATCACATTAACTCAAAAAGTTAAGAGATTCTTAGAATTGGGGAAATATTTAAGTAAGAAATTCTTAACATGATAAAAGTATCTCAAAGCAAATACTAAATCAAAATTAATAATCAGTTTCATGTGATAAAAGCTCTAATAATTCACATTTAAATCACAAAGAACATAGAAAAAGAAATGCATTATTATCTAATTTTCACATTTCTAGAAATTCAAATTAGTCCAATAGGATTTTAAAATAGAAATAAAAATTGGAGACTTTGTAGATCTTGCCCTGTTTATTCCACGTTGTTTTCAGTAAGCTAGGCTGTATCCTCATTTGTCTTTTATAGATGAGAGTCTCAGAATAATGAGAAGTTTTAGAATGTAAGTCCTTAAATATCATTTTTATTACAAAGTAATATGTATAAGAGATATAACCCCTAATCATTAAATTTAACTTATATTCATTGTTACTCTGATCAAATTTTTCTTAATTATATCCCTGACACTTTAAAGCAGGGGGGAGGTAAGAATCTGGATGGACCAAGAATGTAAGTTCCACACATTACTTGGTAATTTTTAAAGTCCAATCGTTAATTTTCAAGCAAGTAAAACATATCCCCAACTCTAACCTACTTTATCAAAATGCTCCATAGCAGATTTCAAGCACCAAAATAGTACTGGTGACAATTCCATCTACCTGGAGACATGTGCTAATGAGACCTTCCCTTGGTGCCATGGATACTGGTTTAGCTTTTCCATGGTGAAGTTGATTGGTTCAACAGCTGGCACATGGCTTGGCTGGCACCAGTGAAAGAAAAGTTGAACACTCTGGAAGACATGCAGCCACTGTGTGTCTAACAATTTTGAGACCAGCAAGAAGGTTCTATGACTGACCACTGAGCTCTCAGAAATGACTAATAGGTATAATGATTCCCACACAAATGATACTGACCTGTGTCTAGTTATTCTTGGTTGTAGAAAGTGGAAAATTTCTTTATAACATGAAATACCTTATATTAGCTATCCAACTCAATGCTTGGTCAAAAGTAAAGACTCAAAATATTTGCTTATTTTTCTCTTCCCTTTTATTTATGCCTTATTAATGTTACAAAAACTCCATTAAAACTTTTTTCTTCTAATTTCTAAGTTATTCAAGTATAATATAATTTTTTTTTTGCCTCAGAGAACTGAAGATGGTAAAAACATATTTTTAAAAGCTGCTTTTTCACTGGGAAAAGTTTGTTGGATTATTTACAATATTTGTATTTACTTAAATGAAAATTGTAATATTTAAATATTTACTCACCTACTAGTTAATGATGAAAAAACCTGTATAATCTATTTTAGAAAATTCTTATTCACTATTAGTAACTTTTAAAGTCTGGTGCTAATTACTGGATTTCCATCAGGGTTTATTCTTAAAGTATTATTTTTTATTTCTTGGCATCCCAAAAAATATGTATCTATCCTGATTTATAATACAGGAAGTTAGTTTTGTCCTAGACCTCCAAGAAAAAGTAAAAATGAAAGAAACCTCTAAGTAAGAATGACATAAGTTAAAATTATAACATTTTAATGCAATAGCTGTTTCCCTTTCTGATTCTTACTCCAGAAGACCAAGAAAACATTGGGGTAAAAATAGACCAATGCTTGTGGAGTTTTATTCTCATTGTCATAGAAATTAAGGGAAAAAGTTTTAAATCGCCTGAGATT
Source organism: Cnephaeus nilssonii (assembly GCF_951640355.1). Taxonomy (NCBI): domain Eukaryota; kingdom Metazoa; phylum Chordata; class Mammalia; order Chiroptera; family Vespertilionidae; genus Cnephaeus; species Cnephaeus nilssonii. Next base: position 61,639,776 of record NC_137076.1, on the reverse strand, counting down.
TATTGACTTCTAGTTTTGAATCATCTATTTGCTGGGTAATGTCCTACTTAAAAAATGACTTCAAAATTGAAACATCAAGATATCTAAATATCCATGATGAAGTATATTTTCTTTTCTAATCAATTTAAGTCATTCGGTGAATGACTGATTAGAATAGCTCAGCTAATTGTATTCACTCCACTGTTAGGATAGCTGGGAAAAGCAAAACAAAACATGCTTTTCATTTAAGGCTCTCTACTATCAGGACTGCCCACCACAAGGTCAAGTAAAAGATGGCCAACTTCTTGTTCAGGCCACGTAATGGCCTTTCCTTTCTCTCTGTGGAAGGTTCTGAGTTAACATAAGTAAGCTACTACTCTTCTCATAGTTTGTAATATTCTCTTCTAAACAAATTATACTTATCCCTCTCTGTTTATTAGAAATCTAGGAATTCACAGATAGGCTTGGATTTTGCCCTTCGTACTTTTTCAGATAAATCTGGTAATATATATATATTAGTAAGAATATCTATTGCCGGTATAACTCAACTCTGAAAAGTCAGTGCACTACCCCTGGCACATACAATGAAGCTACTACAAAGTACATTGTAACTAAGTGGGATTGCTATCAGGGAAGAGTCTTCTCCATGCTTCTCACTCTTACATCCCTCACATGCTTGGGGCATGTTATGTGCCCAGTAATGATATTCAGAATGAAATAATCAACACTGTTTGGATAGAGGAACCCTTAAGGAACCTCTAAGTATCCATAATTTGAAAACAATTTGTATGACTCATCAGTTTGTCTAAAGGTTCTTGATATGTGTGGCCGGAGCATGGCTAAGCTGGAGCACGTGGCATACAGGTAGACTGTCCTGGGCCAACAAGGATGTGCCCTGTCAATCTCCATGATGAGGGATTCTCATTCTCATTTCATACACTGAGAAAACAGGTAAAGGAAGTTATCAGCTCCAGGTTACACGGCTAGTAATTGGCAGAGTAGGGTTTCAAATCCAGCTTCTGTTATTTGCAATTCCTATCTCTTCAAAAAGTTGACTGGAGAGCATTATGCTAAGTGAAATAAGCCAGTCAGAGTAAGATATATCACATGATCTTACTCATTTATGGAATATAATGAACAACATAAACTGATGAACAAAAACAGATCCAGAGACAGAGAAACATCGACCAGAAACATGGTCAGCAAACTGCGGCTTGCAAGCCACATGCGGCTCTTTGGCCCCTTAAGTGTGGCTCTTCCACAAAATACCACGGCCTGGGCGAGTCTATTTTGAAGAAGTGGCGTTAGAAGAAGTTTAAGTTTAAAAAAATTTGGCTCTCAAAAGAAATTTCTATTATTGTACTGTTGATATTTGGCTCTGTTGACTAATGAGTTTGTCAACCACTGGACCAGAACATCAAACCTCAGAGGGAAGGTAGGGGAGATTGGGGGTAAGGGGGAGAGATTAACCAAAGGACCTGTATGCACGCATATAAGCCTACCCAATGGACACAGACAACAGGGGGTGAGAGCATGAGTTGGGGAGTTGGAGGAGTAATGGGGGGATAAGGACACATGTAATACCTTAATCAATAAATTAAAAAAAAAAAAGTTGCCTGTTCTAGTCCCTTTGGCCAGATGTACCCTTCATTCACTCTTTTGATGAGTTGACATAAGACTGCCTGAGCTTCTCTGGTGACACATACCTTACTTAACTTTGTGTTAGGTATGTCTGTGCACCTCCTTTATCTCCTTTCCTAAATTATGAGTAAATTACTTATTTCAAAGACAACTTTTCACTGCTGTGTAACAAATTACTCCCAAACTTAGCAACTTAAAGCAACAAATGTTTATCTTTTCCTTTTCAAGAAACACAGCACACGTTTGCAGCCAAGTCCTTTTCTCAGCCTGCCTTCTGGGGCCCAGTGGCATCCTGTCATTTTGTACTGTCTCTCAATCCAAGCATATAGGGTTTCTTGTTGATGTAATTTGCCCAAGGCCTCTGTGGACTTCTGTGGATCTCACTTTCTGTCGGACAAAAGCCACACCCATAAATCCCGAAAGGGCATCAGTGAGTTTTTAGCTTAGCAGTCTTATACCAATGTTCTGTCCTTGAGGGACTATACATATTTCTGCCGTACCCAGATATTTTTAATCAGTTTTATCATTCTTCTGGTAGCCTCATTAATGAGTTGAATAAATCTTTGACTCATATTCTTGTCAAAGAACCAAGTTTTAACTGTTTTGAAAATTATACTTCCGAAATAGATTAAGTCTGAGAAAATGAGGTTTTTGTTATCATAATAATTTTGGTAGTGATATTGATATGTCATGGTTTCTTTCATTTTGAAATTATATTTTTGTAAAGTATACAAATGGTACATAGGAATGAATGCGAGTAGAAAACAATAGCACCACCTCTATGATAAATATGATTTAACTAGAGGCCCGATGCACGAAATTCGTGCACGGAGGGGGGTTGTCCCTCAGCCCAGCCTGTACCCTCTCCAATATGGGACCCCTCAAGTGATGTCCGACTGCCCGTTTAGGCCCGATCCCCCTCTCACAATCCAGGACTGCTGGCTCCCAACTGCTTGCCTGCCTGCCTTCCTGATTGCCCCTAACCGCTTCTGCCTGCCAGCCTGATCACCCCCTAACCACTCTGCTGCCAGCCTGTTTGCCCCCAACTTCCCTCCTCTGCTGGCCTGGTCACCCCTAAATGCCCTCTCCTGCAGAGTTGATCACCTCCAACTGCCCTCCCTTGCAGGCCTGGTCCTTCTCAACTGCCCTCCCTTGTAGGCCAGGTGCCTCCCAACTGCCCTCTCCTGCTGGCCATCTTGTGGTGGCCATCTTGTGTCCACATGGGGGCAGGATCTTTGACCACATGGGGGCAGCTATATTGTGTGTTGCAGTGATGATCAATCTGTATATTACTCTTTTATTAGATAGGATAGAGGCCTGGTACAGGGGTGGGGGCCAGCTGGTTTGCCCTGAAGGGCATCCCGGATCAGGTGGGGGTTCCCTTGGGGCGTGGGGCGGCCTGAGCGAGGGGCCTGTGGTGGTTTGCAGGCTGGCCACGCCCCCTGGCAACGCAAGCGGAGGCCCTGGTATCTGGAATTTATTTTCCTTCTACAATTGAAACTTTGTAGCCTGGAGTGGAGCCAAGCCAAGCCTGGGGCTCCCTCCGAGGCCGGCAGCCATTTCTGTTGGGGTTATAATTGAAACTTTGTTGCCTTAAGCGGGTGGGCCCAGCCAGGGTGTGTGGAAAGCTTTGCTTCCCCTTTTGCCGGCGGCAACCCTGGCCTGCTCTCTCAAGCTCCATTCTGCCACCATTTGTTTGAATTTGTTTACCTTCTATAATTGAAACTTTGTAGCTTGAGTGGAGGCTTAGGCCTGGCAAGGGCAGGCGGAAAGCTTGGCTTCCTCTGTTACCTAGGAAACCTTGCTCTCTGTGGCTGTAGCCATCTTGGTTTGGGTTAATTTGCATGCTTGCTCTGATTGGATGGTGGTCGTGGCTTGTGGGCGTGGCTTGTGGGTGTGTCAGAGGTATGGCCAATTTGCGTATTTGTCTTTTATTAGGTAGGTTTAAGCAGATAACTGGATGGCTAAGCAGGTTTCTCTCTTTTGCTTTACAAGATCTCATGAAATTCCTCATTGCGAAAAAAGTGGATCGACTGTATTCTTAGCTGAGTAGAACTAGTTTCTGCTGGAACCTTTAAGTATTCCATTTACTGGAGTATAAAATAGTGGGTTCAACTTTCCATGTGAGACATCAAAAGTAAATAAACATTTTTCCTTGCTTTTAACGTTTTTAAATTCCCTTGTTAATATGGAGAGAGACGGTACTCAGAAATGAGAAAGCAAACCTCTAGACGGATGGAAACCCCCCTCTATTTCAGGCATGCAGAACACAGAAAACTATAATAAACTCTGATGTTATACTTCTTAGAGGAGGTGGTAGCTAGGAAAAAACCTCTAGGCTCCCTTTTATGGCATGATTTGTGCATTAGAACATGAACCTCTAAACTGGCTCTCCACCTTGACAACAACGATATGGAAGAAGTTACATATTATGGAATTCATGTTGACAAATGGCAACTTGATGAAGCATAAATCTCACAAACAGAAAGCTTTCTGCAGAATCAGTTTGGGTTTTTTTTCCTATCTTCATTCTAGAATGTAGAGATACCTAGTTACCATCATCTATATAGTTTATGTAATTTAGGTCTATGTTGTCTTCTGATTCTTTTCTTGGACAAGCAGCTCCAAAAGTTCATTTAAGGAATTGAGAAAATTTTCAACATACCAACTGCTTTGACATCCTTTGTGCCTGATTGCCCTTCAGTCATGTCCTAGCTTCATCGCGCATACACCCTTTAATCCAGTGTAGTAAATCATGAAATGGTTTTCCTCAGCAAGACAAAAGAGAAATTACTTGAAATGCTAGCTTAGCATTGGAGTGGTGGGGAAGGCTATGCGATTATCTAGAAGGCGTGTGTATTCCTTCTTCATTCCTTTCTACCTGGGGACACAATTACTATGCAGCACTGTTAGGTCTAGCATTGCATCAGGAGAAAGTTCAGAAAGTACTGATTTATAAGGAGAGTGTAGCTGGAATAAAAATTTCAGTAAGCAAAATGACTGAAAGGCTTTATTTTATTTTCCCTATTTCCTAAGCTCTCCTCTTTTTCCTTGCTATGCTTGAGGTATATAATGATTAATATTCTCTTTTTAGGTCTACCTATACTCCCACCCCAAACATGTAACTTGGTATTCAGTTGCTGTTTCATCTCTGAGGCAAGGGAATTCTAATATGCAGGCATATAAATCATGCCAGTGCCTGAGAAACATACCGTAGAACATTAGGTCCTGTGTCCTGGGAGGGAGAGGCACAGCCTTTGAAGGGCACAATGTTCTTCGAGTCCCTAGCTAATGGGGAGGCCGAAGTCCTTATCTAGCCGTTCTTACCTTTCTACCACAAGTAAAGTTTACAGGGCTTCCCTGAGACACGTAACTTCAAATTTCATGATTCGTATTCTTAAATACACAATCAAATAGAAAATACCACAGGTTAGAATCCACACAAGCAGAACGACTTGCAGATCTTGGGGCTGTGAGTGTGCCCCATCTTTTTCCCTCATTGTCTCGGACCTTTCTGGTCTTCAAAACCACACGGTTTAAGGTGCAGACATTTACTCGTTAGCAGAGCATTCCATATTAACAGTATGACTATTCTGGACTGAAAAATCCAAGTATTTTGTCTTGTCCTTAATGCAATCTGTTGAAAGGGACAGACGGTAGAGCAGGTGTAAGTATTCACACAATAGACACGGGCAGACTTCCTCTGAATACTAATGACAACACAAAATGTTAACAAGAAAAGAACGGATGGGCAGGGGATGACGTGCCCAAGCACTGTAGAAATTATGGTATGTAATCCTGGTAAGCTGGAGGGAGGCTGTCTGTGATCAGTCTATTGTACCACGCTGAAGAAGAGTGATACCGGTGTGAACCATTCGATTCTCCTGACAAATCATATTTCCTCTGGTATATCTTTTAATCCTTTCTGATAAGATTATCCCCAGATTCTTTGAAGTTTATTCTTATAAAGAAGATCTGGATTAGTGATGTGGATCACCATCCTCAAGTAGACTAACCACCTTCCCACAAAGGAAGGGACAAATTGAAAACATCCTTGTTAAGGTGCATTAGAAATGGTGTACTTAAATTATTCAGAAATATCCAGAATTACATGTAGAATGGCGATGTTTTCATTTTAAAGCACATCTGTGAAATCTATAGTTATAAAACTTTTTCCGTTTGCATTTCTAACCTTGGCCATGAAACTTACCTATCAAAGAGCTACATCAAAGCTCTTATACTTAAGCTGCTTTTTTAAAACAAACATTGATAAGCCAAGATTTAAGAAAAATGTTCCCTTGCAATAAAAACATCGTAAAATGTCCTTATCCAATTTGCTTTGTATATCATTACAGCTTTCAAGTTATATGCAAGCAAAAACTCTATCGTGTATTTCTGAATCTTGCTGACAAACACCCAGCAGAGTGTCAAGGTTATTCTCTGGTAAATATGAAGGATGAGATCTGAAATATGAAAACCACGGAATTCAAGATAAATGAATGTTAGAATCATTGGGTCCAACCACCTTAACTTGCACAGAAAGTTTAAAATGGCAAAGGTATAGAGCATTTAAATATCCCTCATTTTTAGTGAAGTCAGCACTAGAAACAAAGGCAACCTCTCTCAGTATCTTGCAACAATGAATATACTGTATATGCTACAAGACGTTTTGATGTGATAGCAAGTATGTCATTCACATTATCATCCGAAGCAGGTATGCTGATTCCTATTTCCCGTTGACTAATCCAAATGACATTGAATTACATACTAATCTAAATGACAGGCATCCTCCCTCAATCACCTTGTCTGCATAGGAACAAACCTGGATTTAAGCAGAGATTTGCAAACGTGGGCGAGTGTTGACATTACTCAATCTAGTACACAGGAATGAAGAGCAAACTGCCTCATAAACCCTGAAATATCAAGGCAAGTCATCTCGAGTAATTTTACATTCAGGCCTGTAAGTCTTGTGATTGAGGTGAGGTTAGGGGAAACTGAGGCAAATAAATACCATTTTTAATAACTGAGGACAGACTCAAATTATAAAGTTTCAGATCCTGTGATAAAAGGAGATTGAAGCATCTTTTAGGTCTTCAGGAGGACTTTTCCACAGTTATATGGCAGTAAAAAGTCACTAGGAGGTTCTGGAAGAAGGTAAAGTAATACTATTTAAGAGTTACATGTCACATATTATGCTAGATTGTTTACATTAAAACATTTCCTTGGCTCCCCACCAACAATTCTATGAGGTAGATATCTTTATCTGAATGTGAGAGTGTAAGTTCCTTTGAGCATATGGTTGCACATGGAATAGGATTTCAATATATATTTGTTAGTAGCAGGAAAGTTTTATGCTCCTAGTCGAGCTCTCCAATAGAACAGTGGTGAAATGCACAATTTTTGGAGGCAGACTACCTGGGTGCAATGTTGGCTTTACCAGGTGCATGACGATGGAGAAGTCCCTTCTTCTAAGCACTAGGCTCCTCCTCTGCAAGATGGAACTGATAGAGCTGCCGACAACGTTAAAAGAGGCCATGTGTGTGCAGATATTGCACTGTGCCAGGCACACAGCAAGGTCTCAGCCCTTAGCTCTGGCTGGTAGTATTACAAGTCTTTCCAGCAGAGGGCGCAATACGCCCATAAAAGCAGGGTTCCTTATGGTCCCAAAGGCCCAACCCCCTGAAAGGCCAAAAAGAAATGTTACATTGTAGGGAAAGACTATTTCTTCTTGGAGGAAAAAAAATTACTCTGGTTTTCAACAAAGAGTTTGGAGACCCTAAAAACTCAGAACACGATCTGGAGAGAAACTGCAAAGAGAAACAGCGGCATTGGGCAAGGCCAGGGACCCTGAGAGTGAAGAGTCCAGACTGAAAAAGCCAGAGTGAGCCCGCTGGGGAAGGGCTGCCTGCAAAATCTCTTCAGCTCATTCCAAACTTCTCTGGAGGGGAACGGAAGGGCTGAGTGAGGTAAGCAAATGATCTATGTACAGGCAGTCCTCGGGGTACGTCGGACTCCACGTACGTCGATTTGTGGTTACGTCACCATCTCCCATTTACAGTATTTATAAAAAAATAAGTTCCGTCATTTCGACGTATGCACATATGTGCTTTATGGTTTTTATTATTTATTTACCACAAGTAAAGGTCAGGAATTGTTATCTTTCTTTTAATTTTTTTTTTTACTGTTTCACTTCATTACTGCTGTGTATGTGCTCCATGTGAGTGACGTAGGTGCTTATGTAGGTGGGTTCTGACTTACGTCGCGCTGTAGGAATGGATCTCCGACGTAACCCGAAGACCTAGTGTATATAAAAGCCTAAGCGACTGTCCGAACGTTCAACCATTTGATGGGCACCAGACGCCAGGCTCACAGCTGGCGAGTGCCACTGTGGCTGGCGTGGGCCTCTCCCGTGGGCACTCCCCTTGCACACCCCTCCCCCATCTGGACCGGGATCAGGACCAGCATTGGGACTGACTGGGCGCCAGCCTGCTGCCGCTTCTCAGTCATGGATGTGCAGAGACCACAGCAGAGTGGCAGCGAGCCTACCGGGCTGCTGTGGGCGGGCATGAATGGGAGCAGCACGGTGCCTGGCCAGGGCTCAGGCTCCTCCCCGGCCGCCTGCCCTTGGCACACTATTCCATCCCTCTGGGGGATGTTGGACTGCCAGTTTTGGCCTGATCTCCGCAGCTCACGCCGAGGGACCCCACTGCTGCATGAATCTGTGCACTGGGCCTCTAGTAATGATAATAATTAGCACAAACTTGGCAATCCTTACAAGAACTGCATGCATTACAAGGAAGCTGAGACACAGGATGGTTAAGTAAGTTTCTCAAGGTCTCAAGGTTAGAAGTGGTGAAGCCGAGATTCTTATCCATTACGAGTTTCTGTAAAGAAGTCTCCAATGATTCAAGTGTGTCTAGGATCACAGGTGTGTTTGAATTTTGTCTGTCTATTTTTAATCATCCATCTAACCCACACACACCACCTTAGTCACAGATGCATCCCAGTGAAAGAGTCGATGAAAAGTGCCATAGAGAAGAGAGATCTGGTTTTTACAATGTCCTAAGCCAAATTTCTTCAAGTTCCTTCTACACAAGGATGCAGGAGGCTATTATCTACCTATGCGAGATCTTCTGTCCTCCCAAAAATATTCAAAAGGGTTTTAATTTGTTACTTTTGTACAATTATGCTTTGGAGTCCTGTTTAGAAAGGTTTGTTGGCATTTATATCATTTAGAGTTCAGTCAACGAAACAGAGTTATATACCTAGATCACTATTTTATGTTTTTAATTGATTTGAGAGAGGATGGGAGAGGGTGAGATATATAGAAACACCAATGATGAAAGGGAATCATTGATCAGCTGCCTCCAATATGCCCCACACTGGGGATCAAGCCTGAAACCTGGGTATATGCCCTGACCGGGAATCAAACCGTGACCTCCTGGTTCATAGGTCGAAGCTCAACCACTGAGCCATGCTGGCTGGGCCGTCACAATTTTTTTTTTAGACAGGAATTTGACTGAACAGAATCATGGGAATAGGTTGAGCAGTCTCTGTGAACTGTTGCCTTCCTGTCTGATGCTAGAACTTAAAGGCAGCAGGGCAGTCAATCAGGATGGGAAGATGGATGTTAGGTTAGGGAGAGAGCAAGAAAACACTGGAACCCACAAACACAAGCTAGAGCTCATGATGACAAATGGATACCCACGACTTGTTGCCTTGGAACTCGGCTGACCTGTGTGCTGTGTTGTGTGTCACCTGTAAGGGCCTGCCGAAGGCTCCAGCCTCCCTATCTGTCACTGACACTTCAAGCGTCATTGGATTTGCTGTATCACGTGGTCCAAATGGCAGAGCAGTTGGCACAGCAGCTGAACCTGCTGCAGGGCTCTGTCTTGTTCCGGGGCCCACGCAAGGCTGCCATGTAGCGAGTCACTCAGTAACCGAGTCAGACACACACATACAAATGAGATGTATATTGTTTTCAAAATCCAAAAATGCCTACTTGGGTGTTGTGCCTTTTTCTTAGTGGTTGGGTTATGTGCAGTCACTTGCCATTCACCTGATATCTCAGCATACCCCCGACTGGATACCTAGAAATTTCACCAAGTTAGCAGACAATTTGGTTTTTGTGGGATTTGTTTCTCATTGGCTGGCATTCAAGCATACCAGGCCCAAGCCGAATTATATAATCAATGAAATGGATGAATGTATTGTCCTGTGGAAGGACACTGTGACCAAGAGCCCTGTGGCACCGATTATAACACAGGGCTGAGGAGTGCATGTATCCCTGAAGCAGGAAAAGTGTTTTCTTGGCATTGCCAGCTGAAAATTGACTTCTTCTTGTGGTCTTTGTGCAGGTCAGTAGCCACGTACCAGGTAGCAGGTAAATTATAACCACTTGGTTAGATACATAGATATGAATAGATAAATATCAAACTATTTGTTATGGGGAACTCTTTATTATGGCACTTGGGGAGCTGATTAAGCAGTTGTCTTTGCATTTGATTCTGGAGCTTGAAGCACACAAAGAAAGCAGTTGGGAAGGAAAGACAGATTAATGAGGTGGCGAGAAAGAGCAAGCTGGACTTCCCAAGCATGGGCTGGAGCCCAGGAGGACAGTTCTTTACGCCAGTCTGACCTTGGCGATATGGGTGTCCTACAAAGGCTAGGGCCCTTCATCACGAGGCTAAGAACACACACCTGGCCCGGCAGTCAGAGACATGGAAACAAGGATCTAGCAGGGGTGGAGTATTGCGGCCCCACTACAGCCTCACACAAGTGAGATCAGACTCAGGTCCTGACATGTGTGAGATACAAAAAGGTGGCTGCTGCGCTCCCCGTTTCCAAATCTCCCACAAGAATCTCTCTTGTTCCCACCCTAACCAGGAACAAACAGGAAAGAAAATTTTAGGAAATTAATTCACTCTTGCCAAGGTGACACACCACAAAGCCAGCACGGTATCTTTAAAACTCTGCTCTGAAGAAAGTGTCAGAGCAATGACAATAAGGTTGCTGATGCTGGTTCTAGGGGGGGAGGACAGAAATGAGGCGAGCGGATTCCATTACAAAGGGAGTGGGGCAAGGATGACACTGGCAGGTCAGGAAGAGAGACAAAAAAGGAACAAGGATTCAAAAGGTAACATTAGTTCAAAGTAGTTTCTGCACCGACTAAATATGGCCTGAGAGAAAGAGTAAGTATTGTTTGTTCTCTAGACTCCCAAATATACAGGGTGTCCCCCCCAAAAAAATGTCTACACACTGTAACAGCTGATAGCTCAACTTATAAAATGAAATGTATCTTAATAAACACTGCCTTTATAACTATTCAAAGTGTGTATATACATTTTTGGGGACACCCTTCATTTCTGATCACCCCGAGTAAGACAGCGTTCTCACAGGCGATGCGCTAACTCTATGTACCTTTGCCAACTGTTGTAGGTTTTAATAGCAAATTTATAATTAGGGCACACAATGTCCTTCACATATAAAGTTCTCTGCCAGCCTGCCTCGGAGGATTTTCTTTAGCCAGAGCACTAGCTTGGTGCAAAACCTTCTATACTAACCAGACGATTTCATACCTACGCTAGTAATCCTGCTAAGATGAGGATCCATGAGCTAGTAGGAAACCCAGCTAAAGCAATTGGTCCACAGACTCACTAGCTCTAGGCTAAAACTGCCCTGATTACTGTAGGACTTGCGACACAAAGAGAACTGCCAGCAGGTGAGGAGGTGTGGAGTTCCCAAAATAGCATTTCTGAGCACAGTGCTTTGACCCATTTTTAATATCTCCTTACCAACGTGGAAGAGACAGCCTGTGTGATCAGTATGGAAGGGGAAGACATGAAGGAGCAAATTTTATTATCTACAAAGTCACAGAAGCAAAACCAATTTAGGCATGCTACTTAGGAAATATAAAGTTCAGGGCCTAAAAGTTTTTCAGCAGAAATCCGGTTCAAAGACTAGAAATACTGACATTCTAAAGGAGAACTAAAACAACTAATGAGAAAATATACATTTTGGCAGGCCATTTCAATTAACCCTAACATTTGACAATGGAAATGACATTCTTCACTCATGTATCCTCATGCCTTAGATGTAGAAAGAACAATGACAATGTGGTGGGGTACCTTGAAGGCCACAATAGGAGTTATGGGTCTCATAGTCTTTCATTCTGAGTTTAACATGCAGATAAAAACTAGGTACTACCAAACTTATAGCCAATCATTCCAGCTCTTTCACCTCATCACCTTGGTCAATGGTTACCCAATGGGCATTATCCTCAAAGTGATTTGCAAAGCAAAGACACTACTTTGGGGGGTGGGGTCAGTCTTCTTCTTCAAACCCATCCAACTGATTTAAAAGACAGTTTCCAGTACAACTTGTCCTTCCCTGTCATCATTCTGGAGCACCTTGCTAAACAGCCAGCACGGGTAAAAGAACATTTAACAATCTGCTTCACATACACCTCTTTTCCAGCCAAATTGCACCCATAAAGTTAAAACAGAACCTCTTTGGAGTCTCAACAAACACAAACTGAATATTTTATGATTTGTGCAGTAGTTACAGTGCGTTGCCTTTTCTTAATTAGCATATATATGGAAGCCTTTCTTTCGTGGTATGTTATTATTGTTGCAGTAATTCAATAAAAGTATCCTAAACATTTACATGGCGGAGCATTTTTATGATTTACACCAACAGAACAGCATACATGGTGGTGTACATCTGCTTTCAAATTCATCGCTTTATTTCTCATTCCCATATCCCTTTTAAGAATGACAAATATTGTCGTTTGGGGGCCTGTCTTTATTCCTTATTCTTTCTGCCTATAAATTTCATTCTTTTATACACTCTTCCCTATGATGATCCAATCAATTCATTCAATGGGAGCATTATTTTTTTCCCTGAAGTCCCTCACAACAGAGTAAAGAATTCTTCCCTTAATCTACTCCATTGGATTTCTGTTATTTAAAAAAATAAACAAGTTCCTCTGTTTGGTCACTAACTAGACTCACATTCAGTCTTTTCAAAATGAAGTCATGAACAGTCGAAAGCGCAAGTCTTCCACCGAGAAACTAAGTCAATGTTGAAAGGGAAGTCACTATAATCTCTTATATTGTGTTATCCTCCTGAACCATTTCCAACCTCGAGTCAACGGAACAGGGGTTAGTTGAACAAAACGATCGTGTAAAACACCTCACTGGGCCCTCAGGTTGTTTCCCTTTGTGTTATTACACCCCGTTGTGACATGACAGTCAGAGCAGTCTGCTTTAGCTCAAAACTCAAGGTTCCAAGACGTCTTCACTTGGAACAGCTGTTATAGGCACGTGTTTGCCTGGGCTTTTAATCTGCCCTTATTTCTACTCTTTCTCCTTTAAAAGAAGCAAGTAGCAACTTACATAAATTAAAAAAAGATCTTTTAGAGCTTAAAACATCAAAATTATGAACTTCAAATAAGAGGTTTAGGAGAGACATTCTATTAAATCTAAAGATGCAGTCTGATGATCAGCAAACATACCTGACGTTGAAGACGGTGGAAGATGGTGGTTGGTCTGGCCTGGGCCACTGGTTGACTGCAAGTGGAGTGAGAGGCGCTGGTGAGTACAGCTTCCCTGGCACCCACATTTACTGTTTTCCAGGTGATTCTAAGGGAACCTTGCAGAGATGGCTATAAGAGAAGAGAAAAGACTAATAAGTATTATTTTAATATCAAGGTATTATAAAAATTTGAGAAAGCTAGGCCTGAATTAAGGGGGCTGAGATAGGGACATCCTTTCCCCCAGCTAGAATTTCGGAAAGAAAAAATGATGGGGAGCACGTAGGGAACGAGAGAGGGACAGCGGAGCTGGAACCGAACAGCAGCAATGTGGTTCCGATCCGCATGACTGTCAGAGAAACCTGGACAGTAGACAAGAACACCAGGGATCAGAGGTGGACGTGGCAAACATGGTTTTCAGAAAGGTCATTTTAAAGGCTACAAAAGAGAGTGAGACAGCAGATGAAATAGTAACAAAGTCACCATCATAATAATTGCTGACACTGGACACTGCTTCAAACGTGTCAAGAACAAAGACTTATATAGTTTATCTCTAATACGCAAGCCGTTCCTATGAGATGCGGACACTAATTATCCTCTTTTTTAAGATGAGAAACTTGAGGGAGAGTGTCTTGAGTTATTTACCTATGGTTTCCATAGCAAAAAGAAAAAAAAAGTGGTATGCTGAGCTTTGAAATGGGGTATTCTAGATGCAGTTTGTGCTCTCAAACACTGCATAATCCCTGGCAGGTACGAGGGGAGGCCTGAATTTCTATTTCCAGGACCCCCACCATAAGTGTGCAAACACTGTTTTTGATATAATTTCTATTGTTTCTTAGATAGACCTCCTTGATTGCATTTACCTAGTCAATTGCATTCACCTAGTCTGCTATGAGAAAACATGGCTGGGTAACAGAAGACACAGCTCAATCACGGTGGTCAACAACTTTACTGGCTATTCTTTCCTTTCATCATTCATTCACTTATCCATTTATTCAGTCTACCCTGTTCGTACCCTGGATGGTATCATCCACAAGCACTTTCAGGCCCAAATGCCCAACTCCTTTCTCATCAGCTCACAACAGTACAAACTTTCACTCCCCAGCCCCTAACTCAGGAAGGCCAAAAGAAGTTGAGTCCAGAATTCCTCCGCTGCTCCAATATTGCTATATTTTCAGGAGTTCTTTGAGTTCATAGTGAGAATATTTCGAAACAAAAATAAAAGGCACAATTCTATTGGAACTGATATAAGTATTTAAAAAAAAATTATAACATTCTTGGTGTACCAAGTTGCTTCACATAAACATAATACTCAGAAACATTTGAATTTTTTCAGCGTCTGTTGCAAATAAAGTTCAACTGAGTAAGTATTAAAGCATACAGGGAAAAAAAGCACAATTCTCTAAGTGAACTGACAATTCTACAAGTGCTAAATGCCATTCAGACTTGGTTTTATATAAAAACATATTCACACAGAGTTAAGAAATACTCTTTCCGTTAAGAGTATACATATTCCCACTTAGCTCCTCCTCCTAACATGGACTGATCGGTGACCTAAATGAATATAGTTATAAGGATGTGAAATTTTTATTGCTGTTTTACCAGCAGGTGACTTGGTTGATCTGACATGGAAATAAATCTGCATTCTACCTCCTCATGTTCCTCACACCACCTCATTGTGAAGATGCAGAGTAAATGAAAGGTATCTCCAATCTGCATGGGTGGTCCTGAACACCTCCTTTCTGGTTGAATCAGCCAATTACGCCCTGGGCTCCTGGATGGATTGTTAAAATGTACTGGAGTCTCGAATCCATCGAAGTGTTTTACATTCAGGCAGGAGAGCCCCCGCTGCAAGTGTTCCATGCTCTCTCTCCAATGTGCTAGCTCTCTGGGGAGCTGACACAAAGGAGCTGCTCCACATTTCAGAAAGAGCGTACCAGGTGCCAGACTTGAAATTGCTGCTGGGATTACGACGAATTCCCAAACCACCGCACAGCAGAAACAAACAGCTAGTCTCGGTCTCGTATATTAAGATGGCAAAATGAGATTGAAGAGATCGAAACTTGTACATCGCAGCATCCTTTGCAGCAACTGTTGGGTAATGTTGATGAGACATGATATTAAAGGGATTTAGCTATAATAGTGACTGGGGAGAAAGGTAAAGACTTGTGAGGAGGACAAAGAAAATGAGATGGCTGCTAATTTTGGAAAGTTTTGTAAACAGATTTAACTAGAAAGTCATTTTTTATTACAGCATGCATTACAGATTGCCATATGGTTTTGTTATTTCTGCACTGTTTGTGTTCAAAATAGGCTGTAATGTGCACAAAGTCAGCTACTCCAACTGTGTTTTGTTCATCTCTGCATACCACTAGGATTTCACTGATGCATTTGATTCATATTGAAACTGGTAACAATATAAGTCATCATCTTGAACATAGCTAGGCTAGAATTTGTAATAGGCCAAATCCAAAAGTGGCCAGATGGCTATTTTAAAAATTACAAACTTATATTTCTGACATTATAAAGGGACTAATCAGTCACAGGATAGTATTACGGATGAGCCCTTGAAAGGAATTTTCCGTCCTCTGCCCTTCAAGAAAGCATTCAGCAGTACTTAAGCATTCAGTACCATCCCAAGCAGATGAGAATCTATTCTTTGCCTACAGAACTCCAGGGAAGTATAAGGCACAGCCTTCCTCAGTAAATCATGCCATTAATAATATTACCCTATATTAAACTTGTATGAATGAATTTATTGACTAATTGACAATATGTCAATGGGAGAATTTAATCTTAAATGTATTCAAAACGCAGCAGACTTTGAAGATACTATCAAAAGCTAGACGTCTTCTGGGTGTGTTAAAAATTCAGTCGAAACTTTAAAAAGTTAATAGAAAAAGTCCAAGGCTCCCTCGGTGTATTATTTGAGCGTTGCTATTACAACGCTTGAAAATCAGAAATAGTGTAGAAAAATTAAACTCTGGTCAAGGTCCATTAATTATAATGCAATGCCTCAGCCAAACAACAGCTTGGCCTTAAATCAATACTCAATTAAATACTTCCTGCCGTTCTGTCCATTAATTGCTCTGCAGCTCAGAAAATAACATTCTAACTGCTTGCAGAAAGGTGAGCAACATTGGAGTATGAAATTTAACGTTGGGCTCCTTTGTGATTATCTTCCTTCAATGAGAAAAATTAACTTCTTCAGTGACTTACACTCGATTCCTTTCAAATCCACTCAAAACTATTGAACATTGAATACAATAACAAGCAATAGATTTTTTGTGTGAAATATTTAGTTTGTCTTGAAGAACAACCACCACAAGATAGCATTTCCATCTTCATTATGAAAAGTATCACTATTTTTATGCTAGATCTCAGTTATAGACATACGAACCGGGAACTCTGGCTGCCTACGCACTATTGGATGGAAAATGTTTAAGGGGCAACATCTTCTGGCTGCTGCTGGCAAAGGAACATTTAATGTTGAAATAGGAAATGCTATCTTGCCCTGCAATGAGGAATCACCTTTCAGTTCAGCTCTTAAGTACAAAGAGACTCAGCCTGACAAAGGTGATTTACAATGAGCCTCCCACAGATGCATCACCCAGAATGCTGATTGCGTAGCAGGACAAATACAGAAGCAGAGAAGGAGAGGTGGGATTTTAGGCTGCTGGCTTCAGAAAGAGAGCTGCAGGACCCAGGCACTCGGAGAAATGCCCCCCAGGACTAAAGGATAACGGCAAGAGAACAAAATTGAGGGAAACATCACAAATATAAGCACCATGCAGGCAGGAATACCACAGGTTGGCAGGTGTGATGACTACAAATTTATCAAGTAAGGTTTTGAAATGAAGAATAGCTCAGCCCTACACAGCCTGTGGGGAGACACTGCAGGAGTGACATGAGCCGGAAGACAGAGACAAAGCAGATGGAGGAGGTGGCCTCTCCTTTCCCTCTGAGGCTCTTGTCTTAGTGTGGATGGTGTGCAAGTATGTGTTCACAGTGTTTATAATGTTTATTTATAACAACTTTGATATTTATCCATTAAGACTCAGATGCAGCCGAAACCGGTTTGGCTCAGTGGATAGAGCGTCGGCCTGTGGACTCAAGGGTCCCAGGTTCGATTCCGGTCAAGGGCATGTATCTTGGTTGCAGGCACATCCCCAGTAGGGGGTGTGCAAGAGGCAGCTGATCGATGTTTCTAACTCTCTATCCCTCTCTCTTCCTCTCTGTAAATAATCAATAAAATATATTTAAAAAAAAAAAAAAGACTCAGATGCACAGAAATATAATTTTCTGCATTTCTCCCCACTGCAGTCAACTTGTTCTCTGAGCCTTCTTTTTTAAATGTAACGTGGGCTATAGAACTAAAAGCAACAAAAACTCATAGACACAGACAACAGTATTGTGGTTACCAGAGGGAAGGGAAGGTGAGTAGTAAAGGGGGTCAAAGATATGATAAAGGAAGATTTATCTTTGGGTGGTGGGCTCACAATGCAATATATAAATGATGTATTACAGAAATGATGTTTTACTTGACACCTATATAATTTTATTAACCAATGTCACCCCAATAAATTTAATAAAAACTTAAAAACAAAAGAAATTATCACATGTCAAGTTTCCATGTAATACCAAAGAAGAATATCCACAATTATCTGAAAAGACTATTGAAGTTTTAAAGGCTTAAATCCCTTTTAAACATCTGACAAAGGAGTCCAGACTTTCTTTATATACATCAACCAAAATAGCATATTACAGCAGAATAAATGCAGAAGAAAATATGAAAATCCATCCATTAAGCCAGACGTTAGACAGATTTGAAAAATGTAAAACAATGTCACTTTTCTCACATTTTTTCTTGTTTTGGAAAAGTTATTTTTCATAAAATATATTGTTTATACTAACATATAATGAGATAATTCTTTTTAAATAAATTAATAAACTCCTTTTTAAAAAATGTAATGCAGTCCTGGCTGGTGTGGCTCAGTTGGTTAAACGTCATCCCATACACAAAAAGGTTGTGGGTTCGAGTGCCGGTCAGAGCATAAACCTATGTTTCAGTTCAATCCCCAGTTGGGGAGAATATGGGAGGCAACCAATCGCTGTTTCTCTCTCACATCTATGTTTCTCTCTCTCTCAAAATCAATAAGCATATCCTCAGGTGAGGCTTAAAAAAAATGTAATGCAGACTTCCAGTTTCACATGTAAGAAGTATGGGAGCCGCCATTCTGTCTTGACAAGAAATGAAAAGCTGAACAAACTGAAAAATCAACAATTCTTCTTAGATCTCTAAGAGGAAGGATGTCACAGGGCAAAATACCGCCACGAAACTCACTGACAGGTGACTACAGCGATTCACTACCTACAGAACAGAAACCCAGGAGCAGAAATCTCTGTCGGAGCCGGTGCTGGGTATGAAAACGAGAGCTGTAGCTGAGGAATTGCAGGAGGCTCAGTGTGGCCACGTTTGAGAGAGAAAATCTCTAGGGTACCCAGTCGTTGGTGGAACCCCACACTCCTGTGAGTTTTACCTTCTGGAACTCTACCAGGTTCTCGCAGTGAAGATCTGAGAAGCATCCCCTCCTGCTTCTTGAGACAATAAGCTACCTTGAAAGACACTAGGGGACTCCGTTCTCCTTAAGAAGGCCTGCCCTCAGGAGAAGCTATTTAACCAGATCCTAATCTGCTGGGGTTCCTCAGTTTAATTGACTTGGGGGAAGGGAAATACCCAACTCCAGCCCACTCTAGCCATCTGGTCCCGCCTGAGGGGCGTGGAGAGAGGGGGTAGAACTGAGAAGCACGTGAAGCTCATAATCCAGGGGTCAAGGCTCAGGAAGAGCCTGAGACCTAACCAAAGGGCTAGCATCCCCCACATTACTAAAGGCCTATTACCGTAATTCCTTTATACCTGGTACATCTAGTTTGGCTACCAAAAAAAGGAAATTACAAGACATACAGCAAGGCAAACGCACACTTTGAAGAGGCAGAACACACATTAGAAGCAGACACAGCGGGGATATTGGAATTATCCTGTTAATCTTTTGTGACCACCTTTGTTCTCTGTATCCACAGCTGATGTTAATGTTCCCATCTGGCTTCTGCATACAATGAAGCAACCGTGCTCAATCAGGCCTCTAGCCTGGCCTTCATGTCTAGCACTGTCCTTACTCCTTATCTCAACACCCCATGCCTCCTAGGATCTACCAATCTTTTTTGCAATTCCACATCCGCTATTGGGGCATGAAGCAACTTTGATTGTTCTCCACACCAGGTCTTGCAGAACTCTGGGACAGAGCAAGATGCTATCTCAAGCCCTCTTTCTGCCAGAAAAGGCGAACCCTTCCTATAAAATCCTCTGGTCGTCCCATTTGGGGAGCATTAGGAAGCCTTGCCTTGAAAATGGGGGTGCAGAACATGCTCCCTCCTCCTGAAATTACAGAAGCTATGAAAGCAGGCTCCCCTGTGGGGCCTCAAAGCACTCTTACCTCTCTGGCTCCCATGCTTTCCCCTCCCCGAGGAGGGACTTTTTCACCTGATTCAAGTCCTCCTTCCTGTGTCATAGTTTGTAATAAAAACGTTATGTTCAATCCTTCACACTTTTGTTCCTAGTGCTTAAAGACAATTTTTTAGAAATTTAAAACTTTTTAATTGTTTTCTTTTTGTGTGTAATTATGAAGTGAACTTCAAGAGCCCATTTTAAAGTGAGGAAGGGTTGCCCTTGAGTCAAGGGCCTTGCCTATTTCGCCCTCTGCCATTCAGCTACAACAACAATCCTAATGTGGTAATGCACCGAGGCTATAGCAGATAACTTGCTAAGTACGTGTGTGTGTTTTCCATTTTACACTCATAACATTTAACAAATGACATTACTGAACCTCACCCAAGACCACAGTTAGGGACAGAACCAGAAACTGAAGCCAGACAGTTTGCATCCAATGTATACACAATCTTTGCCCTCTATGCTCGGCCATCTAAAGACAATCAGTACAATACTAATAGCCCAGTGGTCGGCAAACCGCGCGGCTCACGAGCCACATGTGGCTCTTTGGCCCCTTGAGTGTGGCTCTTCCACAAAATACCACGTGCAGGTGCGCACATACAGTGGGATTGAAACTTCATGGCCCATGCACAGAAGTCGGTTTTCGGCCTGGGTGAATCTATTTTGAAGAAGTGGCGTTAGAACACTCAAGGGGCCAAAGAGCCGCATGTGGCTCTCGAGCCGCGGTTTGTCAACCACTGTAATAGGGGATCAGCCACATACAAGAAAGTAAATAAAATGAAATCCCATTTCAAACTATTATCGATATACGTATGAGTACATTTACCAATGGCTAATTTCATGTGTAGTAAAATTTGTAATTCTAATTCTGATTGAGATTTCAATCATCTTTCAGTCATCCTCAGAAAATTCTAGATTAAAAGGCCTTTGCTATACAATTATCTATTATTTCTGGATACAGAGTACATTCCTAGATAAAGAATTGCACCAGAATGCACAAAACTAGGGAAATACATACTATTATGTCATGTCTCCACCAGGTGTATTTCTCTTGGTGTGTCACATGTTTCATGACAGCTAACATTCATAAAAGTTAAGCTTTTTTTCTATGGCTAAAATTATGTATTTCTGTAATTATCTGAACAACTCATAAATACACATAATATATCACATCATGATCCTTGAAACTCAATGGAGAAATAAACTATCATAATCCCAACGTAATCTAGAAATGCAATACTTGTTAGTAGGTTCATTATGACAAGCAATAAAAAAAATTCAAAATTTGAAACTTGGATTCTAATGAATAATATTAAAAGAGATTTCTACTCTAAAATATAATCATATTTTCTTTTCTATATGCCAAAAAAAAGAGAACTTTCAGGAAAAGAAAGATGTGTTTGTTTGTTATATGATTACTATCATGCTATTATTTATACTTCATGTATTAAATTCCAGAACTATTTAGTATATTTTAAATTATAAAAGAACATTTTCTTGATTTCATCTCATTTCTATTTGAGATATACATTAGCATGCAATTGTTTATTCACTTATTTGCATGCCATGTATTAAATCAGTGAGAGGATTTATCCTATACATGTGATATTTAAAAATACATAACACTAAAATTAAATATGAGTAAATGTGGGAGAAAAGACAAAGGAAAAACTGGTTTGGGTTCTGCAGGATTGTACTTCCATCATGTACCCAGAATCATTGTCCACTAGAAGAAAACAAAAATTCAACTGGTATTTCAACTGGAGGAATTGAATACAGTCTCGAGATAAGCTACAACCGAGTTAGAAGGGCTGGAGTAGGCAGAAGGGAAAAGAAAAGGTTCCTCAAGGTCAGTATCTGCAGTTAGCCGCCATCCCAGGCTCCCGGAGAAGGGAAAATGGTGTTACCTGCCGGAGGGTCAGTGCCGGGCTGGAGCTGCGGTAGTCCACGCCTGAGTAGTCCACTGCAGCTAGTACTGTGGACCACTCACTGCTGCAGCTGCCTTGCAGGAATCCCAGGCCGTTCTGTTGCTAGTGCAGGAGTCCTGGGTTCCAAAGTTCCCAGAAACTATCACTGGGACAGACAGAGAGAGAGCACCATGCTACCAGGGCTGCTAAAGCTCAACTACTTTGCTGCTTTACGTATAACCCAGAAAACATGTGCTGCTGTTGCTGGAAACAGACCGCCGGAGCCCCAGGTGCTCACCATCACCCTGGGCCGGCTGCGGAAGGCTCTGATGAAGGCTCTACCCGCCCCCCACCAAAAGGAGGTGTGGGTTTGGGCTTTTGCCTTCCTCTTGCATTCTAATCACCTGCTATTACCTCCCACTGTCAGTCTTATGGAAGCCAGCTGCCAAAGAAATCTCAGGAAAGCAGTTTTCAGGCCTCCGGCTCTCTGTGACAGAAGATGAGAAGTATTGCTGAGAACAAATATGCAAATGACCCTGTCTGACCTCTGAAGTCATTGCCAATTTGCAGTCTCTTTCCCTGACATCAGTCTTTGATAGTCTTCAAAGATTCCTTGCACTGTTTTCTGTTATTTCTCTTCCGCTCATTTTGAAAGTAGAAAATATATTTCTAGCCAGGCAGGTGTGGTGCAGTGCTTGAGCGTGGTCCTATGAACCAGGAGATCACGGAGATCACGGTTCCTGGTCAAGGTTCATGCTGGGATTGCAGGCACATCCCCAGTAGAGGACGTGCAGGAGGCAGCCAATCAATGTTTCTCTTTCATCATTGATGTTTCTCTCTCTCTCTCTCTGCCTCTCCCTTCCTCTCTAAAATAAATAAAAATACATTTAAAAATATATATTTATATTATTTTACTAATTTCCATAAAACTTAGTCATGATATAGTATACATTTTATATAGTTCTAGATCCTATTACAAAATATTTTATTTAATATTTTTTTATTCGTGTTTATTAGTGATTTTTCTTTCACAAACTATTTTTGTCAGTTTGGTAACAAAGTTGTACTGACTCAAATCATGTAGAGAACTGTTTCATATTTTTCTATTCTCTGAAAAAAATGTGTACATTATTGGTGTTATTTTTCTTAAATATTTTTGAATAATTTACCAGGTAAGCCATTTGAGCTGTGTCTTAAAACAAACATGAACTCTCAAGAAATAAAGAAAATAATTGATAGGGAGTAAATATCAAAGCAGAAGTACCATAATGAATACTCTGTAAATTTCTTCTCCCAATCAACTACCCATAATAGGGCAAAATACAATAGAACTCATTTTTCTTTCATATTCTTACTAGAAGGAAGCAGAAATAACAGTTTGTTAATGACAAGGAGATAAATAATTTAGTTTACTTTATCTGATGGAAACACAGACTCCTTTACCCTACAGTGAATATAGGAAATAGGATATCCTATATAATAAGAGAGGAATATGCTAATTATCTGTTACATCCTGAGGCATAATGACCAACCGCACGCAAAGACCAGATCACAGATCAGCAGGAGGGTAGGGCAGCAAGTTACAAGCAGGGGGCAGGGAACTGTAGGAGGGGGCAGGGCAGCAAGCAAGCGGGAGGTGGAGAGCTATGGGGGGGTCAGGGGGAGCTCCAGGAGGGTGGGACAGCAAGCTATGAGCAGCGGAGAGCTACCAGCGGCAAAGGGCGGGTGGCCAGCTGAGGCAAGTGGCAGCAAGCTACTCATGCACGAATTCATGTGCAGGGCTACTCGTCTTCACATAATGACTGTTAATTCAGTCTATTTACTCGCTACTTAATGTGAGGTTGCTAGGTACACAAGTCAGTTTTGACAGTTTGTGCGTTTTTTAAAAATTGTCTATTCTATCTACTTATATTTTGTTCATTTTTTTCATTCTTTCCTTTTTCTCTCTTTTTTTGGGGGGAATTCGTTATCCCTATCAATCTATCATAAAGTTAAGATTGTTTATTTTGCCAGTTTACAGATACTATTGGGCCCTTCTATTGAATTTCTCATTTTATTTGTTGGACTTTTTAACTCCAGATTTTCTGTTGTATTCTTTTATACTTTCTATCACTTTATTGATTTGTCTCGTTGTTGAGACATTGTCTCCATAGCTGCCCTTTCTTCTTCAAGCATAGTTTCTTTTATTCTTTGCATATATCAATAACGGCAACTTTGAAGTCTTTAAGCTGACACCTCGTCCCTCTCACAGGCCGTTTCTGGTTCCTGGGTTTTTTTTTCCCCTGTAGATGGGTCATACTTTTCTATTTCTTTGCTTGTCTCATAATTCTTGTTAAAAACTGGATGTTGTAGGTAATATACTGAAGCGACTCTGGATATGGATTCCAATCCCTCTCCCATGGGTCTATTTTTATTGTTTTACTAGAGGCCCGATGCATGAAATTTGTGCAGGGTTGGGGGGGAAACCCCTCAGCCCGGCCTGTGCCCTCTCGCAATCTGGGATCCCTCTCTCCTAACCATCTGCCTGCTCACTCCTTACCAATTGGCTCACTGCTCCTTAGCGCTGCCACAGAGGTGGGAGAGGCTCCTGCCACCACCACTGCACTCACCAGCTGTGAGCCCACTTCTGGCTGAGCGGTGCTCCAGCTGTGGGAGCACACTGACCACAAGGGGCAGCTCCTGAGTTGAGCGTCTGCCCCCTGGTGCTCAGTGCGTGTCACAGCGACCAGTTGTTCTGTCTTTCTGTCAATTTGCATATTAGGGTTTTATTATATAGGATTATTTATATTTTGGTGACTTCAGCTCTTTTAGTGAAATCTATCTCCACTTTTGTTATCCCTCCTTGGGTGCAGCCTTAAGAGGGACATCTTCACCCTGGGATAACCTTAGTTTTAACAGGACTTTCTTAGATCTAACACTGTCTCTTTCCATGATCTCCGTGGTAAACTGCCTGCTTCATTTGGTATTAGATCCTACTGAGAGGAGTTAAAGCAGAATTGGGAAGAAAGGGTAAGGGGTGGAAGAAGGAGGGATCCTGGAGCTAGCTGAAACAAAAAAAAAAATGTGTTTTGCAGAAAACCAGGATGGATAGCAGAAAAACAGGGTGTTTTGAAATGAGGATGCTTTCCTTGCAAGTGAAAGAAAACAATGTTGCAAAAAGGCCAGGAACCAATTGGCCAGCTGCACAGATAGACAAAGAGCAGGCCTTTACCAGATATGAGGGGAAGAGCAGAATGCTTCAGGAGGCAACCCATTTGAATGTCCCTCCCAAACAGGGAGCCTGTGTTTGTTTGCAATAAACTCCTGCCCTGTTTGAATACCTCTGGTCCCCAGCTCCATTCCGTGAGACATGAGACAAGACCCCGGGAAAAATTCCTGCTCATTCATTCCTGCTCGCAGGTTCTGGTATCACTACCCATTAGTCTTCTCTAATTACCAGCTGATTATCATATTGTTTTTTGACAACGTCCTCAAGACTGAGCCCAATTTTTTAAGCAGTCTAATCCAATTAAATGTGAGCTTCTTTGCCAGGGTATTATTTTTGAGGCCAGTTTTTGAGAATTTTTTCCGTGCATAAGAGGGCTCTTCTTAGGTGTATCTTTTTATCTGTTGAACTAACTCACCTATGGCTTAAAGTGTTGCTCTTAATTAAGATAAATTATTGTTTTCAGGGGCTTCTTGATCCTTGAACACTCTGTTTCGAATGAAATCGGTTCCTTTGGGAAGAGCTACAGAGCTGTTTTTCCCTACAGATTGCCTTTTCCCCAAAAAAATCTCTGAACCACCATTTGGGGAGTAGGCTTGTAGATAGTCTCTGGTCTTCCTAGCGTGCGTCTCCCATCATAGGTCCTCTGTCCTTTGAATAAGCCAGGGTGAGGGCAATATTGGCCCAAGTATTCTCAACCTTTCCTGCATAGAGTAGTTTCTATCCCGTGGACAGGGGCAGGGGAATGGAGGAGGGTAACCCCTGAACTCTCAGCCATACCCACCAGAAATTTAGCTCCTTCAACTTGTAGTTGGAGGGAGTGAGAACTGCAGTAAGTTGTTTTGATTGGGAACTAAATCGTGAGGGAGCCCCATTTTCTTGGCCTTACCGCCCCCGCCCAGCCCCCAGGTGAAGTTTCTGTCAGTCTGAACTAGAATGGGAGAGAAAGAGGAAGTAGGTTGTGGCTCACATGTCACAGATGATCACTTACCTTTTGTGTTTTAGTGGAGTATGAGGAATAAAAGTTTTTTTATTTTTTATTTTTTATATTGTCTGTATGCCCTTAGGACTATTTTCAGAAAAACTTTAAATGATTGGATTATGTTTTACCGTTTTCGCTAGCTTTGCTCATTTCACTGGGGATTAAATTCATAGAACTTTCCATGCTGGCATCTTAGAAGTGGAGCACTTCTGAGCTTCAATCTTAAAGGTAAACTAATATAACGATCTGAAATTATTTCATCGTCATATCAGTGACTTTTATTTTTGTATCCCACTAATTTATTGTCAATATCCCTGTTATCGAGGACATTATGACTATTTCTGTGCTATCTATTTGATTTGGGGGGTGGGGGGGAGGAACTTTTACAAAACTTTTAGATTTATGCCCTTCCAACATGATGACAGAATAGATTGGTATCAGAAATGAGACACAGACAGCAGTGTGGTGATGGCCAGAGGGAAAGGGGTGGGAGCTGGGTGAAGGCAGATAAAGGTGGGGGGCGGGGGGCATCAGTAATAGTGTCAACAAGAAAAAAAAGAGAGAGAATTACATGGGGTTCACAATATTGGGAAAAAACAAAGAAGAAATGAAAGAGAAAGTTCTGATTGCTAGAAGCAGCCAAATAAAAGGAACATCTGTGCTAATAAATAGCTATGTGATTTTGGGTTTATAATGGGGATTACATGATTTTAAGTAGCAGTCCAGTCCTCTAAGCCCAAGTTTATTTCCATTAATTAAAATAATCCAGAGGGAAATTTGGACAGGTCAGAATTACATAATTCTAGAGTTAGAAGTTATCTTTCTGGGCAGTTGGCCCATTTCATTTACAGCAGCAAATTTGGGAGGTCACTTGTTAGTGTTAGAAATGAGACCAAATTCACAACTTTTGCTCAAATATCATTATAATTTATTTACTATGCTGCTTTTTCTAACTCTATGTTATTCTCAATTTAATTTAATGGCTGTCCTAATATAATGTGGCTAAAATGTTAATTTTTATATGGTTATGAATGAGGATACATCTGGGAAGTTCCTAGCTCCTATGGTTTGTTTTTAATAATCTGAAAAGCCCCCTTTAATATTGAATATTTAGCTGTAATTTTTAAGTTAGCATATCTATTTCTTCATTACTATTTTCTCTTTTTTTAATGTTTTTTTAAATATTTTATTTTTAGAGAGAGATGAAGGGAAAGGGAGGTATTGAGCAATAGAAACATCAATGATAGAGAACATCATCGATTGGCTGCCTCCTGCATGGCCTCTACTGGAGATCGAGCCTAAAACTGAAGTGCATGCCCTTGACCAGAATCAAAACTGGCACCCTTCAGTCCACAGGCCAAGGTTCTATCCACTGAGCAAAACCGGCTAGGGCTTTTCATTACTATTTTCTAAATCTCTATAATTTGGTAATACATGTTAATGTGCTTTTTTCAAGTATAATTTCACTTTGTAGTCATATTATTTTTAGTTTATTGTTATTATTGGCTTATAAAAACTGGTATTTGCAATATCAATTTACTAAACAGCTCAAAATTGGTTGGCATGCTTTTTTATATCCTTTCCCAACTAAAGGTTATTCCAAAAATTGTTGGCATGCTCTTTATATCATTTTCCAACTAGGGCATATAATATTTTCCTTTATTATGTTTTCCCAATTGGCTACATAGCCCTCTATCATTACCTTTCCATTTATAACAATTCAGTCTCATCCAAGCTAAAGGAATGCCAAGTAATACTATAAAAATAAAATTCCAGAATAAAATAAACTTAGTTGGTTGCATTTTGTACATGTAAGTAATGTGTGCATGTTACTGCTATACCTTTTTTAAAAATAATATACTATATTAGATCGGAGCATAGTGGCCTCAAATTCTTAACATCCATTGCCTACCTGAAGTCACAACCTGTCTCTTCCCCATCACAATTCCTTTTTCCTGCTCTACTATTTTTCCATTACATTGATCACTTTCTAAAATATGTAGTATTTTTTTATTTATTGTGAGTGTGGCTCATTCTTCCTATATGTCTGCTTATATGTAAGCTCCATGAGGGCCAGTTCCATGTGATTACAACAGTGTTGGGCTCTGCTGAGTCAATGATGTCTATTGGCTGCCTGCTATGTTTAAAGCACTGGGCTAAGCTAGTAAAGCCCTCAAGATGTATATGTTCAATAAGCTTATCCTTTATAATAGCACAACAGCAAGATACCAACAATGAGAGTACACCTGGACTCCTTGATTTTCAAATGAAAGAGGATTTGTAATATAACCTGCATCAGGAAAGGGGCCAATATCTCTTGGTAGTGAGATTAAAAGATATATTACCAGGAGGAATAGGATTATTTTACAAAGGAAACTAATCACCAACAGTGTAGAATATGAAACTTAAAAAAATATTCCTGAAGGAAAAAGTTCCCTTCTCTTCTGCCCCCGCCTCCCCAATTGTCTGGGTGTCCCTTCTCTATTCTGGTCACTCCTCTCCCAAAACAATGGTAAGAAATCTGGCAGAGCTGGAAGCACTTTTGATCGTGGCTTATTTGGGGGCTTGGATTCATTTATTCATCTCTTCATTCACTTGACCAATCCTCTTTTCTTTTTTTGACATTTTATTGGAGCCAAAACTGAGGACAGTGGCCAGGAAGCAAGGTCTCAAATGCTTCGACCAATTCTTAATTTTCAGTATGTATTGAAAACTGTTCTAGGTTTGGGGAATATAGTGATGAACAAATAGACTAAATTAGTATTTTATAGTTTACAAGACTCAATGGTTTTCTTTTTTTTTTTTTCCCCTAATGAATGAGGTAATATTTATTTATTTATTTTTAATTTCTTTATTGATTAAGACTCAATGGTTTTCAAAATGGAGGTCAATTATTTTGGCAAAGAGGCAGGTAGGATATAAAAGACAAAGACCATTTAAAATTTAAAAAATATAAAACAAGAGCAATACTGAGGAAAGTGAGAAGAAGTAGAGTTAAAAGGATTTATTTACATGAAAAACTCCTGGAAGCTTATGTGTCACTGGTGTGGGGCTCCCTTTAAAGGTCTGGGCCAGAATTCTGACAGATAGTAGCTACTCGGCACATGTGGGCACTCAGCACTTGAAATGTGGCTAACATGGCTTAGGTCTTAACAGTGAGGGCCAAGAATGCTAATACATGAGTCACAAGAACTCTTAACTCAGCCGCATTGTGCATAAGTCAGATTTATCCCTGCAAGTCAAAACAGCTTCCAGGGATTGCAAAAGCCAATGATTTGATGAGAGAATGAACTACAGCAGGTTCTGGGACACTTGTGGCAAACTCCTTTTTTTCCACCATTGATTTACACTTTCAAAAACATTAAAACTTTAAAAAGTCCAAAACTGTACCAGCCTAATTAAAAATATGCTATGATCATGCAGGCAGGTATACGGTGACCTCTGGTTTAATGATTCTCACAATATAAACATGCTCATGTTTGCTTATAAATAGTTGCCAACACAGTACCTGAAACAGACAAGTACGCAGAGCCTCCCTCCTCTGACACCAACAGGCAGCATCAGATCCACTGTTCTCCTGAGATAAGGAAGGGGCAACACAGGAGACCCCTTGTTATACTAATAAAAAACAAGTTGAACAAATAATATGATTGACAAGTCCTCACCTCATAATTACCATCACCTTGTCACTTTATTTCAAAAGATACCCCCAAATCCCAAAAGAAAAGAAACAAAAGAAAGGATCTATCAAATGATTTTAACCTAAATGAAAGCATTTTAACAAGAGAGTCAGTCAAGCAGGAAACTCTGTCATTAGCCTCCTGTCAGGTGGTTACATGACACTTCACTGTCAGTCTGCATAGCTGAGTCTCACACGTCAGGCAAATCTACTTTTGAAAAGTGTGCATTGCTAACATTTCCCTCAGGTTGAGCTCCAGTATCTCAACCAGAAACTCCCACACTTTGCTCCAACTTCTTTCTCTTTAGTCCCTTGGAAACTACATTGATAAATCAAATTTATCTCCAGCAAGAAAGTGCTTCAAATATGTCACATTATAAATTCTCTCCTTACCTGTTTTCTATCTCCAAGAATAATCTTTCCCAAGTTAAATATTCTTCATTCTGCCAACATTTTTCATCTGATTTTAACTTACACGTGTTCAGCAAACTGGTTTGAATCTGTTAGTAGCTTCTGATCCACTCTAAATCCAAAATTATAGATTTGAATTCCTATTGATTTTACCACATTTAGGATTAAAAAAACTCCCAAATTGTTTAATATTTAATTTTGAATACTGCTTTTATCATCTAATAGTTTAGCGGTAGCTACAGATTTTGCAACACCTATAGATTTTATTCATCTATAGTCCATGTATTCTAAGCTGTTATAACATGCTAAATCAGATAAGCTGTTATAACATGCTGAATAAGTAAGCTAATGACTAAAAACCTAGATAAATCATACCACTAGAAATCTTTCATTCTGATTAGCAAAGGTATGATATTCTCTCCTGATAGACTATGCAAATTAGGAAGATAAAACATTTAACAAATATTTGCTGAATGTTTACTATGTGTTAGGTACTCATCTAGGATATGATGCTAAGAAACAGAAAAACACACAACCTTTTCACATGAAGAGTTTTTACATTGTGCCATAAATAGGTATAAACTTAAATAAATAACCACTGGTTCTATTTTCAGTGCTATCATCTAAGCATGCATTAGAGTATATTTCCTTTAGGATCTTATTAGGCTGCAGATAACAAAACCCAACTATAAATAGCTTAAACAATTAAAGGTTAGTTTTTGTTTTTGAGCCATACATTTGGCTTTCAGCTTCCTCACAGATAACACAAAAAGAAAATACAGCCGTGGCAGGATAGCTCAGTTGGTTAGTGTGTTGTCCCAACACGTCAAGGTTTCCAGTTCAGTCCCTGGTCAGGGCATATTTAAGAATCAACCAATGAATGCATAAATAAGTGGAACAACAAATCAATGTTTCTCTCTCTCCCTTCCTCTTTCTCTAAGTATCGATAGGGAAAAAATACACATTTACTTACCTCACTTGTATTGTAGAAATACACTATTTCTTATTCACATAAATAACAATAGTCAAATGTTAATCAAAAGACCTCTGTATTCATGTTGTGCAAGCACCTGACTGATAACCTCAGAACTCTGATGAAGTCTGAGCTGGAGTAGATGCTCTCAGTGCTCCAAGCAGAACCACCTAATTCTATGAATCTAAAGTATTAAGAACAGCACATTCATGCGTGACTGAGAAAGGGACAAAGAGGAAGAAACAGAGCAATAGAAAGTACTATATCCCAGAAAGAGCCTTCATGCACACAGACCCACCCAGCTGCAGGAAACCAGGAAGTGGAAGAGGTGAGAGACTATACTTGGACTTTCACGGGGTTTCATTGCACAGTAAATAACTCCACCCACAAGTCACTGTGGCCTGTCTACTCTGCACACCAACTGATCAAACCAGTAGCTCTTTTTTCCCTGGAGGGGCTTAAAATGGCAGAGCTGAGTGTGGCCTGAGGGGAACCCAGCAACCCCACCTCTCTCTCGTACCCTTTCATTTTTATTTATTTTAATCTATATCCAGTAGAATCTAAGTCAGGTTTCAACCAGGGAAATGGTGCCTCTCTTAGGAGAAGAGCATTCTGTAGCCTCCAAGGCCAAGTGGAGTAGGAAATTAAGTTTTTCCCATGAAGTCTCTGAAGTAGGTCGGAAGACACATTAAACATGAACTCTAAAACACATTTACTACTAGATGAAATTCTCTCCCTAGTCTACATGCCCAGCTACATGGTCCAACATGGTTCACAAGAAAAGTCATACAATGTGCACCATGTGGTAGTCAGAACTTGTCTATTACAAATAACAGAACACCATCCCAAACAATGATTAAGCAGAGAAAGGAATTTGTGGTTTCACATAATTGAAAAATCCAGATGTGGCACAGCTTCAACAGGTGCTGCAAAGTGTGAGATGAGGACTTGGTTGTTCTCCATCTTTACTTATACCTTTGTTTCGACTCAATTCCCAGGCAGACACTTTTCATGTCATTGAAAAGAGTAAATATTATCTCAGAGAGTATACCCTTCCACTTTACTAATCCTGAACCTGAGTGACCTAAAGGCTTTGTCACATACCTACCTCTGAAGCAATAATCCTGGGACTCTCTTTACCCAGGACAGGAAATTGCCTCCACCCTGGAGTCGGAGAGTAAGTACATCAATCACTCACAATCACATGACCTGAGGACTAGATAAGGATGGCTCAATAAAGTCTATCAGGGGTGTTTTATTAGCAAAGGGGAGGGATGGATACCCAACAGGCCAAAAGTAACAGATGTCTTAGCCACACAATTGACCAAGATATTCCAAACATAAGAATGAAACATTACCCTAAATTTGAACACAATGAACAATATTTCATTATCATTTTACCACACAGAAATTAAAATGCCAAATAAAAATCCTATCTCCTTGTAAAGTCGCAAAATATTGAAGTCCAATATTCTTCCCTTCACGATTTTCTTTTGTGGTTTAGTTCAGCTCCACGGAATTCATTTGGAAGTCAGGGATCATCAAGGATTTTTATCTAGCATTATGAGGCTTGAAAAAGACCATCATCCACTGAAATGTGAGACTTTAAACATTTTCAAAGTTTAACTAATCCATACAAGTCTCCTGTTTATCAAGAGAGAAGTTAGTGTACAATAGTCATGACTCCTTAATGATACTGAGAAAATAGGAATAACTCCTAGCTAGCTAGGCACACTGCTGCATTGAATAACATTGGAATTCTATTACTAATGTGAAAAGGAGAGTAGATATTATGGAAAAGTAGCAATTTAAGCCACAGGCCATCATATTTATTTCCTTACATGGCCAGTAAGAAAACAGAAAAAAAGACCCCATGGTCCAGGATATGCTTCTGACTAACAAGAAAATTTGCATAGTTTTTATATTGTTAGGTTAAATAAAGGCAAGATCATTAGGTCATAGCCCATGGGTTAATTAGCACAAGGTTAGTGAGAAAATTCAATCACCAAGGACAAATATAGTCTATAAATGCAGGGGGAAAATACAATTTTCTAACATATATATTTTATAAGCCTTGCTTACAATCATAGTTTGCAGTTCAAAGGTAACATTTTAAGGGAGAGTGACAGAACCTTTATAGCCAGCAGCTGAACATGAGGGGGAGAGGTTCTGCTCTTCTTGGTAAAAGATTTAGGAATGCAAATCCATAATGATAGATGCAGAATCCATATGGACTCCATCTGAACAAGGCCTTTGTGCTTCTCCGGCAATTCTCTCACAAATCAGTGTTCATCGTTTGGAGAATATGTACAAACCCACTGTTATTCCCTCTAAGATTTTTATCATCAACCATTGTAACATATGATTTAATTTTATCCAGGCAGGAATTAAAGTTTCTTTACATTTATGATTTTCACTTCCTTCAGAGGTTAGTCATCTGTCATTTGCTTATCTATAAGCCTTGAAGGAGCCCCAGGTGTCTTTATGCCTGTGCTGGTCCCCATGACACCTCCCTAACCCGAGCTGCTAGAGGCCCAATGAGAAGCAACTATCTCGGCCAGGTGCTCTGCCCTGATCTTGTCTTTGCTCAGCATTTAATTCCTCAGATCTGGGATAACCTTCAATACCCTGGTGTCAGCATAAAAGTTCCTTCCCACCTTTGATCTCATGGCTCCAGCAGGACCTGACTTCAACATTCTCCAAGCCAAGGCTAGGAAACTGGATAAATGCAAAAGGTTAACAAAACTGTTGTCAACAAGATGAAGATGGGCTGAATTATTAGCAGCCAACCTGGAAGCTGCCTGCCAAGATTCAATAGTGATAATCCAAAACCCCAAATCTGCCCACAGAAGAGATCCATCAGCATTTCTCCCAGCAACTATGGATAAGGTTAGCTTATCCTGTGATAAAATGTTCCTGAGTCTAGCGAGAGCTTTTCCATGTCTGTATGGACCTCTAAGCTCTGGGAGATGGCCTTGCGGTCATGCTCTGTAAGTGTGCTGGCCTTGCCCCCCACAGAGAGAATCACCAAGCTTGGTCTCATTATTCTGTTTGAAGTTACCACCTCGCTAGCCTCCCACCACCAATCCCCAGGCTACTCTCTCTAGCAACACCACAGTCACGTGTAGCAAAAACCAGCCACGTTAGCCAAGTCTGTTAAATCCACCAGTGCACCCACCATCTCCCCGAAGAGCCATCATCCCAAACAACTGCTTCTCTTCAGAGGCCCTCAGCGCACCAGGTGGAGTGGTAGCATCTGGGGGCGGATGCGCGTGTCTTGTGTTAAATCCAACTGTTATCATTAGCTAGTAGCATAGAACAAGGAAAAGGAAGAGAGAAACAAGTTTGCATCTCTTTGACTGAATAAATCTAACAATTAAATATACTTCCATAACAATGTACCTGCCTTTTAGAGCACTTATCATAATCTGATTTTACATTTATTCATTTTATTACTGGACTTACATGCCTAGCTCTTCTACTAGAGTCTTTACTATTTGAGAGCAAGAAAAATGCCCAGTTTACTTACCTCTGAATTAGCAGACTTAGTACCATGCTTAGCATATACTAGCATTTAATACTTAATTGTTGCATGAATAAATGAATAACGCTCCAGTAATATCTGAGCCTGGACAGGCCAGATTAACAACTCATTCTTGTTCATAGGTGAGATGCATTAGATCTTAAAAAAAAAAAAAAAAAACTTGTAAAAGAGGGCCTTTTCTACAAATCTGAAATGAATATGATCCTTCACATGAACTTTCAAGTAGAGAATACTAAATGGAAATGTCCCCAAAAAAATCCCTGAAGAGAATGTAATATTACATTTGATATTAATATTTTAAAGCATCTCTAAATATAAGCCAGGGCATGATTTTTAATATTTCAGTTAAATGATTTTTCTGAAAGTCAGGACACTGTGATTCACACACTCAGGTATATGATGACTGGACTCAACACACGCTAAAGTGAATGAGCAAATGAACTTGAACCACAACTTGGAGTATCTAAAAAGATCTAGAGGATTTAAACATTTCTTCCATACAGGCTTTCGATAGGAGTTGGATTCCAAGGCAAGGCCCTGGGTTATAGGCACAATGTTCTCTGGTATAATAAGTGGCAGACTAAATTAGTAAATGGCAGTGTTGAAGTATTTTCTTTAAAAATCCACAGCCAGCCCTAGCTGGTTTGGCTCAGTGGATAGTGCATCGGCCTGCAGACTGAAGGGTCTCGGGTTTTATTCTGGTCAAGGGCACATGCCCAGGTTGTGGGCTCGATCCCCAGTAGGGGGCATGCAGGAGGCAGCTGATCAATGACTCACATCATTGATGTTTCTCTCTCTCTCTCCTTTAAAAAGAAAAAAAAAATCCACAGCCAGATGAATATTTTTTATAAAAAAGGGATAAAAGTGTTTCTTTAGGGAGAAGTAAATCTTTCTGAATACATATTACAATTTTGCTATAATATAAGAACAACCTATCGATCTACTCCCCAGTTTTACACCATAGACAGTAGCCTCCATCGGTGGCATTCTAAATGTAGCCCCTGGTGATCTGCAAACTGCTACCAGTTCGCAGTGACATAAGAACAGAAACTAGGAATAAGCACTAAGAAACTTATATAATAATTTGACATTATCATTGCATTCAAGCACATGATCAGTACATTCTACAAAAGTATTGTTATGTGATTATGTAAAAGTTAAACAAATAAATAAAACAACAACAACAAAACAGTTCTTGACCACTGATGGTTTGAGAAGCTTCGGTGTAAAGGATTTAGCTTGGAGTTTTCAAAAAGAGTTTAACAGTTGCTGAAAATAACCATAGAAAATTCTCATTAATGAAATTATATCATTGTTCTGCATAAGAAACTTATTGGAATATCTTCTAGGATGAATTATTTGCACAACATATCTAAAAGTATCCCATAGCCCAGCCAGTGTGGCTCAGTGGTTGAATGGTTATCTTTGAACCAGAAGGTCATGGTTCAATTCCTGATCAGGGCACGTGTCTGGGTTGTGGACTTGGTTCCCAGTAGGGGGCATGCAGGAGCCAGTCAATCAATGATTCTCTCTCATCATTGCTGTTTCTCTCTCTATCTCCCTCTCCCTTCCTCACTCTGAAATCAATAAAAAAATATTTCTAAAAGTAGCCCACAAATAGGTCTAAATTAATTCACCTATTTTAGAGATTATCAAATACAATGAAGTTAATTCTAGATTGATTCATATTAAGGCATTCCTTTTGGCAGTAGCAGGAAAACAGGAAAAACTGTCCATTCAAGGCAAGTAAAAAATAAATTATTATAATATGACCAATGAAATTTATTTGCAGTTGGAAAAATAATGTATCTTATTTTTATTACTCCAACTCTTCTCATAGACCTTCTAAGAAGGGCAAGGCATGTTCTGTGAAATATTGGAGAGAACTTAGGAAGAGCTGTCTGAGCATGAGTTTCTAAATGAAATTTGGAAGCTGTATGATGTCTTTGTATGGATAAAAATGTATACCTTTCAATAATGATTTGTACAGCGAAAGGTAAGAGAATAGTAGTTGTTGGGAATGCAGGGTACTACTGAACTTGTTTCAAGGTTGACCAAAGCCAAAAGCAGATACAGAAGAAAGAAATTCTGAAAATGGAGCAAGTTCTATAAAACTTACACAGAGGAGGATGTTTGTCAGTCTCTTCTCAAAAATATGCATAAAGTGAGGTCAGAAGTTCAAAAAGTCTTGAAATATAATTTAAAATGAGATGGAGCCAGACATCTCAAAAATATTATTTAATTTGGCCTAAGAGCATTTCTACCAACCTAATTCTTCTAGTAGTCCTGGTTGGTGGTTGGTAGAAACAACAGTGACCAGGAGTTCATACTGAGTTCTTAAGATATAACACACCCAAAGTCCCCATAACCCTGGCCGGTTGCTCAGTGGTTAGAGCGCCAGTCCATGAACCGAAGGGTTGCAGGTTCAATCCCTGGCTCTGGTCAGGAGCGCAGGAGGCAATGTCTCTTCTCACGTTGATGTGTTTTTTTCCCGCTCTCTCTCCTAACTCCCCCCTCCTATTCTCTCTCTAAATATCAATTGAAAAAATATCCTCAGATGAGGATGTAAAAAAAAAGAAATAAAGTCCCCATTCCACAGCAGCCACTATGAGATAAAGAGGGTCATTTCATGTATTTGTCATAAGTTCTCCATGGGGTGATAGAGTAATGAGGGTCAATATTGGAATGGGTTTAGTAGCCTAAAATTCCTTGCTCTTCATGTAATAATATAATGACTGAAGATACTTGTCATTTTTCTAACAAAATTCACAAATTTTAGATGGAATGCTTGAAAAAATAATAGAGTTAAGATTCAGAGAAGTTTATATGAACATGGATAAAAATACTGCTTCTCAGAAGAGAAAGGCATGTATAAGGGGTTTAAATCATAGTGTTCTCAGGGTTATATTTTTTTAAATCTTTAGTAAATGGATAACTGAAGATTCAAATCCTTGAGTTATTTAACTAATTACAATTGTTTTATTCAAGCAGTTGAAGTGTTCCAACCAAAGATGGACATAAAATGTAAAAAATTTTGACAATTTTTCTGTCATTATTGAGATGGAAAATTGACCATCAGGTTAAATGTAGCTCAGTGATAGTATGAAAGGACAAACCCAATACCTATCAAATAAGTTTATTGTATTTTAAGTATTTGGAAGCAATATGCCAAAGTTTGAATAGAGTGAGACCATGAGTAGTCGTGATTTTGTCTCTCTGATTTTCTATTTTGGGGTTGTCATTTTTTTCTCCTTTTCACACAGCACTTGTCAAACCAGGAACTTGAAGACCAACATTTCCAAACATGAAACAGACTGAATTTTATCAATTATCTGTTGATAAGAGAAGAAGAATCTTCTTTTGACATTCCAAAAAAAAATAAAATAAAACAGAATAAAAGTGTTCCTTACTCTCTCTCACTCTTTTTAAAATTGCCATGGGATATAGAGTGACTTGAGAAAAACTACATTCATGTGAGATAAAGCAAGATATTTAGTCTAAGGCAAGATCAAAGCAAATAATGACTTCATTATAATACAATCAGTAATTTTCTCAAGGGTTAA
The DNA here is from genome assembly GCF_951640355.1 of Cnephaeus nilssonii. Taxonomy (NCBI): domain Eukaryota; kingdom Metazoa; phylum Chordata; class Mammalia; order Chiroptera; family Vespertilionidae; genus Cnephaeus; species Cnephaeus nilssonii. The sequence goes on along the minus strand of NC_137076.1, from coordinate 61,601,851 downwards.
AATACATTTGAATTTTTCCTAAATATAAGGGATTTGTTTTCCAAATTTGTCCCATAGGCTGCAATTTAATGATGTAAAATTTTATGTGTAAATAAATACATTGAGAAATGTTTTCCATTAAATTGTCACAGCTCTTTGTCAAGAAATGTACCATCTTAGAGCAGTTTTCTCCAGAGCAGCTTTTTTTTCCTACCACAGGCATCTACAAAATTATTCATAAATAACTATCTCCAGTATATACTAATGTGATGTATAATAATGTAAATATATAATCAAGTTAAGAGGTTATCATAATTTATTAAAAACTGAACAGGTACCCTTTGTCTTGGCGGGGGGGGGGGGGGGTAGATGCATAAAATAAATCCTATAGAAAACCAAATCAGAGGGAAAATTTTGGGGGGGCTTTGAGTCAGAGTCTCAAAGCTTTATCTGTACTATTTCCCTCCTCTTTATAGTGAAGAGAATAACAGCATAAAACTTGGCACTTGAGGAAAGCTATTATATACAACTAGTGGCCCGGTGCACAAAATTAGTGCACATTAAAAGGGGATGAATTAGAGGAAATACTTTAATATTGCTATTTGCCCTTTCTCTATAATAGAAATGTCAGAGATGAAAGAAAATTAGTAAAATGTATATGAAAATCTTCCTCCTGTCAGAGTCTGGGGCACACCGCGAACCCAGAGTCAAGTCTCTGCCCACCCACGGTGCCTCAAAATAGCATGAGACCCAGCCCCAGCCAGCCCCACCCCCATTGGATGAGATCCAGACCTGGCCAGCCCCACACTTGTCAAGCCCCGCCAGGCAGGGGTGCAGCCTCAGGTCCCTCATCAAGCCCCGCCAGGCAGGGGTGCAGCCTCAGGTCCCCCATCAAGCCCCGCTGGGTGGGGAGCGCAGCCTCAGGGCCCCCGTCAAGCCCCAATGGGACAGGGGCACGGCCTGAGGTCACCCAGCCTGGCACCAGGACGGGGGGTGCACCTTGAGGTCCCTCGTCAAGCCCCGCTGGGCAGGAGGGCATGGCCTGAGGTCCCCTGGCCTGGCGCCAGGGCAGGGGGCACAGCCTGAGGTCCCCTGTCAAGCCCCACCATGTGGGGGGGAGGGGGGCGCAGCCTCAGGTCCCCTGCCCCGGCCCAGCACCACAAAGCCTCAGGTCCCTGCTGATTGCTCGTTAAGGCTTGTTACGGAAACTCGGCTTCCACTGTGGGTGCAGCCATCTTGTGTTACGGAAACCCCGCCTCCACTGTGGGCACCACCATCTTTGTGATGGTGTGATGGTCAATTTGCATATTCCCTCTTTATTAGTTAGGATTCCAAGTTGCCTCAAAACCTATAGTATAAAAATCCACCAAAACAAAACAAAAACCTACACCTGAAGATTGTGCATTACTTTTCCTGCCAACCCACAATTTTTAAGACCAATCTTAGAATTTGGAAGGCAATCCCAGTAGAATCTGCCAAATTTGAAAAAAATACAATCCTTATCCTTCTGCAGCTTCCAGTTAAATCTGTTGGCATCAAGTGGACAGTGAAACACACTCTCACCGAGACTTAACAAATCTAGCCAGGTTTCCGAGGAAAGAGAGTTTGCTTTCTGGAAGAATCTGTGCCCAGGTCCTGGAGTGGCTGGAAAGGAAACCAAGCAAGTGTGATTTCAAACTGTTTTTGAGAATGATGGACAGGAGGTTGACTTGGGACAGCCTGAGGGCTCAATTACTACCATGTTATATCATTCTAATTAATTGATGTTGATCAGTTTGGTTTCCAAAAAAAAATCCCTGTAAACCTCCAAGAGGGTTTTAATTTGTGCTTTTTAACGTTTTTTCTAAGTTGAATACTCTGCTTAGCATGGTGCTGTTTATAGAGCACACCCCGTTGCATTGTGGTTAAAGTGAACCGTGCTGTTGAGTGCTGATCTCTGAGAGAAAGACAGGTTTTGTAATTATAAGCATCAATCATGCCGAAGACTATTAAACCTAGATCACTTCACACAATAGAAGTTTTAAATCAAACTTCTATTTGGGGAACTGTCATTAATATTTTTCTACAGTCTCATTTCTACAAAAGCGTTCTTCAGTTTATATTGGAGCCCAGTCAGTTTATGTAGCTTATGTTGGAGCCTCGTCAAATTCTTCCACACTCCCCCTGCATTTCTTTATATAATGACCCCCATTCCAGAAACTCAATCTCTGTTGTTAATTTCCTAAGGATTGTAGAGAATGCTGCCTAAATGAGAACCATCAGTTCTAAGGATGTAGGCAATGCCTTAATTGATCAGATAAACATGGTCCATTTAGTTTTGCTTTAACTCAGACTTCAAAGTACAAAGCTGTATGTTTGCATCATTTTGGCCAAAGCAAAAAACCTGAAACTCCTCAGGAGGTAAGGAAACAGTGGAAATTAGGCATCTGCCCAAAATCTGGGAGGAAGAATAAACACGTAAAGCCCATTTTAATTTATACTTTGAACTGAAAAGAAAAGGGCTCATGAGAACATCTGAAGACAGGAAAAGGACAATTTTCAAGACCTTGAACTTGAACCCATTGAACAGCAGGGGATGTGGTCTCAAGGCCACAAAATATTGGTCTTTCTTCGTTCAAGTCCCATCCCATCAAGATAAAACACAGGTTCTAAAATCTCCTTCACTCTTCCACCTACTGGGTGTCAGCCCTACGTACCAACTTGCCCAGGGAGGATTTATAAATGCCCTCCTGAACTTCTAACAGACTCTCTCTTTTGAGTAACCATTTACAAAAAGATTAAATTTAATTAGACTGTACCTGTTTCCTGTGGCATGCTGCCTTCAAAGTCTACTTTCTTTATTACCTTTTGCCCCAGCGGTGTACTGATGCTGGCAGGCACAGGGCACCTTCAGATTCAGAAGTAAGGGAAGGAAGGGAAGGAAGTATGTGTATAGACTCACTCAATCCCTCGGAGCAGTTTGGGAATGGCTGACATCTGACATCCATGCCTGCCCTGGATCACTTGGGACTTGTGAACCGCCCCCCCCCACCACCACCACCACCACCACCCTGGAAGAGTAACCTGAGCCCTCCACACACCTGCCCAGCTAGGAGCTGAGTCACCTTGGGTTCAATCATCTACTTACACCCTACTTATACTCATTACCTTTTTTTGATGTTCTCTTATTCTCTGAATTTACCAATAATAGCTACACCTTGATAGTTATTGGTACCAACCTACTTATGGAGAAGCTTTTGTTTTATCTTGAAACCTAGGTATGATTTAATGATCATTTCAGCCTAATTTGCTCTTAAAACTATGTTAACATATTTACTATAAGTACTATTAATTCAAACAAAATCAGTACCCATAGCATTAAAGGGATTAATGGGAAGCAAATCTCTCAATCTCTGTTCAACAATTAGATCACATAGGAAATCACTAGATGTCAGAGTTAGTAATTTTTATTGGTAGACTTTTGAGAGAAGGAAAAGAAATATGACAAAGGAAAGCAGACATTAAACAAACAAACAAAAGATAAAAGTCAGCATTTTCCACCTGGGACTACAGACTCATTCTTCTTAAAGGGGAAAAGCAATGCAGCTGCTTTTCACAATGCCTTCGGTTCTGGGTTCTGTCTGCATTGTTGTGACCCCCGGCAAAGATGGATCTTCCTCTTTATTACTGTGCTGTTGCTTTAGCCGGGCGGGATGCTACCGCATTTTACCAACCTCTCCTCCCAGTCACATTTTTTACAAAGATGAAGAAGAAAGAAGGTGAACCATTTTTACAGCAATTCCTTCTTCATTCTGGTGTGTTTTGCAGCCCTCCAGGAGTGTCCCGTGGCCCTAGCTGCCTGCTTGCTGCTCACTTCCCTGGGCCTGGCAAGCTTCCCCTCTGGTCGGACAGGGGAGGCAGAGGGCTGTTGATAATTTTTCAGGTTTTGCTTTCTCACTGGCATGACAATGCACAGCATTCTAGTCTATTTTTTTTCTTTTTTCTTTTTTTTTCAGTATTGTGGAGGTGTGCAGTCATTTGGCAAAAGAAACCCCCAGCGGCTAAAAGGAGCAAGGAGGAAAGTCGGGAGCAGGCCAGCCTGGCCTTTCTTTGGGGCCCGAAACTGCCTGCAGTTAATTGCTCACATCAGAAGAATAACTGGTAGTACCATAATTGAATTTTTATGGAAATAAACAGGTGGCAGATTTACTATAGCTGTGGGGATAGTAGGGGGCGGAATGCTGCAGCCACATTAACCTGTTTAATTTAATAGCTTCGGTACTCGTGGACAAAAAAAAAGGCAATGTTGCTCGTTGAGTCAGTTGGATGCCAAATGTAAATAACTACAAATACCCTCACATGCCCATGTGGTTGAGAAAAAAAAAAAAAAGAGGGCACTGTGCCAGCTTCTGCTAGGTTTCATGTTTATTAATTATGCTCCTGGAAGTTTCAAAATAAAAGTTGTAAGCCACAAAGAGCCTTTGAAAAAGGAAAGAGAAAAGAATTTGACAACAGGAAAATAGATGATAGGCAGACAGAGACTGACTAAGGCTTTGTTTACATTAAAAGCAGAGCGCAAGTCTTTGATGGAGGCTTTGGGGAGAGTGTCTCCTGGGCATTGCAAGGATGAACTAAACACTAGCTTTGCACTATACTTCCCCCCAGTGGGCAAGTTTGGGAAATGCATTTTTATATTAAGGGAAGAAAATTCGGGGACCATTTGGTGAAATATATAAAAAACAATGTTAGCTTATTAATGTACCTGGCATTTATTTGTAAATCAAATAGTAAGAATGGAAGTTTGTGTTTAAATTTTTGCTGGTTTGCCTTTAGGCAAGAACAATGTGAAATATAAATATATATTACAGCAGGGATTGAAACACATTTAAAAGGGAAAAAAAATGTTTATGAGACAGAAGCACTTATTATCTAGGAGGAACCACACAAATGTGTATACAACGTGGGTGTCCTCTGCCTAATTTCCCAGGCCTGAAGGGTAGACAGCCGAAACCGGTTTGGCTCAGTGGATAGAGCGTCGGCCTGCGGACTGAAAGGTCCCAGGTTCGATTCCAGTCAAGGGCATGCACCTTGGTTGCGGGCACATCCCCAGTAGGGGTTGTGCAAGAGGCAGCTGATCGATGTTTCTCTATCATCGATGTTTCTAACTCTCTATCCCTCTCTCTTCCTCTCTGTAAAAAATCAATAAAATATATTTTTTTAAAAAAAGGGTAGACAGATTCTCAGATAAGTAAGTTAGATATAAAGCAGAGCTTACTAAGTACTGGAAAGAGCACAGAGAGACATGGGGATGAGAAAGGCAACAGAGAGAAATGGGGATGAGAAAGAAGTGGAGAGTATGAGAAAATCATTTTATAAATGAGAACTATTTTGCCCTGGGTTTGAATGACCAGATCAAATACATAAATAGCCAAGACTGTCAGAACCAGAGGGATCAAGCTTGGGATGTTTTGTGTTTGTTTTTACTATTTTAGAGTAAAACAGTAAGAAGTGGGAGGGACTGAAAGGGTGCTATCCGTTTGGGGTTTTTTAAACCCATGAACCTTTGGTAAATGCTTGCTGGGCGCATCATATTGTGCTGACTACATTCCAGGGGGACATCAAACCTTACTGCAGTCAGATATCTGGTCATGAACTCTTCCCTACTTAAAACCATGCTCTTGACTTCACATCGACCTCTTAAGATAGGAACAGATCCCACAAGTTTCAGGCCCCTGTCTACCACTGCAGCCTCCTCTTTCACCACTTTGCTCCTTACACTCATCACTCCAGGTGCACCATCTTTCATTCAGTTCCTCAAGCACTCACTTCTCTCTTGCTGTCTGTGGTGTTTGGGTCCTCCTACCACTTACCTCTGCTCCAGAATTCATCTGAAGTGCCACTTGCTAAAGGAAGACTTTCCCCACCTTCCCTGCCCTTTCTTCCAAAACCTCCTGCACATACATATACACAAACACCAGAACAACATTGGTTTCCCTGTCACACAAGCCCGTAGAATTCTCTTGAGCAATACCACCCTCCCCCACCAAAATATCTGTGATAACACAGCAAAGTCCATATCAAGTTTGCTCATAACTGTACCCCTGACATCTAGCACAGAGTTAGTGGATCTTGGTTGGTACTAAATATTTAATACCTGGACAGCTGGCTATCTACACTAATAAAAGAGAAAGATGCAAATTGACCATGCCTTTGTGATACCCACCAGCCAATCAGGAGTGAGTATGCAAATTAACCCAACAAAGATGGCGGGTTGATTTGCATATGCAGGTGCCTAGTGGCCGGGGGAAGGGCAGGTGTTCCACACCACCACAGCCCCTCCCGGCCTCTGGGCAGCATGGGAAGGCAGGAAGGCGGCTCCGGGCCAGAGTGAAAAGGCGGCTCCAGCTAGAGCGAAGGCGCTGCTGGCAGCCAGGGTAAGGAAGTCCCATTCTTGCACGTATCTTCGTGCATCAGGCCTCTAGTCATTTATAATCACTCAATTCATGTCTATGTCTTCCAAGGCTGTACATCTTCCACATATTCTAAATAGAGACATGAAAATAATCATCAACTCAACATCTGCATGCTTCGGATGATGTCTTTAATTTTTGTGATTCACCTACAGATGCAATATTACTTTGGATTTTAGCACTTGGGAGGGAGGGACAACTTCAGAAGGTTTAATAGCCCTATTCATGGTAGAGGAAGCAAGGGAGAATTTTGCCAATTGCTTAAGAGAATGATTCCAGTTATGTACTCAGAAAAATAACCACAAGACTGGACCACCTAGAGGCAGACTCAGATCAAAATTCAATTTATGACCTGAAGTACAATTCACTGTTCTGAGAACACCACAGTGGTATCTGAGTTTCTGGGAATGAGGTACCTTGGAATCAGTTTTACAGTATCCCAAAGCTCCAGTTACTTCCCTTTCCCCATGTAGTTTTGCCATGTGGAATTTTACACCTCCTTTGTATTCTATTCACATATAGATAATACCTGGCATGAAATGTCTGTGTAGCCAGATTCTAGGATGTGTTTGTATCAGCAGGACCTGAAACGCAAGCAATCTATTTTTGTCACAAAGCCAAAACACTTTGGAAACTAAAAATGTTTACGTGAATGTTGACCCCTAAAAGCATGTTATCCTTAGAATGTAATGTGCTTTTCTTATTGCTTGCTACATCATTGGTATAAAAGAGCAATAGTTCTTTGGAATGCTTTATCCAAAACAAACAAACAACAAAATAACCCCATGGCCCAGCCATTCTAAAGAAACCCAGAACAAAGGGTAGGCTAACCAGATGAAGGGCTATTTATCTGCAATACACAATAAATGACCACCGATCCTTTGGCAAAGGCTGGGAAGGAGATATATTCCACACACAAGGGATATCATTGCACAATCCAGCATTAAGGAATTCTTGATTACGGAACTAACTCACATCTGATAATTATATGAGAATGAGTGACTCCCTGTAATCGTGTCAGACCCATGCTTCCCAGTTGTGCAGTATTTTCCATAACACAAATGAAGAAGGACTAATGTGCTATCACCTGTCTCAGTTAAGGGACCCGATGATCGGCTAATCATTACCAAAGATTCCTGCAATTCAGAACGTTCTGATGAGCGTGCCCCCTGCTGATTACAGTAACACCGACTATTTTGCCTCTTGTCTTTCAATGCTACCACTTGGCCTCTGCTGCTCTACATTAATAGTTTCCTCCGCGTTTCAATCAGGCAAACCATTTCCACTGTAGCATCTGCCTCTAACACAAAGAACAGTAGCACAAAGTCTTTTCAAAACTGCTACCTTTCCCCTCACCATACATTTCTTACGAACATGGTAATGACCTACATGTCCTGGGAGCTAAATTAGGTGAAAATGATTTGTATATGATAATACCACCCAGAGTACTTGCTACTCTTCTCTGTGTTATTTAAAGGATTTTTGGAATCTCAACGTCACTATTTAGAATATAGTCAAGCAAATGAGCCAAGACTCAGACTCACTCTCACCAGCTCAGAATGATACAGTTATCACTTTGAAAAATTATACTTTATTTATCCCAGGTCAGTCATTCTTATTAGTCATCATTGTTCTTACATATAGTCCCAAGTTTTGTCATCTTACCTAATAATAGACAAACATGTAAATTGACCGTACCTCCACTATGCCCACAACCAATCAGGAGTGAGTATGCAAATTAACCCCACAAAGATGTAGGGTTAATTTGCATATGCAGGTGTGGAGGGGTGGGGCAGGACACCTGCTATGAGAGGTGGGGGGCGGAGGGAGCTACAGGAGTGGTGCTCTGGCCAGGAGCGAGGACTTGCCAGCTCCCAGGAGGCCCGGGAGCAGGGACTTGCAGGTTCCTGGGCGGCCGGGAGCGAAGCCAGGGGAAGGAAGGCCTATTCTTGCATGAATATCGTGCAACTGGCCTCTAGTCATAAAATAAAAGGAAAAACTTCTCCACCCAGCTGTTACAATGCAATTGATTCCCCTGGGACAGGCCGGCTTCTGACCAATGGTTAGAAATCAGGAAATAATGGTATGTTTGTGGGCTTCAAATGGTGAATTGCTCTCCCTTGCAAAATTAGTCCATGAGAAAAAAGGAATAGTCTCTAAGCAAGAAGAGATCAACCCAAATAAGGAAGGAAATACTTCTGAAATCCCAACACAGCGATGTGCTGGCAAGTGTTCAACAATTCACTCTTTTTTTTTTTTTTAAGATATGTTTATTGACTTTTAGAGAGAGAGGGAGGGAGAGAGAAACATCAATGTGAGAGTAAAACATTGATTGGTTGCCTCCTGTACACCCACCACCAGGGATCAAGCCTACAACCTGCTATGTGCCCTGACCAGGAATCCAATGTTGACTTCAAGTGATCAACATGACATCACTGAACATAGAGTTGGGAAGAAATAAGTGCAGGTGGCCCTCATAAGGCATCAAGAGCCAGCACACTACTGCAGGGAGGGGGGATTGAGGGAGGAGGGGGTGTGAGGTTGGAGGTCAGGGGGTTGCAAGTCTTTACAATCCACTCACATGCTCCAATTCTGGTGCTTAGAATCCTACATTTTTCTGATCAGTACTCTCACTTTCACATAAAAGGAATAGCAAGACTTTAAAGTTAATTGATATTATAATTCAGCAACCATATCAAACCCTGAGTTTCATTTCAAGTACATGAAAGTTGAAAGAAGCTGAGAGAATTAAGAGACTCTTTAAGCATTGTTAGAGTTCCCGAGGTCCAGTCTGTGTCACAATCAAGAATTAGAGAAGAAAAAGTTATCATTTGCCTTTGTCAGCTATTCGATGCTCTCAAAACATCCCAGTATCCCTATAGTCTTTTATTTTATCTGGTAATGACACTGGCCACTTGGTTCCCCGAAGCCTTACCTTGAATAGGCATTTCATTCCAAGGAAGTCTTTCATTCCAGAGATCAGAGGCTGCGTTTAATTAGCTCTCTCACCACAGCTTGTGACGGGCTGCCTGAGTCCTGTCCCTGAAGACAAATGGGATTTCATTGTTTTCAGCCACACTCTGAAAATCAGCCCACATCCTCCCCCCTAGACCCGCTTTCTCAGACTCAATTACATTAAACCCATTTCCAAGTACCATTTTCTATAACCATGCAGTCTTTAACTCAAAGGAACATAAACCAAATATATGTTAATTAAGAGATGAAATACACATATGGCAAGAATATTAGTTAGCTTACAGAATTACGTGAAACTTGGAAAATCAGACTCGGAAAGTAGGAAGGAACCAAAAGCAATTAGTCAACTGTTAACAGTGCAGAGAAAACATCTAGTTTGGGACACCCAAGACCCATTCGCTACCGTCACCGCTGTCCCCTGTGAATAATTTCTCCTCTGTGCCCAGGTAGGACAGCTGACTGCTAAGGCTCATGCCTGGCCCTGGCCGCCTGGTGTAGAAAGATGGAACATCTGACCGCTTCATCCTTGCAGTGAAGCCCTGCCTCCTGCTAATGTGGAAACCCGAGGATTGACTGCTAGCAGAAAGATCGCTCAGATGCTGAATAGTCTGTAACTATGACCATTGTGCTCACTAAGTAGGAATGGTGCACTCTCAGAGATCAGTTTCAAAGAACCAGGAAGCAGGAAATGAGATGGAAATAAAGAGAAGAGAAAATGGCCCTAGCCGGTTTGGCTCAGGGGATAAAGTGTAGGACTTCGGACTGAAGGATCATGGGTTCAATTCCGGCCAAGGGCATATGCATCCTTTGCGGCCTGTGCGGGAGGCAACCAATCGATCGATGTTTCTCTCTGTGTGTGTCTCCCTCTCTATTCCCTCTAAAAATCAATGAAAATATGTCCTTGGGTGAGGATTAACAAAAGAGAGAGAGAGAGAGAGAGAGAGAGAGAGAAGGAAATGAGGAAATGTGGCAGGAATTTTTATAGGAATAGCAGAGAGAGCAGTTTGATGGGAACAGCACTTTTGGAAGTATTGCTGTTGCTTTTCCTTTTTAAGGGGTAAATACAAGTACGTCAGAGGATGCATTGAAGGGGGCGCTGGATACTTCAGTAATTGATGAAATAATGGGAAAATGTACTGGATAGGGTAACATTAACAACATGTGCGTTTGAGTTAACTTTGTAAAGGAGGCAGGTCACTTTCTCCCTAAAATCGGAGGAAAGGGGAGAATGAATGAAGGCAGTGAATTGGGAGCTGGAGGGGGCAGGTGGCAGTTGTTTATTAAAAGAGTTCTCTCAGACAGCCTTGTTCTTTTTACATAAGTTGGAGATAAAGGCTGTGTTTAATGTTGAAGGCATGAGGCAGAGTTAGGGCCCGGGGGTGAGTGGGAAAGCTTTAGAAAAGCTACCATGAAAAGTCACAGCGAACTAGGTGTGGCTAGAGGATCGGTTAGTAGAACTGAGGATCACTTCCTATCCGAGTGCCTAAAAAGCTGCTCCATCATAGTCACTGAAGTTGGGCTGATAGATCTTTCCATTAGGAAAAAAAAAAGTATATACTAAATCCAGCTTCGCCAGCCCTCGTAAGAGCCTTCAGCGTGATTATACAAACAGCAGATGCAGAAGATTTTAGCCACACACATAAAACTCACAAATACCTAGTTATAGGAAGCAGAATAAAGTCCTGCGAGAGGATGAAATGATCGTGACAGATGGTAAACAAGGACCCCATTTCAGCGTCTGGGAAGCTTCATCTTTGGCTTTGTGGTGTCTTTCATGGCTATGTAAAGGAACTATAATTTAACCGCCCATTAAGAGTACACACCAGGCCTTAGATGCATCTTAATCTTCTGAGGTTTGTCCCTTTTCCACAGAATGTTCCAGATGCATTCTGTAATGACACTCTATCAAGCCACTAAGATCGACTGCCAAAGTCCAATCTGCTACAGGAATCTTGCGAGAAGAAAGGGATGTTCCATCGGAGGCAGGCATTCATCCTAGCCCACTCCTAGCCCACACCTCGCCTGCTTCTGATCTCCCACTGTTAAAAACGTAGCACGCCGGAGCAAGACTGTGCTATATTTCACGAGTGTTCTGGGCCGCCACCAAGGGACAGTTCCATCTGTTATTTGCTCTCGGCTTTTGCTTACTGATAAAACAGGAAGGACAGCTTGCTGATGGGCTCCGGGAAGCAAACGGCTCCTCTCTTTCCTGCAATTAATGTTCATAAATTATTTCTATAGTAGACAGTATGGATGGTACCATGATTTCAAAATTAGTTTCAATAAATTAAGGGTCTGCATTCATTACCAAAGGAGATCGATTTGCAAGGCAACTTGTGGAATTTAGCATCGCCAGCTACCTTTTGTGCTGTCATTAATTCTGTGGCTTATAAGATCTTAAGATCATATGTTCAGTTGTTGAAATTTCATTTTATGTATAATATACGAAAGAGTTTTAGTTGTTCACAGGAAACAGAATTCGGGGTACCTCAAAATTTCTGAGACTAGGTTAATAGCCCTTTGGCAATAGGAAAGGGAAATGGATGATGATAGCAAAATGCAAAAATCACTAAAGTGATTTCTTCCCCCCCCCCAAAGTATTCTGTTGTTCCAATCATGCAACAGTCATAGGATAGAGAAATCGGTGTATTTTCTGGCCTCTGCACTATTTTAAAAGGGATTTCCTGGAACCTAGAATTTGAATTGCTTTTTCTAAATTTCTTTTATCTCAACTTGTCATGTTTTCTTTATTTCATTGGTTCAATATCTATGACCAAATTTGTCTATGCTTCCTTTATAAATGAAATATTTCCCATGACTAGGACATTTATAACAGGCTTGACACTTTCAAAGTTTTAGACTAGTAATTTTAACTTTCCTAGCAACACCTATCAGTTCAAAGTACAAACAACAACAACAACGAAATGGAATCATGATTTCTTAAGACTACAGGTTGGGGAGAGAAGCCGTTGAGCAATGCAAGAGTCATTAAAAGACCCTGGAAAGCTCAGGGAGGCTGCCTTCTCTTCGTCCTTGTGTGAGACCAGTTGAGAAACAGGTCTCCTGCAAGGAAGGGGATCGAGATGAGGTAGGAATACAAGATTGCTGGTTAAGTGAAATAACACAGTACAGGTTAATAATAGAAAAAGAAAAGAAAGAATTACTGGCACATGAAGAAAGAAAAAGGTCTGAAGCACCCCCATACCATTAACAGGATATATTTAGGAGAAGCAATTTTATAAAAATACAAACCAGTGGCATGGCACACTCTGTAATCATTTCATTTTATTGTTTATTTTTTTAGTTTTGTCATAGCCTATCTAATGGCTCAAATTCTACTGCTTCCCTAATATATAAAAATAAATATTGTCTACTCAGAATACTTGATGCCTCCTCATTTTATTGACAAATCTGTACATTGGAGAATCAAAAAGAAATAAAACTCATTAAATATTAAGTAACATACAGATTCATGGTCCTTCAATGTTTGCATCCTAATGTACTAAATACACTATGTGAGTGGCCATGAATCAACTCACTAATCCTCTCCTATTTTACTATTAATTTGGTTACATGAGGCTACACCTTATCACTGTATAAACATTTAGGAAGAAAAGATGCCTACCTAGCTGAAATGTCACAAACTAGTTAATCTATTTTGGCCCTCAATGGCCACTTTAAGCCAGCTCAATACTAGTGCAAAATCTGCAGCCAGTTTGGAACTGATACTCACTCCTGGCAAAGTCATTTACAGTCCAAACAAATGCTCTCATTTCTTATCATTATGAATACAATTACGCTTTCTTTACAAAATTATTTTTTTGTTAATCCTCACCCAAGGGTATTTTTTCCCCGTTTGTTTGTTTGTTTGTTTGTTTGTTTTAGAGAGGGGAGGGAAAGAGCGAAGCACCCTTGTGAGACACATCAATTGGTTGCCTCCCGCATGAGCCCCGACTGGATGAATTGACCCTGCAACCCAGGTATGTGCCCTTTACTGGGAATCGAACCTGAGACCCTTCAGTGAGTGGGCCGATGCTCTAACTACTGACCACCTGCTAGGGCATTCCTAAAAAATTCTCTTAAAATATTGGCTGATGATGCCTGGCCAGCGTGGCTCAGTGGTTGAGAGTCGACTTATGAACCAGGAGGTTACAGTTTGATTCCCATGCAGGGCACATTGCGTGGGTTGTGGGCTCGATCCCCAGTTGTGGGGTATGCAGGAGGCAGCCAATCAATGATTCTCTCGCCTCATTAATGTTTCTATCTTTCTCTCCCTCTCCCTTTCTCTCTGAAATCAATAAAAATGTATTTTTTAAAAAATATTGGCTAATGGAGTACAGTGGCATAGCATTTTTTTATTTTTTTAAAGTTTTTTTTAAAAAAATGTATTTTTATTGATTTCAGAGAGGAAGGAAGAGGGAGAGAGAGATAGAAACATCCATGATGAGAAAGAATCATGGATTGGCTGCCTCCTCCAAGTCCCCCACTGGGGATCCTGCCCACAACCTGGGTATGTGCCCTTGACTGGAATCGAACCTGGGACCTTTCAGTTCGCAGGCCAATGCTCTATCCACTGAGCCAAACCGGCTAGGGCAGCATTTTTTTTTTTTTAAGGAAAAATATAGCAAATACTAACAATATGCAATAAAATGTAAGAACACAATTCCTGTCTTACAAACATTTACAACATAAAATGATAATACTTAGTATAAAAGTCACCCTCCAACGGTATAGGTATTATTGTTATCATTGTATTACTGCCATTATTGTCTTTATTAAAACCTCTTGCCTTAGAAGGGATGATGGCGAATGTGAGTAAAAAAGTCTGTAGGTTAAATGCATATATTATGTGTCTACTGTGCACTTGATTAACATAAAAATAGTTAACATTCCTAGAGAGTTTACTGTGATCCAAATACTATGCTTAGAGGTTGTATAATCCTCGCTTCAGGCTTGTAAAGGAGGCATTGCCAACCCTGCTTTAAAAGTAAGCAGATTGAGTTCAGAGAGGTGAATCACGTGCTCTTGGTTGCATCTCTAAGACGTGGCATGGACAAAATTTAAACCCAGGCTTAACTAACTCTAACGTTTGCATTCTTTTTTACTATTTCTGAGAGTTTACATTTGATGCATTCTAGCCATTGAAGTTTTAGTAGGAAAAAAAATCTCAGTCTCTAGGAGATGAAATATATGAACTGTTATACTATATGACAATATCTGTCAGCTAAAGAAACATAATTTAAACCTGAGACTAAAATCCATGTCCTAGTTCTCATTTCAAAAATGATTAAATATATTCTTTCCCTGCTGGACTATCACCAGAGTGGCATATGATATGCCTGGAATCTACCATATAGTCCCAAATGGCCAGAGGGCAAAAGCTACTTTCATGCCATTAATTTCTAAGCGAAAGCTGAAAGGCCAAAAATCACAGGTGAAATTCGCTCTGGCGAGATTTTTCAGTTCAATTTCATTCTCCCTTGAGGTTCAAACAAACTTCAAATAATCATCTTGAACTTGGTGATGAACCAAACTCAGATTCAGGCTATGGCTTCTAAGAGGGTCAGCTCTTTCATTTAGAATAAGGCAGAGCTTAAAGTGACAAGCCAAATGGGGTCAGATGTTCAATACTTGGCAAAACCTCAGCTGTCGCACTGAAACAATGTTGACAAGATGGCAGGCTTTAAAACAAATTCCCTGGGGAGGCTATTGATATTATTCTCACTTTCCCTTGTGTTGCCTGTCCAGCCTCGCTGCTTTCTGGAGCATGTGCCAATCACGGACAGCACATAGTAGGAACGGCAAGGACCGCACAACATGCTACACTTATCCCAGCATCAGGAGCTGGTCTGTGTATATAGGGGGACTCCCTTGGCTCCCCAACACAAGATGAAGCATGCTGCTCACACACCTTCCCAAGCGATCAGAAGGCAGCCAAAGCCACCACAGTCCTCACGCTCCAGAGCTTAACCCTTTCCAGTCAATTTCATTGACTAAAGTGGGAGCCGAACACCATGAATGCTTACTCTAGAGTCTAGACCAGTGGTCGGCAAACTCATTAGTCAACAGAGCCAAATATCAACAGCACAACGATTGAAATTTCTTTTGAGAGCCAAATTTTTTAAACTTAAACTTCTTCTAACGCCACTTCTTCAAAATAGACTCGCCCAGGCCGTGATATTTTGTGGAAGAGCCACACTCAGGGGCCAAAGAGCTGAATGTGGATCGCGAGCTGCAGTTTGCCAACCACGGGTCTAGACAATCCATTTCAGCCACTGCTTTGAGAATGTAGATTAATTTCAGTTAGGCAGCCTCCATCCAACTTTCTGATAAACAAGATGCTAGCTTCCCAACATTGAGTTAAACACCATGTAAGGGTTAGAAATATGGATCCATTAACTGTTTATGTAGTGCCAGGTCTCTGTAGTAAACTAACTTGGACTGCTTCAAGAATATCCTAAAGTTTTAGCCCCAATCATGGTAACAGTTAAGCTTTGAGTTTCATGAGCTTTCAGGTGTATGTACCATAATCAAGTATAGATAGAAAGCTAGCCACACTGTGAGGAAAATTAACTTTTTGATACATTTTTCTTTTGTTCAGAACTAATTGATTATCCTAAAGACATAAAAAAAATTAGAGAATAAGGAGAAAAAATATAATGCCAATAAATAGAATTTGATTTAAGGTGAGATTGCTTTAAATGGCTCACATTGTCTTTGCCTTTAGGGTCTAACTAATAAATAATTGACAACCCATGTATATTTCAGTTATAAGATTCTGAAGTTGGTACAAAGGTAACTCAGTAAGGTTATTGGGGTGGCCCAAACCATGAGGATACCAGGTAGATGGCGTTATTACAATGAAAAGTTTAAAAACTATTAAAATGATCAAGAGAAATATTGACAAAGATATCTTAGAATAACCCATCCATACGCTATTTATCTTGTTAGTCCTCTCAGAATATTAAAGTCATGGACAATGAAAAGGTTAGACCTTGGCCCTGGCTGGGTGGTTCAGTTGGTTAGAGCATCATCCTGTGCACCAAAAGGTTGCAGATTCAATTGTCTGTCAGGACACATGCAAGTTTAATCCCTAGGTGAGGTGCGTATGGGGTGCAACTGATAGATGTTTCTCTCTCTCTCTCTCTCTCTCTCTCTCTCTCTCTCTCTCTCTCTCTCTCTCTCTCTTTCTCGATCTCGCTCTAGCTCTGGCTTCCTTTCTCTCTAAAATCAATAAAAACATGTCCTCTGGTGAGGATTTTTTAAAAAAGCTTGACCTTGAAAAGGTCATAAGATGCTCTGATTTGGTCATTTATGAATGGGCTACATTGCTTCATTTGGAGGCTACCTCAAGGGTGCTAAGGAGAGAGAGCACCTGGCTGCCACATCCGCTTTACCCAGAGCAGCGCCCATCACTCTTCTACCTGTTGGCCTTTTTAAGAAGGCGTGCTCTTGGAAAAATAAAATGGTGCTGCTCAGGGAAAAATTAAAAACCGTGCATCTTGTCCATACTACTCAGTTTATGAGTAAAATGAACTTGAGAAAGGTGAAATGATTAGGCCCATGCCACCTACCTCATGAATGACCAGCCGGTCAGAACTGCAGCGGCCCTTCCTACTCCCTGATCCCAGAGCACATCGGGCCCCTTCAGAAGACCCCAGTTTTGCTCATGTTGTTGTTTTCTGTTTACAGTACCCAACTACCCTCCCTTTTCTCCTGAGATGTCCAACCCATTTTTCCAGTATAAATCCATAAAGCATTTTTTGGAACCGCAGTTACTTTTACTCATTAAATCACACAGCTGAGCCCTTACCCAAAGTCTGAAGGAAAACACAGGGAGGACCTGGCTTAGGCATGAGGGAAACGCTAAGCTAGGGTGAGAATTTCACTTCCTCTCAGGATCATCATGATTGGGTCATCATCATCATCTTCATCTTCATCCCTTACATTTAAATTCCACTGTATAATGGCTTGTTAACATGCATGTTACTTCGTATGATGACTGTTACTTTTTTTTTATTAAGCAGCTGTTTAACAAAGAGACATGGTTATAGAAAACAATCTGCAGATTACAGATTAACAAAACTAGAACCACAGAGTCCCAATGGCAAAAAGATAAGAGCTGAAATTGGAACAACTTGGGATGAACTGCAGGGTGCTATAGCCCTGAATGACTTCCTGCAACTCTTGATGTTAATGACCAGGGCCTCCTTCCTGAACCTTCCACTCCCTTTGTTTTATAAACCCTGCTCTCTTCTATGCTCTTTGAAACTTCCTTCTAAGTGCCATTTTATAGCTTTGCTGACCCTCCACATATTTTCATACTTTGGGGTACCTGCTCCTGACATTCTTTTCTTTCTTCCTTCTCATCTTCCAAGATTCACCTCAAATACCACTTCCTTTCTAAAGTCTTTCCTACCATCCAGGCTGGAATTATGTGTTCCTTCCTCTTTTCTTTTTAAAAAATATATTTAGTTTTTAAACAGGTTATGCATTCACATGGTTCAGAACCCCAAAACACAAATAGGCATGCAGTGAGGTATTCCGCTATTGTTTTCTATCACCTAATATCCCTTCCCATCAGTTGATTTTTGTGTTTCCAAAGATATCTTACCTAATAATAGACAAACATGTAAATTGACCGTACCTTTGCTACGCCCATAGCCAATCAGAGTGACTATGCAAATTAACCCAAAAAAAAGATGGCAGTTAATTTGCATACATAGGTGCCCAGCGCCTGTGTCCCAGGAACATCCTGGAACCCAGGTCACTGTGAGGTAAGGCCTGGTGCAGGAGCGGACCCACAGTGATTGATCGCAGGGAGCTGGGGGTCCGCTCCTGCTCCAGGCCATTCGGCCTGGTGCAGGAGCGGACCCCCAGCGATCGATCGCATGGAGCTAGGGCTCAGCTCCTGCTCAAGGCCGAAAGCAGACCTCCTGCGATCGATCGCAGGGAGCAAAAGCGGACCCCCAGCGATCGATGGCAGGGAGCTGGGGCTCCGCTCCTGCTCTAGAGGCTTTTGGCCTGGGCAGGCCTCAGCAGGGGCGGAGCAGGCGATCAGAGGGAGCTGGAGGGCCCCTGCCCAGGCCTAAAGCTTCGGCCAAAGGCTTTAGGCCTGGGCAGGGCCCAGCCCGTGAATGGTGTGAACTATAGAGGAAACACCTTTTCAGACTGCACATTGGCTAAGTTTCTTGTATGCCACTGGTAATATTCTTAGTAACTTGGGTAATAAGAATGCAAAAAGGTGATCTTGGGTTTTTCCACCTCACTTCTGGAGAAAAAAACGAAGGTCCGCTGCTGGGGGGGCTAAGAAATGTCATATCCTGCCCTAGCCAGTTTGACTCAGTGGATAATGCCTTGGCCTGCCGACAGCAGGGTCTGGGTTCGATTCTGATCAACGGCATGTACTTAGGTTGCAGGCTCCTCCCTGGCCAGGGCCCAGATCAGGGCTCATGCAGGAGGCAACCAATCAAAGTGTTCCTCTCACTTTGATGTTGCTCTCTGTCTTTCCCTTTCTCTTCCACATTCTCTAAAAGTCAATGGAAACATATCCTCAGGTGAGGATAAAAAAGAAAGAAAGAAAGAAATGCATATCCTATGAAAGACACATCTTGAAAATGCCTAAAAAAGTTGTCATTTTTTCTTGGTGAAGGGACTAGAGTCTGTATTGATGAAAACACCTTGGTGGCTGTGGTGACTGGCAGTGGCTGCAGCAGTGGGGTGATGGGGCTGGTGCCTTACTCTGATCAGCCTGGTTGCCTCCCACAAAGGGAGGCCAGACTGCGGCTTAGGCCCGCTCCCGAGGGGGAGCGGGCCTAAGCTGTCAGTAGGACATCCCCTGAGGGTCCCAGTATGTGAGAGGGGGCAGGTTGGGCTGAGGGACCCCCCACCCCCAGTGCATGAATTTTGTGCACTGGGCCCCTAGTCTATAATAATAAAAGAGTAATATGCTAATTAGACCGGATAGCTGAATGACCTTCTGGATGTCATTCTGGACATCCTTCCAGACGACCTTCCGAACGAAGTCGCAGCAGTGGTGGCCAAGGCAGAGGCAGTTAGCGGCAATCAGGCCAGCAGGCAGAATGGTTAGGGGCGATCAAGCAGGCAGGTGAGTGGTTAGGGGTGATCAGGTAGGCAGGCAAGCAGGGGCGATCAGGCAGGCAGGCAGAGGGGTTAGGGATGATCAGGCAGGCAGGCAGGTGAGCAGTTAGGAGCCAGCAGTCCTGGATTGCGAGATGTCTGACTGCCGGTTTAGGCCCAATTCCACAGGGATCCCAGTGAGATCAGGCGTAAACCAGCAGTCAGACATCCCCCAAGAGGTCCCATATTACGAAAGGGTGCAGGCCAGGCTGAGGGACCCCCCCCACAAACACATCGTACACAAATTTCGTGCACCGGGCCTCTAGTTTATACATAAATAAGCTAAGACAAGCATAATTTTTCTCTGGTTTTACACAAGTGATAGCATATTATAGGGTAAGTTCTCCACATTGCCTTTTTTCACTTAAAAAATGTGTTTTGGAGAGAGGTACTTTCATATTAATACACATAGCATCATTTTCTTAGGGCTATAGAGTATTTATTGTAGGATTACAACATAGTGTATTTAATCAGTTCCCTACTGATGAACTTGCAATTGTTTTTAACTTTTGTTATTCTGAGCAATGATACAATTAATAACCTTGTAATATGTCACTTTGCGAATATGTACTGTTATACCTACAGAATAAATTGGGAAATTGTTCTTATCAAAGAGAATAAGATTTTGATCAACATTTTCAATTGTCCTACACATATGTATTGTAGCAATTTATACTTTCTCAAGCAATATGCGAAGTGCTTTTTGTCACACATTCTTGACAACACAGCATTATCAAACTTAGGTCTTTGTCAATCTCAATAGGTAAGAGATGTTATTTCAGTGTAATATAAATTTGTACTTTCTTTATTATAATTATCTTTTTATAGTTTTAAGGGTTATGTATATCTCCTTTAATGATTTATTTGTTTATATCATTTCCACATTTTTCTACTGGGTAATCATATTCATTGATAGATGCTCTTTACATTTTAGTGAAATTAGATGTTTTTTCTATTAATACTAGAAGCCCGGTGCACGAAATTCGTGCACGGCAGGGGGTTGTCCCTCAGCCCAGCCTGTACCCTCTCCAATCTGGGACTCCTGGTGGGATCGGGCCTAAACGGGCAGTCGGACATCCCTCTCACAATCCAGGACTGCTGACTCCCAACTGCTTGCCTGCCTGGCTTCCTGATTGCCCCTAACCGCTTCTGCCTGCCAGCCTGATCACCCCCTAACCACTCTGCTGCCAGTCTGGTTGATGCTTAACTGCTCCCCTGCCAGCCTGTTTGCCCCCAACTTCCCTATTCTGCCAGCCTGGTCACCCCTAACTGCCCTCTCCTGCAGGGTTGATCACCTCCAACTGCCCTCCCTTGCAAGCCTGGTCCCTCTCAACTGCCCTCCCTTGCAGGCCTGGTCCCTCACAACTGCCCTCCCTTGCAGGCCGGGTGCCTCCCAACTGCCCTCTCCTGCTGGCCATCTTGTGGTGGCCATCTTGTGTCCACCTGGGGGCAGGATATTTGACCACATGGGGGCAGCTATATTGTGTGTTGCAGTGATGATCAATCTGTATATTACTCTTTTATTAGATAGGATAGAGGCCTGGTGCACGGGTGGGGGCCAGCTGGTTTGCCCTGAAGGGTGTCACAGATAAGGGTGGGGGTTCCCTTGGGGTGTGGGGCGGCCTGAGCGAGGGGCCTGTGGTGGTTTGCAGGCCGGCCACGCCCCCTGGCAACCCAAGGGGAGGCCCTGGTATCTGGAATTTATTTTCCTTCTACAATTGAAACTTTGTAGCCTGGAGCAGAGCCAAGCCTGGGACTCCTGCAGCCATTTCTGTGGCAGTTAATTCACCTTCTACAATTGAAACTTTGTAGCCTTAAGCAGGTGAGCCCTGCCAGGGTGTGCGGAAAGCTTTGCTTCCCCTGTTGCCGCCGGCAACCCTGGCCTGCTCTCTCAAGCTCCATTCTGTCGCCATTTGTTTGAATTTGTTTACCTTCTATAATTGAAACTTTGTAGCTTGAGTGGAGGCTTAGGCCTGCAACGGCTATGGAAAGCTTGGCTTACTCTGTTACCTAGGAAACCTTGCTCTCTGTGGCTGTAGCCATCTTGGATTGGGGTTAATTTGCATACTCGCCCTGATTGGCTGGTGGACGTGGCTTGGCTGGTGGGTGTGGCTTATGTAGCGGAGTGATGGTTAATTTGCATATTATCATTTTATTAGAGAGGATGAGCTGCAATTTTTTTCTAATTTATGCTATTAGGTTTTGACTGCTTATAGTAACCCTAATTTTCTAGCTGCTTATTAACTATTAATTTATTATTGAACTCATGTTTATGTTTCTATATTTGCTATCATAAAGAAACAAATATTGTTGATATTAGACTTTGAGTATCTCAATAGAAGATATCATTTCTTATTCAACTTTTTAAAAAATATATTTATTGATTTTTTACAGAGAGGAAGGGAGAGAGATAGTTAGAAACATCGATGAGAAACATCGATCAGCTGCCTCCAGCACACCCCCCACTGGGGATGCGCCCGCAACCAAGGTACATGCCCTTGACCAGAATCGAACCTGGGACCTTTCAGTCCGCAGGCTGACTCTCTATCCACTGAGCCAAACCAGTTTCGGCATCTTATTCAACTTTCAATGTCTTTTGTATGTTAGCACAATGCCAGGCACCTAAATGTCACCAATAAATTTTCTGTGAATGAATCATTTGGGTTTGTTTGTATTTTTTCTTTTGAGCTTAAATTGATGTTAAATTAATATGGTACTAGCTGCATACAACAGCATTTACAGCACTGCTTTGTTGTGGCTCTACTTCTTTTCCTATTCAATTTACACTTAACTGAACAATAACAAGCAGAAATTATTCATCTGATCAGTTTTATTTGAGGTACAATTCAAAATACGTTGTGTGTGTACGTGCAATGTGTAAAGGGTAGAAGTGGATGAAGCAAGCTCACATAACCATTTAAGGGCCTAAGCTTCTTTTCTATCTATAAAATAAATTAAGTGCCAGAATAAAGCCTCCTTGAACCTACTGAAGATTTGGGGCCAAGAACCCTAGTCCCTCAAAAAAATCTATTCAAAATGATAGCTTTGAAGTAAATCAATATAAATTCAAGAAAATAAGACACCTGCCCTTCAGTGAATCCAACATCAATCAGTACTATGTCTATTTGTTCTTTATTTCCCTCCTTGCATATCCTCGATACAAATTTCAGGCTATCTTTTTTTTTATGGAAAGAAAGTGAAAATTTAATTTTCTAGTGTCAGCCACCTATTCTCATGCGTTTGTTTCTCAAGTGTTTCTGTAGTGGAATGAAAGCACTGTGACTCCTCAGGCGGACTGTAAAACAAAGGTTTTATATACTTGCAGAAGGTGCAGAAGGAAGGTGTGGGATTCCACACACATGTTCATCCATAATGTTCTCCTTGGTTCAGGATGTCCCCTCTCTTATTTGGTTTTAAGGTCTCTGTGCTAGAATGCAATTGCGTAAGAGCAATTTACCCTGACTCACTTTCTCTTTGTCGTTCTTTCTTTTCTTTCCTTTTTTTGCCACTGATGATTGCACAAAAAATAAACAGTTTTCCGAGGGTGCTTAACAGCACTCCAACGTGCCAGGGCAAGGACCCCTTTTCTAGAAAATGAAATAAACATACGGAAACTAAGAACTCTTGTCAAAATTATTCCACTGTGAAATTAGTTACATTCCACAAGAAAATATAATCATGCCAAAGGTTTCTTTCTTCAGTGACTCTCACATAAACTGCAGCGAAGGGGGAAAAAAATAAAAAGTGGATGTTCAGCTTCAGAAGCTATCAGTGCCATTGGCTACCTAAACCCATTCATATTTGATTATTTTCAGTCCACTGCGAGTCCTATATAACCCTGGCAGATATTTCTTTGGTTCACTGAATAAAACATTCACGTCAGTCTATGATTGTGTTGGCCTGTCCTGGCTATAATGAACAGAGCAACTGGTTAAAAATATTCCTTAAAATAACTGGTGTGTAATATACTTCCAAACAGAAGACGCATGACAAAGAGGATCCAACAGGGAGCTGCCAAGTGTACTTTTCCCGGGAGGGTTTCAATATCCCTTAAACACGCTGCTAGGAGCTAACTGAACCACAGCTCTGCTGTCAGCAGAGCATGGGACTCTTGAGATTTGTCTCCATTTCCATTCAGTCTCTGCCAGTTAAAACTAAAGACTTCCATGGGGTTAGTGTATATTTCCATTTTTTCTGGTGTTGTCTACTTTCTCTTTAAAATTATTTTATTTTTAAATATCAGTTGACATACAGTATCATATTAGTTTCAGGTGTACAACCCCATGATAAGAAATTTATATAATGTATGAAGTGATCACTCTGATAAATCTAGTACCCATCTGATACCACATATAGCTATTACAGTATTATTGACTACTGAAGGCCCGGTGCGCAAATTCATGCACTGGTGGGGTCCGGCTGATCCGGCCCTGATGGGGGCCTACTGGGGCCGGACCAGTTGGGGGAAGGGGCTGCGGGAGGTTGGCCACTGGCCCTGCCCCAAATCGGGGCCCAATCAGGGCAGGGCTGGCCAGGGGGAGGGGCTGTGGGCGGTTGGCCAGCTGGCCCTGCCCCCAATTGGGGTGGAGGGGGCCTATCAGGGGTGGAGCCGGCTGTGGGGAGGGGCCACGGGGGTTGGCTGCTGGTCCCACCCCCAATCTGGCTGGGCCCAGCTGGGGGGAGTGGCCAGCCCCCAATTGGGCTGGTTGGCCGGCCGTAGTGCGTATCATAGCATCCAGTCGTTCCCGTCTTTCTGGTTGTTCCAGCGTTCCTATCGCTTGGCTTTTATATATATAGATATTCCCTATGCTGTACTTTACATCCCCATGACTATTAAATAACTAGCAATTTGTACTTACAAATCCCTTCACCCCTAATCCCCCTCCCATCTGGCAACCATCAAAATGTTTTCTGTACCTGTGAGTTTGTTTCTGTTTGGTTGGTTATTTTGGTTTTTAGATTCCACATATATGTGAAATCATCTGGCATTTGTCTTTCTCTGTCTGACTTATTTCACTCTATACAGTACCCTCTAGGTCCCTCCATGCTGTTACAGATGGCAAGATTTCATTCTTTTTTATGACTGAATCTTATTCCATTGTAGTATGTATGTACCACTTCTTTAGACATTCATCCTTTGATGGGCACTCAGGTTGCTTCCTTGTCTTAGCTATCATAAATAATGCTGCAAAAAACTTATAGATGTATATGTCTTTTCAACTTAGTGTTTTGGGTTTCTTTGGATAAATACCCAAAATACTTTCTCTTTTACAAGCAATCCGTTTCCCTCTCAACGATGCTTGAGCCCTTTATGAATGTGATATTCTGAAAAGCACTGTGTTCTAACAAACATTCCCTACCTGTATCATCATCCTCATCTCCAGAAAGCCTTTCTCCTGTGCATGCAGTTGTGAATGGCACTATGAAGATAATCTGCTAGATGCCACCCTCTTCTGTATAAGAATGCATCATGGAAAACACACACAGACACATACTGAGTATCTAGAAAGAGAAATGAATGCAAACAGTAAACTCTACTTAGAATCCCCCATTTGATTCCCATGTCCTATCAAGTCAAATATAATTTCCTCAGCCTGTCATTCAGAGACTTCCACAATATGAGCCTAAATTACTATCTTTCCAGTCTGTCTCACCAATCTCTATGAATATCTCCTATTCCTAGTAAACCAGATGACCCGCAGTTCCTGTGTTATGGTGTTTTCCCATTATCTGATCCTGCCTCCTATAAGCAGAGAATCAGGGCCCTGGAGTCAACTAATCTGGAGTACAAGGTGTTAGGTGCCGTCTCAATGGGAAGGGAGGGGGTGAATAGGAAGGAAGTGGTTTTCTTGTCATCTTATCAATAGGCAGCTGGAAGTGATCTAAGTCAGAGCATCTCTCAGAGTCACCTATGACAAATTCATGCAGATCATGCAAATAAGTTGTCATTTTAAGTGAGTGTTGCAGAAATGAGGATTCTGTAATGAAACCAGGAAGACAGAGATAGGGAAGGAGTCATGTTTCAAAGTGGAGGGGTTGAGATGCAATGGAAAGCTGTGTAAATGAGAGGAGAGATTAAATGACTTCCTATAGTGGCTGCTTCTCTGCGTTGCTGTGTACAGAGGGCTAAGTATGTGAATGGAACTGAATGCCACCTCAGTACTTATACCCATGGCATTCTTTGTGCAAGGAGAATCCTCCTCCACTGGTTCAACTCATACCCATTATTCAAATCCCACCTTAAATGTCACCTTTTCCGTGAAACTTGCTCTATCCCTTTCAAAGAGGCCATCCTTCCCTCCTCTGTACTCTATCAGAGGTGGTCGGTACTTCTTGATGGCCTTCCTTACATAGGTTGTGTTATACAGTCTTTGATCTGTACCTTTACTATATTTTGTACTCTGTAAATAATGAACTTGTGCCGAAACCGGTTTGGCTCAGTGGATAGAGCGTCGGCCTGTGGACTCAAGGGTCCCGGGTTCGATTCCGGTCAGGGGCATGTAACTTGGTTGCGGGCACATCCCCAGTGGGGGGGGAGGGGGGTGCAGGAGGCAGCTGATTGATGTTTCTAACTCTCTATCTCTCTCTTCCTTCCTCTCTGTAAAAAATCAATAAAATATATTTAAAAAAATAATGAACTTGTTCTTTTTTAATATCAACTATAGCAATTATAAAACCATGATGCATAATTGTTACTCAATAAATATTGTTAACATGACTTTAACTAACATGCAGATGAGAAACAAATATGTGCATGATCTATGGAACAAGGAGAAGGGTAACAAGGTCCAAATATATCTCTGGATGGTCTCCCAGTTGGCCAGTGTTATTGGAATTCCTCCAATATGTTTTATAGAGATAACTAGATATGCTCAGCTTGTATTAAATATACTTACCATTCCTCCTGGGCCTAGTCAATCAATTTGTTAACTTGTCAGAATAAAAATATTCACTATAATCTCGAGGTGTTGAGAGAATATTGAATATATATTACCATGAAAATATAGGAATGTCCACTTTAATTTTCTCTTCTGTTTTTTGAGCATAGCCAGGAAACCATTTCATCCCACTGAAAAGTGTGATACCAAGACTAATTTAGGTTACGTTTTAATGAAAATTGAGTGTTCTTTATTAATTTAACAATCCTTTATCACTACATTATCCCTTTGTTAAGTTTATTATTTTGGAAATATGTGCTTGAGATATATATTTCATATAAATGAAAGGTAGGATCCATAGGAAAAATCTTACAATATCAGGAATAAAATACGCCTTAAATGTTCTCTGTGTTGGGTGCTGGGAAGATTGAGGGAAAATATTCAGCCAGCTTATAGTAAAGTCTATTAGACATTATAAAATGTATTTTATGATTAAATATTACCCCCAGATTTATCCTATTTTCCCTACTTTTTGTTGTTGTTATTGTTAATCCTCATCCCATAATATTTTTTCCACTGATTTTTTTAGAGAGGGTTGAAGGGAGAAAGGGAGGGAGGGAGAGAGAAACATTGATATGAGAGAGACACTTCATCTGACTGCTTCCTGTATGCATACTTGCCAGGGCCAGGGATAAAACTCATTTTTATATTACTTATAACCTTCAGTACACAGGCCAACACTCCAACCACTGAGTCAAGCCGGCCAGGGCCTACTTATTTTTCTATTCTCCAATTTTCTTATAAAGTTGTTTTTTTTAATAAGTCCTTTAAATACTTTTTATTTTAACAATGTGGGGGTACAAATAATAAACACAAATTAAAGTGACCCAGTCTTATTTGCATTTCAATATTCTGAAGTCAAATATGTTACATTGGAGTATATTATTATTAAATTTTTAAAATTGCCACTTTTAGGTACATTTTTGTCAATTTTGGACACATTTTAAATATACTAGTAGAATGATTGCAAAACTAGCTGGATGGTTCAGGAAAAATCTATGTATCTCCTAATTTGCTCCTAACATTGAGGGAAGCCATTTATTTATTCACTCTATCTTTTACTTTCTCCTCTAAAGGGTAAGGTAAACAAAACTCATCTGCCCACCTATCTCATGTTTATAATCTATACTAATAATAGCCTAGGTGGTCATCAGGCCCTCATGCATCACGCTCTAACATTGTCACAAGATGGCCATCACAAGATGGTTGTGAGCATAGCGGAGGTAGGGCCCAATGGAGGAGGCGGGTCGTGGCAGGGGAGGGCAGTTGGGTGTTGATCGGGCCAGCAGGGGAGAAGTTAGGGGGTGATCAGGTAGGCAGGCAGAAGTGGTTAGGGGTTGATTAGGCAGGTAGGCAGGTGAGTGGTTAGGAGCCAGCGGTCCCGGATTGTGAGAGGTATGTCCGACTGCTGGTTTAGGCCTGATTCCTGCAAGATTGGGCCTAAACCATCAGACAGACATCCGCCGAGGGGTCCCAGATTGGAGAGGGTGCAGGCCGGGCTGAGGGACACCTCCCCCCCCCCCATGCACAAATTTCATGCACTGGGCCTCTAGTTCCATCATAAAGTATAAAGGTGTGAAATTTTGGCTTTCAAATACCTTATAATATTTACAGAACTGAAAGACTATAGGAAATACAGTGGCTACATTCATTAATGACCTTGCTTTCCAAGGCTACAGAAATCATCAAGAAAATACACCATAAATATGATATATTATTAGCCACTTGGCATTCAAAAGACCCACCTTGAGGACAGTATTTTTAAAATATGTAATTCCTTTATTAAAATAAGAAGAAAACTTAGAATTTGAAGCTGATTAACAGTGAATCCTTAGAAGTGTAATGAAATTTTGTCATGACTTTTTGTTTCAACAGTCCTCATATTCTTAATAATTTTATTTGTGTATTTTCATTTCCAATTAAGATGTTCCAAAAAATAATATTTTGACTAAAACAAGCATTGAAGGAAGGGCCAGTGCTAAACGCAAAGTTTCACAAACAGAGTCTACCTTTTTTAAATATGTGTAAACTAACTCTCCATGAGGCTTTTATGAACCAGTTATTTAAATATGTGGAAGAGAGCAAATGTGTTCTATTACTGCTGACTCGAAAGAAGATACTTGCTGTGTGAGCAGAGAATGTCGAAGCTATTTGTGAAAGGAAGAGTATGTCACCTAAATTAATGTGGTAAATTCGCCTCATAAGTCATCTCCACCATCCTGCCTAACCACACTGCTGGAAGGAGTCGAGGTCAATATTCCACTCATTTAGAACCTACAGAGCCTATTTATCTAAGATGGGGTCCATATCCCTTCATGTAGTCCGGATACAATAAGACTCAGATTAAAAACTTCTTTAAGAAACCAATTTTTCAGGGCAATGAATCAGCCATTAAACTTGAACAAATATTGCAAAACTCTGCTTGCTCTCTTCTGTTAGTGAATGCCATGACTAGCCTACCTGTCCAGATGAGGTCACCTGCAGACTCAGATGTCAGTGCTGCTGAATAAACTCCTCGCCCCAATGCAATAGTTTCCTTCTTTGTGTGTTCGCTAAAGTCCCAATTTATTTCTGTTTCCCCCAAACATCCTTTAAAAAAAGGACATGACATTATTTTGCTCAATTAGACGTAAGAATTAAACTCCTTTATGCAGAAGGGGTGCTGTATTAAGTACGGTAGCCATCCTCACAAACAAGCAGAACGTGAGGGCTGTGGTAGAGAATGTCAGAGAAAAGGAGATACTGGAAGTGTCAAAAGCCAAATTTAAGTGGCCAGCATTTTGGTTCTGGTTCACTTTTGCCTGAAGGTAATGACATATCACATGTACTTAGGATAAGGATTGGAGAACTGTTTCTGAACATTACTTATTATTTTTTTATAGCAACATGTAATTCCTAAGGTGTGGAAGGATTAGGGGAGATTTTTAGATAATATTAGCAGAGTGTACTCAACAGAGGCTACTAGCTACAGTATTTTCCTCTCACTTCTCTCCCCTAAATTCCTCATCCATTCTTTTCCACCTGCTCCCACACCTCGCTCCATGAGCATTCCCTCACCTTTGCATTCTCTAAGTCTCCCTCTGAGCTCCCTCCATTTCTGAATATTTAGATTGTTAACTGCTACTTATAGGAAATAATTATGACTGGTCAGAAAAATAACTGAATAGTGAACAAACAGATTCTTCCTGGCCCGGAGGGCCAATTTCCCACAGTAAACATATTCTTGGGACTATTTTGTTCCCATAGATGCACAAAGGATTGCTGCTTCAGTCTTCTTATGCAGGGAATCAGCTCATTCAGCGCATCCACATGGTGCCCTAGATTCTATGAAAAGTCCATAAATCATGTGAATGAGTGGCCATGTGCCACTTTGATGTCCTCCTTTTCTTTTCCATTATGTGGGGTTTTAACACTTGGGCTTACGCTCATTTGGATTCTAATTGTTAAGCTTGTGTAGCTGGTTAGAACTGTTGAGTGGAGCTAAGGAGATGGTGGGGAAAGGCAAGAAGCTGAGACAAGATTCAAGGCTGAAGCAGGGGTGTGACCAGGTGGGGTACCCATTTCCTAATGCTCCACCGAAGTCTATGTACCTCAAACCTTTTCTCCTAAAGTCTTTGCTTCAAAATCAAATTCCTTCTCCAACAACTTTTTTCGGGTGACTTTTTAAAAAGTCATTAAGCACCTAGCTGTTGTGGACAGCAGGAAGCAGGAGAAATCAGGCCGACCCCAAACATGGCAATTGAGAGCAGAAATGCCTCCTTGTGCTCAGCATACGTCCACCACCCGTCCTCTCGCTCACTCGTCCTCCCAATAACTGTACCCCCAAAGCTGGTGCTGCATCACTGCCATTCGTTATATTTTCATTTGCCCAAATGTACTTTTTGCTCTCAACCCTCTCTTGGCAAAAGAAACAGGATGGCAGAATAGCCACCATTCCCCTGAAAAGTGGATTTCATCTTTAGTAGCTTATCAAAAAGCTGACAATAATTCATTAATACCAACCTCTTCCAAAAATCAGAAAGTAAATAGTCCACTGCCCTGAAGGTGAAAGGAGGCGATGTTTGTGAATGTCAAATGTGTGAAAAAAAGACCTCATTGCGACATTGGCTACAAACGGCACAAACAATACCTTGCTCTGAAGATTGATTAAACTCCCAAGTGTTACCATGACTGTTAATCAACGGCACCTTCAACTGACTACTTTATGTGTCATAAACAGAGCACCATTGAGAAACCTACAGACACAACTAAAATTGGCTGTACTTTGTTCAGGTAATCCTGGAAATCTCCTGAGAATGGAAGACAAAACAGATATGAGATGGTAGAGAAACCCAGGCATTCCAATTTCATTATTCCTGCACCAGCACAGCTTGACTTTAAGTTGTAAACATTTTAGGATAGACTTAGATTCATAGTGTGTTCCAGTTTTCAAAGACTTCAAGTTGTCTTATGCCAAAACCATAACCTGCATTTACTTTAAGGTTTTTCCTACCTTTATGTATCTTTGGGGGAGAAAAGCAAAAGCAAACAAACAAATAAACAAACAAAAACACTTTAAATCCCTTTCACACCCTTTGTTTTTCCTTTCTCTTGGAATACATTTGAGCTAAATGTTTAATCTATCCACTCTTAACAGGCATTTAAATTTTTTTTTTTCTTCGAGAGAGGAAGGGAGAGAGAGAGAAACACTGATGGGTTGCCTCCCTTATGTGCCTCAACCTGGGATCAAACCCGCAACCTTGGTACATGATGGGATGCTGCACCAACCAAGCCACACCGGCCAGGGCTAGCAGGCATTTGAAAAGCCAATGTGGAAGCAGTTGAATGTGATACAAGAAAACAGAATGGATCAGTAGAACTACCTGACACTTAGGCCATGCTAAAGCAGAGGGATCATCTCTGGTTCTTTTTGTACCTACTCAAATTGTCAAGGACATGTAAGAGGTTGTCAGAATTTCTACGTGAAATTGGTTAAAGATGAATATTCTTATGTTGTAAAGAGACAGTAAATTCTATTCTGTCACCCACCTCTTTCAGCGTGGTTTCTAGGGAAGCAAGAGACCATCCTGCCTCTCAGGATTGACCCTTGAAAAGTGGATTTGCTAAGGTAAATGTCAATAAGGGGATCAGAGAGTTTTAGAGTGTGAGACCTGGCCAGAAACTTAAGTCAAAATGTCTCTTCAGAGAGGAATATGGTCCAGTGGAAAAAGCACTGAAGTCAGAGTTGGCTGACAGAACAACTAATTGTATTATTCTGAATAGATCTTTTAAACTTACCAGATCTCAATTTACTCATCCTTAAAATGAAGCAAGTTGAACCCAAAATACATTCTATGTATGTCAGGGTGAACATTTTAAAAAATTTTATTGATTTTAGAGAGAGAAAAAAATACAAAATTTATTGTTCCACTTATGTATGCCTTCATTGATTGATTCTTATGTGTGCCCTGACCAGGTATCAAACCCACAATCTTGGCGTATCAGGATGATGCTCTAACCAACTGAGCTACCTAGCCAGGGCCCCAAATTTTTCTAACTAGCTTATTGCCCTTCATCTAATAAACCAACAAACATAAGAAATGTCATAATAGAGCTCTTTAAAATTTACCTTTGATAATTAATAATAATTGAAATAAAGATATGGTAAAAAAAAAATGGGCATCTTATTTCACTTCTTGCCCAGGGCCTTATCTTCCTGCATCATCTTTTCCTTCTCTTTTCCATGCTGTTAGAACCCAAGGGAAAGTATGCGCCCCCACGTCTGGTCCCACTTTGGCTATCAGCAGGGCTTAGTTTCTTGGATTTCCTACAAGGTCCAATTTGTCTGCTGGTCCCCAAACTTTCATGATTTTTCACAACTATTTCTCTAGTCCTCCAACATCCCCCTTCCACACAATACTTCCTCAGCAAGCCCTCACATTTGTCTATAGTCTAATTACTTCCACAAATTCTAGTACATCTTTTATTCCCATGGAACTCAGAGTAGCTCTTCCTCCTGAAAACTGATGGGTACCATGGCATTACATAACATGTTGACCACCAATAATAATCTCTGACTCTTTTGCATGGTGTTTACTCTCTACTTCAAACCTCTTTGTCCCCAGCTTACTTTGAACTTTCCTGACTCTAATATATGCAGAATCACCATATATCTACATATCTATTCTTTACCAGGTGAAGACAAGTTCTTAAAGACCACTTCCTGCTAAAGGCGTTCCTCACCTGTTCTAGGAATAAGAGAAGAGAATTAGGGAGGAAAAAGGAATATTTCTGGGCCATTCTCTTTCCGGGACCACTTCTAAAACCGTTCCTGAAGGGAGGAAGGAGACAGAAAAATGGTTGTCAGGTGGAACTTTGGTAAGTGTCCCCAGATCTCCACACATTTTAAAATCCATTCTTTCTCTTCTAAGAAAAACTAGGATAAAAGGCTGAAAATAATAGAAAACTGAAAAATAGGTACGAGGGAAATATTTAGTTAATAAAGTTAGTATAAGTAGAAGTAAAACATATTTAAGAATAAAACTAAAATTATATTTTTAATGACAAATAGATATCAATTCTTAAATTACACAGGAAACATAATCACTAGTGGAAGTGAGGAAGGTATGACTGCTAAGGCACTCTGACTCCTTTGTCCTATTGTTTTTCCAGTCCATTTGTACATGGCAATGCCCTATCAAATGATCAAATGCAAAAACTTGACTTCAAGTAATTGTCAACACTCATCTGGACTTTTTTCTTATTCCATCTTACATTTCTAAATTACATTTATTTCATAACATTAACTCAAGCCAGATGAAATCCCTTGACAAAAGAATCGAACAAGTCCAAATTGATCTCTTAAGTGGATCAATAGAAACTTAACTGAAATGGATTGGGGATTTTATCTAACCTGATGTAGTAGAACACTAATAAGATCACTTCCAATTCACACATATAGAACTAAATTTCACTGCAAATTGATCTGATTACTAAGGATGAATGGTCACCTTTAATAATGGATTAAGGTGGTAGAGATTTCTCTTTTTATACGAGAATGCTTTTGTTTTGTTTTTTAAACTCTTAGAGATTGATGGCATTACATAACATGTTGACCACCAATAATAATCTCTGACGCTTTTGCATTATGTTTACTCTCTACTTCAAACCTCTTTGTCCCCAGCTTACTTTGAACTTTCCTGACTCTGTAATATATGAAGAATATATATGCATTTCTTTTTATGCTGAATTTCACTCACTTCTTCCATGGCCAGATTTGACTTAAGGATTGTTTTAATTTTCATAATTTGATCTGAATTCTATTTTTAAGTCACAAATATCTCCTGAAGTGTTTTCCAAAGGAAGTTTTATAACAGCCAGGAAGCCACAATGACACAAATGCAATGTTCCAGTAAACCATGACATCCCTGAAAGCTATTTGTATAATAATGATAAAACCCTAATGTGCAAATTGACTGAACGGCGGAATGACCGGTCGCTATGACATGCACTGACCACCAAGGGGCAGACACTCAATTGCAGGCGCTGCCCCCTGATGGTCAATGCACTCCCACAGGGGGAGTACCACTCAGCCAAAAGCCAGGCTCATGGCTAGAAAGCACAGTGACAGTAGCAGGAGCCTCTCCCGCCTCTGTAGCAGTGCTAAGGACCCCTCAGAGGATGTCCGCCTGCCAGCTTAGGCCCATGGGGACCGGGCCTAAGCCAGCAGTCAGACATCCCCCAAGGTGTCCAGGACGGCAAGAGGGTGCAGGCTGGGCTGAGGGACACTCCTCCCCACCCCCCACCCCCAGTGCACAAATGTCGTGCACCTGGCCTCTAATTTGTATAATAAAGCAAATGATAGTGAATAAAGCAGTCAACATGACAAAGAACAGAGGACTGTATGTTTGAAGTGTTAGCTTTGTCCATTTTGTGACTATTAATTTGATAATTTTGATATAGGTTTTTTAGAAGATCTGTTACATGTTAGAATTTATTAATGTTCATAACATTTATTCAGGATAATTTGATATAACTATTCTACTTGGTTGAAACAAAGACTTAATATAGTTATGAATAAAGGCCAAAGATTGTATCTCTAAAAATAAATACCCTAATCTAGCTCCAATTCATTTGAAATATTAGAAGATTCATCCATTCTAACATCCATCTCTCTATTTCCACAGATGGTAACTAGCTTCTGCAATTGTCTCAAGTGTTGACTACAGAATGCTACAAACAAGCTTCACTTTTCTTCAACAAAGAGAAAGAATGTTGCTATAAAATGCTCAGAATCTAGGCTACTTTATTTATTAGTGAATGCTTGTGGGGGTACCTTTCCTAGACCTTTTCTTAGGATCATGGACTAGTGGCCCATGACCTAAACCCCTTTAGAAAATTAAAGTTTCTCTTTGCTCCTCCCTTCCCTCCTCTTCTTCTCACCCTCCCTCCCTCCCTCCCTTCCCCACCCCAACTCTCTCCTCCCTAAGTGTCTCTCTTTGGGTCTTTGACTCTGTTGACTCCATTTCCCCCCTATCTTACCTCTACTGGGTAAATATACCCCAAAACAAAAAGCTTTTCTTTGCCTAAGAAAATGTTCAAACAAGCAGCAGATATCTCTGTCCCTGCATCTCTTCTGCCTATTTGTGGATATGCTCTGAATTACAAATTCTTAAAAATATTTGTGCCTCAATGGGAAGTAGGGGGATAGGACATGTGGTCTACTTTACTTCTAAACTCTTAGAGCCTAAATGGAATAGATGGAGAAACTCCATCTAAAATGCTCTCCATCTTTTTGGTTCAGGATAACTCACAAGGGCTTGGTAATTGGAGTGTGGTTCCAAAGCCCTAGAAAATCCTGCCCTGTATTTTCCCCTTGTCTTACCTTCTCTTTTCAGCTTCACACAGAAGCACAAAACAAGGGCTGATTTGTCTAATGTAGATTGGAATGTTTGTGTGTCCCTAGGACTACCACCATAAGGTCACATTAACATCTTTCAACAGTTGGTACTATGAGAACTATAAAAATGAACAAGATATTGTACTCAAATTATTTCCCTGGTGCCAATCTCCCCTAGTAGTACTCCTTTTTTATGTTGTTTTTGAAATAATTTTATTATATATTTTTCTAAATGTAAAAGTAATGAAGTGCTTTTTATAAAATAAAAAGTTAGAAAATCTGGAAAGCTATAAAAAGAAAAGAAATAATAACTTATATATAATCCCACAAGCCAGAGACAATCAGTAAATTTTAGAGACAACCTACTGTGATGTGTTCATCTAAAAATTCTTGAGCTAAAGTATTAAATAGGAAATTCCTTTCTACTGGTAGACCAAAGCCTAAATAACGGTCAATATATTTTTGCATACTTAATGTAATGAAAGGCCACCATTTCAGAAAAAAAAGGAGAAAGAAGAATAATTAAAGTATTTAAAAGACCAAAAATATTTATTTCAATTTTTATTAAGAGCTAATTGGTCCCCATTGCACTTGCCCATCCTACCTGGTTATGTGGGAAAGGATCCAAAAGGGAGTGAGAGGATAAATATAAAAGGTCCAAGCATATATAAGAGGATGCTTCAGGCCACCTCAGGACCAGATCACTCAACACAAAGCAAGCCCCTTACCTTTTTCAGGTGAATTATAATGTGCATCTTTGGCTTTGAGTGACACATTTACCAGAGGACCATTACGTGAAGTGTTTCTCTCTCTTCTTGAATCAGGAGTCAAGAAGCTGTGCAGGGAAACAGGATTTGAGCTCCTTTAAGAGGCAAAAACCATATAGGATGTGACCTGAATATGGATAATCAAAGTGGCATAGTGGTGAAAACCATTTAAGAAGAGAAACAAGAGGTGTGTGTGTGTGGGGGGAGGGGAGGGTCACTGTTTACTATGAGATCAAATATTAGTACTTCCCTTTGTTTAGTGTTCCCCTTGGGGGAATGCTTCCACATTCCCACACTGGTGAGTTGGGCTTGCTTTGGCCAATTATATGTGCATGGAATGGTGTGCGTAGATGAGATGTAGAGGCTTTAATAGCCTATGTGTGGTTTACCATGTCTCCGTGCTCTCTGTAGTGACAAAGTTCCAGAGGGAGGGAGGGAGGGAGGGAGGGAGGGAGGGAGGGAGGGAGGGAGGGAGGGAGGGAGGGAGGGAAGGAGAGAGAGAGAGAGAGAGAGAGAGAGAGAGAGAGAGAGAGAGAGAGAGAACACCATCATCCTTAGTTCTAGAGGAAATACAACAAGGAGTAGAGCCAGAGCAAAGCAGAGAAGAATATGAGTGGAGAGAAATATTTATTGTTATAAGTTAATACAATTTTTGTCTATTACTGCAGTGAAAACTAACCTATTCTGATGGATATAAATTGGATGTCAAAGCTTTCACAAACTGATGGGGGGATGCAATAGATGACACCAACCAGAAGGGTAGAGCAAAACACAGCTGGAAGAACTGCGCAGCAGAAGAGATTCTGGGTTTTACATAAGAGTGACAGTAAATTTCTGGAAGCTGCATAGACTCAATTTTCTCACTATGAATTCGACTCTGATTCATAGGTTACTTTTACTCAACATAATACTGTGAGCAATTTTCATGTTTTAAACCTTTTTGGAAAACAACATTTTTAATGGTTATGCTCTGTCCTTTTGATTTACTTATTGGGTTGTTATAATTTACTTATTAGGTTGTGTACTATCATTTGCCATTGTCAGGGATACTATTAAAATATCTTAATCTTGATACTCAAGGCTTGAGTATATAATTTTATAAGCCTTATTTGACTGAATTTTACTTATTTAAAATCTCTTTTTGTATTATC
This sequence comes from Cnephaeus nilssonii, assembly GCF_951640355.1. Lineage (NCBI taxonomy): Eukaryota > Metazoa > Chordata > Mammalia > Chiroptera > Vespertilionidae > Cnephaeus > Cnephaeus nilssonii. Next base: position 61,564,573 of record NC_137076.1, on the reverse strand, counting down.
TTTTGCATTAGATTATAGCTCTTCATATGCAGATATTATGTTTTTTCTCTTAATCTCCCTTGATACATATTCCAGTAAATTACACAGAGCTCATACTAATAATTATAACTATGAACATAATTTTCTCTGACTCTTATAGAGATAACTGACCAAATGCTCTCTTAATATGGGTGACCTAACTGTATGGGTGACCTAACTTTACAAACAATCCCATGTATTTATGTGAAAGCTGGTTCTAGTGCGTAAACTGAGTTTCATTCTACATTTGATATAGATGTCCAAGAAGCTCTCATCAGAGATCTATAGAAGACAATTAAAGAAAATTGTCTTAAAATCAATATTTTAATATATCCAAATCTCTATTTCCCTTCTTATTCAAAAATCGAAAGCTATTAAACACAATAAGATTTGAGAAAGTCAAGACCTTGACTGATTCCACTGTGAAAGCCGATTTTCTTACTTGAGCAAAAATATAAATAAATGGTAATGCCATTCTGTATAAGTGGGAAACCCAAGTTTGATGGAGTTAAAGGGGAAAAGTCTCATGTAGTTACAGACCTGTGGGAAAATGTGGGACCAGGGTGTTCGATGTACATATATGCACTTATCCATTTGTCAGAGTGGTAATTTCCTGCACTTGTCAACCTGGTTCATGCAGTACCTAATCCTGTTTATCAGCTAATTATATCCTGTGATTAAAACTTACAAGAGAACAGAAAAGCAGAGGAGGAATAGGAAAAATTTTAACAAGGCAGTAAAGTAGTAAAAATAAATGCTCGCACAATGATATGCTTTCACTCATTTGGAGTAAGTGCCGGCCATTAAATATAGTCAAAACAGATAACGTCCTGTGAATTACAGGGTCTTAAGCACCACTTTTAACTGATATTTGACTTGTTCAGTATAATGGTGGGTGGAGAGAGGACTATCACCATAAATAATAGAAGATAAATTCTAGGCCTGTCAGCAATGATTTCTTGTGTGTTATTTTCACTTAAACACCGAAGGAAATGACAAAGGCATAAACAGAATGAAAGCTAACTTAATTAAGTCTTTTTTATATAGTTCTGTAACACTGAATCTAAACCAGTTTCCAGACAAGACAATTTCAGCACTTCTATCAATCCTCAGGATTGGTTTGCTGGGATCAAAACCGAGCTGCACGTCTAGAATTGCCTTTATCACAATGAGTCAAAAAAGTCAATGTTTTCATGTCATCTACCTTTTGTATTTTTTTTCAACCTAATGGTTTCTGCAAACTCCTTTTCGACATACAAGGTTTATTCGGTAGTTGAAGAAGATGTGCTACAGAATTTTGTAAACCTAGTTACTTCAGACATTTGAGTACTGTATGGAGATAAATCTAACATAAAGAAACACTGTAGACTTCCAAAGGTTAAGGGGAAGCTGGCCTATCTTTTAGCTTCCAAGAGTACTTCCACCTGAACTGCCATTGTTCTAAATTTACGTGGTCATTGCAAAATCAAAGCAAGTCAAAAATTGTGCTGCATTAACCCTCCATATACCAGCAATTTTCAACAGGTGTGCCGCAAGAATTTTTAAAACATGCAATATGTACCTGACTATTTAGACGGGGCATTGACCTCTTTTCCCTTCGATTGTCAAATTTAAAAAAATGACAGCAGCCATCACAATAGCTGCTCGATGTAATGAATCAAAAGTATACTTTTTTTTTTATCAAGTCGGCAAAAATATATTTTTTGGTGTGCCTCAGAATTTTAGTAATTTATGTGTGGCATGAGATGAAAAGGGTTGAAAATAGCTGCCATACACTAATAGTTGTCTATGAACAAAAGTTGCTTCAAGAAAGTCAATTGATACCGGATTAATCCTTTCATTCGAACATCTTATTGAGACTATTTTACATCAGACATCATTTCATGTACTTATATAATAAAAATATTAAATGCCTCATCCCTGTTTCTCTTAAGGACCTAGATATATGGCTTGAATCACAAATTATAAAACACTAGAAAAGCCAAAGCCTTTTTCACAATTGCTGTGTGATTCCAGACCCCTGCCTGATCTTGGTGCTATCTGCTTCCAAACCTACCCATGTCTGAAACTTGGTTCCTTTAACAGTGGACACACACACACACACACACACACACACACACACACACACAAACGCCTGCTTATTCTCAAGTTTAGTAATGCTATTAAAAATGTAGGACTCACGAGTATAGAATTATATGGCAGAATATACAGCCTTCTCCCATTTCTCTTGTTCCCTGCCTCTCTCCCCCATTATACCTTCCTCCTTTTTATCACTCTCCTTCATCCATCAAGGCCAAAACAAAGTATTTTCCTAGTTGTATGTCTGACATCTCTGCCTCATTTTATTGACATGTCCTAAGTCAAAACAAAGCCTCTCTCTAGTTTGTGACACTCTATTTCTCAGTAATATCTCTAATTTATAGAACAGGGCTGTTCAATAGAACTTTCCGCAATGATGGAAATGTCCATAAAATAACTACCAGCCATATGTGGCTATTAAGCATTTGAAATGTGGCAAGTGCAAGTGAAGAACTGAATTTTTAATTTTATTGCATTTTAATTCACTTAAATAGCCACATGTGCCTGGTGGCTACCCTACACGACAACAACCTCTCTAGATAAAGTAACCTCTGCCAGGCATTCAAGTACTCACTTAGTCATCGGAGTTGTATTGCCAACCAAGTTATTAAGCACATCTTCCTTCATAGACTTCATTTTCTTCATATTAATATTCTAATCTCTTAATGAAGAAAACATAAAAGGTTAAATTATCAAACCAGACTCACATGAATACAGAGTTTCAAGCTCTACCAATAATTTTGAATTTTAAAAGAAGCCATGGCCCAGGCAAAGCAAGATGTCAGGATCCCTAGTGCAGCTCCCCTGGTGCTTTTCTCACCACATCAGAAACCTCCTGACCCTCCTTAACAAAAGAGATCACGAATGATGTGTGTAACTACAGTACTTACTCAGAGAGACCTATAAAATAGCTCCACTTTATACCCAAATAGCTTTCATGACATTTCCTAATAATCTATGTGTACACGTCCATAGATTCCATTTCCCCAAAGCCCAGACTGCCATAAGCAATCAACAAACCAGGTGCATCTGCTCAAAGCAGATAAAAGACTCTTCCAGGACTGAATACCTTAGTGTGTTTCCCAAGAGTTCCGTAATTAGAATGTTTATAAGAAGACTTGACTGGGTAGCCTTTATTCCTTCTTGGAGGCATTTTCAGGTAAAGGGAGAGAATGGATTGAAGTGTGGTGTGTTCATGGATGTTGTTGAGTCCTAACTTACATGCATCCAACAGTTAGGCAGCTATGTTGGAATGTATTTATTACTGGTTAAGCAGCATCCCAGATGCAGGTCCATATTTGGTCCAAGTTCAATAATCCCAGAGGAGCACTGAAAATGAAATGTTAATATTGGCTGCAGGTTACCTGTACTATAGAGATCTAGACTTTTTTTTTCTAACGTTCAACATGGAAGCCACATGTGGCAATTCAGCACTTGAAATCTGGCCAGTTCAAATTGAAGTCTACTCTAAGTATAAAATGCACACCACATTTTAAAGATTTAGCACTAAAAAGGAATGTAAACTATTTCATTAATAATTTTAATATTGATTACATGCTTAAGTAAAATATTTTGCACATATTTTGTTAAATAAAATATACTATTACAATTAATTCTATTATTTATTTTTACTTTTTTAATGTGCCTATAAGAACTTTTAAATTTCATATGTGGATTGCCTTTTGTAACTCATTGTATTTCTATCAAGCATCACTGATCTAAAATATTGTATTTCTAATACCTTTAGTGTATTAAAATTCAAGCCTCTTCGTGATCTCTTCAAATTCCCAGATGTTACATTTGCACGGCACTTACCTCAAATACTTCCTCTATACACAGTTTTGCCCTATCTTAGCTCAGCCAAAAATTCATAACCTTCATTAGTTATTAATTTAAAATAAAAGATTTATAAATGTAGAAACATTACTGACTAATTTATGTGCCAGAGTTGCATCTTAACATCTCCTACCTTCTCTTTGCTATCTTTCTTTTTTATTTTTTATTTATTTATTTATTTATTTATTTATTTTTATTCTTCCTTTTCTTCATCTTTCTCCTCAGGAACAAAACAATTCATCTCTCTTTTTCCTGTATAGCAGTTTAGTAAGCATTATATTTTTTGAGGTCTGTCTCTCTCTACCTGAAGACAGGCAGTTTTCTCCTAAAGAGGAGGTCTAGTGAATAAATTTTTCTTTTTCTTTTTTTTTTACACTTGCAATACTAAGATGAAAGTCACTGGAGAAAAAATTTTAGTGTATTTACAATCTAGAAGGGGACACAGAGAAGTTACAACAAAAATGAAAACAGTATGAATGGCACCATCATAGAGCTGTGCCCACGACGCTGTGAGAACACAGGGACCAATAATGCTCACCATTAATTACACAGACCAATAGAATAATCAGTGGGTAGCTGCCTTGTTCTGGCTACACTCACACCATGCTCCAGCCAAGCAACCATGTGTAATTCATTATTCACTCTACCTCAGATTCTCTACTGTAAAGGTTTTCTAATTTTAAATACAATTTCACCACAAATAAAAACCCAATGAACAAATGTAAACTGGTAACTCAAAGGCAGGTACTTTGATTTTTATGGAAGGTGTGGAGTCCCATCTATTTGCCTCTCTCCACTATGGTGACACAGCAACAACCCCTAGTGGGGCTTTGGGGAGAACATTGTAAAAACGATAGCTCTGTTCCCTTGGCTCCCGAGATACAGTACTCTCTCCTGATTTCCCATTTCTGACAAATCCTCAGTCAACACTGAGGGCTCCTCGTTTCCCAAACACTGCGAATGCAGGCTTCTTCTTACTTTCTCACTCTTGATCTCTCCCTGTGTGTTTTTATCCAACACGACTTCAGCTCTGCTCCTAAAAGCTGAGCACATCCAAGTCTAAACCTCCAGCACAACTATCCTCCAGGCTTGGATTTAGACAGCAGCATGCCTGCGAGATACCTCCTGCTGGCTTCAGGTTCCACAATCTCCTCCATCTCTACTTGCTGCACACCTCGCACCTCAATGATTCTTCCTCTAATACACACAGACCTCTGAGATCTTGTGGTTTGGTGCCAGACCACTGTAATAAAGCATGTATCATGAAAAAGCGAGTCGTAATAGTTTTGCTGGTGGGGGATCTTGCCTTGAGTTTGTAAAACACAACAGCACTATAAAGCCAGGTATGCCTGTACTTCATTTCAGCTAATGAGATCCCTTTAATTACTGTCAGCTAAATTAAACACCTATGAGTCTTTTTCCTTTTTCTTTCTCTCACCCCATACCAGATTCATAAATTACCAAGTCCTCCCAAATATGTATTGGCCATCAGAGATGCTTACAGTCTAATCCCTCAAACCTGTGAATCTGTTACCTACCTTACCCTATATGGCAAAAGGAACTTTGCTTGGGTAGCCTGCAATCCCAGTTTATGAATCATATTCTACAGAATCTCATCTGTGGGATTAGATGTTACCTTAAATGCTCCCACAATGCCCCAGGTCTGCCTCTATCAATACCAAATACTGTCTTATATGGTTTTATGAGTCCCTATTTCATCAGACTATTAATTACTTGAGAAAAACTGTGCTTTATGGTTGAGAGCACAACACTCAACTTGGCATATAGTACTTGCTTATTACTTGTTGAATGATATTATTGAATTAAACAATATGATACTGTACATGAGTAAAAAGAGCAGTTTTTAGTAAAGGGAAGGGACTTATTTAACAGCAATTGGAATGATATTGAGAAACATATGTCACCAGTGAAAGAAATTTTAAAGTATGTTATAAAACATTACCACTCATTCAGTTATTTATAACCTGGAAAATTCATCTAAGATAGGAAATGTACAAAGCAAATCAGGGTTGCAGTGGTAAATTTCCAGTTAAAAGTATAAATTACCTTTGCATTTGTATGATGAAGATAAGACTCATGTTTGGTAAATGAAGGAAAAAGGTTTTATAGGGAAAAGCAGTAATTTAAAATCCATATTCATATTGGAACTCAAATGAAAGTCTCTGGAATGATCTTTCATGGCCACATTTATCTTATTATGTAGCTAAAAGGTAATAAGCCCATCTCAAGTCTTCTTTTTGTTGCTTCATTTACTACAGCATTAAAGGTAAATTGTGGAGAATATCTTATGATTCATGGGTATTAGTGTTTGAAAATTACACTATCTGGGAACTTCAGATTATTAGGTCAGAGATTCTGCCAGGCAAGCTGAGAAGTGAGAAAGTTTGTTCTATGCTTGGTTCCCTCTGAAGTCTAGAGAACAGTAGTGAATTCCTTTGATGGTCAGGCAGGAGATTGCTATAATCCACGGGTGAGATGGACTGGCATGGCAAACTAACCATCCTTGGTCTTTTTCTTTCTCTTTCCTTTCTCTTTTAGGGATCTCAGATGCAAAAATAACTGGGGGGAAAAAAAGTTGTGGTATTTTACAACACACATTGACAATTATATCCCTAGTACATGTTTTCCTACCATAGCTCCTCAACAGTATTTTAATTTCCTGTTAAATCCTCTTCCATTCTAAAAACTGGTCTTAATGGAACACATTATCATTGCATTATTTAGTTTATTCAAAACTATTGTCTTTAAAAATGCTACTAAGCAGTTCTTCAGTTCATGATCCTCCATCCTGATCAGCCAGTGCAGTCCCTCTTCTGGTCTGGTTGTTGCTGTTGCGGTGTCCTTGTTATTGGTTTTATTTCCCCCTGGATCCACATCTCCATGCCCCATGCCTTCGAAATTTCTCTCTTAAGATGCTTTGGCTGTAGCCTAAAAGTGATGGCTTGCTGTTTTCTTCATTATAATCTAAGTATTTTTTATACCCCAAAATCTCTTAGCAGTCTATTTTGAAGATTACAGATATACAGACTTTTAACAAATATCCGGACTTTTAACAAATATCCTTTCATTATTGATTTCTAATTTTGCTATATTATTGTCATAGTCTCCAAGGTATTGCTTCCTTGATATTTAGTTGATTTTCATTGAACCCAATAGAAACTCAATTTTTGTGAAAGGTCCATGGGTGCACAAAAATAATATTTGCTTCTCAGGTATTAAATATATGTGTACTTTTGCATATAAATATATAATTCTCTATAGTTAAATAACAAAATATGTAACTTAATATAAAATATACATACTTACATATAATTGTTATTTTCACATATTCTATAACTTCAGGTCTTGTCAGTTTGATTTAACAAATAATACTTCCACTCTTAACATCTCCCCATAGCCAGGTAAGGCATTGTCCAGATAAACACCAGTATGCCCTATGACCTATAGATTTCCTATACAAGCATTAATATCCACAATCACTCCTCCTATTGATGGAAGTTTCTTCTTTTTTGTACAGTAAGCAAATAAAGTTCAATACTTTGAATGAAATGAAAATAAAACACTTGGTGGTCAGGATAGGAATACTTTTAAGGTGCATTTATTTAAAATGTGCCAGACACTTATTGTGTGACTTTTGACATACTACTAAACTACAACTTGCCTTTATTATGTGTTCATAATAATGTGTACTTTATAAAGTAACTAGAGGCCCAGTGCACGAAATTTGTGCACGGGGGGGGCAGTGTCCCTCAGCCCAGCCTGCACCCTCTCCAATCTGGGACCCCTCGAGGGATGTCCTACGGCCCATTTAGGCCCGATCCCACCATGGGATCGGGCCTAAATGGGCAGTTGGACATCCCTCTCACAATCCAGGACTGCTGGCTCCCAAACGCTCACCTGCCTGCCTGCCTGATTGCCCCTAACTGCTTCTGCCTGCCAGACTGAACACCCCTAACCACTCCCCTGCCAGCCTAGTCACCCATAACTGCCCTCCCCTGCATGCCTAATCACCCCTAACTGTCTTACCCTGCAGGCCTGGTCACCCCCAACTGCCCTCCCCTGCAGGCCTGGTCGCTCCCAGCTGACCTCCCCTGCCGACCATCTTGTGGTGGCCATCTTGTGTCCACATGGGGTGGCCATCTTTGACCACTTGGGGAAGGCCATCTTGTGTGTTGGAGTGATGGTCAATTTGCATATTACCCCTTTATTATATAGGATGGGGCAGCCATCTTTGACCACACGGAGGTGGCCATCTTTGTGTGTTGGAGTGATGGTCAATTTGCATATTATTTCTTTATTATATAGGATGAGGTTTAAATGAGTTAGTATATAGTTAGTGCTTAGAATAGTGCTAAAGGCACATACTATGTATTTGATAAATTTTAGTTATTTTATCACTGGCTGTATTTCATTTTTTCTATTCTTCTCAACTTCTTGATTTATTTATGCTTTGTGTGCATGTATGTCTATGGGAAGAGAGGGAGAGAGAGAGGTAGGGAGACCTTTTAAAGTTAGTATAATCTCTGGGAATTCTACTTTCCCAAAAGCAGTCAACCATTCACTTGTGCAGGGGACCTGAGGGCCAAGGAAATAACTGTGTTCTGCTTGAAGTTAAAATGTATTACCTATAATTGTGACTAAAAAATTTGAGTCTTGTCTGAGTTTTTTATTGATTGGAGGAGCTGTATAAACTCAGGCATTATACAGAGAAAGTCAGTACACAGAGTCATACAGAGACATAGAGGTAAAAAATGAAGAGAGCATGTTGCCTGGATTCCTGGAGCTTTTCTATCCTAGATCTGGGGCCTGTTCTGATGCCAAACTATGTTCCTGACAAACGGTTCTTCAAAACATGGCTTTATTCTTATAATATTCACTTTTTTGCTTTAATTACTTGAATTTCTGTTGCTTGTATCCTAAAGAAACCTAAGTAATATAATACATCTTAACAAGCTTGTTAAGGGAGAAACATGCTTGTTTAGGTTGCAAATTGTGATTTTGCTTCTGGGATCAGAAGATAACACAGTGATCATTGACATCTTTTCACTTACCACATACCTCAAATTCCAAAGCTTACAATGGCAGCCAACTTGAACAAAATATAAGAAACGGGGATATCAATGGAAGTTATTCTGAAACTACAATGTTTTGTGTCATCATCCAAAACAGGCATAATAGACATTCATCTTAGATCCAAAGAGTCTTAGTAGTTGCCTATTGCTCATTTCCCATTTGGTTCCTTGCCTCATTCTTCTTCCTACCTAGCTCATGCCAGCTGACTCCACGGGCCACCCTCTTCTACTCTTTTTACATTCTCTCAGTCGAAAGCCATCAATTCACATCATCTTCAATTGCAAGCTTTACTTACTCATTTAACCAAAAACTATTTGTTGAAAGTGACATTTGCCAAGCACCATGCTTAATTTATATTGGGGATACAAAGAACAAAAGATATGTTTTCTGAATGCAAGGTGCATTTAGAGTGCTCCTAAATGTGATGGGTGAAGGAGATGAGGAGATGGTTCTTTCTCAACCCTAACATTTACTTCCATGTAGAAGAGGGAAACACTCTTAGCCTCATTCTAGAAGACTTTGGGGGCGGGGGGGATTATTATGTAGCTTTTCTCTCTTGGGAGGCGTCCTGACCTCAGAGGGAATTAATTTCACTGTGCTGCTCCAGGTTGTAAATTTTACAGGGTCTGGGATCCATGGGAAGAGGCTATTGCAGGCTCAGGGCTGCCTGCAATGGGGTGAGCAAATCTTTCTAACTGTAGAGTTCAATATTAGAAAGCCTGCTTGCCCATAGTCATGAATCACATTCCTCTATATTAGCTGTTATCATCAATGAAGGTGGTATTTTGTTCTCCTACCTGCCTGACAATTTTGACTTATGTCTTCATTTATTTATAATTTAAGTAGGGAAGAGAAGTGATGTTATAAGCCTTCCCAGGAATATTAACAATATGTGCCTCAAATCCTCTCCTCTCACCTGAGCTTTTGCCCGAAATCTAATTTTCAGGGAATGTACCCAGATGGAATTTTCACACCTTCAGCCTCAATACTTCATCATGAAAATGTGCTTCAATTTCCTCATAGAAGGCAATCAGAACTTTACCACTAAATATGCCTGTTTCAATCACATGCTCCTTTATTCATCAGCTCATTCAGGCTTGAAATCCTAGTTACTTTAACTCATCCTTTCCTCTTCCTCCATAGTAAGCCAGGCACAAAGATCTGTTGTTTTTTCTCCAGAATTTCTCATTCTTCTCTTTTATTTCCAATTCTAATCTAGACTTCATAGCTACTTGTTGCAAAAGCTCATCAGCTTGCCTTAGCCCAGTGGTCGGCAAACCGCGGCTCGTGAACCACATGATGCTCTTTGGCCCCTTGAGTGTGGCTCTTCCAGAAAATACCACGTGTGGGCGCAGGTGCAGTGTGATTAAAACTTCGTGGCCCATGTGCAGAAGTCAGTTTTCGGCCTGGGCGAGTCTATTTTGAAGTGGTTCTAAGGCCGAGCCACACTCAAGGGGCCAAAGAGCCGCATGTGGCTTGCGAGCTGCGGTTTGCCAACCACTGCCTTAGTAGGTTTGGCTCAGTGGATAGAGTGTCAGCCTGCACACTAAAGGATCCTGGGTTGGATTCCCGTCACGGGCACATGCCCGGGTTGCAGGCTCAATTCCCAGTGGGGGACAGCAGGAGGGAGCCGATCAATAATTCTCTCTCATCATTGATGTTTCTGTCTCCCTTCCTCTCTGAAATCAATAAAAAAATATTTCTTAAATAAAAGCTCATCAGCTGGATTTTGCTGATTTCAGATTTTTCCTCATTAATTTTTCCTCTCTCACAGAATTGACAGTATAACCTTCCTCAGTATTCTCTCCATAAATGCCTTCAGTGGCTTCCATTTGTAGATCAAACTCTTTATCCTGATTTAAAGGCTCTATCATAAGTAGACATGATACAATCAACATTTCTGTATTATTATCCTTGACTCTACTCAGACTTAACTCTTTTATGAACCAAAAGCATAGTATGCTTTGCATACATGCCTTGTCTCAAATTTTAAAACACACACACACACACACACACACACACACACACACACACAGTCAAAATCAACTTCTACCCTTCTCCAAATATTTAAGGACTAGTGCCAAGCCCAACACTTTTATATCTTCATGCATTTACAGTTGCAGTACACAGTTTCACAGCCAACCACACACTGCATTAAATGGTGTGTCCTGTGGCTTATTAAAGATTCTTCTTTATCTGAGCTAAATTACTGTGAGTTCCTAGATAGAGCTGAGGAATCATGATACATTTCCCATACCATCAAATTCATTAATTGTGTAGGAGATACAGAGTAAATATTTGACTTATAAATAAAAAAGTAATTGTTTTCACCTAAGAGATTGCTTGATTAAATACTCTGAAGAGTGAGTTGATAATCAGAATTTCTATTCTGACCTCTGACTTTCTCTGTTACTCTAAGCAAGCCATTTTAGCTATTTTGTACTTATTTTGTTAATCCAAAAATGGAAGTAAGACTTGTCATTTGTCTTATTCACAGAGAGTGGTGAGGAGTATCCTAGTCAATGCAAAGCACATGGTTAATACGAAGTTTAATAAAAATGATAAATAGCATCTATTACAGAATTGAACCATTGTTCAATTTCTTCTGCCCTTTCAGTCCTTTGATTCAATATTCTCTCACTGAAATCTGAGAGCTTTAATTTGAGAAAGGGTTTAACTAATAATCATAGACTTTCTACATTAACCTTTTCTTATCATTAGGCACACCTGGATGATATCAAATTATTCTTTTAAGGAAATCAATATGTCACTATAAGTGCATTGAAAAACATCTGGTAATGGAACATCGGGTAAGGGAAACCTGGGTATAAAAAACTGTATCAGAGCAAGATGGCAAAATAGATGGCTCCTGACTTTAGTTCCCCTCAGAGAAAGAGCAACTAGCAACTACTTATAGATAAGATGCCTTTGTGAAGACCCCAGGCCCTGGAGGTGAGGCTAAAGCACCTACCTTGGAGCACAAAAACCAAGAAAAACTGCATTAGTGTGTTTAGAGGAATGGTTTCCCTTTGGCTGCATCTCCTCTCCTTCAGGCCAGAGCAACACCACACCCAGGGGGTTGCCTCAGCTACAATTTCTCCAGTAGGTAAAGGAGAGCCAGATGTGGACACCCAGCTTCCCCAGGTTCCAGGAAGCTTCCTAGGAAGCACACTTAGGTGTAGCCTGACAGGGATCCCTGGCGGGTCAGTTAGAGAAGGAGAAGAGGAACAGGGTTCACAGTAACAAGGGTGTAGATCTTGACAGACAGCGTTCCTGCTGGCAGTGGTGCCTCACCTTAGATCCCAGACAATAGCTCTGCCTATCCGTAGACCCAAGCCAGTGGCCTTTTCTGACTAGGGAGCTTGATTGGCAGTGCTGCCCAGTTTAGGTGCACAGCCAGCAGGCTATGCCAGTAGCAGAGCCCATACTACGGCCCCACCCAGATAGTAAAGCAAGTGGGCAGCTCCACACAACTGCTGGACATGGCCTCCAGCCCTGCCTGAGCAGCAAGCCTGGCCGGAGAACCTGGGCAGGTGAGGCATCCATGCTATAGTCCTGCTCAGGCAGAAAGCCAAGCCAGCAGGCCTGTCCAACTGCAGAGCATAACCTCTACCCCATCTCTAAGGGAGCCCAAACAGTGACCTCAGGCAGCCTTGGCATCTGAGCCTACAGTACTTCCCAATTGCTGAGCACAGCAAGTGGCCTCTTCCAGGCAGAGAGCCCATCTAGCCATCTTGTTCAATCATGGAGCATAGGGTAGCAAGCATAGGGTAGCAACCCTGCCTGATCCTGGAGCACAGCCTCCAGCCACACCTAAATGCAAAGTACAACTTGCAGCCCAACTTCGCCAGGGATTCCAGCCAAAGACCTCGCCCAAGACTGGAGCACAGCCAGGTGACTGTCCAATCATGGAGCTGAGCCTGCGGCCCAGACTGAACACAGAGTCCAGCCAGTGACACCACCTGGCTGGGGAGCTCAGCCTAATGAATATAACAAACCAAATTCACAGAAAATTAAAAGGCTCAGACACAATGACCAAGTGGGATTTATTCCTGGGATGCAAAGACAGGACAATATACACAAATCAATGAATAAGATAGAGCATGTTAATATAATAAAAGATAAAAATCACATGACCATCTCAATAGATGCAGAAAATTCATTTGATACATTAGAGCATCATTTTATAATATATTTAACACTCTCAACAAATTGGGTATTGAAGGAACATGCCTTCACATAATAAAGGTGATACATGACAAACCCAGAATACTCAATCATAAAAGGGTGAAGCTTTTCCTCTAAGAGTGCACACTCTCACCACTCCTATTCAGCATATTACTGGAAATCCTAGCCAGAGAAAATAGGCAAGCAACAAAAATAAAAGGAATCCAAATTAGAAAAGAAGTAAAATTGTCTTTGCAGATGACATGATCATACATTTACCGTACTTTCTGGCGTATAAGATGACTTTTTAACCCAGGAAAATCTTCTCAAAAGTCGGGGGTCTTATACGCCAGAAAATACGGTAGGTTAGAAAAATCTCTGACAATGTATATCAGATTGCTTAAAACCCAAATACCTGGGTTAAAAAGTCGTCTTATACGCCAGAAAATACGGTAGTAAACTTTACCAAAAAACTTTTAGATCCAATAAATGAATTCAGTACAATTACAGAATATAAAATCAAGATATAAAAATATTCTGTTTCTGTTTACTAACAACAAACTATCAGAAAAATAATAAAGAACACAATCCTATTCACAATAGCATCAAAAACAATGAAATACCTCGGAATAAATTTAACCAAGGAGATAAAAGACCTTTACACTGCAAACTATAGACAACGATAAAAGAAACTGGAGAAGACACAAATAGTAGAAAGATATCCCATGTTCACGGATCAGAAGAATTGACATTGTTAAAATGCCCATACAACCCCACGTGATCTATAGATTCAATGCAATCCATATTAAAATTTCAATGAGATTTTTCACAGAAAGAGAAGAAAAAAGCAATCCTAACGTTTATGGAACCACAAAAGATCCAAAATAGCCAAAGCAATCTTGAGAAAGAAAAAAAGAGCTGGAGGAGAAACCAAGATGGTGGCATAGGTAAACACCTAAACTGCTGCCTCGCACACCAATTTCAAAACTACAACTAAAAGACAAAATGTCTGTCACCCAGAACCATGGGAAAGCTGGCTGAGTGGAAATTCTACAACCAGAAGGAAAGAGAAAAGAGCACTGAGACGTGCACAAGCGCTAAAAAGCTGAGGTACGGAGGCGCGCGAATCGGTCTGGCAGCAGGTGTCTGGGTGTGCTGCTTCTTTCAACCCGAAGGGAGACAAGCTCCCGATTACTCTGAACTCCAGTTTCTGGGGAGACACTGGGGACCCAAACTCCTACAGGGAGAAACTGGACTGTCTGCCATCGGGTCGGAAAGTAAGGGCGGCTTTCTTGCAGAGGTGCACCCAGCAATCATTGTTTACTGCACTGGGGCACGGGGCACGGGGACTTGGAAACGCGGAAACGCAGAGACAGCTGACTGGCAGCCATCGCTGTTTGCCACACCCTAGCCTAGTGACTCCCTGAGACCCTGCCCTGCACAATCTACAAACCCACCCAAGCTCCACACAGCGGCTTTTGCATATAAATGGCCTGCCCTATCGCAGCTTAACCAAATAAACTGCAGCTCCGGTCAGACAGCTCCAAAACCTCCAAACCCCAAGCAAAGAGGAGAAAACTGTAGTTCTTGCTGTACCTCCTGTTGGGTGGCCTCACAGTAGCTGACCTGCACCCCATTAGAGATCCAGAAGCTAGTGTATCTAGTGGTCAGTGTGAGACGACACCAGATTTCAACTATTCACATCCATAAGTGACACATTCAAGAGGCAGACTCAGTGAGCACCAAAGCCCCACTGAAGCAAGTCCTGCCCCATAAGCGTGTCTCCAGTGCAGCAGTTCTTCCATTATAGACACAGCGGGTCCTCACAGCCAATTGGCCTGGAGATCAATTCCTCCCAGTGACACCAACAACAATCAAGACTTAACTACAACAAGGCTGTACACACAGTCCACAAAGGTGTGCACCAAGAGTGTCCACCTCAGGTAACTGGGAGGCCGACCCACTGGCCCATATAGGACACCTAGCACACAAAGCCACCCTACCAACTCAGGGAAGCAGTGAAAATGCGGAGATAAAGAGACCACAAACGAAAGAAATGGAGGAAAATAAACGACTGGATATAGAGTTCAAAACCACGGTTATAAGGTTTTTCAAGAATTTCCTAGAAAAGGCCGATAAATTCAATGAGATCCTCAAGGATATGAAAAAGGACCAACTAGAAATTAAACATACACTGACTGAAATAAAAAATATTATATAGAGACCCAACAGCAGACTAGAGGAACGCAAGAATCAAGTCAAAGATTTTAAATACAAAGAAGCAAAAAACACTCAACCAGGAAAGCAAAAAGAAAAAAGAATCCAAAAATTTGAAGATAGTGTAAGAAGTCTCTGGGACAACTTCAAGCATACCAACATCAGAATTATGGGGGTGCCAGAAGAAGAGAGAGAGCAAGATACTGAAAACCTATTTGAAGAAATAATGACTGAAAACTTCCCCCACCTGGTTAAAGAAGTAGACTTACAAGTCCAGGAAGCACACAGAACCCCAAACAAAAGGAATCCAAAGAGGACCACACCAAGACACATCATAATTAAAATGCCAAGGGCAAAAGACAAAGAGCAAATCTTACAAGCAGCAAGAGAAAAACAGTTAATTACCTACAAGGGAGCACCCATATGATTGTCAGCTGATTTCTCAACAGAAACTATGCAGGCCAGATGGAGTGGCAAGAAATATTCAAAGTGATGAATAGCAAGAATCTACAACCAAGATTACTCTACCCAGCAAAGTTATCATTCAGAATTGAAGGTCAGACAAAGAGCTTCACAGACAAGAAAAAGCTAAAGGAGTTCATCACCACCAAACCAGTATTATATGAAATGCTGAAAGGTATTATTTAAGAAGAGGAAGAAGAAGAAAAAAGTAAAGATAAAAATTATGAACAACAAATACATATCTATCAACAAGTGAGTCTAAAAATCAAGTGAATTAAAAATCTGAGGAACAGAATAAACTGGTGAATATAATAGAATCAGGGGCATAGAATGGGAGTGGATTGATAATTCTCAGGAGGAAAGGGGTGTGGGGGGTACGGGAAGAGACTGGACAAAAATCGTACACCTATGGATGAGGACAGTGGGGGGGAGGTAAGGGCAGAGGGTGGGGTGGGAACCGGGTGGAGGGGAGCTATGGGGGGAAAAAGGAGAAACAATCATAATAATCTGAACCATAAAGATTTATTAAATTAAAATTTAAAAAAACAGAGCTTGAGGCCTCACACTTCCCAATTTCACACTATATTACAAAGTTCTAGTAATCAAACAGAATGGTACTGGCATAAAAACAGACATACAGACCAATGTAATAGAGTCAAGTGCCCAGAAATAAATACATACATGAACAGTCAACTAGTATTTGACAAGGGCATCCAGAATATTCACTGGAGAAAAAGAAGTCTTCAGTAAATGGTGATGGGAAAACTGGATATCCATATATAAAGAATGAAAACTTACACAACTCACCAAAAATAATTTAATATAGATGAAATACTAAAATGTAAAAACCTGATACCATAACACTCCTAGAAGAAAACATTGGTCTTGGCAGTGATTTATTTTTGTAGATGACACTAAACACATGGAACAAAAGAAAAAATAAACAACAGGGACTACAATAAACACAGTGAAGAATAAACAAAATGAAAAGGCAACCTGTGGAATAGGAGAAAATATTTGCTAACCATATATTGGATAAAGGGTTAATATTTAAAACATAAAGAACTCATATAACTCAGCAGAATAAAAAATTTAAATATTTATTTTAACAATGGGTAGAGGACCTAAATATACATTTTTCAAAAAGACATATCAATGGCCAAGAGGTATATAGATAACAAAGGTGCTCGAGGGTCAGGTCTGAACCAGCTTGGGAATGTTTCTGGAAGAGATGACTTTTGGGTAGAAGTTTGCTATGTGGGGAGTAGGATATAAGAATGGGGGAGGAAAATATAATTCCTGTAAATCTGCAGTGTGTCAAATGAAGTAACGGCATCTTTTCTTTGTTAAACTACTAAAAAATGCATTTAATATGGTTTCAGGGAATACAGAAGTGGTCATTTGTAGCTGGAGAAAGAAAGGTGGCAGATTATGGAAAGCCCTTTATATTATATGGAGGAGTTTGGATTTTATCTTTCCAGCGAGGGAGGGGGAGAGTGAAACTATTAACGATTTTTATAGTATTTCTGTTTCAGAAAGAACATTCTGGGGAAACATGTGAAGGCTGAATGAAAGAGAGACAAGAGATGAGACTTTTGTTAAGAGGCAAGAAATAGCAAGACTGAACTGGGGCAAGTGAAAACAAAAGAAGTTGCTGGATATTTTAGACCAGAGGACAGAAGGATGCAGATCATGAGGAAGAAGAGTGTCTACGGTGTTTACTGAAACTACCACCCTTTTCAATTTTTAGTACAGGAAATTGATGATAAGTGGGAGCCACCAACAAATTCACAGAATCAGTGACAGATAAATAATCATTAAAACCCAAAGTTTCAATTGAGTGAAATGTACAGTGCTTAAAAACAAATACCAAAACATGACTTTTATTATGTAAACTATCAAATGTTTATTTACTTTCCATTTCAAATATTTTCAAGTAAAAATATGTACAAAAATATATATACAAAAGTTTAATGAGCTGGAAGCATGACAAGAATACTTATACATAAACACAATTGAAATTAAATTCAATGCAAAATTGAGTGACATCATATTGCACCAAAATTTCTTCCATACAAAACATATGCGTCAAAAGTTTCCACCAGATGAAATCACACTTATTTCATAGTATCTTACCACTTACACAAATAGCCCATAAACACCATCTGGCAGTGTGGTTTCTGCACCAGAACTCTCCCCAGAAGGAAATCATTAAGCTGTAAAAAAATCCATTTTATTTCACATATCACATGCTGGTATAGGCATCTGTGCCAGAGAACCCTAGAAACGCAACATAATCTACAAATGAAATTCTCTGTGCACCATTTATATTTTCATAGTTAAATATCTTAGTACTCCAAATATGATTGGAATGTAGGTGCAGAAAAGGAGTTTTGCTCCTTAAGAATTTATCAATACAAGACATTGTGGAAAAGTATAAAATACACACAATCCACTTTACCAAGTTTCACTATCACAATGTCAAAGCGAAGGACCACAGATGAGGACCACTTAGGAAACTGAGGCCCACTCCTCCACAGCTGGATTTCTCTGTTCCTGTATTTTAGATCACCAGGACAAATCCACCATTCCCCTGACCCCTAGCAATTAGGGGAATGGTACAAGGTCATGACAAATACATTCCAGACCCAAGCTAAGGGGTATAGCTGGTCTGTAAATTACAGTTTAAGCACAGATCAAAGAGATGGCTGCCAGCACAACTCGCTGGAGTAACCCAACTACTACTTTCCCACTGGGCTCAATTGATTCCATTGGTGCAAATTACTGACACTTGACATAGGATATAAAAGGCATTTAAATACATTCATATATGTTACCTAATGATATGTTAATATGAACATACACATACAGAATTTTCTATTCCTTGAGAACTGAAAAAAAGAAGTTACTATTACTAAGTCAAATTTTAACACAAAACTCACTAAACCCATTTTTATAAAGTAAATACTGATAAAGTTATAATAAAAAGATATTAATGATTCATCATGAGATGAATACTGAGTCAGTAACTAAAAACCATCTCTACCAGTGAGTGCATCACTACCATCTAATCCACTCTATGATAAGCAAAAACAAAGCTCTACAAAATCTTGAGTAAAATCTTAGTCAGAAAAGTAGGACAAATTAAGTACCCCAAGTATTCAGTCCAGGCAGCCACGTGGCTTGCCTTTCTCTGACTTGTGCTTACTATGCATGCACAGGTCGCCAGCATGTAATCACTAAAACACAACTAGATGTTTGTTCACCAGTGGCACAGAGAGGAGACACTCTATCTCATGGTACGAAGCAATGCAGTCTTAGCACATCTGATGCTTATGTTTGCAAATTCTCAAAAGAGTTGGCAGTACCATTGGCTATTTTGAACACAGGCATTGGCCCTAAATAGCCTAAAAGAGTTAAGGGATATGCCATTCTCCGAACATGGATAATGTAAAAAGATCCCAGTTTTCAAGATGTAAGCATTAATAGTTAAGTTCCAGATTTATAGCATTAGAAATAACATTCACAAGGGAAAACTATTAGGTAAAAAATTTCTCCAAGGAAAGAATCCAAATAATCCCAGACTACTTAAAATTTTTGGAGGATCCTTGTTATTTGTGTGATAACCGCAGCTACATATATATTGTTCTTTATTTCCAGAGCAATTAAAAAGTGCTATGTGGTAGTGTCTAAAATTATGAATACACACAGTAGTTTAATGTAGGTCAGTTCTATTCTGCTATAAGCATACATTCATTTGAAACAATCTGTTTTATCTCTCCAAACTATTTTTCTACTTAAAATAATAGTTTTCTATTATACTAGAGGCCCGATGCACAAATTCAAACACCGGTGGGGTCCCTCGGCCTGGCCTGCAGGGATCAGTGGACCTACGTGCCACCGGAGCCCAGCCTTATCCGCCAGCTCGTAGGGCTCCAGCCTGCTGTCCACGTGGATCCCGCACAGCAAGAAGTAGTGTTTGAAGCGGCTGGTGGCCGGGTAGGAACCCGAGCCCAGGCTGGGTGCTGCGCTGCTCCTGTTCATCTGGCCCCACTGCGCCTGCTGCCCCCGCTCCCGCTCTGGCGGGCAGGGGGAGTGTCCACAGGAGAGACTTGTGATGCTGCAGCTGGGCTCGCCAGCTGTAAGCCAGGTATCTGGTGCCTGTCTGTCAGCTGAGCGGTGCTCCCGCTGTGGGAGCGCACTGACCACCAGGGGGCAGCTCCTGCGTTATCTGTCTCCTGGTGGTCAGTGCACGTCATAGCTACCAGCCGGTTGTCTGGTCGTCTGGTTGCTTAGGCTTTTATATATAGATTAGTCAATAAAAGGAAATGTGGGACGAAGGAGAAATGCTAGGGACAAAAGAACTCAGAAATCCTTTTAAATCAGACAGTTCGAACCTAGAACCAGGGAACCACATTGCATTGCTTCCCAGTGTGAGATGAATGTGCTTCTGAGCATGTATGGAAGCATTAGTAGGAATAATTGAGGTCTAACGTCACCATCCTCCTTTAAGTCAGACCACTCACAACCCAACTGTTACAGCTGTAACATCCAAAGGCCTGACGTTTTCTCACAAGATGCTGTGCAAAATACCCTGTCACACAAGGTGCTCAAAATACAGTCACTGCTGCAAAAGAGATAACTGTGCATTCATCTTTATTTTTCCTCTAGCTTTCAGCGTGGCCTTTAGAGACTTCAGCAAGAGGTAATATGGATTCAGCAAGCAAATCTTCTAACCAATAAATTAATTCACTTGAAAGCCATTCTTTAAAAAATACCAGTAGTGTATATGTTGAGGGGGAAAAGTATGGTCACTTTCAAACCAGTGCACCCATTTTGTATGGCATTCAGATAGATGCCTAATGCTCCCGTTTCTTGAGAGGACTGTTATCTATAAAAATGCTAAGGCGGCTATTGATATTATAAATGTACCCTCAATCTATAGCTGAAATGCACATGTAAAAGTAACTATTTGAAGACTGTAATCATCCTCCAGTGATGTTTTAAAGTCAATGGGAACAGAAAAGGGGGGAGGGGACTACCAAGGAAGTAAACCTAAGAATATCGGTAATTGTATAGATTCAAATAAGTGAGTCTTATCTCAAGATAGGAGGATATCATGTCAAAAATAATACAAAAGGAGTCATTGATTCATTCCAAGAAAACAGAGAAATCATTCAAAGAGATCAAGCTAATACCCCTGGAGGTTATAAAGAACAATATCTCACAACATGGAAAACTGGTGAAGTTCCTGTGAGACCATGATTTATGCCTTTGTGAATTTATGTCAAATATAAAACTAGACTGAGCATTTATTTTTTTATACCAACTAATTTGAAAAATGCAATAGAAAGAAGAAAGGATTATTTCTTAAATATAACTGTTAAAATATCTTTTTAAGTGCAGTAAGATACTACCTAGAGGTTATACTTTTAGGTATTATATATGATAGAAAAGATTAAAAATGCCTTTTATAAGAAAATTATCCTAAAAAAAACATGTGTAGGTAATAATTCTATTACCTAGATATAAATAATGTAAACAGAAGCTGTCAAAATGACTCATTATCTACTCTAATTTAGATCCACCATGAGTTTGTTGCCAGTTACACGATGATGTGCTTAATTCCTGACTTTGGTTAGGAAAGTCAAATGTAACCCTGTAGACATTATCAGCACCGACATACAGCCCATTCATATACTAGTAGGGTAAAATGAAGCTAAATTATATTTAAGTAATGTTAAATTTCTTGACTCATCTGCATTCAAATCCCAAATCTCTCTATATTTCCAATCAACCTAAAAAACAAACAAACTACAATTAGAATCCTATTTATTGTTTTTCTATCATTCAGAACTGACAAATATGTGAAAGGTGAAACTTTCCTCTTATATATCACATAATGTATATTTGAGAAAGCCACTTATATATACTTTAAGTAACTCACAACCTTATTTAAAAGTATATCTTACAAATACCCCAAGCTATTTCTAACAGGAAAAGCAGTGGAAGTATTTTATCTTAATCAAAGGGGTTTTTTTATTTTGTAGGGCCAGAAGTATATACAATTTTGCTGATTTTCTTCAAGAAAATTAATACATAATTCCTAATGCAAAATTAGGTACAGGACCTTGGAAGGGGCATGTCTAAGTGAGCAGCACTGAAGCTTAAGTTTCATTAGCTTCTCAGGATGTCCACCTATGTGCAGCAGGCACTGAATTTTTAATATTTCTCTCACTACACTGCATAATAAATTACACCAAAATATTGTTACCTCCAACATTTACTACTTTCATTTCCTGCCACTCTGACCTTCTGTTTTCTATCTTTTCATAACATATACCTCAATGATAAGTAACCAACTGTAGGTCAAAGATGTTCCCTTTCTTAGTTATCATTACATTTATCTGCTAATAGAGATAAAATATTGATTTTCCTAAAGACTGATTACAGTGCATGTAGAATTCATTGAGTGATACAATGGAATGCTAACCATCTGTTGATATTTTAAACTAGAGGCCTGGTACATAAAATCGTGCACCAGTGGGGTCCCTTGGCCTGGCCTGCGGGATCAGGCTGAAACTGGCTCTCTGATATCCCCTGAGGGGTCCCGGATTGCAAGAGGGTGCAGGCCAGGCCAAGGGACTCCACCAGTGCATGATCAGGGCCAGGAGGGATGTGGGAGTTTGGCCAGCCAGGGAGGGACCACTGGAGGGCTCCAGGGCATGTCCAGCCCATCTCACTCAGTCCCAATCGGCTGGATCCCAGCAGCAAGCTAACCTACGGTTTGGAGCGCCTGCCCCCTGGTGATCAATGCACGTCATAGCGAGCAATTTAGTGACCTTAGCATATCATTAGCATATTACACTTTGATTGGTTGAACGAACAACCGGACACTTAGCATATTAGGCCTTTATTATATAGGATGGCAATTGAGGAAATAATTTTATCAGACACATAAGGTAATCTGGAAATTTGTTTCAACATAGTTGTTTTAGTGTTAGATAAACTGTCATGCATTTCTACCATATCCTAATAATCTGTCCTAGTTTTGTGCCAGCAGGGCTGGGGGAGATACTGTACAAGCACATAGCACGTGTGCGTGCACACACCTAACATTTATGTGTAGTCTGGAGTCAGCCACCTTTCCTAGGATATGATACAATTGTGAATAACAATTACGAATATTGATTCCCTGACCACAGAAAACATGTTTTGTCATGATTAGCCTAAAAATAAGTTACAGTTTAATAATCTCCATTACTTTCTTTAAAAATTACTGACTGACTTTCTGTCTGGTTAAAATGGTATTACAATGGTATTAGAAAGTTAATAAGGAAAATTCATTTTGATAATGATGAAAGAATAATGAATATATATTCTACTTAGCCAGTTCAGTGGTATATTTAAAGAGAAATTAGAACCCAAAATAAACAAATAAATAAAATGTGGAGACCTATCTGTTGCTATAAGAACATTAACCTCAGGAATAATCAAGAACCACACAAACCTCTCCATGAGACTCTAACTTTTCTCACATTACCTAAAAATCCAAGAAGAGTTTTCTAGTTTAGAATATATGGGCCTAGATTGCAATACCTCCAGCAATAATATAGTGGGAAGAGATATGGCTAAATGGATATAGGAAGTAGAGACTATACATCAACTTTTAAAACCCTATGAATTCACTTACAGACCCAAATAGTAGGTTTGTCTAAAAAATATCAATCTTGGATATATTTTAAATGTTAGCAAGAGGAGAAATTGAAATTTTTGGATTGGAATTGTCTCAAATTATGAAATATCATTATTACTTTGTCAATTGTCTGTGAACTCTACATCTTCTCTTAATGATTTTAACCAGTGTCATTCTTTCAAAAATTCTTATTTTCAAATGGACAAAAAAATTAAAGGATGAAACATAACTGGCTATGATGAACTACTTAACCTTAGATATGTGTAAATAATAGTTAACAAATGTCATCATGATATTACTATCATTAGAAAATTGCACATAGTTTCTGAACCTAGCATAATAACACCTGTCTGGATATACACATGCATACACAATTTCTATTTCTTTTAGTGAATCTGTTATCAGTTATCTCTTTTGCAGATTAAATGACAATTAAGGTGAATAAATTACTGACGAAGCCTAGATATAGAAGTGGAAAATTTTTAGAAACATCAGTTGTGAATCTTATTTAGCAGTGTCGCTTCTTCCTCAATTTTTATGTAAATATATGTCATTTCCTAATTGATCTGCACAGTTTTATCTGAAGAGATATTTTAACAGAATATAAAATATATATAGGAAATATACAACCTGTCAAAATTCATCACCATGTAAAAATAACTATAAACTAAAAATATTGTCCAGAATTACTATCATTGCATATAGATATGATTATAGGGTTAGGTATAATATTTTGGGCATTTTCTGTCTTGGTGATTTCTGTCTTAACATGGATATTTTAATTTGAAGATTTGAAAATGCACATATTTAGATATATTTATCAAGGGTAAATTATTCGTGAAACAGGTAATGGTGCTTAAAAGGATTTAATACCAAACTGACTATTGTTTTGCTGTAAGAAGGATGTTACATCCTTTCCTGATCAAATGGGCTGCCATGAAAACAAAATGTCAGACAACCACAAAGCTTCCTGACGAGGAGTGAAAAAATATACCTCAACATATTAAATTCTCAATGATTTTACACAAACATAATTCCTGAATTTGTAAACAATAGCTCCTAGAAGCTCTTCTTTAATGTATTTATTAAAGTTAGGCATACCGCCCTGTCCTTTGTTCACAATGCTGTTAGTATTAACCCTTAAAAGATGAGTGACATCTAAGTTGGCACCAAAGGGGAAGCAATGCAATGCCAATGTAACACAAATTTCTTTCTTTCCTCTGTCCATAATGATGATGTATGCTTTTTTTGTTCTTTCTCTAGAAGAATAGAAAACACTTTTCACAGTATGGTCTTCTATAGTAGGTAAAAAATGTTTTTACAAAACCCATATATACAGAAAACACCTCAGACTTCAATTTGAAGTTTCCTAGCCATGATATGTTACAGAGAAAGACCACTTGAGTTAATTGTCCATCCCGTAGTCTTTTCCCCTTACCTCAACAGGTAGGTATCAGGAACACAAGAATCACGTGAACTCATGGTATAGCTGCATATCAGCTTTCTACAATTACATGGAGTTATAACTAAATTTCTTAGAAACCAGTTTGAATACACTAAAAGATCTGAATAAAAATAACTGATTCCTTTATTCCATCACCAAAGCTGCAGTCCTCTGGATTTTCATAAAATGAGGTGAACGTCCATACTTTGTTTCAGCCCTTTGGGCAGAAACAAAGCCAAGGATAGATTGCCAAGATTTCAAATGCATTAATTTATAATTTATGACAATCTTCTTCTGGTACAACTTCCAGTATTATTTGTAATGTTCTGGTTATTCTGCCTACAAAGAAATAATGAAGAAAAATTAAAAACGTACAGAAATCAGAAATACATAAAAAACAGCAGAATGTTAATTATTTGGGGTTGAATACTGAAAACACACAACTGCTATTTCATAGAGCACTAACAAGAATTGTTTACTTCATTAGAATTCTATCATGCTCAATTAATGTATGCCACGTCTATAACTTCCCATGATGACTTCTCAGAAGAATATGTTAATACTTTCTATTAAAATAAGGACTTTTATTTATGAATCAGAAAGCTGAAAATATTCTGAGACAATAGGATCAAGATGTAAATAACTGTTCAAAAACACATTTCATATTCAGTTTAAAATTGCTTTGTTGTTTTCATACCTGTGAGATTACAATCAATTCCTCAGCAAAATCAAGAGAAGAATCAGAATAAAATTTTCAGTCTCAAACTTGTAGTGTATTATTGAGCAAAACATTTCATCTCCCAGGACCTCATTTGCCTCATCTATAGGAATGAGGGACTTGGGAGTGACATCAGCAAGCTACTAGTAAAAGGCTAGGAGGTCCCAATGCTCATCACCGCCTTAAGAAAAAACAGGACAATAAATGGAAGAAAATAGCTCAGGAAAAGCGCTAGAATCTAGACAACAACAATAAAAAATTGCAGCAAAAACCTGGCAGAGCTCAGAAATCAAGGATGGCCACATAGTTAAGTAAAAAAGGTAATTTGCCTACATCACCACATCCCCCAGTCAGAGATCTAAGAAAGTTTCCAGAGAAAGAGAGCCGGAGAAACCCAGCAAACCTCACCATTGTGGACATTTGCAACTTTTGCTAGAGAGGTCTCCCACAGTCTTGAACATGCTGATCCCCTCATGGAGCAGCCTGGAGTGCCCCCACCTCTGTACCTATTCCCAGGTGCTGGAGCTGTTGCTGAAGTGAGATGGCCTCGGGTTCTCTGGTTGTTGCTGTGCCCCATTTTCAGGAATTGGGTGCCACAGCATCTTACTATACACAAGACTTGAGCTGCCACTTCTCTTTGCCCAACTGGGCCCAGGTCAGGCATTTTCCCACCATTACTGAGGCAGCTTCCCCTGCTCTGAGTCCAGCCCTCAGGGTCCCAAGAACACTTTGCCTGCCATTATTTAGGGCTGTGTTGCTGCTGCCTCACCCTCCTCTCCCTCCATCCCTGGTCAAGACTCTGAACTGTCATTGTTGAGATAGCTCTTGCGGCCCCAAGCCCTGCCCCCTGGGTCCCAGGTACTGGCTCTGATCCATTATTGCTAGGGGCACTGTCACTACCCTGGCCCCACACCCCAGGCAGTTCAAGGCTCAGACCCATAAATTTTTCCCAATACAGAAAAGCTTAGGAACAGATGGTTTCACTGGTGAATTCTACCAAACATGAAGAATGAACACCAATACTTTTTTTATTAATATGTCTAAAAACATTATCAGCAAAATATTAGCAAACCAGATTCAACAACATGTTAAAGGCTCATTCACCACGATCAAGTGGGATTTATCTCAGAAATGTAAGGATGGCTCATCATAGTACTGGTATCCTAGCCAGAGCAATTAGCAATTAAGTAGAAAAAGAAATATAAGATAAATGTATCAGAGTAGAAGAAGTAAAATTATCTCTGTTCACACATGACATCTTATATATAGAAAATCCTAAAGAAGCCACTAAAAAGTATCAGAAGTAATGAATGAATTCTAAAATTGCAGGGTATAAATCAACGTACAGGAATCAGTAGCATCTCTGAACACTAACAACAAATTATCTAAAAGAGAAATCAAGAAAGTGATCCTATTTACAATAGCATTAAAAACAATAAAATGCTTGGGAAGAAACTTAATCAAGGAGGTGAAAATTATAAGACACTGATAAAAGAGATTAAAGAAGACACAAAGAAATAGAAAGATATCTTGTGTTCCAGGATTGAAAGAATTAATATTGAGAAAATGTCCATTAGATCCAACATGATCTATAGTTTCAGTGCAATCCTGATCAAAATTCCAATGGCATTTATAACATAAGTAGAAAAATTGTCATAACATTTGTTTGGAACCACCAAAGACCCCAAATAACCAAAGCTATACTGAGAAAGAACAAATCTGGAGGCATCATGATACCTAATTTCAAGCTATAATGCAAAGCTATAGTAATCAAAATAGTATGGTCCTGGCATAAAAATAGACACATAAAGTAGTAGAACAAAAGAGAGAACTGATACACCAACCTTCCTATATTATTAACTTATTTTTGACAAGGGTACCAAGAACACACAATAGGGAAAGGACATAAAACTGGATATCCACATGCAAGAAGAAATGAAATAATCTTTGCCTTATATCACTCAAAAATTAACTTGAAATGAACCAAAAATTTTAATGTAAGACTTGAAGCCACAAAACTTCTAGAAGAAAACATAAGGGAAAAGGTCCTTGACATTGATCTAGGCCAGTGATGGGCAACCTTTTGAGCTTAGTGTGTCAAACTTCGCCAAAAAATTGAGCATAACTCGGGTAGTGTGTTACTTTGAAGAAAAAACATTATTTCGCAAATGTTTCATCCTCAGGAGCAGCAAATGTTTCATCCTCGGCATGCGGCCGCCTCAGCGGCCGTGTGTCATCAGAAATGACTACGTGTGTCAGTGCTGACACGCGTGTCATAGGTTCGCCATCACTGATCTAGGCAATGATTTCTTGGTTAAGTCACCAAAGCACAGGCAACAAAAAGTAAAACAATTATGACTACATTAAACTAAAAGCTTCTGCCAAGCAAAGGAAACAATAAGTTGAAAAGACAAGTTACAGAATGGAAGAAAATATTAGCAAAGTATACTTCCAAAATATATGACGAACTCAGGTAAATCAATAGCAGAAAAAGAAATAATCCAATTTTAAAAGTGGGCAAAAGACTTGAATAGACATTTTTCCAAAGAAGATATACAAATGGCCAACAGACATACATAAAGTTGTTCAACATCACTAATCGTCAAAAAAATGCAAAACAAAACCACAATGAGATGTTACCTTACATATGTTAGGATATTATGACTCGATTCATAGTACTGTTACCAAGCAGTTCATGAGCTGGACTTGTTTAAGTGGCACTGCCCCAGGGAATGAAGAGACCAAGGTTCCTGATGGTTAAATGGAGCATAGAGGCCTGTTGGCCTAGAACATTTAAACCAAACACATAAGAGAGGGGGGGAAAAAATTCATATTCTTCCAAAAAATATTTTAAAAAGGACGAGATATCAAATGTTGGCAAGGATAAGAAGAAAAGGAAACCCTTATACATTGTTGGTGAGAATTTAAATTGGAACGGTCATTATGAAAAACAGTATGGGTGTTCCTCAAAAAATTAAAAATAGAACTTCCATATGACCCAGCAATCCTATCCTGGGTATGTATCCAAAGGAACTGAAATCAGTATCTTGGAGGGATATCTGCACACTCATGTTCATTGAAGCATTATTCACAATATGTAAGATTTGGAAACAGCACAAGTGTCCATCAACAAATGAGTGAAGATGTGACACACATACAAACAGTGAAATATTATTAACCACGAGAGAGAAGGAAATCCTGCCATTTACAAAAACATGAGTAGACATTAAAGACATCATGCTAAGTAAGATAAATCAGACAAAGACAAATACTGTATGAAATAACTTGTATGTGGAATCTAAACAAACTGAACATGTAAAGACAGAGTAGAATGTTGATGATCAGGGGATAGGGAGTAGGGGAATTGGGGAGATGTTAAGGGTGCAGACTTAAAACTAGTAAATAAGTAAGTTCTATATAATGCACGCCATAGTGATTATTGTCAATGTACCATATTATAAAAGTTGCTCAGAGACTAAATCTTAACTATTCTCAACACACACAAAAAGAAATGATAAATACATGACATAATAAAGCTATTGTTAGCTAATGCTACTGTAGTAATCATATTGCAGTATATACAGGTGTACTGGTTAATAATGCGAATTTTGTAATCAAAGAAAACACGATAATTTCAAGAGAAACATCAAAAGTGCTTTATTCAAAGTAATGTCCATCACTAGCGACACGTTTCCCCCATCCTTCAGGTAATTTGTGGATAACGTCCCAATAGAAGTTTTCTTGTTTTGAGGCAAACCATTCAGAAACTCAATTTTCACTTCTTCATACGTTTTGAAGTGCTGCTCAGAAAGTGTGTGTGCCACCGATGGGAATAAGTGGTAATCTGAAGGAGTAAGGTCTGGGTTAATACTTCCCAGGCAAGATCTTTTAATGCGTCTTTAACTGGTTTTGAAGGGCGTGATGGTGAGTTATCATGAAGCAAAATTACTTTGCCGTGTCTGGCCTATTCTGGTTGTTTTACTATCAAAGCGTAGTTCAAATTGATTATTTGTTGTTGGCAGTGACCAGTATTAATGGTTTTACCTGGTTTTAGAAGCTCATAATACACCACACCTTCCTGATCCCACCATTGTCTTCTTTCCAAAGCGATTTGGCCTTGCAGTTGATGTTGATGGCTGACCTGGATCAACCCCTGATTTTGTGCATTTGGGATTCTCAAAATAAATCCACTTTTCATCGCCAGTCACAATTTGATGCAAAGAAGACTTTCTTGCATGTCATTGAAGCAACATTTTACTGATGACTTTTCGGTTTTCCATTTGTCTTTCGTTCAGTTGATGTGGCACCCATTTTCCTTCCTTTAAAATCTTTCCCATTGCTTGTAAATGATTGGAAATTGTTTGCTGAGCAACGTTTAATCTTTCAGCAAATTGTTTCTGAGTTTGACTAGATCTTCATCCAATAATGCTTGTAACTGTTGGTCTTCAAACTTTTTCGGTTGACTTGGAAGTTCTTTGTCTTTCACATCGAAATAATCACTTTTAAAGCATTTAAACCAGCGTTCACAAGTATCTTGAGATGGAGCATGCACACCATAAGCTTCCCGAAGAATTGAGCAGCACTTTTCTTCAAAATAAAGTAATGAATTAAAACTTCCTGCAAATGCTCTTTTTTTTTTGGCACGAAAGTCAACATTTTTAAGCGTAAAAATATCTATGATGTTAACACCTTCAGAAAATTTAACATATGAAGTTTTGAAGCTGTGTCAATACAACAAAATAGCATACATATCAAATCGCATATATATCAACATATGTGTAACTCTATCTAGTGAAAAAAATCCGCATTATTAACCGGTACACCTTGTAAATGTATCAAACCAACATATTTTACACTTTTACCTTACACAATGTTATATGCCAATTATCCTATATAATAAAAGGGTAAAAAGCAAATTGTCCCCTCGACCAGGAGTTCAACTGGAGTTCAACCAGGGGATGGGCCGGCCAACCACCCGGAGTCCCTTCCCCTGGTCGGCCCCCATCCATGCATGAATTCGTGCACTGGGCTTCTAGTATCTCGATAAAATAAATTAATTTAACAAAGAATGAGGGACTTGGACTGTGGTTCTGAGTGTATTCTGCAGACCAGCTAAGATATTCAAAAGACATCTTTACAAGCCCCACCCTAGACCCACTGAATCGGAAACTGAAGGTGGAGCCCAGAAGTGTGTGATTCAGATAGACTAACATGTAGAAACCACTAGGCTAGATCATTTCTAAGGTCATTTTATCTTGGTAGTCCTAGAACTCTGTGACTCTGGTTTCCCAGGACATTACTTCTTGGTCACTTCTTATCTTTGTAATCAATCCCTACAGAACCTCTTCAAAGTACTACTGGCCCTGGAGCCTCTCAAGCCTACCATGTCATTTTGGTGGCTTCAGACCCAGATCATCTCTCACCTAGACATTTAGCATTTCTCTTTTATGACTTGCCACCTGTAATAGTCCCTTCCAAGCAATATTTATTACCATCATTTACTTTGTAACAGTTGTTTTCCTCAGCATACTAATTTTTATACTATCCATTGATGATACAGGGCCCAGCACAGTTCTGGCAAATGGTACACTCTATGTAAATGTTTCACAAATAAATTATATTTTGTCACAGCCCATTCTACATTGAGATGTACATGAAGCACAAGTGAACACTCAACAGCAATAAAACTCATGCTTATAGGAAAGGGAAATGATAAAATTATCCTAGAAAAACAAATAGAAGAAAAGTGTCAATCAATAGTAGGAAGAGGTGGCTTTATAGGCAGAGAAGGAGCTAGAGTTATCTGATAAGGTGAAACAAGGGTTGTAGTTGTCTACAGTGGTCAAATGCAAAACAGTGGTGTTAAATTGACATCCTCATCTGCCCTTTGTTCCTCACTGGAGAAGTCTGCTATAGCTAGCTGAACTATCTCTACAACTTCCGTGTGTGTGTGTGTGTGTCCATGCATTTATCTACTGAGATTTTCCTTTCTTCTTTTTTTAATAACTGACTTTTTAATTTAGCATCTGCTCCTCCACGTCCAAACAGAAGCCTCTTCCAAAGTGTGTTTCTCTATTCTGGGACCATCAGCCCTTTGTTTTCTTAGCCAACTTGCTTACCCAGGTTACAACACTGCATTGGGTCTAGACAAGGGAGAGCAGTGCTGGGACCCTGCTGCTTTCCTAGTGTGACATTTTCCTTCCTGAATGTTCAGTCTAGACTTCTATTCAATAGCATATCTGGGGCCAAAGACTCTCTCTTCTAGTTCTTCACACCCATCCTTTCTCTTCTTCCACATTCAACCAGTCCTGTGTTTCCTGTGGCTTTCTTATGCTCAAGATTTGGATAATCTTCATCATTATAGAGATTTGGGTGGAGTGGCTGATTTTTGGCTCCGAGTAGCTGTTGGAGCCACACAAACTTTTTCTTCTAGGTTATCTACAGCTATGCTGTTAGATGGGTTCTCAACAGACCCAAGTAAGCCTCTGAGGAAGCTTCCTGCTTGCCCAGGCATGTAGCATTCAATTACACTCATGCTCATATAAGTCCTTCGGCTTTGTGAATAATCAACCCCATGATACCATTTCTTTAAATAAAGTAGAGCCAGTGAGTCTGTATTTGCTGTTTACAGTAACTATGAGATACAAGACCAAACAGCAATTGTATTTTCAAGTTTTACCTTTCATATTCAGTAGGTATTCCTGAAACCAGTTGAAACAAAAGTGACCTTGCAGAATCTGATTTCCCAACCACACCTGGTACAATCACAGGAACTACAGCCAGAAGTTGGGAAATACTAGCACACAAACCATCTTCCCCAGAAGTCGGGATTAGAATAATAGCATGGGTGGTTTTTTTTTTTTAAAAAAAATACCTCAAAACCTTTTCACATGGATGGTCTCATTTTATCCTATAATGAAGATGGTTTGGGCCCCTAAGAAATGTGGGCAAGCTTAACTAGTCTCACATGTGGCAATGCAGTCTGCATAAAGCGTCTGTTCAATGCATTAAAGCAGCTTTCACTGATGAATCATAAATGAATTCACCGCAGCACACTGTAAGCGGCGTATGCTTTTAGGACTGGGGCATTGCCTAGTCACCATCACGGAGATGGATACAGTCATTCTGCTGGTGCTGCCCAGTATGAGTCTCTCTAATCAAATTCTTTGTTTAAATGCAGCTGTCCTCCTATCTCGCCCTGAGCAACAGGAACCAACTTCCAGTGACCCCACTCACTCTTGGCCATGACGGGGTCTGGCTCGTAAACCCAGTGTGTCAAGTAAAGTGGCTGCTGGGAGCCTCGCTGGGTTTTGCCAGGATTAGGTATCACCAGGTTATCTGCTAAATATATCAGTGGCTATTCCGCCCCATTTTCCTTGGGTGAGAAGCTGGTGTTTCTATAAATAAATAAATACATAAAGAGCCAGGAGAATTAAGCACGCTGTCACAGACGGCAGGAGAAAGCTTTCTGTGTATCTAGTCCCTCAAGAGCCCCTCTTCATTTCACCCCAGGAATGCTGTCAAACGGAACGTGGTTCAATACTGGCATCCTGTGGCCAGAGGAATTCATCAAATCTCTGAATCTCTCCCTTCCTCGGGCTCAGCACATCCCCTGGCTGTTTAGGCTGAGCAGCCTTACAGCGTTTTCTGAGAGCTGTCTGGTTGCCTCGCGTTTTTTATGGAAGCACCCTCAGTGAGATGTGTTCTGATCTACCGACATTTCACAGGGCTGATGGGTTCGTGTGTATTGGGGTAAAAAGAAATGATAATACAGAGGCTAAAGAATGTTAGCCACCAAGACAACCGGATCTGTTATCACTGAACTAACTGCCCCAAGCAGAGGCTCTCTGGCCTCCAAGTTCACATGAAGTTTGTCTCTGACAAGGAGGTGGCTGGGGGAAGAGGTGACGTTCTGGATCAGGACTCCGCCGTTTTGTGTGTCTGCGTGTGAGTGTTCTGTTTTGGCCAAAGGCTAGGAAAATACTGGCTATTGCAGCAATAAATACTATGAATTATTATTTTACTTTATTACAAGAATGCTGCCTAAGAGGAAAATCAAACAAAATTGAGGAAAGACTTTCAAGGCAGCTGTAAAGATAAAGGGTGGCAATGATCGCAGTTTAAAAGGCAGAATTGTCATGTTCTTTGGTGAGGCTTAATGGCATTTTTGGGAACCAAATAATCATTATGGGGCTGCTACATTGCTGCTGCTTTCACAAATGCCTAACACTAAATTTGGAGTTCTTGGAGATGATCAAAACATCATTAGAGACAGAAAAATAACCCCAAACTTTAAAATTACATGAGCAGGAAAACACATCAAAGAAAGGTGAAGCATGGAACGTAGCAATAGGCATGCACTCACAAAAATGTGGTATCAAGTACGCACATGTTAGCAAAAGGAAAGAAGTATTACAGTAGGCTGGCTACAAACAGGAAGAACAAAATGCCTACTACGTGGGAGCAAGCAAGGAATTCGCTCCTTCACAGTGCTCCCTTCTCGATGTGGCCCAACCCTAGGGCTGCCAGCTCTGTCATCCTGCATTCTCTTGTTTTTCTATGGTGCTCAAGGGTTTTAAGTGTCTCTGGCCAGGATCCGAGATAGACACAGATCTCATGGTGATAAGCGTTAATCTGTCCTGAACATTGGTAATGAGAAGAGCAATCCTAACGGTAAATACTGTTTACCAAGTCTTTAGTTTTTTTTCAGAATCGTATTGCCTACAAGTGGAAAAACATAACTAAAACCATTCTACAGAAAATGAATCTGATCTAACAAGAAATAGAGATTAAATACCCTGCTAGGCGATCAGTGTGCCTGTGTTAGCCTTAAAGAACCTAATTTTCATAGTAACACTTCTTGGGGGAATAGTGTTGCTGGCTAGAAAACAAATTTCAGTATAAGTAGTATCTAATAGGTCTAAAGATACCAAATACCAATTAAAAACTAATAAAGAGGAATAGTAGCAAAACTCTATTTTAAATGACTGCCTTCTGAAGGAGTTCGTGTAGCACACTAGAGATTCAATATGTATACCAAATTGTTATTTTATTTTTAGTAGCACTGACATTATTTATAAACAATTTTACCAGAAATCTCTCTGAACTTTTTGCTGAACTTTAAAAAATTAGTTATGGTAAAATAAGTAAATTAAAACAAATGAGAACAAAACTTGTTTTCTAAACTCACCTGCAAGAACCTATCTGCTTCTCAGGTTGTGTTTTTGACTCCTCTCTCTCGTCCCCCTGGCACCCCATCCAGCAGATGTGGATTCAAATCCTAGCTCAATGGTTTAAATTCTGTACACTCAAAAATAAAATCCCCCTCCCTGAATCCCGGGTTCCCCATCCGGCTGTAGGAGTAACACCACCTCACACGGGATCTTGTGGAGGATTAAAAGAGATGATGACGTGGGGAAAAGGGCTCCCTCAGCAGAGCCTGGGACAGAGGGCTGGGCTTTCCACCAAGGCTGTTGCTTCCTAAGCACCCCTCCTACTACTGATCTACTATTTTCTCCTCCAACTTACCTGGTCACCAAGCTCTGTGGGCGTTTCCTCTTTAATATCGTTCCTTTCTCTTGGACCCTGCTGACACCCTGAGTTCAGATCCTCCTCCATCCTCGTCAGGATTACTAAGTTAACTAACCTCTATTCTCTGTCTTCAGCCTCGACTCCCTCTAACCCAGCCTCCCTGCCTCCAGGATGATTCTTCTAAAGTATAAAACTGCCTGAGTTTGAGTTCTAGCTCTTCTACCTAATATCTATGTGATGTGTAAGAAGTGGTATGAGTTCTCCCATGCTATCACTCAAAGTCTATAAAATAGGAATAATAATTTTCCTGCCTCAGAAGATTTTTAAAGAATAAACAAGGTCATGTATGTGCTAATCCATAGAATCACACAGTAAATGAGAGCTGTTATTCTTCTCTTCCTTGTTCTCGCTGGTTTGTGACCCATGTGTGACTTACCATGCCTATTAAATAGGGTGGAGTAGTAAGCATGATATTTAAGACCTTTGTAGGTCTCTGCCTAACTCCCCACCAAATTTCATATCACTCATCAAGTAGTCTGTTACGATATAGAATCACTAACCTGCATTCAACCCAGGATAAAAAGAATCAGGTTAGGAAAGGACTCAGAAGAGCAATGAGACCATTCTCAGAAATGCTGATAAAATTCTTCCTATGAAAGCTGTTGTCCTAAGAAGTGACTAAGCATCCCAACTGAATACTGCCCTGAAAGCAGTCAGTGGCTGCACCCTAAACATCCTTCCACTTTTCTTCCTTCCAGTTCTAATTTAAATGCAATAACGCATTCAAACTAGCAGCTGTCCCACTTATAAATTTGAACTTTAAGACATGTGTGTCATGGGTGTACACATAGATGAGTTTTCTACAACATGGTCTGTAAAAAGGTTCAAAGACTTACCTGACAGTCTTCTAAACCACTTGGGCTTCTTGTCCCAGATAATAAAGAGATAGTATGCGGGGACTCCAGTCAGTGTGAGGATGAAGCCAATGCCCGTACTAAAGGGGTCTGAATAAAGGGAGAGGGCAACCATGAAGAAGCACGTGAAGGAAAACAAAGCCGGGATAAACAGCGGCACCTGGAACACAACACAGAAAAACAAATCACTTCCAACACCGTGCAAAGGATGGACAGTGGTTCAAGATGAGCCCATCAGTCATGACATTAGGTGACATACATGACCAGGTGACAGGCACCATCCTACAGAGAGGAAGGGAGAGGGAGAGATAGATAGAAACATCAATGATGAGAGAGAATTCTTGATTGATTGCCTCCTGCATGCCTCTATTGGGGACTGAGCCCACAACCCAAGCATGTGCTCTGACCGGGAATAGAACCATGACCTTCTGGTTCACAGGTCAATGCTCAACCACTGAGCTATGCTAGCTGGGCAATAACAAAGTCTCTTTAAAGGACACAGAGAATATATTAAACACTAGAGCCCGATGCATGAAATTCTTGCAAGGGGCTCGGCCCTCGCAGCCCCGGCTTGGTGCGGAAGGTCGTCTGGAAGGACATCTGGAAGGTCGTTTGGTTGTCCGGTCTAATTAGCATATTATGCTTTTATTATTATAGATATTCCCTTAATTTAAAAAAAAATCTTTGGATAGAAAAAAACTCTAAGGATAAATAAGTGTGTTTCATTATATAAGTCCTGATTTATTTTACTAGGTAAGTACTACTATAATTTCTGTTTTTGGTATTAAAAGATGAGCTCTTTGATAATTATGATTAGAGTCCACTTTAATGTGGAGCTAAGACCATGGGCTGCTAGTCACATCTTAAATCCTTTCAGGCAAAATTGATTTTCTGTTGGAGATTCACAGTAAGAGAGGACAGGAACAAAACAGGCCAACTCCTATTGGACCGCTAATGAAGATGTTGCCAGGATTAGGCAATGAATATAATTAGAAACAAATTCTGACAACATAACTGACAACCTGGTCTGTTATTTCTTCAAAGCAAATGAACAGTGAGGCCAAATCAATCTATGAGCATTGGAGGCTGAAGGAGACAGGCGAGAAGGGTATTCTTCAACCCTCCCCAAAGGAATGCTTAGTTATGGTAACTGTGCTTTCGTTTAAGTGGTAAGTTCATACACCTTTGCTTCCCCTCTATATTTTACATTTTTATTCCTTCTGGAGTGTATAATGTAGAAAAAGAGCCACGTAATAAGTCATAACCTTTAAAAATACTGAGAATGCCTATTTTGTACAGCAGAATCCACTTTAGAGTTTTAAAGAGTGACACCATTCCATACGTATCGGCATCACTCTTTCTCAGTCTGGCTGTCCACAAATGTTCAGCGTAAAGATAGATCAGAGTAACCCATGCTTTGAATTTATCAGGTCATTGGACACCTCATGAAAAATCAGCATAACAAACATCCTCTATTAATACCACCTCTTTTTAAAGAGCTCAGTACAGCACATAAAATAATGTGATGAACTATGTCCCAAGGGAAAATCAGTTTAATCTGAAGGCACTACCTGCAAGAGTTAAACACCTGATGGCAGAGGATGCCTCCCCCTCCCCCCCACGCCCGCCCAAGATCCCCATCATCAAGCTACGACAAAGGGAGGACTGGGTATTAGGAGAAAGATTTATGTAAACCCATCAAGATTGCTGAGGTTACCTTGAAAGGACGATGCATATCTGGGCGTTTGTATCGAAGATAAATCAGCCCAGCAACCGCTAGCCCAATAAAAAGCCACCTGGCAAAACTGAGGAAATTCAAAAGACTGTAGAGGTCCCCAGAGAAGAGCATCACCATCGTCAGAGGATACTGGGGGGAGAGGGACAAAACCACACTCGGTGAGTTAAAGGGAACACAGGCGATACCAAAGCATCACATACCTAGACATCATTATTACCCTTTCCAAATGATTACTTATACTGATAAACTACCGTGTTGATTAAAACCTAACCTCCCTTCTATAGTCTGCTCTTAAAATCCCTTTCCATACCAGCAACAGAATGAGAGGGCCATCGTCACCACCAGTTACTGAGAAGGAATTTTATATGGATGTTTGGTGTTTAGTTGCTTTTACATTGGACAGAAGAGAGTATATTTTCAAAGTCACAGTCAGTGACTGAAAATGTAAGGACCCACAGATGACTAATAAATAATTAATAATGAACATCACAAGTGTCCCCTCTTGGGAAGTCTGCAGAAAGCTCTGCCAGTGGGGTCTGCGTCGCTCTTGGCCACGCACCCATGAAACACGGGCCACTTCTCAGTGCCTCTGCCAGGCCCTGAATGCAAAACGTTGACCTCTCCTTCCTCCACGCTCCCTCTCCCCGTGTGCTTGCCACGGGTGACCCTCAAGACCGCACAAAGGAAGGCGGCCCAGAGATCAGCACAGCGAGTCTCTGCCGCGGCGCGCCAAGGACAGCATGACTGATAGCAGAGGCTTAAAACGAAGCCCTCTTCACGGAATAATACATTCTGTTCCCACAAGTGACCGCTGCCTTCCGGATTCCTCACAAAGAGTACTGTGTACTTTACAAAGAAATTTCAAGGAAACATTTTGAAACAAATTAAATGCATGGAGAAAAAAAAAATGTTCCATGAATTCTGGCAGCAGATTGCATTTGAGAAAAATGTTACAAAATGGTAGGCATAAAGGGACCATAACATTGCCAGTGGGTGTTAGAGCACTGTTACACCTTACACAGTCTTTTGTATCCCATGTTTCACAGGTACCGTTCTCGGCATAAAGAATCCTACAACTGAAATTTAAGTTTTGGTGCTTTTATTTCTTCCCTCTAGGGTTGCTCTCAAATGTCTCACTTTTAATCACAGAATCACTGCACTGTCTAGGATTTCATCGTTGCGTTTTCTATAATTTTGTGTGCATTTCATTATAAGGGGCCTGTGTGACATCTGGATCATTTAGGACTGTAGTTTTTGGCTCCCCTCTCTGTACTTAGAATTGGGATTTATTACTCTGCATCCTTTTCTACCAGGTCCTTTGTCAATGGTAGGAGCCAAACTAATTTCCCTTGCACCTCACTACTTTCTACAAAAGTGGGGGGGGGGGGGGGGAAGTGATGTGGCTATTGCCCCATAGCATCAAATATGCATCAGCGGAAAACATCCTGCCTCCCACACGCTGCCAAGATATACACAGAGCCCTTTTCTCAA
Organism: Cnephaeus nilssonii; assembly: GCF_951640355.1. Lineage (NCBI taxonomy): Eukaryota > Metazoa > Chordata > Mammalia > Chiroptera > Vespertilionidae > Cnephaeus > Cnephaeus nilssonii. The sequence continues at coordinate 61,525,168 of NC_137076.1, read as the reverse complement.
TGAATGAGAGAGGAAAGCACTCTGATGTCTGGTGTGAAATCCTCTTTGCTAGCCTGCTATTAGAGGTTATATCGAGAGATACTTGTTAATGTGCATTACCAAAACAATAACAGCTGGCAGAGGAGTGTGCTTGCGGACATGAATCATGGAGAGGATTTCTGGAAGGTGACCCTCTCGAGACGCAACATAGAATAACCTGATGGGAGAAAAACAGGGGGTGGAGTTGACTATATAATTGATCATTGCAGAGGGGAAAATATCCCAGAACCCTAAGAGAAAACTTGCATCTTTTTCATCCCAAATGGTTTAACATTTCTTAGATGATTACCTAGATTTCACTTTTCAGATAAGGTAGAGACCATCATGAGAAGTCTGTCTTAGAATTTTTAAAAATCTGCCAACTATTGTATTCTTCTTTGAGAGGAAACAATAGCTACATCTGACTCAGCATGGCTCTCCCTACATATAAACAGCTGATAATGAATTTAGTTCTAGGTTCCCAGTACTGTAGGTGTGCTGTCTATCCAACCAAAACAACACACACACACACACACACACACACACACACACACACACACACACACCAACACACACACACTCTGCATGCACAGGTACATACACACTGTGAACATGAATAAAGGAAACCTCATTTAAAATAGAGTTGGGAGGGCCTGAAAGGGGAGCTCAACAGGAAGAAGCCTTCTTCACTACCCCCACAGGAGAAAAGACATTATCTCCTGGCCCAGCAATAACCCAGCTGGAGAGAAGCCACGGCAACCCTGAAATCCCACCCTCTTCCAATGGCCTTTCAATCAAAACTCCACTCCCAACAACTTCCCTTCCTCTGTAAAAGCAAGCCCCTCTCCTTTGTTCTCAGGACTCGCCTGTGGTTTTGCCAGGGTTTGCACGTTCTGAATTGCGATTCCTCTGCTATTTCCGAATAATCTCATTTTTCTGGTAAACAACTGGCTATTTCATTTTTAAGGATGACAACACATCTAACATTCATATTTATCTGATTGGGTTTTAATCTTATATTAAAACAAAAGGTACTTTTACATCAAAGAAAGCAATAGGGATAGAGATAGGGTGAAGTGGTGATTTCTGGTGTCTCTTACTTTACTTTTTTTCTTGTCACCTTTAGAGAAACAACAGATTTTATCACCAGAAATAAAATGCTGTTGTTAGACTCTGTAGACATACTATAAAAAAAATGCCACAAGCCCAGCTTCAGACTGGGCTATGAGTAGAGGCGCAGTGCCCTCTAATGGGCAGAAGGAGACATGCTGTTGCTACTTGGACAAAGACTTCAATCCTGCCTGTCCCTTTAAAAACAACAGGTTAGGAGGCACTATTTCTTTTTAAAGTAATCCTTATCACTTCCAATCTCAAAAACAGAAATACATTTCTGAAAATGCTTGAACTCACTCACCTGGAGACAGCAAATACACCCCCATTCATGGAGCCAAAGCAGGTGAGGGCAACGAAGATGGGAACTGCTAATGAGAAATTTCCCAGGAGCCTCTCAGCAAAGGTCTAGTGAAAGACAGAATGACGTAAACTAGTGCTTTGCCAGAAAGTGGCATAAAACGAAACAATGAATGCCAGATTCACTCTATGACTTCCTATTAGCCTGGTGATATGTGTATGTTTTATAATCCTTCTCTTTGGTTAGGTTCAGACTAACTCCGTAGACAATAATCAAAATTAGGTGCCATGGCATTGCTTTTTGCAAAAATGTGGGCAAAGGTCTAAACAAGCACCTATTCTTTAGTTTCAAAAGGCAACGATCCATTTACCGAATCTTTATATACTGTGGCCAAAATCTTCTATCATTCTGGTAAGTGGAAAAAGCTCCTTCAGAAAAAATTTCTGCTTTGGGAGACAGAAATCCACAATACCTTCTCTTTGCCCAGAAAGCCACATTTTGATAGTGAAGCACAAATGTACACTGAGAAGAATGATGGACACTTGTTTCATATACCAATCCCACTGTCATGACGTAAAAGCATGGCAAAAAAACACACAAAAAAACTGATGTCTTAATCACTGATATCCTATCTATGAGATGTTCCGAAAATCTTTTGCCCAGAATAATCACATCAGCTGAATCTGTGTTCATCAAATCAATTATCAGGCAATTCCTTCTGTGTTTCCCATGAAAAGGCTAGACTACAAATACAAGGCCAAGGAAATCAAGCCACAGGAAAGACAACAGATAAGCAAAACTTCCGAAATTTCCTTTTATGCCATGACATAAAGGCTGTATTGTAAAAAAACAAAAAAAAGTGGGATTCTTTACTTGTCCTTGATGCAGCTGGTGCTGTGTAATTAATGGGCCACATTACGCTCGAGGAATAAGTGCTGCCCTCTGTCCAATAAGATGAGATGACTGGCCGGACAGCAGCAAGCTTTGTACATTTGGGTGTCTGCTAGAACTACAGCACTGGCTGACGCCTTTTGTAAATACAGTGAACGCATACATAGGTTCATGTGAAATGAGGTCATTTGTTCCCCATGGATGTTGCTGATATGAGGTAATATGACTATTTTTAAAGGAACTGACAGCTAATGATTGGAAGTTATTCCCTCCCCCTCCCCCTCCCCCTCCCCCTTCCCCTTCATTGTTATGAGGTCATGAGTGAAGGTTCTCTTACTACCTATGGTTTTATACAAAATAAAAATATGTGTCACAGAATAACAGTCCCATGACATGACCTTTGGGAGCAAAGACAGTCCTGAAGTCTCATAAATTTTGGAAAATGTAAAATTATGAGTATCCACTTCTTAGGGAATTAAAAATGCACATTAGCATTTTATTATTCTGAGAAGTGCTACAGAAATGACATCTGTGTAACTTTGAATAACTCATTATTCCCCCAAATTAATAATATCTCATGACTAGTATTCAAAAGGATATAAGAGAAAAAACAAATATATATGGTCAAGTTGGAAATTCTTAAAGTGGTACTTTGGGGAAAATGTTTGAAAAGTTTACAATTGGGAAAGAGTACAGAATAATTGCAATTGGCATACCCAAAACTGCATTCTTTTAAATTCTGCCCACCTGTCTTTAAAGACACGTTGGAAGACTGTGTATATGTGGAAATGTGTTTTCAAGCATGTATATGCAGAAATGTCTTACATGACATTAACACTATAGAAAAATCATATAGGATTTTAGCTGTATCAGTTAAATGGAATATGCTAAGGTGTGTTCTAATTTTTTAAAGATGCTCATTATCATTCAGGTCAAGAAAAGATTACTGAATTTCAAAACCCTTTTCTGCTGGAAGGAACTAGTATAAAATTGCATCAACTCATTAACCTAAATTCAAATTGGCATTTCCCCAACTTGGACTTACCACTGCCACTGCATTTGAAAGCAAGAGCTCTTCAGCACTAATGGTCGTAAAGTAGGCCACATTCGTTAGCACATAGCCGATGGTGACGATGGCCATGGATATACCTATGGCAAGGGGGATGGTTCTGAAATGCACAAAGGAATCGCTTATTAGTCATCTTTCGTTATTCTTTTTCTAAAATCAAGGATGATAGGCTAATTCAAACAAAAAATTAAATGGTATGTATGATAATTATAGGCTCTGTTGGGTATGCATAAACATTTCACTGGAGTGAGGTACCACACATTCCTTTGTAATGTAATAAGGTCCATGGGGCAGATGTAGAGATTTCTGTAGTCTTGTCTCCTGCTCTACCCCATTCCTGTACTCCATGAATGCTAAGGCAGTGTTTCTTTAACTTGAGCATGCATCCCTGGAAGGCTTGTTAAAACACAGATTGCTCCGCTCCAGAGTGTCTGATTCCATAGGTTTTGCATTTCTCACAAGTTCCTGGGTGGTTCTGATGCTGCTGGCCAGGGGACCACACTTTGAGAACCATTGTCCGCTACACCTTTCAAATTCGCTAATTCGCTGCCTTTGCACCTTTCTGACACTAGCCCCCCGAAATGGTCTTTCACATTCATGGGATTTTCCCCTTCAGGAACTTCCCTTACCAGCAAATAATACTTCCAAATTTTTTTTTTTTGGAAATCTGAGAGCAGGATATAGCCACCTTTCTAAATGATAGGAGTAATAATTTTGCATGGAACACAAAAAGCACAGAAGTGCTCACAATAATGACTTTGCATGGCCCTGCTGCAAGTTCAAAGGAAGCTTAAGATCATGAATGTCTATTAAAGCAACAGCGAAGATAATCCCATGAAATTAGAGGTGACGTGCTGGGAAGCACATAGGGCCCGACAGTGCTGACAGGACACAGCATCAAGAAATACCCAGTGCAAATGCAAGGTTATGTCTTCATTTAATGCGCTTGGAAAGCCAGGAAGTTACTGACCCCAATAATTTGATTCCATGTTACCGATACACATTACTTGCTTCACATAATCACCTCTTCAGACTCTTTCCCGTTCAAGCAACTTAAACCTTCAGCTCCCTGCATAAAGGCTGATGGGTTTTTTTTTTTGGCCATGGAGCTTATCAGCCCTCATGGAGCCTTAACCCTGCTGGTGTCACTAATGAAGACCTCAATATAAATAATTTTTTCCAAGATGAAAATACAGTTCAGAACCAGGGGGAAAAAGGTGGGGGGGGGGGGGACGGGGGAGGCACAGCCTGCCTCACTCCCCAAGCCAGGCGGGTTTTAGCACGCTAAGTCCCAGCTCATTATGCTAAGGAGTGCTGTAGAGAACAGGCAAACCTAGCCAGTCAGCCTCTGCCATTCATTATGCTGCTTAGAGCCTGACACTCCCCTGATCCCCAAAGTCTTAAGCCTTGATGGAGAAACACATTGACCTCTAAATCCTGGCATCCTGTTAGGAAAGGAGCAGATGCTTCCTTTCCCCAGTGCGGGGAGGGTCCTGTGGAATTTCCTCTTAACACCGTAACATGCACTGCTAGTTGTGATTGATAAACGCTCGATTTAAGCAAAGGAAATCAGCAGGCCAATTAGATACAAAAGAGTGAATGGCACAAGGCCAATTAGAGATGAGTTCTGTTTCTTTGAAAGAAAGGTTACATGGAAATGCAAAGGGGAATGAAGAGGAACATGAAGGTCTATAGACAACCTTTCAATCACTCACTGTATTATTATAAACTTGGATCCTTTCAGCTTTATAATGTGCCCAAGTGGGGTGCTAAGTTCTTTCCATGGAGGAGAGAAACAGAGAGAGGGGAAAGAGACACTCTGTATTCCTTGCAAGAATAATATTAAGAAATGAAATTAAGAAATGGCCAAGCAATGAAAAGGTTCTGGTAATAAAAAGTGGGGTGACTTAATGGTTCGGTGCAGTGAAGTGACCTAACCTGCCCAGGACAAGGTAGTCCTGTCTCATCACATGATGCTGCAAAACAGTAGAGAGAAGTAAGTCTCAAATTTGGGCTGTGGGCTCCCAGCATGGAAGCCAGAATGCCAGCTTCCCCCTCTGTTTCCTGCCTGGAGATTATGGTGCTTCTGAGGAAAGTTTTCTAAATTGATCTTAACAGAAGGGATCCTAAAACAACCAAACAAAAAAAACACCTAACCTTCCAGGTTCGTTTTCTCCCCCGTCAGCTTGTCAACAACAAAAAACAACACCAGCAGCTGCTGCCATTTATGTGGTGTCTGCTATGTGCCCGGCATTTTATTAGGCACATTACACGTTTGCCTCATTTTATCCTTGGAAAATCCTGCAGGTTGGAAACATCATCACCATTTTATATATGAGGAAATGAAGTCTTACAGAATTTAAATAACTGTTCAAGGATACACAGCTGGTACGTGGAAACACAGAGTTCAACCGCAAGGTCTCGCCTACCTTGAAGTCAAAGCATTTTAACCACTAATGTGTACACACGATCTCCTGTGTGTGGGTCCTCAAACACTGACTGTTGATTTTCAGGAAAATCATAATTGCTGAATATAATGTTTATTGGAGAGCTCTCTTCAAGGCTGTGTTTCTCATGCAGTCACTGAGAATGCAGCTACCATAAATGAGGGGAAAATACGTATTCCATGATTTCTACAGTTTTCCTGTGTAACATGAACTATAAGGTATAGTTTCGCTGCTTAGGTAGTAGATTTTCCTTTTAAAATTAAAAAGACAACAGAGGCTAACTTAATTAATTTTGTAGACAAGAAGGAAAAGTAAGCATGCCTGTCAGGTAAAATTAACTAGATTAACAATTTTACTATCAGCTAAATATACTAGATAGATATTAGGGGGAGAAGGCATCAAAGGCGCCTAAAGTATATGACAGGAGAGATGGTCTCACCTTGCTGCAATTCCTAACACACCTAGTAATTCCTCTCCAGGTAAAATTAAGCCCCGGGAATTGGAAGGGTTGTGACAAAATAGCCACTCTCTTCTGTCCTGAAGTTCTATTTCACTTGGACAAAGGGAAGGAGGAGAGGGGATCATGGCCGCCTTGAGAGAAACAGCAATCAGTTAGGAGGAAATCAGTTGATTTGTTCAGAAGGGCTTGGCACCAGTGGTTAACTCCTGGGTTTCGAGCGTCAAAGCTTAAGAGTTGCTGGGTGAGCTGATAAAAGCTACTAGGCCATGCCAGAGCATCTTTCTAAAGGCTTCAGATGCAGAGGGCAGATAAGTATGGTTAGTAACCCAAGATTAAAGCAAATGGTACATGATAATAAAAGGAGGTGCAGGAACTGCTAGGCCACTGATGTTTCACAGCCTCTGTGTGACTGTGAGGCAGCCACTAATTCCAAGGGCAACAAAACCATTGTCTTGACACTGAATGAAAATGACTCACACCTATGAGGTCTACTCTTTCTCAAGTATTTGTGAGTGTCTGTTATGATTAACAAAATACAAATGTATTGAAAAGAGTCACTTAATCCCTAAGAGCTTTTTGCCATTATATATAGTCTTTTCAAGTAACAGGCATTAAGTTTGTGAGAATATGATATTGTCCATATTAGTTGCAAAGGGTCTTCAATCAAAAGGTCGTGAAATACCCCTCTCATAGGTTTATTTTGAATTGGTACCAATAACCAGTCTATGTCAACAAATATCTATGGATAAATACTTGTTTCATTTGAAATGATTGCATGGAAGTCTGGAACAGCTGCTTCGAAGCACTTTCATTCTAAGAATCCAAATGGTCCCAGTAGTAATAGCTTATAGTTTACATTTGTATAATCTACAAAGCACTAGCAAATATATTTGATCTTCAAATCTACACGTCATTTCAATTTGTTTGTGTGGAATGAGCTCGAATCTGAACAATTAATAAACAAAATTCACAACAAACCATTGAAATAGGAGGTAATACTCCCATTTTCAAACAAGGGAACCAAGGCTAAGAGGGGTTAAGTGACATGGTCAAAGTAACAAAAGCAGTCAATGGAAGGGCTGGAACTTGAACCTAGCTCTTCCAGCTCTAAGCTCCACATCCATGATATATCTTATCATATCATGGCTGCATTGTACCTACTTTAACTCTATGTACAAGGTCCCTAGGACCCTTACATGTTGACAAACAGGTATGATATTTTATATAAGTGACACAAATTGATATTGATTGTTACAATGTGACATATTTTAAGCCAAAAATATTTTTCTACATAGCTAAGAATCATCATAAATACACATGCAGCATGGGTTGCATTTTTCATATGCTTTGCAACTATAATAGATCCAGAAATAACTATTGTTCCCAGGGCTTCATATTGGCTAGAAAGACTTGCTATGGAAGCAGAATGAGTAAACCTAGTGTGGTTCTCCAGAGAGATGAGCACACTAAAGGTTACAGGACCATATGAGTAATTCCATAATTACTTAAATTTATATACTACTGAAATTGTTTTATAACCTGAACAAAATCTTCTGAGATTTGCATGAACCAAAATAAATTCCATATAATCCCCCGTGTTGGACACACACAATGGGAATCATAGAAGTCATGGATCCTGGGGCATCTAAAATTGTCTTTGAGCCATGGGGCCAATTCTGTTAAAACCTACTCTAGGGTATTTGAGTATTCTGAAATCTTTAAAGACAAGTTGTTGATGCTTCACATTTCTATTTAAAAATCATTAATGTTTTAAAACATGTATTTGTAATCAGGAAAAAGGAGGGAGGAATAAAAGGAGAGATTCATAAGGACAAGAAAATGCCAAACTTCTTAATATGTGAGATACAGAAAAAAAAAGGGGGGGGGAAACAGGGTTTTTCAGAGTATTTTTTAATTCTGTTAGTAGAGACTATTTGTTTATATAATTGAAGCATAACTGATTAATCTCAACATAAAGTATTAAAAATTACATTAAGTATCTTTTGATTACAAGTATTCATTTTAGAATCATACTTATTTCACATTTTCTTTATAATGACCCAAAAGAGACCTTGAAAGCTTTTCTTTAAATCTGACCCATAAATTACTCGAGCATTTCTCTTTTTTACTTATAATTTTTTTTTGCAGAATTACTATTGATTTTATATTACCACTGCTGTTAATTTTATCTCACGCCTCAAAATTCTGTCAGATGTTACAGACAAAAAGATAAAGTATATATCAAAGAAAATTTATCTATATTTTTATTCATATGATTTTTCTTCCATATATTTTTACATACTTTCCCTGACTCTTGCTCATTCCAAACTCTCCAGAAACCGCTAGAAATGGAGCTGTCCTGTTTGGCTATGTGATTTTTGATATTTTTTAGCAGGGATTGGTAGCTTTCCAGACTTGAAACAATTAGATTACAGATGACTGGACTCATACGAATCCCTTTATGTGTTTTCAGTGATTTTGCCTCATTGTCATTTAGTGCAATTACTATATGTTTGTTTTCCACCATGAGTGGGGATTGCGCTGTTAATAACATTTTTAAAGAAATGCATTTGTGGGAAACACAGCAAGTCATTGGAGAGATGGCATGGGTTGTACTGGAAGAAAAAAAAAAGTAGTGACAGAAGAAGAATATATTCAATAAACCTATTTATGAACATCCTTAAAGATCCATGGTTCATGTTCTAATTTAATGACAATTTCTGGGCCAAAGCTGAACACAGTGATGTGAGAAGCAGATTGTCACATATAGGTACACAGTGATCCCACTGATTTCAAGCATTAAACACCTGCCCTCTGCTTCTTACAGTAACATGAAGGCTATGGTTGTTTTCACTGAGACATTTTGCATTTCAATACAACTGATGTCTCATCTAAATCTCACCATTTTCCATTGTCCACAGATGAAGAACTCCATAAACAAAAAGAGAAGACAGAGAGACCTGTAGGGAGATGTAAGAAATGAACAGACACAGATTAAGAGACTGCAGGGCTGAAGGAGGCTCCTGGAAAAATGTACATGGACACATAAAGAAGGGAGAAACGTGCAGCAAAACCATATGGAAAAATGAATTAAGTCTTACAATTCAGAAACAGGGTAATGAGCAGTCAGAAGCATTAGTATGAGCATTTTTATCCCTTAAAATACTTTAATTTTTAACCCTACTATTAGAATAAATCCATGCCTAAATAGAATTATTCAGCAAAATGTAGCTTGAGAGTAAATTTTCATTTGCTTGCATTTCATACAAGTAAAAACTTGCATTGTCTGCATCTCATTTTTCTCATATTCTAAAGATTTAGAGTATGTCTTCCAGATATATTACAGTTGTCCATATTTATGGGTAAACATAAAAATATTAGTAGGTGAGTTTGAGTGCGCAAACACAATATTGGTCTCCAATAAAATGTTCGCAATTAAATAACTGAGACAGAATATTTTAATAACAATAAGTTAAGTTTCACACTAATGTTCAAGGCTTATTTTTGTTATATTGTTTTTAAAATATGCCTCTTCAATTTTCATTATTTTCCTTAAGATTTGGTCTAAAGTACACCAAGGTAATGCAAAATCTCAGTGAACCATTTTTTTTTATAACGGAGTTCCTGAGATTCAGGTGTATGGCTGAGACCATTAACTACCCACCACAATTTTGTGTTGCTCTTTCTAAAGTAGAAGTTATTCCTGAGAAGCAGCGGATGGACCACATTTCCCAGACTCTCTTGTTTCTAGGTGGGAATGTGTCAATTAATGTGGCAATTTAAGGCTGAGGTGAGGTGGTTAAGAAGTGGGTTGCCTTGTCACCCCATTTCGCTGACAACTAAAGAGTAGCAAAGCCACATTCTGGAAGGAATCTGGGTCACAGAACCAACCTGTGGAAGAAAGCCCACCAGTCGCCAGGGATACCAACAGTGGACAACTGTTACTTAAGTTAAAAATTAAACTTTCGGTTATTTAAAGTGATTGGAAATGTGTGGTTTGTTTGTTACAGCAGCTGGTAATGCCCTAACAATGATGGGCTACATTATATCAAGACTTTTTATAAATCTCAATTAATTGGTTTATGTAAAACTTAAAATGGGTCCTATACTATACTAGAAGCCCGGTGCATGAAATTCGTGCATGGGGGAGGTGTCCCTCAGCCCAGCCTGCACCCTCTCCAATCTGGTAGGATCGGGCCTAAACGGGCAATTGGACATCCCTTTCACAATCCAGGGCTGCTGGCTCCCAACAGCTCTCCTGCCTGACTTCCTGATTGTCCCTACCTGCTTCTGCCTGCCAGCCTGATCACCCCCTAACCACTCCCCTGCCAGCCTGATTGATGCCTAGCTGCTCCCCTGCCAGCCTGATTGCCCCTAACTGCCCTCCCCTGCAGGCCTGGTCCCCCCCAACTGCCCTCCCCTGCAGGCCTGGTACCCCCCAACTGCTCCAACTGCTCTCCCCTACAGGCCTGGGTCCACACCCCCCCCCCAACTGCCCTTCCCCAGTTGCCCCCAACTTGCCTCCTTGCTGGCCTGGTCACCCCTAACTGCCCTCCCCTGCAGGCCTGATTGCCCACAACTGCCCTCCCTTGCAGGCCTGGTCCCTCCCAACTGCCCTCCCCTGCTGGCCATCTTGTGGTGGCCATCTTGTGTCCACATGGGGGCAGCCATCTTTGACCACATAGGGGCAGCCATCTTGTGTGTTGGAGTGATGGTCAATTTGCATATTACTCTTTTATTAGATAGGATTGTTTTATAATAAACCAGTATGTGATATAAAAGTCTTCAAATAATGCCCCAAATGACAAAATCAAATTAAAATATTTGCACCCAACAAAAGCTAGGGTAGTAAAAAATTTATTATTAAAACTTCCCAGAAACAGAGCAAAGATAGAGTCCATTATTTTGAAATATAAACTCTCCTGCATGCCTGAGAACTGCAGTAAAGATCAAAGCACAATTGCCCCTTGTTTTGTCCAAGGATACATAATAAGATAATGAGATGCTAAATTAATATACTAAAAACAAGACAACATAAAATAAATATACTCACTTAGGCATAGTAAATGAGAATTAGAGACAAAATTCCCTCACACCATTAACATGTATCTTAGAAGGAACTGATAACACTTTATATACACATAAATCAGGTCTAGTCACATTTTTTCTGATCAGCACACAATAGGAAATGGAACAGGTAGACATGGTAACAGTCACTCATAACAAATGAAACACTGCTTCTACCACCAAGAATTGATTCAATACTTCTGACCAACAATGATGAGTCTAATCATTATTAATCATTTCAATTTGACATCTGGTGGTCAAGTGGATATTTGGCTTTCCAATTGGGTGCTCTGGGAACCAAAATAGAAAATGGACAATTGGCCCAACCAGAGTGGCTCAGTTGGTTGAGCATCACCCTGTGCTCCAAAAGGTTGCCAGCTCAATTCCCCATCAGGGCACCTACACACTTGGGTTGTGGGGTTGATCTCTGGTTGGGGCATGTCCAGAAGGCAATGGATAGATGTTTCTCTCTTGCATTGATGTCTCCCTCTCTCTCACTTCTTCTCTCTAAGCATGTCCTCGGTGAGATTTTTTTTCAAAAGGACAATTAATAGGATGATAGGCTACTCTGTTTGCACTCATCTCAACCAGATCAGTCCTCTTTACTTGTTTTATGTATTAACTAGTGGCCCAGTGCACGAAATCCGTGCACATTAAAAGGGAATTAATTAGAGGAAATATTTTAATATTGCTTTTGCCCTTTATAATAGAAGTGTCAGAGATGAAAGAAAATTAGTAAAATGTATATGAAAATCTTCCTCCTGTCAGAGTCTGGGGCACATCACGGGACCCAGTGTCAAGTCCCTGCCCATCTGCGTGCACCTTGAAATAGCGGGAGACCTAGGCCTGGCTGGCCCCACCCCCATTGGGCAAGATGCAGACCCGGCCAGCCCCACCCCCTCAAGCCCTGCCGGGTGGGCAGCACAGCCTCAGGTCCCCCGTCAAGCCCCGCCAGATAGGGGGCACAGCCTCAGTGCCCCAATCAAACACCGCTGGGCAGGGGGCGCAGCCTCAGGTCCCCTGGCCCAGTGCCAGGTGGGGGGCACAGCCTCAGGTCCCCCAGCGAACCCTCAGGTCACCTGGCCCGGCGCCATGGTGGGGGGGCATGGCCTGAGGTCCCCTGGCCTGGTGCTGGGGTGGGGGTCGTGGCCTCAGGCCCCCTGGCCTGGGGCAGGGGCGTGGCCTGAGGTCCCCCGTCAAGCCCTGCCAGGTGGGAGGGCATGGCCTCAGGTCCCCCGGCCTGGCACCTGGGCGGGGGGCTCGGCCTGAGATCCCCTGTCAAGTCCCTCCAGGCAGGGGGCACGGCCTGAGATGCCCCGGCCTGGCACCACACAGCCACAGGTCCTTGCTGGTCGCTCGATATGGCTCATTACGGGAATCCCACCACAGCTGTGGGCGCAGCCATCTTGTGAGGGCATGATAGAGGGTCAATTTGCATAATACCTCTTTATTATATAGGATATTCTGCCAGACAACTGAAATAAACCAATGCTTTCAAATAGTTTTAAAATGACTGCTCTAGATTCTGCAAGTCAAATTATGTCTTTAGATAATGTTTTTGGACTCAATGATGGCTTCCTTGAGTATTAAAAACATGTGAACTGGTTTCATAAAGTGTCTAAATGTGAATGATTATGTATGTATGTATATATTTGACCCTACAAAGTTGAAATAATTTTTCAATGCAACAAATTCCTGTTATACTCAGGGTAACTGAGGGGAAAATTCTTAGTGTAAAGCTATGAAGGGATAGGAGCGCCAATAGCTATGGCCTGGCTTTAGTCAAAGAGATAAATCCACATGGCAGGGCCACGGAGAACATGACACAGTGGCTGAATGGAGCAGTAAAGGAAAGCGAAGATGAGAAGAAATAGAGTTGATGGGTTAAGCACCCTGCCAGTTTAAAGAGATGATATGTCATCGTCAAAAAATGAGATGATGAAGACTTGTGATTGGAACAGTTGACAGCTCCCTGAAAAGGTCACAAAGGCCCCCGGAATGGCAGATCCTCCTGCACGCCCGCCCTCTCCTCTCCTCAGGCTGCCCATTTCCAAAGATTCATATTCCCAGCAGAAATGGAAATGTTGCGGTCTTTTATCTTTCAGCTCAAAAGTTAAATCTTTTGAAAAATAAGCTTTTGTGCCTTCATTTTATATTTATTATGACTTCCCTTAGACTACAAAGATTCATAGGCAAACCTCTCTCCAGGGATAATTCCTTCAAGTCACGCACACTGTGCAATGGCCAGGGGACTATTTGTCCTGGGGAAGCAGAGGTGGTCCTTAGCTATACCCGCCACTTAATTTCCTTCCTCTTCCACATTTTCTCTTAGTCCCATTACCCCACTAAACCTTACAACAAAGAACAAAAATTACATATACTACCGCAAGTGCAAATTGTCTTTTCACAACATCTTTCCTCTGGAGTTTCACCTTTGACATTTGCTTTATCTTGATTTCAGAGAATGATGAACAACTCTCTGGACAGCAATCTGAAGGCTGGGTCTAGTCATGTCCCAGTCACTAGCAGGGACACAGGAGATCACTGGACCTCTCTGGGCTTCAACTTCCTCATCAGTTGAAAAAGGTGTTGAAATAATGAAATCTAAAGTCCATTTCAGTTAAAATTTCATGATTCAATCCCTTTAGCAAATAAAGCAAATCCATAAAGATTATTTAACAGAATACTTTGAAAAGTCAGTTGAGCATTTGCTCATCTATCAGAGCATCCTAAGGAAATTTCTGCCTTTGCCTTGTTCTGTCAATCAGAGGCGAGAATAGGACGCCGACTTTACAATCTCCTCTCCTGTGTTCTGAAGATTATGATTCTATCCTCAACCAGGAACACCAGCGCATTAAATCACCTCCCATCACTACAACTTCAAAGTGTCAGCCTGGCTGGAAAAAAAAATCGATCATTACCACAGATCATGTAAAGGATAAGTGGACTGTTCACTCTTCTAGAATCTAAAATGCGGTCTGAAGATCAGGCCAGGCCTCCAAAAGGCTACATACGTGGAACCTATTATCACAGACACTCGTGGACTGTCTTTATAAGTTACTGTATTTTATACCTGTAAATTCATCAAAACTTAATGGCAAACAAATTTTTTAAATCCATCTGAATTTAAGGGGGGCATTTGTAGTAATATTACTAAGGATGCTGTCATGTGCATTCTATCAAAATCCTTTATATAGAGCAGTGATGGTGAACCTATGACACGCGTGTCAGCACTGACACGCGTAGCCATTTCTGATGACACGTGGCCGCTGAGGCGGCCGCATGCCGAGGATGAAACATTTGCTGCTCCTGAGGATGAAACATTTGCGAAATAATGCTTTTTCCTCAAAGTGACACACTACCCGAGTTATGCTCAGTTTTTTGGCGAAGTTTGACACACCAAGCTCAAAAGGTTGCCCATCACTGATATAGAGTTTACTCATTTAACCAATGTTTATCAAATATATTCTTTATGCTAAACATTGTTATAAGTAAAGAGATAAAGGTATCAACCACAACAAAAAAATGTATTCTCTCATGGAACCTAAAATTCAAACAGATAAGATACGCAGGGCTCTCTTCCTGGAACACAGTTCTCCCACCACCCCTGGGTCCGCACATGGTTGCCTCAATCTTGCCAGCTAGTCTCAAATCATAGTCTCCCTCTCTGGGAAATCTTCCCTTCTTTTCCTAAGTACACTCCCTTCCCCAGTAATACCCACCCACTACTCTTTTTAATGAGAAACAAACAAAACATCTTCTAACTCCTGTCTTTTCAAATAACTTTATTTATGTATCCATACTCACCAAAGTCTACAAAGAAAATAAAGCCATTCGCTGAGCATTATAAAGTGCCTTCAAAGTATTTGCTCTAAATCTCTAGTGCAAACACTTTTGAAAGGGGTTGCCAGGAATGTTTTTAACCCTCAAGGATAACTCCGCTTTTTATGAAGCTTGTAACCATATAGGGAAAGGGTTGTTGGCCTCCTTGGCCTTTGATATTTTTGCTTGTTTGTTTTACCAACCTCTTATTTCTAAGACATGTCCTAAAAGAAATGGTTCATTAAAACAGAGAGATAAGATAACTACTTTAGAAGATATAACTTGGGATTTAAACACACACACACAATTAAAATAAAAGCTTGTTTCCAGTAGTGATGGGGAGACATGCAAAACTTGACCATATTTAAATTATTTCCATCAAACCAAGCTATCATTTTGACTCTTCCTCCTATATTATTTACACAGCTGTGAGATAAATCTGTACAAACCTCCCCAAAGAAGACTTAAAAAAATAAATGGAAGCAGTGAGGAGGAAAAATTAAAAAAAATTAATAAACAAGCACAGTTAAGAGACAGCTTTAACAGAGAAAAGAAATGTTATTCCACCAAATGCTCATATGAATTGTAAATTATTAAATCTCTAAAAATACCTGATTTATGAACAGGATAACACAGCCCCTAGCCAAAATCATTTTTAATAAGAAACTGGAAACCTCCTGAAGTTCATCTCAGATTTAATATCAAACACAGCAGCCATTCATGAACATTTCCCATAAAACAGGAACACAGCACGACATAACCGGTGGGCAGCCATCAATGGGGAGTCAGCAGTACAAGCAAACAGGGTGTCAGAACCATGGACAGGATCAGGCCTCACAATCTAGAGGAAGCAGCCAATGGAAGTGGGCCACAGACTGAAATGATGTCACCAAGGAAGGGTAGTGGGGCAAGAAAGACTCACTTCTAAATATACTACAGCAGCTGGCTCCCACTCTTGGTCAAAATATTGAGCTTCCTAAATGACTGCTGGATTTGAGAGAGCAACACAACTGTGTTTTATGTTGATTTCTGTACATAAATTTAGAATATATCAAGTGAATTGGAACCACCATGAGAAAACAAAGGGTAGTGCCCAGCTGGTGTGGTTCAGTGGTTGAGTGTCAACCTAGGAACTAGGAGATCATGGTTCGATTCCCTGGCAGCCTGGGTTGTGGGCTCAATCCCCAAATGGGGGCATGCAGGAGGCAGCTAGTTAATTATAATCTTTCATCATTGATGCTTCTCTCTCTCTCCCTTCCTTTCTGAAATTAATAAAAATAAAAAAATAAAACAAAGGCTAGTAATGAAATAATCTAATATTGCCTTTCTCATTTTTACGAAGAATAAACACATCTAAGACATGTGTAAAAATATGATTCAAATATTTTCCAACAGATATTTGGTTCAAAAATAAGGATGTCAAGAAAAAAGTTATTATTCTTTCTAATATATATGTCTTAGGAACTGTATGTATTACTCTGTTTATAACCTATTTGTCAAAAGATTATTTCTTAGGAATATAAATCAACTAGTTGCATACATATATAATAACTAAATTCATTCATTTTTAATCCCTTATAGGTCAGTTTCAACAGTAATAAGGGTCATAAAGAAATAATTTTTGCATGTTTCCATTGACATTTCCATTAATATTTGGGCATTTTGTTAAAAATGTTCTGGAAAATAGAAAATCATTATAAAAGGTGCTCTATTAGTAGAATTCAGGAGCTTACAAAAAAGGCCAAAATGGTAAAAGATTAAAACTAATATTATTGGCAGCTACCTTGTAGGTTACTTTCATTAGCTACTGCTTTTTTAATCTGAAAAAAGAAAATGAAGAAACCAACTTAACAACTAACCGTAGTACTCAAAAGAAATTTCTGAACTAAAAGGGAGTTAGTCATACATGTAGAATATATACTTATATAGCACAGATTATATTGAAATAATATAACCAAAATAATTTAAAAACTATGAGCTTTATATTTCAAAGCATTATACAGATTATTTCCCCATGCATGAAAAGCTAAAAGTAGAAATGGCCTTCATACAAATATAAGTTATACTCAATGCTGATTTATTTGGAGAAAAATAATAATAATCAATGCCACCTTTACCCCAGTAAGAACAGAGTATTAAAAGTTCTAATAATAGTCTGGCCAGCATGGCTTAGTGGTTGAGTGTCGACCTATGAACCAGAAGGTCATGGTTCAATTCCTGGTCAAGGCACATGCCCGGGTTGTGGGTTGGATCCTCATTGGAGGGTGTCATACAAGAGGCATCCAATCAATGATTCTCTCTCATTATTGATGCTTCTATCTCTCTGTCCCTCTCCCTTTCTCTCTGAAATCAATACAAATATATTTTTTAAATTCTAATAATACTATAAAAATTGTGTAATAATTGGAAGATATATCAATAGAAAGGATAAGTGAAGCAGAATAGATTAACTTAAAAATAACTTAGTTTAAAACATAGAAACTTTATAACACAATGACTTATGTCAAAATTTATAATGTGAATATTATAAACTAGTAAAAATATCATAAACTAAGGGGTAATATTAGTTTTCAATAAATTTTGAAATATTTGGAAATTTGGAGGAATATCTAGAGCCTACGTTGAATCACACTAAAAGAAATCCATTCCAGATTAGTTAAAAAGTTGACATAAAAAGAAATCAAGAAAAAACAAACAGAAAATCCCAATGAGATTTAAATGATCTAGGGATACCGAAAGATTTATGATATAAAAGCAATATACAGAAGTGGAAAACACACAATTACAGTTAAATGCAGTTCAATTTAAACATTTAGCTTATTAAATTAATATATTTAAATGCAAAGTTCTATAAGCTGACTCAATAAAAAAAATTTAGTGACATGAAAGTGTATGACAAAATTTTTGCAAAAAATATAATGAAGAATTAGAAACCCATAATATACAAAGAATTCTGTTGAATCACGGAATTGCTCCCAAATGGCAAACACATACAACTACTAAACCTGGGGGAAATATTAAGCCCCCTGTGTGATTTAAAAAATGCAATTTAAAACAATGAAGTGTAATTTTTGCTTTTCAATTAACAAAGATTTTTGTCAATAATGATCCATGCTGGTTAAGTATTCTTAGCTATAGCTATTGCGAGAGGAAAGTGATATAACCACTCTGGAAAGCAACTTGGTCACCCACAAAGAGACTTTTTATAAGTTCACCAGAGGCCCAGTGCACAAAAATTTGTGCACTGGGCGGTGTAGGGGGGAGGTCTCTCAGCCCGGCCTGCGCCCTCTCACAGTTCTGGAGTCCTCAGGGGGTGTCCAACTGACGGCTTTAAGACCACTCCCTGCAGGGAGCGGGCCTAAGCCACAGTCTGGCCTCCCTCTGCAAGAGGAGACCAGGCTGGCCGATCAGGGAATGGTGCCTCCCCCATCACCCCGCCATTGCCACCCAGCCTCCCTCTGTGGGAGATGACCGGATGGGCCGATCAGGGGACTGAGCTGGCCCCCCTCATCACCCCTTCACCACCACTGGTCACAGCCCCCCCCCCCCCATCGCGGTTCCCTCCCTCTGCCCTCTGGCATGCGCCTTGGCTGGCCTGGCACCGCCTGCTCACCGGCCCCACCTCCCCCACCCCCCCCGCTGACTGATCGTTCCGCCATTTGGTCGATTTGCATATTATGCTTTCATTATATAGGATTGTCTTTGATACATAACTCTCTCCTAGCATTCTTCCTAAGATAATAATTGACTATGTACAGGGATTTGTATATTAAGTGTATATGGTAGCATTATTAAACTAAGAACAATTGAAAACATTTTCAATGCCTAACAGGAAAATGAGTAAATATTGGTACATCTACCCAATGAAACACTATACCACCATTAAAAATGTTATTTACTGCCCTAGTTGGTTTGGCTCAGTGGATAAGAGTGTTGGCCTCCCAGGTTCTATTCCTGTCAAGGGCAATATGCCCAGGCTGTGGGCTTGATTCCCAGAAGGGGACGTGCAGGAGGCAGCAGATCAATGGTTCTCTCTCATCATTGATGTTTCTCTCTCTCTCTCCCTCTCCCTTCCTCTCTGAAATCAATTTTTTAAAAAGGCATTTACTAAGACTTTAAAGATCTAGGAAAATTAAATGAAATAACATGAAGTGAAAGGAGCAGGCTAGATCTAGATGAACAGAAAGAGCTAAAGCTGAGCTGAGATACAGCAAACCTAGGTGGCAGGGCAGACTTCATGGTAGCTTCAAGCTGCTGGGGATACAGCAATGAGTGGCAGAGGAGGCTCTGGTCTTCACAGGGTAACAGACAATAAACAAACAAGTAAGTATATTATATAGTGCCAAGGTAATAAAGAAAGTGCATGTGTACATTTATCTTAAGTACTATAATGCAATGCTCACATGCATGTCACTGGGACACACAAACACACACACATACACACACACAGTGGAAAACACCTGTCAAAATAGTAACAGAGAGTACTTTAATGTGAAAATGAGATGATAGGTGATTTTAATTTTCTTCTACACATGTTTTGGCACTTGAAAATGGACCACCTACTATTATCAAAAGAAAGAGAGAAAGGCTACATATTGTTATTGAAAAGATATGAAAATCATCATGTTTTACTTTGACTTTTTTTCCCCACTAGGGTACAGAATACATAATTTTTTTCTCTTTCTATCACTTGACTGAATGGATTATCTGATCACAATGATTGAGTGGAGATTTGTGTTGTAGCCCTTTAAGAATGGAATAAACAAGCTGTGTCTGAGAACAAACATATTCGGGATATCTTGTGCTTCTTGGTGGCCCTAGATCAGAGGTGTGCAGTTAGGCAGGCAGGGCTGAGAGGTGAGGGTATTGGCCCAGGAGTTGCTATAGAAATGGCAACCACAGGAATAGTATTTACGTATTTTGGGGAGAACAGGAAACTCCCACTCTGTCTAGTCACAGGCTTGCATCATACATATGATGGTTTGAAAAGCACCTAAGAACCGAAACTGCAGCTTCCTCCCCACTGCACTTCAGAGTTCAGGCTGTGGCTTGGCATAAAGACAAACAGCTCCCAAGACCCAGAGAGGGACATCACTGAGATCAATTAGCAGTTGCATTTTCCCAACATTTGCAACTTGATCACCTCTCCTTGACAAGGGTTGCAGCATTATGGGACCAAAGAGCCAAACACTTATATACATTTAAGACACATTTAACCTTTCTGGCACCAGACCCTGGGCAGCTACAAAACAGGATTTCAAAATCATGACCTCCTCTTCCTCTCTATCTCACTCATTTCTTTTGTCATTTGCTGGTTCAAAACAAAGTTAATCGTGTCTTCTATATCAATTTCTCTTTCGATTGCCTCAGGCCAGAATATAGGAAGTGAGATTTTGATTGTTTGACAAGACCAATACAGAAAGAATAAATATTTCCCCCCAAATAGATATCAGAACTATTTAAAGTATATCTGTAAAGATGTTAGAGAAAATAAAAAGCAGCTATTTCCTGATAATATTCTATCATTTCAGCATTTCCTAATCATAAAGCTTCTGTTTTAATCTTGTAACCAATGACCTTCAATAAATGACCTGGAATAAATTATTTAATTCTGCTAGCCAAACCTTATCCATTATGTGTTTGAATAACAGCTTTAGAAAGTTGAATGCAGGCAAATGTTAATGCTTTTACACATTTTTAAAAGCAGTTTTGTTCTATTCTTAAATGACATACAGGTCACTTCTAATGATTACATTCCTCCTCCAGCTAATTTCAAGGCTACAATCTTGCCATATCCATCTCTCTCAGATTTGTATTCAACAACACTAACTGTTTAGAAAGAAGACTAGAAAGGAATCGGGATTTTAACTTGTAAATATAGACAAATCAATCCATCTCTATGGCTTCAATTTCTTTATCTTTACAATGAAGGGCTGGATAATTCGAGGGCTACTTCTGATTCTAACATTCCAGGCCTTTGCAATTTATTCTTTCAAGGTCAAGTTCATTGTGTTTTTAATTGTAACAGTGAATTAGACTAATAAACTTGGCCAGTCATGCTAATGTGTGAAGGGAAGAAGGGAAATGTGTAGAGAACTATTTGTATACACAGGTCACATAAAATTCAAACAATCTAGAGACATTATCCTATCCTATCCCTGAGAGAATGAACAT
The DNA here is from genome assembly GCF_951640355.1 of Cnephaeus nilssonii. NCBI lineage: Eukaryota > Metazoa > Chordata > Mammalia > Chiroptera > Vespertilionidae > Cnephaeus > Cnephaeus nilssonii. Next base: position 61,503,809 of record NC_137076.1, on the reverse strand, counting down.
GATGGTAGAATGCCAGGGAAGAAGAAGTGGCATCATGAAAGGCCAACAGGAAAGACACTTTGGAGGAACTGAGACATGTCTATAGAAAGCATTGTATGGTGAGCAATCAACCAGGATCAATAAATGACTGCTGATAAAAATCATCCTATATAATAAAGAGGTAATATGCAAATTGACCATCACTCCAACACACAAGATGGCCACCCCCATGTGGACACAAGATAACCACCACAAGATGGCCAGCAGGGGAGAGCAGTTGTGGACTATCAGGCCAGCAGTGGAGGGCAGTTGGGGAAGACCCAGGCCTGCAGGGGAGGGCTGTTGGGGGCAACCAGGCCTGCAGGGGAGGGCAGTTGGGGGTGACCAGGCCTGCAAGGGAGGGCAGTTAGGGGCAATCGGGCCAGCAGGGGAGCAGTTAAGCATCGATCAGGCTGGCAGGGAAGTGGTTAGGGGGTGATCAGGCTGGCAGGCAGAAGTGGTTAGGGGTAATCAGGCAGGCAGGCAGGTGAGCAGTTGGGAGCCAGCAGTCCTGGATTGTGGAGAGGGGTCCCAGATTGGAGAGGGTGCAGGCTGGGCTGAGGGACACACACACCCCCATGCACGAATTTCGTGCACTGGGCCTCTAGTGCATTATAATTTTCAGTCTTTTTCTCATTATGTGTTATATATTATAAACTTTAGTTTTTCACTTATTATAAAATATTACTGTTATGCCATAGACTTCATTTAATAAACTATTTTCCATATAATATTGTACATTCTACTGTATAAAACAGTGGCCTTGGCATTTGACCACCAAATGCTCAACTAATATGCATAGTATTGAATATTGTTAAGCTTTTGTCATAGATAGCTTTTCCTATCTGTTCCACATGTAAATTTTATGAAAGAAAGGGAAAATGAGAATATGGCACAGTAGCAAACAGTTACCTGGGAAAACCATCTTATTTTTAAAAGCTATGAGCTTGTCTCCATAGAAAAATCAATGAAATACTATATATTTTTTAAAAAACAACTTGCAAATGTCAGAGATTAGAAATGCCTCACTCTGAGACTGAGATAATTTCTGCTTCCCATGGTAAGATGTTTCAAATAAGGGTGTCCCTTACTTCATCATAATGGATTTCAAACCCAAAACATAGGCAGTGCAGAAGGAAAGAAATAGCTTGCCCACATTCCCAAATCCTGATTTGATAATCCCAATTAGATTACAAATGAGCTAAAGACATGATATTTGATGACAATAATAAAAACTAAATGGTCTACCATTAAATAAGTTTCAACTATAAGCAAGGTATTGTCAGATATATCAATCAGTATGTTATTTCTAATTCTCACAAAAATGCTGCAAAATAAGCATTAGAATGCATGTTAGAATCCACTTTACCATTGGGTAAGGAATAAATATAAAACTCTCTCTCTCTCTCTCTCTCTCTCTCTCTCTCTCTCTCTCTCTCTCTCTCCTTCCTTAGGTAGACAGCATAAAAAAAAATAATGCAATCCTAACTGGATTATTGGAAATGTCTAATGCTTAAAGTAGAGCTATCATCTCTGGCTAGTGTGGCTCAGTTGGTTAGCGCTTCATCCATGCACCAAAGGGTCATGGGTCTTATTCCCAGTCAGGGCACATATCCAGGTTGTGGGTTTGATCCCGGTTGGAGGGTGTACAGGACAGACAGATGTTTCTCTCTCATATTGATCTCTCTCTCTCTTTCTCTCTAAAATATAAAATCAATTAAAAAATAGACCTATCAGAGAAGATACCTCTTTGCATAGGCAATTACCTCAATATGTATGTAGACTCTTGCGAAAAATAAACACATAGTAAAAGGCTAGTATGAACATCCTGTAGCACAGAGGTTTGTAAATCATTTTATTTCTTCTGTAGGTATATATGATAATAACAGTGAGAAGAATCCAGGATTTATCACCACACACATTACTGACTACCCTAACAAGTCTATTACCATCTGTATTCTTCCTGGTACACTCCACCTATCACAGACCCAGTACTTAAGGTGACCCCACTGAATCAGATGTCAGAGCTTGATCTAACCCTAGATCTTCAGACCTAATAATTGAGTTCCCTTGCCGCTGGGGTGTCAATCTGGCTTCATTGCCCCCATGCATCCTTTCAAACTTACCATTTCTAAAATAACTCAAAAAACTTTAGTCCTATATAATCTTCCATTCATCATGAGTTCCAGAAATTGGCCACAGAATCCCTTTTGTGTGTCAGTATTTTTGACACTTTTAACTCCTGAGACAGATCTTCTGCCTATGTTTCTATCCCTTGGCCATGCTCCCAAAATAATATCTTCTACTTGTCAAACCAGGTACTTGCGTGTCATCTACAAGAATCATAGCACATATTAAGTTAGTTGAAAGGAAACTCAGAATTTGCTACTCTACCATGCCTTTTCTGTCGCTGAGAAATCGGAGGCTCCGAGAGGATAGAGGATGTAGCTAAGGTCACAAAATTAAATATTTCCAGACCAGAACTAGAACCTTAGTCACTTGACTCCAAGTTCAGAGCCCCTTTCCTAACACCAGTGTGGATCTCTTTTTACAACACCTGCGTGAGTGAATCGCACTGTGCCTGGTAGTGCCAGTTGCCTCCCAGGCCGACTCTTGTCCTGTACTGGTTTTGCTATTTCCCTCTTCTCCTAATCCTACCTTTCCCCTAGAACAGTGGTCAGCAAACTCATTAGTCAACAGAGCCAAATATCAACAGTACAATTGAAATTTCCTTTGAGAGCCGAAAACCAACTTCTGCACATGGGCCACGAAGTTTCAATCGCACTGTACGTGCGCACCCGCACATGGTATTTTGTGGAAGAGCCACACTCAACGGGCCAAAGAGCTGCATGTGGCTCACGAGCCGCAGTTTGCCGACCACTGCCCTAATACAAAATGTTTAAAAGTCAGATCTTTAACAGATCTTATTTAAAATATTTCCAAACTCTGATTTAGGGTTTCCATTTGACCTTAAAATCTGAGGGTTTCCTTTATCTTACTAGTACCAGACACTCCTGTGTACAACATGCTTCTCCACATTGGTTCCTATACATTCACCAGCCTAACAACAGAGCCATAATATTATAGAATTGGAAGCAAACTCATACAATAGTCTGCCTCATTTATGCAACCTGCATATCTAAAGAATTACAGCTAAATGATAATCCCTTTTATCACTTTTGAGAATTCCAATGCCTAACCAAATTCCCTTTCAACACCTTTGAACATACATTTTACCCTAAAATAAACTCTCTTCTCATTTAATCTAATTGCATTAGCTCTCCCATTAGCATGCAGAATACTAGTAAATGATAGCATTCTTTTCATAAGAAACAAGACAATTTGATGCTTTTGAAGAGAATATGTGACCACTATGTTGACTCATCCTTTCTCTCTAAGCAGTTCTGTAGCCCATATCTTTGGCCTGGGACAGTGTGATGCTATTTACCAGAATTCTCTGCCACATGATATGTCACCTTGTTTGACTCCAGCAATGGTTCAACTCTAGGAGGCAATTAGCTTTGCAATGACATTTGCTTTTATTAAAAATAAACACATAAAAAAAGATTGAAATGCAACTTTTTGGATTATAATTTCCTTTAAACTGTATATATGTAACAGCAAAAAATCTACTGAACCTGCAACCACATTCATCTTCCCCAAGCACTGCTTCACATACGCTCAAAACTTGCAACATAGCCCCCCACACCCTGTCCCATTGGCCAATGGATCAGGTCCAAAACTCTTGTAGTAATGGAGGCTAAGGTTCACTACATCCCAGCTTCCACACATTACTACCATTTTGTCTTCTACTCTTCACAATCCTTTGCTTTAGGGAGAGCAGTTTACACATTATTCCCTGGAACCACTAAACAGTTCCTGGCTTGAGGTATACCCTTCCCTGTCTCACATGCCTTCACTTCTCTATTCGACCTTTCTGAGTTCTACTTTTCTTCCAATTTCCTTTTCCATAACAAAGTTACTTCCTTAAATCAGTCATTACACCACCTGGCACACCCATGGATCACTTTGCTTTGCTTCCCAAAGAGACAAACTGGCAGGTTGGAAAGAGTATGAGCATTGGAGCCAGACAAATAGTCCATGCATTGTATCAAATATGGATTATAATCCTAGTCTTCTCATGGACTATTGGCATGGCCATGGGAAGTGACTTCACTTTTATGAGCTTCAAGTTTCTCAACTGAAGAATGGAAATAATACATTGTATTATTAAAAGTGCTACCCTGTAATCCATCTAGTATTCAGATTGAAAAATACCATTGATAGTTTTAATAAAAGTTATGCATTTTTAAATTAAGCAAAAAATCATAAAAACAATTTGGGAGTAAATTAACACTGGTGTAGTTCAGTTTGTATCAACTCAATAGCTTCTTTTCTACAAATAAAAATAACAGTTTAGATACATGATACCAGCCACTCAGATCAAGACCTTGTTTGTCAGATTTCATAAAGAGTTTCTTGGTAGATAGTGAACCTAAAAATAGGTGACTGCAGCGAAAGTACAAGTAACCCATCCATTATATCTGCACCATCAGTCAACAGTGTGAGGATGACAGTTTGGGTGTGGGCATAGAAATATTTGGTTCAGAAGGAAAAAAAAAAAATCTGCCAAGAAATTCATTCTGATTATGATGCGTGAGTGTATTCCCACCTGAAGGAGGTTAGAGACTATTAAATAAAAAGCAGTTCTCATCATCTTCTGAACCTTTTAACTACTAATAATCGGTACTTTGCTGATGATGCAGAACAACTTTTCAAGCTGATTAATAGGTTATGTGTGTAGAAGAGGCACCCACGTTCATAAAACAATTATGCTAATCCTCTACATTTTTTCCAAAGATTATGAAATATTCTAATCTTTGAAGAATATAGGTTTTGGTTGCAGATGGTGTTTATATATTGCCTGTCGAGCTCATTAACATTTTGAATTTCACATATTTTATCCTCACAATCCCATGAGAACTGTAATAGGAGGATTATTACCCTCTATTTAAAAGTGGTAAACACAGATTCAGAAGCAATTTAGAGGTCTATCCAAGGTCAAACAGCTAGTTAAAAGAGGGCAGGATTCAAATTTTGGTTTCCTGAACCAGTCCTATTTTCGAAGACTCAGAAAGTGACTATTTTTACAGTTCATCAAAGTGAAGGAAATCCTTCTGTATTGGAAAGTCTCAACTTCACTTGGCTCACTTCAGATGTTTACACTGGTAACACATTCTAGCTGCACCTATACAAATTCAGAAGTTGCTCAATTTCCTGAGTAGATCGATACGCAGAGTCAATGTTTGAATATGACTAGAACAAAACTATCAAAATTATTTCAGTGCACGGCAAGTGTCAGTGTAATGGCCTGGATGCATCTTGTCTCTGCCTATAATAAACAACATGGGATGTTATCCTATTTTTGTGAGAATCTTAAAACAACACTGAATCTTAATGAATGCCACCCAGCAGGCCACAGACTAGAGATTAGTGATCTAAGAAGTTTGTCCCCAAATATAATTCAGAATGTAAAATTTATTTATGAGCCACCTATTGGGTATAGCCATCAACTTTTAAATCCTGGCATACAGAAGGATAGCTGATTTACATAAATGAGAATATGAATTAAGGGAGTTACTAAAGTGTAAACTCAAAAGCAGAAGCTGTACTAATGGCTAACTTATTGCTTCTGATTGTAGAAAGCATTTCCTTTTAGATAAGAAGATTCCAACTCTGTTATCTCCAGTGTGTGTCACTTAATTTCTCATTTGTGTTGTCCCTATTACAGTCATGACATTTGGCCTACCGTACCTATGCCACCCAACCCACAATTTATCAAAGCTTGAAATGGTCATAAAAATTAGCAGGTTGCTAATCACGTGCAAGTGAACATATTGGTAGCTCAGTTCAAGGAAGTTACAGTCAGAGTCTCATTTTATTGTATATGGATTATATCTGTTTAAAGATATTATAGAGGAGATCCATGCATGTGGTGAAGGGCTAGATTAGGTAGTATCCATGGTCTCCTCTTATTCTGAAAATTTTTGAATACCTTATGGATAACTAAAGAGAACAAAAATAGAGGGTAAAATTAAATCCGTCACTATTATTACTCCTAAAGAATGAGTTTATGAGTCGACACTCAAAATGTAAATTTCAATAATATTAAAATTCAAACTTAGAAACAACTAATATGAAAGGATGTAGAACAGTTAAAATTAAAAAAAATTAAAAAATCTAAATGACTTCCACAAAGCACTTGAAGGATTATCTGTCTTCTTTGTTTATTGCCTGATAAAATATTATAATATAATCCTATAATTTTTGTACCACATATTTGGCACATTAACCTTATATGAACAAACTTTTTCAACCAAATGTATTTTTTATACATATATAAAACTGAGAAATGCAAGCATTTTGATCCCAGGGCACATCAACACACGTCCCATTAGTGAGAAATATTTGGATTGAGGAAAGGCAAGGATGAGTAACTTGATAACCTTGATCTCTGAATATAGAATCATCTATTTTCTGGGACATCTGGCCAAATCCTGACCCTCTGCCTGCCTCAGTGGCTCAACCAGTATAATTATACTCCTGCTGTGAAACATACTTAAAAGTTGATTTGCAAAACTTTTCCTGTGTTTCCAGGAAAAAAATGCACCAAATAGAATGAATTTAATTTAGGTATCAATTGAAGAAATGTACTGTCACATATTAAGATAATATTAACAATGCTTTGTTGTCATTGATAAAGAGATGCCTCATTTTGCCAAAGAAATCTTTGTAAACTGGGTATAAATTCAATTTTAAAATTCAACTTGATTAGGAGACATTATTTTTAAGAGATTCATTCAGCAAATATGTTTACAAACTAATTCTGCTTAATAACCTAGATTTTTCCATATACATTTATTTACAATGAGGTAACTTTTTGTGACAATTAGTTTACATATCTTAAGAACACATATTATTTGAGTATTTGTGAAAGAAATGTTAGAAGTTTTCTGAAAATGTAGATAACTTTGTAATTAAAAAATAAAAAACAGAATGTTGCTATAATCTGCACATATAGTTGAGACATTATATGCTATTTCCTAGCACCTGTTAAGTTAGAAAGCTATAACACATAAACAGGGAGATTTGTCTCTCATAGAAAACTGCACCCTTAAAATGCCAAAATAAATGCAAGATCAACGACTTTAACTCAACTTTTAATGTGCTGCCATGCAACTTTACTACAGCACATTTGGGCAAGATTTTTAAATTGTTTTGTTTTGCTGTTTTTAACCAGGTTAATAGTTTTATATGTCCTATAAGAAATAGGCCTTATAAAAAATATAACATTATTAATAAACTAGAGGGCTGGTGCACAGATTCGTGCATCAGTGGGGTCCCTCAGCCTGGCCTGCGCCCTCTTGCAATCTGGGACCCCTCCGGGGATGTTGGACTGCCAGTTTTGGCCTGATCCCTGCAGGCCAGGGATGGGCCAAAATCAGCAGTCCGACATCCCCCGAAGGATGTAGTAGTATGCGAAGCGGCAGGGTACCGGGGAGGAGCCCGAACCCCGGCCAGCCCCATGCCACTTCTGCTCATCCCGGCCCTGCTGCACCTGCCACCGCTGCTCAGTAGCGCGCTGCTGCAGAGGTGGGAGGCTCGCGCCAGTGCCATAGCTGTGCTTGCCAGCCGTGAGCCCGGTGTCTGGTCCCCATCAGTCAGCTTAGCGGCACTCCCTGGTGGTCAGTACATGTCATAGCGACTGGTCAAATGGTCGTTCGGTCATTCAGTCACTTAGGCTTTTATATATATATAGTCTAGAGGCCTGATGCACGAAATTCGTGCAAGAGTAGGCCTTCCTTCCCCCAGCTGCCGGCACCAGCTTCCCTTGCAGCCCCGGCTTTGTCTGGAAGGTCATCTGGAAGGACGTCCGGAAGGATGTCCGGTCTAATTAGCATATTACACTTTTATTATTATAGATACCTTTACATTAGCTTAATACAAATCAATAAGGATAAAACACATATACTAAGAATGCATGTGACATCTGAACTGAATGAAAATAACATGATGGTGGACCATTTATGAACAGTCTGATACGATCACACTGTCTTAAATGTCTTTGGGCATTTTTCCCAATCCAAGTTTCTCTTCTTTGAAGTTATCATTGGTACAAGGTGTGATGTGATGACTTTCAGGCATCAATTAATATAAATTGGCAGCAGGCATAGTATTAATTAAACATGACACTCTGATTATTTAAACCTCCTATTAAAGTTGATTATTCAGAGCATGTTGATAGCCTGCTCTTCATAAATGACTGATGATATCAAGCTTTACTGACTTCCTCCAAGTCTACTATTTCCAACTCTTCAGAACAGAAGGAATAAATGAAGTGAGAAGAACACTGAAACAAGGCTAATAGGCAAACCGACTAATCTCAGACACCCAAGGTCAAAGTAAAGCAATTCATTATTTGCCTTTCATCAACACAAGACATGATTTATCAATCTGAGAGCAGGATTACAAACATTATACATCTCAATGATATGTTCTTTGCACTGTGTAACTTTTTGAACAATGATGGATTGCAGTCGCCACAAAAGTAATATCATAGACAAAACCTATTAGATTTGCAAATAAAAACATTTCAATTTTTAAAAGCAAAGGTATTCATTAGCAATCATTACTACTACACACTTCATTGAGGCGAGCGGCAATACTATTTTAAAATTCAGATATTCATTGGGATTCTATCACTTATGTGATCTAAACTTTGGACTTTTATGCTCCTCAACATACTATTCTTACTTTAATATATTCATTTGTGGAGCCAGTCACCATGCTATAGATAATTACTAAATGCAATATTTTTACGTTATTGGAAAATGTCAAAGATATTATTACATTTTCATATAAAAATGGTAAATGTCTCTTAAGGATTGCTACTTCTATAGTCCAAAGCTGCTTTTAGAGAAGAAAACATTATAAGAAAGATCATTGGAACATTTTTTAACATTATAAATGTAATCATATAGCAGGAATTTTGCCTCAAATTTTAGGATTAGTGTTTCATAAGCTATTAAGAATAGGTGAGATAATAAGAAAGAAATCACAAACCAATTATTTTGATGATATTAATCTCCCAGGTTCTCTCTCATTTGCTATAACACTTACAGAACTGTTCCATAAGCCATGCTCCTAATAGAAGTTAAGAAATTATTCTGTAGAGTAATATTAGGTAATTTGAAAGATTTTCACCAATGTTAAATTATATATAAAGGATTGTCAATAGTGATCACGAAACCATATTCACCGTTCAATATATCTTAAATCACATTTTCGCTGATCGAAAGTAATGACCACTTTTTCTATTCGATCACAATTTAAGGTAAAATTTATTGCCTAGGTGGAGGAGGATACTACAAGGTGTTGTACCTGCAGCTGATGATTCATTTCACCAGCTGCCAGAGAGCTGCGCGTTGCCGCACACCTGGACACACGCACTGCGGCTATTGGGGAAACACATTTATCTTGGCACGTCACAAAGGAGATGAAATTATAATTTTTCTCCCTTGTAACGAAAGGTATTTTGGAGCTGTGTCGACCTACAAAATAATACAAATTACACATCTGGAATAGGTCCACATAATTTTACCATCTGTTCTCTATATTCAACCATGAATATGTCCCAAAGCATTCTTTGTGTTTAAAAAAATAAGATTTATTTTTTAAAGACTTGGACTGGTTGTCAACATTGCAGGGAAATGTTATTTTTTAATTTAATACACTGAATAAATTGCTCAAAACCCTGAATTTCTTTGGTTGATAAATAATGCATAGTACAAATGTAATCAGTAGTTTTCATTAAGGGGATTTTGTGGCTATCTTGGATTCTGATTTTGAGAAAATAAATGTGTTGGCTAAATCTTATGCAAAATCTTCCATGCAAAAACTAAATATCTGAGTATCTAGTATGAAAGAAGAATGGTATCACACAGGTATTTCTTCAACTGAAGTTTCAATAGTTACTCATTATCTTGACTTAAAAATCCAAAGATTCTTACTTAATTTCTCCTGAGAAGTTCCTTAGTTTAACATCATTGTCCTTCAAAATATCATATCAAAATAAAAGTATTCTAGGAATATTTAACACAGTTTTCAGAATCATGAGTTCCAGAAAATGAAAATATTTCATCTAAGGTAACCAGTGATAATAATCTTAGTCTACATCAGTTTTGAAAGTTACTTTTAATTTATTATAAAACTCTTATAGCTGATGTTTCTCTTTTAAAATGCAAGTTTATTTTCTCTAAATATAAAGATTCAATGAATCTGTACACAAGAATAGGAGGGATCATAAAATGCACAATTTTAGTACTGAAAATTTAGAGAACAAGCTTCAATATAGTGTGAAATAATTTTTCATATTTCTGCCAAAAACACTGAAGAAAGAGAACAGCTTAGAATATTGAAATATAGAAAACCCTCTTATCTGGGTAATATTTACCTTGCTCCTAAAATAAGGACATAATAATAGTAACAACAACCAAACAATTATCTATAAAAATAAAAGTGTAATATACTAATTAGACAGGACAGCTGAACGACCTTCTGGACGTCATTCTGGATGTCCTTCTGGACGAAGCCGTGGCAGCAGGGGCCGAGGCAGAGGCAGTTAGGGGCAATCAGGCAGGCAGGTGAGTGGTCAGGAGTGATCAGGCAGGCAGGCAAGTGGTTAGGGGCGATTAGGAAGGCAAGCAAGCAGTTAGGGGCATCAGGCAGGCAGGCAGAGTGGTTAGGGGCGATCAGGCAGGCAGACAGAGTAGTTAGGGGTGATCAGGCAGGCAGGCAATCAGTTAGGGGTGATGAGGCAAGCAGGCAGGTGAGTGGTTAGGAGCCAGAGGTCCCGGATTGTTAGAGAGATGTCCAACTGCCGGTTTAGGCCTGATTCCCAGATCAGGCCTAAACCGGCAGTTGGACATTCCCAGAGGGGTCCCAGAGCCCAGATTGGAGAGGGTGCAGGCCAGGCTGAGGGACCACGAATTTTTATGCATTGGGCCTCTAGTGTTGTGAATAAAGATCAATAGTCACTAATCTAAGTACTTTATACACATTAACTCATTTCCATAACCCAATGAGGCAGATGCTATTAGTATTCTCATTTTTTTTTTGAGGTGAAAACTTTCTTTAAACTGAATTAATACATCATTGTCCTTCAATATTTGTGTGTGTATATATATATATATATATATATATATGTGTGTGTGTGTGTGTATATATATATATATATATATATATATATATATACACACACACACATATGGAAACATTGATATTATCAACGTGTGAAGCTAAGGCCCTGTTAAATCTATGTTAAGTGTATGTATAGATACATAAAAAAGGTTACCAAAATATGACTTTATTCTTTTATGCTTTCAGGTTCTATAATTTAGTGCCAAATGTAGAAGATACAATAAAGTTATTGGCATCTAATTTATGATAAAATCAAATAAATTTTATCTGCCTAAGAGAATGATAATTATGATAAATATAAAGTTGATTAGCCCACACTAAATTTCTTCTTTAGGTTTACTTTTCAACTATATAGCCTTATATTTATTCCTCATAAGTATTTCAGAGTAAATATGGCTACTTACCTTTCAGGATTTTCTACTTCTTCAGTAACAAAGTTGAGATAAAACCTAAAAAGACATAAACAAATTATAAGTAATTAATATATTTTATGATCATAATTCAAAGTTTCAAAATTTATTACTTTATTTATTGAATTTATTAGGGTGACATTGGTTAATAAGATTATATAGGTTTCGGGTATACAGTTCTATAACATGCCACCTGTATATTGTATAAATGTTTAAAATCAACCTGAGAATTATGAAAACTTTATAAGCAAACACTTACAGTAAGATGAAAATGTTCCACAACCAAAAGCTCCTGAAAATCATTTCCCTATTAAACTGCATTGATGGAGTTCTTTTTTATTTAACATTTTTATAGAGGTATAACATACTAACAGTAAAGTGCACACATCTTAATGAGTAACGATGAATTTTTGCACACCTGTGTAACCAACAACAAATCAAGAGATAAAACATGTCTGGTCTCCCAGAAGGTTTCCTCATAGCCCTTTCCAGTAACACCATCTCCTCCACTCTCCTGCAAAGGCAACCACTGTTCTGACTTTTATCACCATAGATTAGATGTGCTTATTTCATCACAACAGACTGATATTTGCTTGTATAACAGTTTTACAATGTTTATTCTTTTGTGTCTGGCTTTTTTTTTTTTGCTGGCCTTTGTGTTTGTGAGTCTCATCCATATTGTGTGTAGCAGTGATTCAGTATTTTCCATTGTTGCTATTCATCGAATGAATGTAGCACTATACAGTCTATTGTTGATGCACATTTGGATTACTTCTAATTCATAGCTATTTTGAATATAGACACCATTGATATGCTTGTACATGTCTATGCATTCATTTCACTTGGTTATATGCTCAGAATAAGATCGCTGGATCATAGGCTGGATATATGTTTACTGCCAAGTACTTTCTACCATTTTTAAAATCTGCTCCAGTAACAGATGAGATTACCATGTGTCAGTCACTGGGGACATGAAAATGGAAAATACTTAGTCTCTGTCCCCAAGGAGCTCATGGTTTATAGAATGGTCCATAAAATAGTGTGATACAGCGTAGGAGGCAATGCTGGGGGGCACACAGGGCGCCATGGGAGCCGGGGCAGGTCTAACCCAGATGGGCAGGTCAGGGAAGATTATTTTAGAAGAGGCATCGGCCCAGTTGAGACTTCAAAACTGTTTAACATTTACCCTGGTGAAGTGGTGTAAGGACAGCCCAGATGGAGTAGAGCACTTGAGCACAGGGCCTGAGTAATGCATGATTGAATATTCTACAGCACGGAGTGTGGCACGGAGTGAGAACAGAATTTAAGTACACATAGCCTTTGGCTTCAGAGAATCCAGACTTTAGTAGTGGTGTCAAGTCTATCAAAACTAGTAGGGCAATAGAAGTATGACAAGAGCATTGCTCAGTTTTAGGGAACCGGTTTTCTAGATATAAACAGAGGATAAGTAGGAACCGAAATGAGATAAAAGATAATAAATTCTCAATTCACACTTGTCCCTTTCAATTCACTCTTTTCCAGTATGCATTCCACCAAATAACCTCAAGTCACTAGCTTCTGAAGTTGCTATTTTTCTTTTTTGTATATTTAGGCAGCTAAGGGTAGGCACATTGTTAGGCATTATACAAAGTTGATCACTAAAGAGCAGAGCTTGTTTTTGAAATCCTCACCCAAGGACATGCTTAGAGAGAGGAAGGGAGAAAGAGAGGAATTGATTGGCCGCCTCTGTACATGTCCTAATCAGTGTTCAAACCCACAACCTGGTTATATGCCCTGACTGGGAGTTGAACCTACAACCTTTAGGTGCACAGGACAACGCTCAATGAACTGAGCCACCCTGGCCAGGCAAGAGCAGAACTTTCAGAATATTTCTCAAGGCCTGAACACTTTTCTCCATCTATTACATGACAAGAAGCATTCTGAGCAAACATATTACATTTCAAGTTCTATAGAATTGAAAATATTGCCCTAAAAGTATGGCCCAAGAGAATTTAAGGGCTCCTTTTCTTTACTTTGTGACCCTACTTGTCCCATTCAGGAATGTCCACCACCTTGCATACATGACTTCTTTTTCCAACCAAAAGGACTGCTGGAGACCCTTTAAAGTCCTGTAGTTCCCTCTCAGGGTCCCAAAATATAAGATTGAGGCAGACTCCATCCTCAAATACACATACATAGATAACTGGATCATGAAGATGGGAAAACTAAGGTTTCATAATGGGGAAAGCTGAATATATAAAGAAAAAGCCCTGTCTACCTCTTCATTTCATAGGTTAGGAAATTTCCACAAAATAAACAAGTGATATTTTCAATGTACCCTTCTGCTCTCTTAGTATTCCTTAGAAGGTAAAATACCAATTTTATAGGTGCACAAAAGCCTGGGTCCACAGGTACTAATTTTTCATAACCTAAAACCAAATGGCTGGCATATTAGCCCATCAGCCTTTAATATACTTAAACTTTCTCATGACTTACAACAAAGATGAGAAAGCCTATCACATTCCATCTTTATAATACACTTATCTAAATTAATAAGCAGGCAGTTAATGCTCTTGGTTGTTCAAAATAAGACGACAGGCCCCCAATGGAGTCACTTATGCTAAGCCTCATGTCACCAAACTGAGACTTAATTACAGTTCCAGCTCTCCCAGAAATGGAATCTGAAACCAGTCAATCAGGAATCATCTGACCAGAACTAGTTAGGCCATCTGCCTATAGACAGGTAAGTAACCTTGCAGTAACCAACCTACTTTTTTGTGTAGCCTAACTTTCTTGTTCCCACTTCCTTCTACTATAAAAGTCTTTCATTTTGTACAGCTCCTTGGAGCTCCTTTCTATCTGCTAGATGGGAAGCTGCCCAATTGCAATCAATTTTTGTTCAAATAAACTCTTGAAATTATTAATTTTATAAATTTAGCTTTCAACAGGTTAAGGTATCTAATATTTTAAAGATATGTTTTAAGTGGAAATAGCTGAGAAAACAGTAGTGATAATGTTGATCTAAAAAGTTAGCAGCCAGCCAGGCCAGTGTGTCTCAGTGGTTGAGAGTCGACCAGTGAACCAAGAGGTCCCCAGTTCGATTCCTGGTCAGGGTACATGCCTGGGTTGCAGGTTCAAAACCCAGTAGGGGTCATGCAGGAGACAGCTGATGGATGTTTCTCTCTCATCAATGTTTCCATCTCTCTATCCCTCTCCCTTCCTCTCTCTCTAAAACAAATCAATAAAAACATTTTTTAAGTTAGCAACCAAAGATATCTTTTAATGACTAAAGTGTACATTCTAAAAATAGAGGCTGTAGTTATACCAGGAAGGCAAGCAGCAATCAATACTTACATCTGGAATATGCACTCTTAGGGATTTGATGTGTTTGTTAAAAGCCCGAGGCAATGGGAAGTACAGAAAGAAAATGTAAATAAAACAAAACAAAAAAAGCACACAAACGAAGAAATATTTCCAGGGTTCTCATATCAAAAAATAACCAGTTCTGTCTTAACATTAGTTTTAGAAATGTCTTTTCCAACCATGTTAAAGCAAGAAAGGAAATATTTATGAAAAAGAACACTATTTCAAATATTTGTCATAGCTCCAGAGACTAGAGACAAGGAAAGGGCTTGAGGCAGGGTAGGGGTGGGGAGAAGAAAGCTTCTTATTTTGGTCCAAACTTCCCATCCTGCGGGAAATACACTTTTATGTTCTCCTCGCCTCTAGCAATGAGTCCAGAGCATCCTCTTTGCCTTACATCTCCTCAAGGCCTCCAGAGAATGTTCACAAGATCCATTGTCTCAGCTTTTCCACGATTGTGTATAAAAGGCACCGCAATGCTGACAATGCATTCCAGTACCCAACCATGTGAATTATTTTAAAAAGAAGCTTATTCTTTAGATGGGATTTGACACAATGGTACAAAATAATCCCCGCAGGTGCTTTAGAAAGACCAAATCCACTGAGGATAGGATTTAAAAGGAAGAAAAAAGACACCAAAAACCTATTTTCTATCACGCAGTTTAAAAAAAAAAAAATCCCACCAACCAATATTTAGCTTTGGATCAGGTATGAGGCTGAAATTGGTTGAACTCCCCTGGGCCATAAGGGAAACAGGCAGGCATATTTCTCTGAATACAGACATTGGCAAGAATATTAAAGTTGTTCTGACCCAACTCTGTGACCTGGCTGGGTTAATGATTTCTTTCCCCCTAATCATGTTTCTCTGAAGGAGTTTTTATCATTCTAAAAAGGTTCTGCACTCCTCACAGCCAAGATCCTAAGGTATCCCAGCCAAGGTTTGGCAGTGTCTTTTTCCTATTCAGCACGCGGGAGGTGAACTGCGAAGGGAGCCGGACCTCCAGGACAACCAGGCTCCTGCTGCTTTTACTTAAACCCCAGGTGGTTAAGCTCTGATGACAATAGCAGCTTCTGTCTTACTTCTGTGCAATGTCCCCCATACTTTTTTTTTTTTTTTCCCATCCAACATTGTCACAGCAGCGGAGGAGGGAGTGGAGGCTCATTGAGGGCCCCATTTATTTATAATTCCACAACCCGGTCTTGTAAATATCTCATGAAAGTCAGGGAGAGGTCAGAGAGAAAGGATCACATCTGAAAAATTAATAAACACCCCTCTCCCTGGGAACTCTTTTAGTCTCCCTCTTGTTCCATTTATATCCAGATATTAACTTTTCCTCAGGAACTTCAAGCCAACAGACTATTTCTTCTAAACCTTCATTTTTTTTCCTAAGGCTGATGGCCATAGATTAACAACCAGACTATTTCTGCCTGTCCACAAAGCAGCTTTCAGGTAGCATAACCCCCTGTGATCGAAATATAGTTACTCATCTGTCCCCTACCTAAGCCACTTGTATCAGATGACATTTTATTTAAAATCCTGGCCTTAATTTCCAGAACGATGATTGAATCCTCAAGAATATAAGAAAATCAACAGTTTCCTATTCTTTAAAACAGGGAGTAGACATGAGGATTATATGGGTAAAAGGATAAAGGTTCATGTAAACCCCATTTACCCTATATACAGTATTGAGATAAATGTTTAGGCCCAACATGGAGCTGCTAGATCCCCGAAAACCAAGCCAACTCTGTGCTCTATACTTATTTCCTTGCTCCTTATTCATTTTCTATTTTTCTCTTATTTGTTCCTTATTCTTTATCCAATAAAAGCTTCCTGTCTGCCACTCCACTGTGCAGTTCTGTGGACCCTTGAGAGTGGAGACTGCCCACTTTATGAAGTGCTAAATCACGGTTGTTTGTATCACCTACATTGTCCTTTTAAATCATTTTAACAAGAGTAACATTTTGGGTTCGATGTCAATAAAATTACATATAGCCTGGCCGGCATAGTTCAGTGGTTGAGCATCGACCTATGAATCAGGAGGTCACGGTTCAATTCCAGGTCAGGACACATGTAAGGGTTGTGGGCTCGATCCCTAGTGTGGGACCTACAGAAGGTAACCAATCAATGATTCTCGCTCATCATTGATGTTTCTATTGCTCCCTCCCTCTCCCTTCCTCTCTGAAATCAATAAAAATATCTTAAAAAAACTAAAAAAACAAAAATTAAAGTAATAAGATAATTCAACATGAAAAGAACCTTTATTCATAAAGAAATCTATCAGCCCTCAAAAGCCTACAGAAGTAGAGATTTGCTCCAGATAAAGAAGGTGACCTGAATATTCAGTGCTGGTAGCAGCAGGGAGTGAGCTAGGTAGAAGAATACTTTAATATTCCGTGGGAACAGATGCATCGTACTCACAAGCAAAAGAAACTTCATTCAATAGAATTAATCAAATCTCCCTTGTGACTATCTCCACATTCCACATTCTTGATTGAATACTCCCAGGCTCCAGGCACTTGGCTCTAGCTGAAAGCTTTTGCCACCGCCCCACTTCATGCTGGTGTCTCCTGGTGACCTTCCCAGTAGCTTGGCTGATGCCCCAGGGCTCCCGAGCTCGGATTCAGGCTGAATAGCCACAGAATAGTTGATTCCAATGCTAACCCTGTGATCACAACTCCATTCTTTTCTCTGCCCAGCACCACATTGTGCTTTGGACAAAAATTAAAAAGACTTCAAAATACTGAGGGATTCAAGACTAATGCTTACACACAATGGATATAAAAATATTCCAGTAATATACAAATATTTTATGCTAGATTCCTTAGAGCTACAATCTTTTAACAACCTTCAAACATATTTTGCTGCACAAGCCATGTTAAAATTTTGTTAAGTTCCTATTCTCTCCTAATTCTCCTCTACTGCTATATTTTCATGCCTCAATGAGATTAATAGGGTAAACACTCCATTTACTTTGAAATATATTTTTATATGCCATGCATTAGCTGGGAGGTAAGATGTTAAAAACTAAAGAAACCAAAGAAAATTGTACTTGTGTTTGAAATGTATTTACATAATTTTTGAACTAGTGTGGTTTCCTGATATTATTTTTAGACTCATAGAACATTCTCACAGCTAAACCTGTACAACTATTAGCTCTATAAATAATAAAAAAGAAATATTGCTACTAATCACCCCAAAACAGTGAAATTTAATTTGACTACAACAATTTTGACATTTAAATTGTACTTTTCTACCTACTGGGCTTTCTAGCTAAAGTCGCTTCAATTAAATCTTACCAGGTCAGCAATTTTCAACTGGTGTGCCACAAAAATTTTTTAAACATGCAATATCTGACTATTTCGTCAGGGGCACTGACCTCTTTTCCCTTAGTTGTCAAATAAAAAATAAAAAAAAGATAACAGCCAACACAACAAAAGCTGTCTGGTGTGAATGAATCAAAATTATACCTATTTTTTGTCAGATCGGCAAAAATATATATATTTCTTGGTGTGCCACAAAATTTAGTTTATGTGTGCCATGAGATGAAAAAGGTTGGAAATCACTGTACTAGATCAATAAAATTAAATTAGGAAAAAAATCCCACTCTTCTCCATGGTTATTGTTATTCAAATTTCCGAACAAAACAACAAAACAAGGCACAAATACAAAGTTCCAGTGCTTCCCCCCCCCCCCCCCCCCCCCCGGGAAGGTACCACAGTTGGACGTGCCTCAAAGGAAATGCACCTCTATGGCCTGGTGATTTTCATGAACTTGGCTGCATATTTTCTTTTCAAATGTTGAGAACATTTTAAGGAATTTGTAAGGTCCCTTAAAATGTAACAGATTATCTAGCACCGTGGTCGGCAAACTGCGGCTCACGAGCCACATGCAGCTCTTTGGCCCCTTGAGTGTGGCTCTTCCACAAAATACCAAGGCCTGGGTGAGTCTATTTTGAAGAAGTGGCGTTAGAAGAAGTTTAAGTTTAAAAAATTTGGCTCTCAAAAGAAATTTCAATCATTGTACTGTTGATATTTGGCTCTGTTGACTAATGAGTTTGCCGACCACTGATCTAGCACAACTGATTTCATTATTGGTTTCTCCTTCCATGCCTTTTACCTCCTGGGAGCATCTTACTTATTTCTACATCTGCATTATTTCTTTCTCATGGGAAGGTGGAGAAAAAGCAGTTGCTATTTCCAAACACCCCTGAAGCCTTAGCTGAAAGGCCTTTTGACAAGTAAAGTAGCAATTGTCAATATCTCCTGGCACTATTATGTCCTTCCAGATCCACACTTACAAGTGATTTGCACTGGTTCGAAAGGCCCAGCATTTGTTTGTTTGTTTTATGACTTTAGGCTCAATCTAGCAGTCACCTTGACTGGGAACCTCAGCTATGTTTGCATTAAGTTACATGCTCAGGAATGGGCTTGGTGGAGGGAGCCATGCCCTCTTATTCACGTCAAGTAAAGTAAATGGCACTGGACTGTCACATTTACCTAGCACTTTGCTTGGCAATAAACTGAAGTACTCAGAGGAGTTAATGATCCAGACTAATAACTACCATCTACAGTTAGGCACTTACCAGCCAGCATATGCATACATTCCATAATAGAAAGCCAGTGGCAAGCCCATGATACTGGCATCTCTTCCTGAAAAGGCATCTTTAAAGTGTTGCGTTTGCCCTGCAATGAGAAGAAAAAGATTTGAAGACTTTTCAAAGAATTGGTTATTATTCATAAACATGAGGAGGGGGCAGGGGGGATTGGGTAAAAACTATACTGTTTTGGGTCTAGGTTTCTTACCATCTGCTCATTGCCAATGTTATCTATTAATACTGTATTCATTCTAGAGATGGAGTCCCCAAAGTATATTGATCACCACTAACACTACTTTACACTTCTCTTTTAATAAAATTATAGCAAAGAGGAAAATGGTATTTTTTTAAAAATCCCTTATTTGAGCATGTCTCTACTCTTGACAGAGTTTGACCGTGAGTGAAGATTAAAGGATCTTTGCTAACCTACAGTTTATAGGAGTATGACAGAATTCTTTAAAATGAAGATAATAGAATGCTTGGGAAGAAAATATCCATGATTTATTCTCAAGGAGGAGGTGGCAAGAAAGCCCTGAATCACATTCTTACGTTATTTAACTTCCTGCTTTTCCCCTGTAGTTCATTAGACACCAACAGGGATTGGAAAACCTTGCAACTAAATTTGCTCCACTCCCTCCACCCCAGCTTCTTTGGTAAATAAAGTTTTATTGGAGTGCAGCCAGGCCCACTAGTATTATGGCTGATACTGCCAGTCTATGGTTAATGTCACCCTAAAACAGCAGGGTAGGGTTGTTGTGACGGAGCCCACACGGCACGCAAAATTAAAAAGATTTCGTATCTGGGCCTGTGCAGAAAGTCTGCTGATGCTGTTCTAGAGAATGGCATGGGTTCCTTCTAGAAACACTGAAAAGAAATTATACCGAACTTTAAAATAGATACATTTCAACAAATTTTGCATCAACATGTGGATTGCACACTTTATTGATCGCATTTTTCTCTACTTTGTGAATCATAATGGGCCCTTTCCTTGTAAGTCTTTTGGATAATAACCGAAAAACAAGAATTCAGATTTAGTCAGCCAGTATCTGAAGTGAAGCATAAAAAAAGTATCTTCCCCAAAGCAAATAGCAAATGAGATTATCCTAATAGAAAGTGTGACATTGTTTCAAAATTGGTCTTCACCTAAGTAAATTAAAGGAGGTGGCTGGTATATGAGACCCTCTCTCTTCAGTCCTCTCAGTTGCTGCCTGGATTGCCCAGCAACAACAGATAATATCAACATAATATGTGTGAGTTTTGAGACCAACAGTGGAGAATGTTGAATTATACACTAAATGATTTTTCCCTCTAAGCATCCAATTCCCGAATGTAGCTCATGTTTTAAAATGATACAGTGAATTCAGAAATGCCTGTTTTACTAAAACATATCTTTTGCATAAGTGGGAACTATACAAGCTGGAACTCTAATAAAAACATCTGTTGTATCTTTTTTTTATCTTGATCTGTGGTCTCCTTGTCCTAAGGATTCCTAATAGCACTGAATAATCAGTAAGAGAAACCAAATTTAATAAAGATCAGGTCCCAAGCACAGATCCTAAAAAGTGCCTTCTGCGAGTATTGCAGAAGAGGGCCTTGCTGAACTCCAGGGATACTGCGACTGCATCACAGAGGTCTCGGGGAGATGGAAGTCATGATCTTCAGAGGAAAGCTTAACACATGCTCATAAGTAAATACAGACCATAGGACTATTTTCAGGATCTGATTAGAGTAGACATAAATGCCCAATCTATATTAGTAAAAAAAAAACCACACCCTTTTCCTCTCTGATTCATTTTCCACATGAATTGGAGTTCCCAATTCATGTGGAAAATATATGATCTAGTTAGAGAAAAAGAAAATCACCATTTTATAGTACTAGAGTAAATATACCTGCTAAGAATGCTCTCCAAAATGTTAAAATTTACTTTGAATGTGGTAATACTCTTGGGGCATTTCTCAGATTAGATATATGAGGAAGCCTGGTCACATTAAACACAAAATAAGGCATCAGTGAATATCCTAAGCTATCCTAAGATTTTATCCTAAGGATCATTCTAGTGTAAAGTGCTGAGAAAGATCCAGAAGGTATCTCATGACTTCTGCTCTCAAGGAATCTACAACACAGTAGTGTTTGGGCAACCTCCTCTCATCTCACACACACATTTAAGTGGTAAAAACTGACTACAGTCATACATTACACCAAAAAAGATAAAGGGCGGAGCGGTGGGGGTGGGGGAGATCTTAGTTTTCAAGGGTGATATATCACCTTTTGGAACCTAAGCTAGACCCAAAGTAGGGTCAATGATCCAGAGTTTCTACACTTTCCAAAAATGGAAGAAGCTCCTTACAGAAGACTAAAGAGTTAGCCCAGAAAAAGAAAGCACTAACAAAACATCATTTTCCCTACATTTCTCATGGCTCAGATAAAATCTGAGCAGGCCAGCTCTGTGGAGACCAACGTGAATGAGAGCCAGCTCCTGTCTTCTCTTTATTGTGTTTATTCTGAGTAGGCCAAGGTTGCTGGATTGGATGCAAACACCTAGCCAGGAGGACTCTAAGAATTCCCACTGGGCTCATTAAGTGGACAACAGCAAATCCCTTTCCCCGACCTTTTGCCGTTTGTTATTGTTTAATGCCTCTACCCATTTTGCTGAATTTTGGCATGTCTTTTGCCTTGTGTAATTCTTCTGCAACTTCATTAAACTTCCCAATAAATTCCCTTTCTTGGAACTGACAATGTCCATGTAAACATTAAATACTTTACATGCTCAAGTTATAGGTCACTCCCTTACAATTTCATCTCACTTTCCTATTTACTTCCTACTATCCTGCCCATTGCTAATTAAACAACTCACCTGGGCCTGCTTCTTTTCCAACACTTTCCCCTGAACCCAAGCTATTGCATGTGCCTCCTTCCCTACATCAACTGAAACTCAAAATGACATCCCCCCACTCAACCACCTCAGGTTTCTTAATAAACAGTCAACTCCATAAGGCAAGTACTCCCAGAAAACGCTGTTACATTTCTGTTAAAATGCAGAGTTTACATTAAAAATAATGTAACAATGATAATTGAGTATTCACCACTATTTTTGTCAGATAATACTTGGTTTTTAGGAATGCTACTCCCTCATCTGTCTCCCTGCCAAAATTCCATTCTTAAGGTAAAAAGAATAGTAACCATACAGGAAAAGAATTATTGATCATCTTTTTTTTATTATTATTTATTTTATTGACTTTTTTACGGAGAGGAAAGGAGAGGGACAGAGAGCTAGAAACATCGATGAGAGAGAAACATCGACCAGCTGCCTCTTACACACCCCCTACCAATGTACATGCCCTTGCACACCCCCTACCAATGTACACCCCCGACCAGCTGCCTCTTGCACACCCCCTACCAATGTACATGCCCTTGACCGGAATCGAACCTGGGACCTTTCAGTCCGCAGACTGACGCTCTATCCACTGAGCCAAACCGGTTTTGGCTATTGATCATCTTTTATTATGTTCCAGATATTTTTAATCTTCATTTCTGTCACTGAACTAGTTTCAAGTTTAACTGCAGATTTTTATTTTTTTTTTCCATTTGAGTTTTCACTTCAAACAGTTTACACCGAGAGAGAATTCACTGATGCCTCATTTTGTTGTTTGGCCCAGTCTTAATGCTCTTGTTGCCATTTAGCTCTAAATACCAACTCATCCTCAGGGTAGCAGGCTTTCATATCAATTAGATGACAGTAGAGATTCCAAGATCCACAAGCAGAGACTAATTAAGGGATTCTGCTAGTACAAGCGAAAGTTAGTGTTGGAGAGACCAAAAGCAGGTACGTACTTTAAAAAGCATTTATTTTTCAGTCCATACCTTTAATTAGCTGCATAACTCCAGGGACTATAATTATCAGAATTGCTATGAGCTTGCAAAAGGTTAGGAAAATCTGGATCCGGGCACTCCAGCTGACACTCATGCTATTTAGGACCATCACTGCAGCTGCAAACAAACACACAACAAACAAAAAAACAGATGAAGTTACAAAAGGAGAATCCTTATTGGCACGAAGACATCGTAGGTCCTGTTTACTCTAAGGGCCATCCACGAACCAGAGGTGTTGGCATGACCTGGAAGCACTGTGGAAATGCAGAAACTCGGGCATGGCCCAGACCTAAGAAATACAAATCTGCATTTCAACAAGATCTCTAGGGGATTTTTATACACATTAAAGTTTGAGAAGCTTTTAGATAAAACCTCTGGACAGTAAGAAGTCATTTCTTGTTCTTTTTAAATATAAGAGTGAATATATATTATAGTGCCTTAATGATTATATAAAAATATCTTCTAAGCAAATCCTGAAGTCATCGCAGCACACAATCAGGTTGCTGAATGCGACTCTTCAGCTTGCAAAGGCAGCAGCTATCTCCTCCCTCAGTGATGGTGTGCGTATTCACCTCTCAGTGCGAATCACACTCAAGAAGAAGTAAGATGTCAAGAACGTGGCTGGGACCTTATGCTTCACTCACAGGACTGGCCTTAGCCAGCAGCTGTGCTGTTCCTCTCCACGGTCCAATTAGCACGGCCAGGAGTGACTTTCAAACTACCCAAAACAAAGAGTCTTCCAAGACATGTTTTGGGACTTGGACAAAAACCATTGTAAGTGAGGAGTCCAAAAGAGCACCCAGGCTAGGATGAGCCCTGGGTCCGAAGCCAGCAGGATGTCCCTTTCTTACGGAGGGTGCCTGTGGTTTCCCAGCAGCACGCCACCAGCCACGCTCCCCACCCGGTGTGCACCATGAGAGCCTCGAGGAGAAAACAAGCCATATCCATCTCTGCATTGCTAGCACCCAGCTTCACGCCTGCCCCAGGAAGACCATCAGCACCGTTTAGTTGAATGAGTGAATGAGCTGGATACGCAGTTTAAAAACAAACAAAACCAAAAACCACTACCATGGGCCAAAAGACATGAAATGAATGGTGATAAGATGCTGCCTCATATACTCTGCGGGAATGACTGGGGTTATTCTAGGCAGTGGATTTCAATGTTATGCTCTTTACAAAACATAATGCTCAGAGTTAACCACTTCTTCCCATGAAAAAGCAACTCCATAGTTGCAGTTATTATCTATAAGCTTTATTTTTAAAAATGTATATTCCTCCCAAACAAATAAAAAGTGTATAAAGGTATTTCTCCACAGATAAAACAAAACACAGAATTCTTATTCAAATTGCAAAAGGAAGCTTGCCTTATGTGCAGCAACGAGTTATCTTTTCATCTTCCACAGCTTGACATAATCACTGACTCATTTCAGAATTTAAGAATCAGTACTAATGTTATCAACTTAATGGCCTAAACCCCTAAAAGAAGGTTGATTAAGAGACATTTTTTAATGGTTTGCTATGCAGGCATTTACAATCATGATGTAGTCAGATATTTATGATATGAAAAGGTGTTCATGATATAATACTGACCAATAGAGCAAGTGACAGAGATGGATAGACACATATAAAAACACAAGGGCAGAAAGGAAATGAAAAAAATCTAAAAAATCATGTATCAAAACATTAACAGAAGGTATCTATGGATGTTAGAACATTAAATAATTTTCAATTTTTCTTATTTATTTTTCTGCATTATTTCAATAAATTTATAATGAACATGAAGCATTTTAAAGCAACAAATAAAGCAATTTTCATTTTTGAAAAAAATTCAAAGATGGAAAAACTAAGGGCTCCGTAGATTCCCCACAGAGGAGTCTCCTAATGAAGAAAGGCTTAAAGGAAGGTTGATCAGAAAGGCTGGGCCTGGAATAAGCTACATGGGAGGTTAAGGGGAAGTTTTTATCTACATTTGAAGCTTAAAACTTGAAGAAACAGACACAGCATTAATGGCACAGTGCATTATTTTATCAGAGAAAGGGTAAAAAATAAAATTATTTCTCTCCCCAATATAAAGCACTTATATATATAAAAAAAATACAATGCAACTCTGCTCTCATCTTTGTCATCCAGTGATTTCTTCTCCTGTTTCTATGCAAATGACTCTGTGATAAATGAATCATCATATGAAGGGGATTATTTTTTTCAGTTAAAGAGATTCAGCATTGGCCTGAAAGAAAATGGAACTCATGTTCCCACCACCAACAAAAGAGCACTGTTTTCTTTTAAACAGAACTCCTAAAACCCCAAACACTATTTCTGGTAGTACTCCACAGTAGAAGAGAGCTGTTGCATAGAGAGGAAGGGAGAAAAAGGAGAAGGAGAAAGGGAAAAAAGGAAGGAAAAGGGAAGGAAAGAAGGGAGGGAGGGAGAAAGGTAGGGAGGGAGGGAGAAAGAGAGGGAGGGAGGGAGAGAGGGAGGGAGGGAAGGAGGGAGAGAGGGAGGAAAGGAAAAAGAAAAGAGGAGGAAGGAAGAAAGGGAAGAGGAGAGGGAGGGAGGGACGGGGGAGAAAGAAGAAAGAGAAAGAGGCATTCTTATTTTTGGAAGCTCTATCTATATATTTGAGAAGAGGAAGAGGGTTTGTTATTTTCATAAAGAATGTAAGTATTCAGTGCCTATTAAAAAAGAAAAAAAGTATTTGGGATTTTCTTTTGTATTTTGTTAAGTCTTCTTAGAAAAATGGAAGACAAAATTAAACTGATATTACGAATTGATAATCTCACCTCACTTTGCTCTCAGACAGCTGAAATAAAAATTCTGGTTAAGACTGATTTCTCTCAAAGGTTTCCTCAAAATGCTGCTTTACTTGAGCATCCAGACATTGCACTCATTATGTGGTACAGCTGGGGTGTACCTCTGCCACCCTGAAGGATACAGCTGAACAAGGAACAAGGTGGCTGGTACAGAGGTGCAGTGAAGGTTCTCACTTGGCTGAAACTGCTGTTTCATCATGTGCCCTTACAGAGAAATTTAAGTCTATGATGCTGCTTATCCAACAACTAGAGGCCCGGTGCATGAAATTCATGCACGGGAAGGGGGTCCCCTCAGCTCGGCCTGTACTCTCTCCAATATGGGACCCCTCAGGACCTCTGGCTCCTAACTGCTCACCTGCCTGCCGGCCTGATCCCCCTAACTGCTCTCCCCTGCCTGCCTGATCACCTTTAACATCCTCTGCCTTGGCCCCGCCAACATTGCTAGCTGCAAGAGGCCAGTTGTAATTTTAAGAAAATGTTGATTGCGTGCTTTAGGATCTCTTTCACAAAGCCTTGCTTCAGTACAGCTTTTACTCATAAGGTCTCATGAAAAAAGTTTTTCATTTTTACTTGGTGTTTATTGTCTCTTCGTCAGCAGAGACAATTGGCTTTGTCCGGAAGGTCATCCGGAAGATGTTCAGTCTAATTACCCTTTTATTAGTATAGATATTGAAAAAGGATCTGGGATTCAGTAGAGCAAGAGCTTACTGAGTCTCTGAGACAAATAATACCTACTTTGTTTTTGATACACTACCCACAATATAATAATCAAAGAAATCTGAGCAAGCTCTCTGGTCCTAGTTTTACTTTCATTGAATAATAATTGCTAATTTCATACATTAGGAACTATTTATATAAATTTGGGATGATGATGATGATGATGATGATGATGATGATAATGGTTACTATTATTGTGTTGCTTATCCTAAATGTTACCAAAATGAAAATTCAGGGACCTAGGGTTTTTTGGCACTTATTTATGATGCAGTCTCCTAAGACCTGAAATGCAGCCAGGAAAGCCATATGTACAAATCCTGGAGATAAGAAATACATATATGAAGGGAACTGTATCTGAAGAGGATGTTTAGGGGAATGTTAAGGCCTGAGTCTGTGACTTGGAATGGCAAGTATGCCTTGCTGCACTTCTGTAATTCAAGTCTGCCTTTGCTTTTGCAGAGTAAGATTACTGAGCCTGGATATATTGGGTTTTCCCTGGATTGGACTTCTGACTGCTTCATGTTACCCTGGTAAAACATATGAATGCTGTATGGATGTTGTATGGTTGAGCTAACATGGATTGTGTCATTGTTTTCCTAACAGCTGCCTGGACTGCCTTTATCTCTTCGTTAGCATTTATTTCCTGGATGCACTAATTTCAGAGAAAATGTGTAGCAATAAATAAACAGAGTCTATATCTAGGGAACTTACTATTGGGAAAACAAGTTGTAAGCATTAAATCATGTGTAACTGTGTAGAAACTTCATTTCTTAATATGACCTTTTCTCCTTTCTTTCTTTGCTTTTGATTCTTACTGGCCGCATTGGGCATCCTGGCTCACCTGCCTCCTTCTCTCTTACAGGGCCACTCCCTCAGTGGTTAAGCCTTCAGGACAAAGAAATTCTGATCAGCATCAAATAACCTGAGGAACAAAGCCTCCGGTTTGTTGACCCCAGAGATAGAGTTACAGTCCAAGTCAAATAAGGGATAACAGCTAAGCCTCAGTTGTGTTTCAGCTGCAGGTCCAGAAAAACAAAGTGGCAAAACTAGACAGAGATGCCATGGCTG
This sequence comes from Cnephaeus nilssonii, assembly GCF_951640355.1. Lineage (NCBI taxonomy): Eukaryota > Metazoa > Chordata > Mammalia > Chiroptera > Vespertilionidae > Cnephaeus > Cnephaeus nilssonii. The sequence continues at coordinate 61,475,719 of NC_137076.1, read as the reverse complement.
ACACCAGGACCAGATGCACTGACTAATGACCCCCTACCCTAGCTCTGACCAATCAGTAGAGACCATGACGCGAACTCCCTTAGTCACCGTGATTAATGATCTTTCCCCATATAACCCACGCCCTGGAAGCCATGTCTTTGAGCATTAGCTTGCCCGTCTCCAGGCGTAGGCCACTTCCTAAAAATAAACCCTTACTTTGCTACAAACTCCTGTTGGTGTCTTATCGGGCCTTGACGTGTGCAGGCAAAGAAACCGCTGTAGGCTGGCAACAAGTGTAAACTATTATGACATGGCAGACACAGTGCAAAGACTTTACATGGATATGTTATTTAATCTTTGCCTCTCTATGATGTGGTTACCATCACTGGCCTTATTTTTCCGATGGGACTCAGGACATTAATGAACATGTCTATGTTCACATAGGTACGTGTGAAGATAGGATTGGAGCCAAGGTAGGCTGCCTTTAGAGTCCTCACTTTTGCCACTAGTTCCTAGGTAACAAGGAGGAAGTAGCTCAAAGACATATATGATCTCACTAGAACACCTGGTTCTTCCAAACTCCTGAGGACTCCCCCTCTCTGCTAAAGTTCATGTTTGTCTTGGCTGGGATTTCAGGACACTTCAGGGACACACTGTATTGCTATCCTCCTGAATAAATGGTTGTTGTCTGCAGTACTTGTGTATTTAAATACTATGAATATCTACCTAAGACTTGTCTGTCTTGGTAATTGAGTTATGGTAGGAAAGGAATAAGTATAGCCAGACTTCAGAAGATGAAGCAAATTCACTCCACGTGCTATATTTGAAATGCTAGCACAGAACTGGTCCTAGATTTTCTTTCATGTAAGTTACTGATGCCAGGAAAATACAGTTTTAAAAAAGAAAATACAGTAATGCGTTTGTAGAACTGGCTAATTTTTTCTTACAATGCAATCACATGTTATTTTTAATGTGTTTGCTTCCCCTAATAATTCTCACAGGTATGAGAGCTGAGCAGGGCTATCTACTCACCTACATAAACTCAAACTCACAGAGGTTGTTAGGGTTGGATCTGGGAGTAGATCTCACATTTTGAAAAACTATTTTTATTCTATTATTCTTCCTTTAGAGTGTGTGCTTATTTAGGGTTTAGTTTCATGAGAGCAGAACAACAGACAAAATATCATTTTAAATATTCAACGTATGCATATTGTGGATGAAAGGGGCCATATGCTGACCTCACAAGCTCAGGGGAGGCCTGCATGGCAGTCTTGCAAACTCAGAGACCTAAAGGAACCACAAAAGATGGCCTGAAATTAAACTTCAACTAAAAGCAGTTATGGTGGGAAGTTACTTCCTAGGCCGGTATCTTTACTGACAAGGTCAACTTTTCCCTTAACTGAGCCTATCTGTCTTTTTGCATCTATGATAACATACCCTTGAAATGTCTGGGTAACTTGTAACTTCCCTTTTTCTGGAGCCCCTGGGGCACAACCTAATATGCTGGGCTACAGGACAGATACCACAAATTCCTTCATTATCATGTTAATTGTTCCTGCACCCATCTAAGTATGTGTCCATCATTTTACTTTTTATCCAATCCCAGGGGTTTCCCCACTTTGCTTTCTCCTGCCTCTCTAGTCTATCACCAATGGATTTCATGTAACCCACCTATATCCCTTTCCTTTAATTGTAATGTATAAATACAGATGTAACCCACCATTCTCAGGAGCATTATTTCAATTCATTGAGGTTCTGCTTCCCAGAATATGTCCACAGTTTGGCTCAAATAAACTCACAAAAATTCTTTACAGGTTTCAAATTTTTTTGTGTTTGTTTTTTTTTACGTTAACATTACCAATGCTTCTTGAAACTACAAAAAGAGTGAAAATTCATGGGGTTCTACCAAAGTTAAAGGGAATAATGTCAGTATTGGGATAGAGGGGAATGCCAAACATGAATATAAGATTTCCCAGTTACACTTCCATGTGACTCATATGTTTACCCCAATGGAGAGGGCTTTGAACAAACACAGCTTCTCATCCTTATTAATTTGACAGAAATGAAGTAGAGCCCAGATGCTCCTGTATTTACCATAGGGTTACATCCAGATAAATCCTTTGTGAGATGAAAATATTCTAAGTGGAAAATACATTTAATATACCCAACTTTCTGAACATCATAGCTTAGCCAAGCCTACCTTAAATATGCTCAGAATATAGTAATAAATTATTAAAATAAAAATTTGAAGTATGGGTTCTACTGAGTAATGTTAATGTAAAAAAAACATTGAAACCTGTAAAGAATTTTTGTGAGTTTATTTGAGCCAAACTGTCAACATATGCCAGGAAGCAGAACCTCAATGAATAAAAAGTAAAATGATAAAAAGTAAAATGATGGACACATACTTAGGTGGGTGGATGAACAATTAATATGATAATGAAGGAATTTGTGGTATCTGTCCTGTCGCCCAGCACATTGGATTGTGCCCCAGGGGCTCCAGAAAAAGGGAAGTTACAAGTTACCCAGACATTTCAAGGGTATGTTATCATAGATGCAAAAACACAGATAGGCTTAGTTAAAGTAAAGGTTGACCTTGTCAGTGAAGATACCGGCCTAGGAAGTAACTGCTCACCATTAACTGCTTTTAGTTAAAGTTTAATTTCAGACCATCCTTTGTGGTTCCTTTAGGTCTCTGAGTTTGCAAGACTGCCATGCAGGCCTCCCCTGAGCTTGTCAGGTCAGCATGTGGTCCCTTTCGTCCACAGTGTGAATCATACACACATCATCATAAAGTCTAAAAATCCATAAATCTCCCTGGCCGGTTTAGCTCCGTGGATAGAGCACTGGCTTGTAGACTGAAGGGTCCCAGGTTCGATTCAGGTCAAGGGCACATGCCCGGGTTGTGGGCTCAATCCCTGGTTGGGAACATGCAGGAGGCAGCCTATCAATGATTCTCTCTCATCATTGATATTTCTATCTCTCTATCCCTCTCCCCACCTCTCTGAAATCAATAAAAATATATTTTAAAAAATAAAAATCATAAGTCGAACCACTGTAAGTCAGGGACCTCTGTACTTTTTAAAGGGGGATGAGGAGTAAATTAGCATTTAGTAACTCTCCATCCTCACCCCACTCTCATTTCTTAAATGGTTGGCTAACATTTCAAAAAACTTGAAATTCATTTTTTTCTGTGAATGGATTATAACACAACCCTTCAGGTTTGCTCTTCTATATTGAACTACCACAAATGATTTCCTCCCCCAGGGAATATAAGAAGCAGTTCATACAATTAAACTCTACTATCTACCTCTCACTAACCTTCCACCCCACCCCTAGCAGGCAGAAAGTCACCTATCTTAACTTTGAATAATGCAGACTGTGAGAAATTTGCCCCCGGGTGAATTTCTCCTTCTCTATTGCCATCTCCAGTTCCTGTTGCTCCATGAAAGTTAAATTTTTCCCAAAGGGAGTTTGACTTTCCCAATTAGCCACTGACTTACATTACCTCCCACTGAGTCATAAGAATATCCGTTTTGATTTTTTCCTCTCTTTTAGTGCTTCTTATTATAGGAACACATTTCCTCAAAATTTCAAGCTTACAAAAGAACATCAGAATTTGTAAACTAATGTTATAACTAATAGCAGAAATAAAAGGGAATGTCTAGCTTCATCCAAGATTTACTGACTCTGTTAACTATTCGGTCACCAATCTCTACTACATAAAGAAGTTTTGCAAACCATAACATACTTAGTTATCCTTACATATAATTGCTTTAAAATTTTGATTTGAACGGTTACCATTAACTTGCCTAAAATTCAAATTTTCCCTTAAAATTATTTAATAGAATTTGCGTAAATATGAAAATAGTCACCTAGACTTCCCAAAATAGTAATGTATTAACCATTGTCCAGCTTACTTCCAGGACAAAATGGGAAATATTTGTGGATTTGTAAATGTTTACATGGAATGTATTCAAAGTTTGCTGGTTATGGTTTTTAATTAGTAACTTCTATTGGCAATTTATAGAGCCCTCAAAAACACTACCCCTACCTTTCTCTTTTCAAATGTAATAATTGCAGTATGATTCTGCCTCAGTCAATCCAGGGACAAGAATAGAATGGACACAACATTTAGTGTGTCCCATAGTGGAATACCAGATTTATCAAGAATTTTCTCTGAGCAATTCTGCTAAAGGTCTTCAACATTTGACATAGCTTCATCTTTCTACAGCCATTCAAGATAAATAATCTTTTCACAGGTATTTTACCAATAAATAAAACTGACGCCTTAAGTGGTTTAATATTTAGGCCCAAATCACAAAACTAAGAAATTGTGACATGAAGTTTCAATTCCAGGTTGCTGGCCTCCAAAGCCTGAGCTATAACCACTACCACATTTTTATGTGTAATTCCTCTTTCCGGATAACTAACCGCTCACCTCTGTGCTATCAAATGTGCATCGTCCTCATCCTCTTCATTGTTCCATTGAAATACCTGAGCTACACATAACTAAAAATTCTGAGTATGTAATTCAGTTATATCTGTGTAGCTTTCTATTTCTCAGTAATTTAAATAATTAAATGTTGATTCTTAAAATAGTTTGACTCAATTAGCATCTAGAATTAAGTTATCGTTTCTAGTAAGAGTCAAAGATTGGAAAGCTACACCCTTCTAAAAACTTAGTCATACTTGGCTTTTATATCACTTATGTAATTTTGTACAAAATCCTCTTTTTTATTTGTTTTTATAAATTTTCTACTATCTGTGCTCATTGACAAAAATGAGCAAGTTACTAATTTGGAGATTGTAAAGAAAACTCTTAGCTGAGAAATGCTACTAATAATCAAATATAGAAAGAAGACTCATCGTGATTACCAATGGGCAGTTAAACTCATAACACTGAGAGTGACAGCTGCTAACACCATAAAATGTATGAACACAACATACACACCCAACACATACACATCACTCCATGAGGAAATTTGAGTTATAATTCATCATGTTTTATCACTGAGGAAGGAGAATTTCTAATATTAAAAATCCATAAAATAATTGGATTTTCCCCCTGCTGGCATGGCTCAGTGACTGAATGTTGACCTAAGAATCAGGAGTTCATGGTTCAATTTCCAGTCAGGGCACATGACCGTGTTGCGGGCTCTATCCCCAATGTGGGATGTGCAGGAGGCAGCCAATCAATGATTCTCTCATCACTGATGTTTCTATCTCTCTCTCCCTCTCCCTTCCTTTCTGAAATCAATAAAATATATATTTTAAAAATAATAATAATTTGGTTTTCATCTGTAATTGTTTTCCTCCCCCACCCTCCATGTAATCCAATTTCTATTTTACCAACAAGATGGTTTTTCTTTGCCTTCTAAATGATTAGCTATCCTGGCTATTGGGCCAATGGAAAACTGACATGTAATATAATGAGGTATCTCTCCAAATACTATTCTTTTCCAACACAAATTTGGCAAGGAACTATAAGCAAAAAAAAGAACATGATGTGGGAAGAAGGTTCGACCATGCAAAAAATCTGAAGAAACTATCTCCAATCATTTTTGTTTTTGTTTTTCATATTCATACCCATCATACTCACTTAAGCCCACAGCCGTAATGAGCTGAACTGCAAGTTCAGGAATTTCACAATGAATAAAAAATGGTTCCAGAACGTAGCGTCCAAATGCCAGAGATATCACAGCAGTGCTTGCAGGGCTAGAAAACATATATATTTAGGTTACTACAGGAAAAAAAATAGCATCTTCAATAAACTTTTTCTGCTATGAGGTATTTTTATTCAGCACATGGAACATGTTAAATATGAGAGTCTATAATTTTCAGAACTCCATATTTGATTAGGTTGTCACTAACATTTCAAATGAAATTTTGTCAATAACTTTGGTGGACAGTTTTTAAACGTCCCATTTCTTTGTGAGCAAGGCTCTTTTCCCCTTAAAAGTCTAGTTTATTATTTGAGATCCTGACAGAGCTGAGCTTCACCAAAAGCAGTCTTCTTTCTCACTAAGCCACAGAAAAAATGTGTTAACAGTGCATATCTAATGGGATGGGACATGGTCAGGAAAATGAACACAAAAGTCAATAAAAAATTAGTAAGTGTTTTTGCAAATATATGTCTATATCCTTGACACTATTATTATTTTTCCAGTACATACAAAAATTTGAAGAGCCAATGATTATTCTTAATTCCATAATTCCATTCAAATATTTAGATTCAAAGTATAAGCTGAAAGATAGAAATACTCTTGTAATTTTACACAAGTGAGAAAATTTGTGTGAAATAAGAAAATGAAATATGTAGCAAAATAGGTAACAAGCCTTTTCATTTTTAATTCTTCAAATATTTCTCATAAAATTATACATGTCTTAAAATTATACTGTATATCCAAAGAATATATATATATATATATATATATATATATATATATATATATATTCTTTGGATATACAGACAAGCCATGGGGTTATCTAATCCCTTCCAGCTTCTCCTCTTTCCTGTGGTCGCCCAACACCCACGCCTAGTCCCTAGACTGTCAGACAACCAATCATCACTATATGTTCTAACCGTGGCCTGCTGGTACCAGACAGCACTACAACTTTGACATCCTTCTTTTCCTGGAGACCCCCTTCCTCCTCCAAAACAGGACTATTTTTCCTGTTTTCCATCATTTATAAATCTTTTGATGTGTAAATTAAAATCTGACCATGTCATTTTAGTGCGTTCAAAGCATGCTCTGGATATGCAAAAATCCTTCATTTCCGGGCTCCAGCTAGAGTAAACGTTCCCTTTTTTCTTCAGTTTGCTTCTTCCCACTAGAAGGATCCACGTACCCTTTGCCTGGAGCCCCTGCAACTCTTTGACAGCTTTTCATACCTCAGATCTAGTTCAATCTTCCTCCAAACCTCTGATTATGTGAGATCTCCCTGGTATACTCTCTTAGTGAACCCCTTGGCTTCCTTTTCACAGTGCTTATCATAGTAGCAACTTTACATTCACTTATGTGATTTCTTGATTGATAACTATTTCCCTCACTGACCCTGAGCTCCATGCGTATAAAACTGTGCCCATCTTAATCACTATTTTATCCCCCGTGTTCAGAATAATGTCTATCATGTAATAGAAACTCAATAAATATTGAATATAGTATAATGAATGTGTGAATTCAATCTAATGGCCCCTGCTTTGTACTGATGTGTGATATTTCTTTCCTTTAAACCTATATTTTATAGATAATTACAGGCAATTTTAACAGGGAACCAGAACACAGACTTCTAAAATATTAAGTACTAGTAAGTTCAATGTCAAAGGAAAAGCAGAGACTGCATGTTTCACAAGAATTAGAGAAGAAAGACCGTCAACTAGGGTGAACAGGAAATTAACTACGAAAAAGACGGAATTTAAGTTGACCTTTGAGGAGTAAGATTTGGATCATCAGAAAAGAGTGGAAGGCACATTCTGGGAAAATCTCAGATTTTAGAAAAAATGATGTAGAATTGTTTAAAATGAGAACAGACTTATCAAAGAAGTAAATTCCACTCTGAAGATCTTTGTTTAAAAAGAGACTCCTAGGACTATAAAAATCAAGATCAGTGTTAAATCAATGCTTATAAATCAGTGCTGTCTTTGCCATTTAGATAAGATAATAGCTCATGAGCTCTCAGGTGTGTATTACTGGTAAGTTTACAGGAAGAACAAGTTTTCCTAGTTATTTCTGTTAAACTCTGTGATCAGAATGTGCAGGTCATGTTTTCTGAAAGCAATTAAACTTAAGGAATTGGGATACTTTAAATGACATCATAAGTTTCCCATGAAGTTGTAAGGAACTTTCTAGTCAGAGTGACTTAGCACAACTGGGCTTGATTCTAAACCAAGAGTCTCAGGAAGAGGAACACATTGCTACAAGAGTAAAATCAAAAAAGATTTTCGCAACTGTAGGCTACTGATTTGTTTAACGTGAGGATGTGAGTCATTTATGTCAAGTACAGTCTTATTTCTTTGTAAAGCATTAAACTTGGTGACACACTAAGTTGTGAAGAAGCACAGAACGTTCCTAGTCACAAAAACTGAGGAAAGTGAAATGTCTTAGTGGTATAATCCACAAGAATGACAAGTCCAGTTTCTAGCCTAGGGCTCCATTTTGTCTGGCCTGTCAAAAGGTGTGATTTATCAAGCTGGATTTTTTTGTTAATCCTCACCTGAGGATATTTTTCCATTGATTGTTAGAGAGATTGGAAGAGAAGGGAGACACATAGAAAGAGATATATCGATGTGAGAAAGGTCACATCAATTTGTTGCCTCCTAGAGGGCCCCAACCAGGATTGCGACTGCAACTGGGGTATGTGACCTTGACTAGAATCGAACCCAGGACCCTTCAGTCTGTGGGCTAACGCTCTATCCACTGAGCCAAACTGACTAGGGCTATCCAGGTGGAGTTTGATGTTTCATGTCCTTTCAGGTTAACATCTTTCCTAAAATGTCATAAGGAATAATTGAAGATTAGAGAAAAGTAGCTGCTAAAAAGTATGGCATGGTTGGCAAACTACTGCCTGTGGCAAAACTGCATTTAAAACATTAATTGAGAAAGGTATTTCATCAAAGACTTTGTGTCCTGAAGTAGACATATTTACAGCATAGTCACATGGCATGCATGTTTTAATTAGTTTAAAATAATCATGGTAATTCAAAGAAGGGTGTAATGAATAGGTTTATTTTTCCTTAATTTTTTTTTCCTACTTATGCACTTACCGGATTATGAGCAGTTCCACCCAAACTCGTACAAAAGCTGGTAATGGGCCAAAGACTTCCAGAATATATGTGTAATGACCACCAGATTTCTTTATACTTGTTCCCAATTCAGCATAGGACATGGCTCCTGTGAAATATTTATAATAAACAGGTACAAAGATAAATATCACCAAGTCATTCTGCAGTACAGTTAAAACAACAATGTTTATATTGCATGGAATATTATTACATCCTTTGGTATAAATGACATCCTATTTCAAAACAAATAACGGTCATCTAATTGCTAAAGAGCCACCAAATTTTTCTTGTAACTTCCTTAAATTTGACATCTTGTTCATTCTGTTCGAACAGTGTAAATTTACTTGAAATGGTAAAGACAAACTTCTAAAACAATATCATATTATTAAGAATTTTGAATCACAAACCTGGGAACAAGGGAAAAAGAAGAGATAGATGCCAATAATAGTAACCTATTTTTAGAATATAACTTCACACTAAGATATTATCCCAAACTGACCTCATGCTATTGAAAATCCTTTTAATAATTATTTCTGTGCTATATCAAAATAAAGAAGATTTATCTAGCCCGGGCCCAGCAGCTCAGTAGGTTAGAACATCACCCCGATATGCCAAGGTAGTGAGTTTGATCCAAGGTCAAGGAACAAACAAGAATCAACCAATGAATGCATAAATAAATGGAACAACAATTTCTCTCTCTCTCTCTCTCTCTCTCTCTCTCTCTCTCTCTCTCTCTCTCTTTCTCTTTCTTATCAGTAAATAATAAAAGAAGATTTATCTGTTTTTCAGAAAAGTATGAATTCTAGGTCTTGAAAAGCTTTAATTATTTTGTAGGATATGTTTTGCGTGCAACAAAATGAATTTAATTCAGATATTCTATTTCTGGAGAACATTTTCCTGGATGTTTTAAAAGTATATACTTCTGGGTGGTTGAAACAATATGCTTTTAAAAAAGAGATGCTATATGTTATATTTATTACATTTGATAAAATTCATTGTGAACCAAATTTTAACATTTAGCAATACAATTCACATGGACTTAAGTAATGTAACCTCCCAAAATTTCAGTTTCATGTTTTGTATATCAATGAGATAATAGGTGCCAAGGACATTACTGGGCCTCACACTTGGAATAAGTACCTCTTGAAAAGCAGCTATATCCATTAATTTGCACAATTACTTATCAAGAAAATGAAAAATATATCTTGTTATCATGTAAAAAGTTCTACCATACTGCTAAGTACTCAATGTAACACTCATTTTTTTGCTTGAGCTACTTCAGAGGCTAAAAGTATGGGAAATTATCACTAGTCAGCAAGAGTTTAGGTACAACTGTCCAACATGAATAGAATTTGGATACTCAGTGAAATCTTAGTATCACTTACCCTATTCCTGAGTCTAGCATTTTATCAGACTCACCCAGGAAGAATTTTCTATTTAAGTACAAACAAAAAACCAGTTTCTAGGGCCATACCCAAGACCCATACTCTAACCAATAAAAGAACCCAAGATAATCTATTACTTTAAAATTTGCACAGGTTATTCTAGAGTAACTAGTCCGCAGATTGATAGTTGGGAATCACTGACAGAGTTTGCCTGTTTATAATTAATTATAACGATCTGCAATTTACACTCTTGTTGGAAACCACTCACCATGTGGATAGGCTGTGCAGAAAAGCATTCAATATAAAAAGATATTGGAAAGAGTCTTAAGTACCTCAGTATTTATTGTCAGGGAACCAATACCTAGACCTGTGCATGCTTTGCAGAAACTCCAGGATGGTTACCTTAAGTTTAAATTGAGTTCTGGGGGGATGAGATTTTCATTTAAAATTCTCAAGCTCATGAAAAAAGTTCAAAACAGGATATAAAAATCCATGTATTGACCCTGGCTTTAAAAAAGAATTGTAAACCAGATATATAGATTCTTTGGTCCTAGAGTTATAACAGAGTTAGAACCTTTACAGAGTAGTGTCTTTTGAAATCAAAACACACAATTTGCCAAGAAAAGCAAATATATCTTAAACATTTACCCCACAGCAAAAAAGAAACTTATTTTTTTGAACCATTCACCAGTTTTTGTCACCTTTACAACTAACTCATGTAAGCTTTCTAGTAATTTGTTCACCTCATGAGGGGACATTTATTACTTCTTTACTATTAACTGTCAAATCGATAGAAGAAATCTTGATCTCAAAGGAAAATTAATAATCATATTTCTCCTAGCAGTTCCATTCAGTGAACAGGTGGACAAATGGTCTGCGTCTCTAGAGACCAAGGGGACTATAAATGAAGAAAACAGATCTGAGCAAGCCCAGCAAACGAATGCCCAATTCCAGTTTCACAATTTATATTGCAAAAATTTATAGGTGAGAGATGAAAGGTAAAAAAAAAATCTGTAGTATGCTCAGACCCTTGCAATACATCCACTCATAATAGTGATTGAGTCATGTGCCATTACACATCTTTCCATATCAAGGACTTTTGAAAGAATCCTAGGAATTGACAAGCACATGAAGTTAAAAAATTTAAAAGGAAAAGACTGCCACCCATTTGTTTTGCAAAAAAAAAAAAAAAAGTCAGTAAAACTTCTGCTGAACACTCAGTTCCGTGTCTAAATAGGCCACGCCAGCTTTCACTTCACAGGTGTTTCATTCAGCGTGCCAGCTGCTGAGACGCCCCAGACACACATAGCCAAGCACAGCTGCCCGGGACAGAAAGCTCGCATAGATTGCACTGGGTCATCAAAGTTAGCCTTTGCTTTGGTCCTCCCGGGGAAAAGTCAGGAAACTGTCTTAGGAAAAGGGAACACAGCCTGCAGGAATAGATTTGAAGGAATTCAGGATCCTGTCAACAGTGGACACTGCGTTTGCGTAGTCCGCATATCTAAACAGAAATCAGAAAATTGGGAGGACAGCCTTGGCCATTTCATTCACTGCTTAAACATGACCCTTCGCTTTCCCAGAGAGAGAACTGCCCAGCTCCACAGACGCACCCCCTGAGAAGAAGCTGCACTCACCAAATAGTGACAGGACGCCACAGGCGGTCCAGACAATCAGAGACATGCCCACACTGCCCGTGTTCTGGAGCACGCCCTTAGGAGAGATGAAGATTCCCGATCCAATGATGGTGCCAATGATGATGGAGATGCCCCTCAGCAAAGTGATTTTCTTCTTCAGCATCACTGTCTCCTGCCCAGGGGGCTCCTTGCCCCCCGGGGAAGGCAGACTCCCTTTAACAGTCCCCTGCAGGTAACCTCCATTGGGGATGGTGGCCACAACAGGCTTTCTGGTCATTGTAGTGACACACCGAGGGAAAAAGGAAACAGAGGAGGGGAAAAAAGAAGGAAAAAAAAAAAAAAAGTAAAAACGTGAAAATTTCAACTTTGGTGTCTCTTGGTGTGAGTAACCAATCTCTTCCTCCTTGTTCCCAGACTGTCTCTCAGTGCTACTGTGTTCACAGGTAAAAACTCAGAGGTGTATTTTCTCCTTCACAGCTATTTAATTACTCCTCAGGAACACCTGAGAGTTCTTGGGGCTCCTGCTCCTCCACCTCCTCCGACTACCTCTGTGCTGTGGCCGCCTCCGCTGCCTTATCATTAAGACCAGCTCAGCTTCCTCATGGGCTGGTATTTAAGCTCCTGCCTGTCACACCAACTTACTCCAGCTAAATGATGATGCAAATTCTCCAGGTTTGCATCAGCCACATGAGAAGGCTCCAGCATGACTCAGCTCTTTTTTTTTTTTTTTTTTTAACAGTAGCAGGATGTTGCTCAAATGACCTAAGCTTTTCAGAGAACAAAGCAAAGCACACACACTTAAAAGGGATCTTAACCAATCCAGGAGTAGTAAATGCGTAACAGACCTTCCCAGAGATTTAAAGCAACGCCTAGGGAGGGACAAAAACTCTTAACTCAAGAAAGAAAGTATGAAATGAAACAGGAAATGATCCCAGTATTGTGGAGTTCCCTTTTTCTGTTACAAGCAACTGTTTTGATAATAGAATGAAACCCAGAATGCACTGTTTACGAAACAAAATTTAGATTTTATAATCTGTTTCCTGCGTATTTTATTTATTTATTTTGGGGGAGGTTTCCTAGCAACACAATCAAATCTAATATTTACAAAGTTAGAAAGAGTCTGTATGGCCGCTGTCATGCACATAACAATTATGAGCCTTACTCAACACTAAAAGATAAAAATTCTTACTGCCAATAATAAGCCAGTATTTAAAATTACCATCTTAGTGTGACAAGTTTTAAAATCCCAATGATTCTAGAAAATTGTCATTTTCTGATTCTCATTAATCCTAGGTGATCACCTAAACTAAATAAAAGGTATATAGTCTTCATTTGCATGTTAATCCATTGAATTACTAAAAAACACTAATTTAAAAATTGAGTAATAATTACAATGGCATAAAAACATGCATATAGTAAAAGCTTTAAAAGGGACACACAGAATAATAGTTTGGAAGGTAATGACATCAAGTATAAAGTTTTTTTCTAAAGTGTATGAACTACTGTTATATTATGATTATAAATTTAAAATGAATGAAGAACATAAGCTAAGATTAAATTGTTTGCCTTGAAACAGTAAGAAAAGCAAAACATTTTAAAACCCTACTAACTTTCTTAATTGGGTCCATAAAACAAATACCAAAAAGAAAAGAAATCCCAGATATCACGTTTGTGGTTTAGGTGGTTTCGGATTCCATGAGAATTGCACATTAACATTACCCTGAAGCTACAGTTATGCACACTATTAAATATGCTTCGGAATGTCTGAACAAAAACAACAGATGGGGTGGGGAGAGGTTTGGGATGACATAAGAAAGAAACAGCCACTAGGAGGACAGTGTGCAGAAGGTAAGAACTATTTTGTTCTGTTGGCACCTGAGAAAATTATACCACATCAATAAATACTCTACCATCCAAATAATTGAGGCTACATCATTCACTTTTATATTGTCTACCTGACCCTACATAATCTGCTTTGGGTAGACCAAATCAGGGTTTTTCTACAGCCAAAATAAATATTTTCAGCCAGATGTTATGTTAAAAAAAAAAAAAAGGTAGTTTTTCTCATTCAATCTTGTTGGAAGTTCCTAAAAGAAGAAAACTAAGGAAAGATTCTTCTTCTATTTTTCCTCCTCCAAGTCCTTCCACTCACACAATTCTCCTGATGAATGAACATAATGGAGAGAGGAGGCCTTTGTCTCCCCAAAGGGGGAACATATTCACTCTGAAGACATATGAGTTAAAAGTAGAACATTCAGCATCCCAGGGAACAGCGTTCTGGCTCCAACTAGCACAGAGCACACTGTAATTTTACATTTTGTGCTAAATGACTGAACTAATAAATTGAGACCAAGACCTCACTCAGAGAGAAAGTTAGATAAATTCTAAAGAAGGGGAAAAAAAGTTCTTTCAATATAAAAGAACATTCTCCTTCTTTGCACTATTTTTTAAAAAAAAATTAATGAAGAAAAATCACTAAAGTTAGACTAATTGCCAGAAGGATTGTACTTTTGGATAAGACAGGGTCACACTAAAAAATTCTATAAAGTGGCACATAGTTACCAAAGACACCAGTATACTTCTTCTAATACCTAGATATTGGCAAGAAAATGTAGATTACAAAGAAAATGCTGTTACTTTTGGTGTTAACAAACCCTAATAGTCAACAGTTCTAAACATATAAACTATGCGTGTATCACAGAAATGAGTTCCAAACAAATGCATTTATATTCCTCCTCCTGCTTTAGGCCTTCTTTTAAACCCTCCTGTCAAGTTAGGAGACTATTCTACTATTTACAAATATTTATTTAGTGCTTACGGTGCACAAGGAATAGCCTCAGTTCCCTAAACATGTCTCATGGAAGAAACAGACATGATATACTTCGGTAGCTTCCCCTTTGTGGTAAATTATTTCTGTCCCAAGATTATAAATATGGGCACATAATGACCTGGGCAAAAATAATCATCTCCCCGGCAGTGGGGTACAGGAATGTGACCTGAGCTGGGCTCTTTCTAAACAGAATTAGATTTATCTTTTCTCATCTGTTGGAAGTTGTGGAGATGTGACCAGAACAACTAGGTGCCTTGTCCTCTGTCATGTTGAAAAAATGCCCATGAAATAAATTGAGACTATGCAGAGATGAGAAACTTAGAATGTGCCAGCATCTCGGAGCCCTGTTTTAGTTCCTAAGGGACCCAGATTGGCTGTGGGTCCTGAAGATCTTTTATTTCTATAAGCTACCTCCTTTCCTTGCTAGGTATGCTACCTCGTGCCACACACACACAGAACAGTTACACATGGATGGCAAGGTTCAGTGGAAATGGTATGTCATTTAAAGCTCCTAAACGGGGTTGATATGATACATGACAGCCATTCGACACATGTGGTTACAGGCACTTGAAATGTGGCTAGTTCAAAATGGGATGTGCTGTAAGTGTAAAATATCCACTGGAATTTGAAATCTTAGTTTTAAAGAATGAAGAAAAAATATCTTCTTATAATTATATTATTTATATTAATTCCACCAGTTTTGTTTTGTTCTTTAATGTGGCTACTTAAAAATTAAAATTCTATATGTGGTTCAAATTTGTGGCTCACATTATGTTTTTATGGACAGTGCTGATCTAGAAGAAAAGAGGATATAATTCTCAACTTGGTGTAAGTAGGGATTTCTTAAAAGGGACATACAAATTACTAACCATAAAAGATGATACATTAGAATATATTAAAATTAAGAAATTCAGCCCTGGCTGGTGTGGTTCAGTTGATTGAGTGTCATCTGTGCACTGAAAGGTCGAAAGTTCAAATCCTGGTCAGGGAACATACCCAGGTTGCAGGTTTGATTCCTGGTGGGAGTGCATATGGGAGGCAACCGATCGATGTTTCTCTCTCACATCGAAGTTTCTCTCTATATATGTATCTTTCTCTCTCTCTCTCCCTCCCTTTCTCTCTAACATTTATAAAAATCATATTTAAAAGGAGAAAAGAATAATTTCATTTAATCAAAAAACATGATTAAGGGACTGTCAAAGTAAACCATGAAATGGGAGAAGGTATTTGCAACTGGCAAAGATCTCATATCCAGAATAAATAAATTCCTACAAATCAAAAGGAAAAAGACAGCTTAATGGGCCATACATTTTATCAGACATGTGATAAAGTGGCCAATACATTTGTAAAAAACTGCTCAATAGTATGAGTCATGAGGCCAATTGTAGAGAGCGCCTGGGAAGGCACATGGGCATTTCTTTAATTATTGTCAGCTGAATCCAGTGGCCTTGTCAGAGCCACGTCCTGGAAACACACCTTGCCAGAGGCAGGAGTGTTGTCCGCCTGACCTTCAACTCCAGGCGCCAGGGGGTGGGTTTCATTATCTAAATCCAGCCAAGCACTAGGAACAAACAAAATAATCTGGGCCCACCCAGAAGTGACAATACAAAGAAGACAAGAATGCACATAATCTCCTTTGTCTTGGGCTTTAGTAAAACTTCCTGGTATTTTTCTGTATAAAATAAACCGGGCTATATTGGCTCTAGGTCACTGTTTCTCCATCAGAGGACAGCTGTCCCACCCAGCCCCAGCTTTTTCCTTCTATTTCTGTATCTGTCTCTTTCTTTTATTTTCTCAATCCCCAGCAGCCCCTACTCAGGATCCCGACCACTCTCTAGCCGCACTGGACGTGGAAAAGAAATATTAATAGCCAATTAACATTAAAATGACTATGGGGTATTAATTCCCAACATCACTGGGGCTCACTTGAGAAAGACTGACAAGATCAGGAATGGTAAAAATGTGGAGCAACTAGAACGCCTATATTCTGCTGCTGGGAATGTTAGTTGTTGCATCTTTTTTGTTTGTTTTTGGTTTTTATTGTTTTATTTCAGGGAAAAGGGGCAGCTGTAAAATACAGAGACCTCTGTAACAATGACTTGTTTTTTCTTAAAGGGAGAGAATGATTGGAATCCAAGGAATCAAAGCAGTAGATGGAACAAGTCAGAGCATCTCCAAGTTATTTTCAGGAAACAGCAACCAAACACAAGCTAAATATTCCAAACAAGGAATTCTTCTAACAATTTGCCTTGTCTTGTAGATTACCAACACCTCCCCCTTTTAGTGGGAAAGCATAATTTATTACTCCAAACCAATGACTCCACTATAAGAAACACCTTAGAACAAAGTTTTGAATCAAATCTGTCTACCTGCAAAGCACAGGCTTGGAATGAGGCAAATACCCACACACACACACACAAAAAAAAAAAAACAACTACAAAAACCCCTCAAATGAGGACAAAGATTTGACAAAAGGCACCTCAACTGTAGAGTGTAAAGGATCATTAAGCATTAAATGCAACTGTGTATCCAAGACCCAGTTTGTGTTAATATATGGGATAACCAGATAGTTTTACCCTCTATGGCTAAGCCCGTTTCTTTATATAGACGGACAAAGCTAGCACTGCTCTAGTAATAACCAGCAACATACTGCTTTGTTCTTTAAGATGCCACACTAGGCTGAACCACTAAGCCAAGGTTTTCCACTAAGGCTAAGAACACTGCATCTTTGCAGGGATGAAAAGCTTACCACACACTCACACTCACACGTACCAAATCTGTCAGCTCTTGGGAGTCAACCTCAAGTCTGCATTTCATTTATGCCAGTATATCTTTTATATCAGTATGTGTTCTTCCAGAATATTCCTGTCGTACTCAACACAGCAAAAATCTCAACACATTCGCACCTGGTTATGGTTACCCAGTAGTTATTACTTGTGTGCAATAAAACAAGAGACCGAAACCACAGAACAAGTGTACAGGGTGGGGACTGCTGGATAAGGAACAGATATAAAAACACAGATGTGCAGATTTCACCAGAAACCTCAAGTATCCACCTCTAAGTCTGTAGCACAGGCTACTTGCCACAGTTCAGATCCTTCACCCATCACCCCTCTTCTTGGACCCCAAAACAGGGCGAATGCTGCTACTTTTGAACACCCTCCAGCTGTGTGAATCTGGTTGAAAACAGATGATGCAACAAACCTACACCAGCTGTTTGACTGTTAAATTTGTATTACAAAAAAAACAAACTTTAAGGTTTACTATTGTAACTTTTTAAACCAGAGAAAACAACATGCTCCTTGGGGAAAGGTGAAGGAGTGAGAAGACAGGCCCTGGGGAGAAGTATTATGACAGCACCTTGAGCTGCGAGGCCTGCCTAGGAGAAGCACGGGTACTGCCACATCACCACAGGGGACAGCTACTGTCTGGGGCTCAGCAAACCAGTTCACACACCACGCAAAGCTGCTATAGATCTAAGTCATAAGAGTCTTCCAGCTCATTGTGAAACAAGCTCCACTCATCTTCAGAGTCAATCAGCTCGTTGCCCCACCTGCAGCTAAAAGCATGAGCAGCATCTCATCCAGCTCAAAGGTGACAACCTCTTCTTCATCATTGTCAAAGGGGTTGCTCTTCTCTCTTTCCTCAGTGAGCTCCCAGAAGTGGTTCCTTCGTTGGGCCCGGTGTCTGCTTGATGATCCCACTTTCTGCCTCTGTGGCTCCTCTCTACGGCCATCAGGGTACACATGCTTGTAAAGACAGTTCCCTCCAAATGGGCAGCTCCCCTGTCCTTCATCAAAATACCTGCACACCTTGTTGCTCATTGCCTCCTCATATTTCTGAATGACTTTCTGCTTCTCTTCTTTCTCCTCCACCCAGTACTCACTTGGAATGACAAAGTTAGATGTGATCCGGCCTTCTGGGCAGGACTTAATGGTCTTGCTCTCAAATTGCTTAGTACTCCTCCACTTGTGAATACACTTGAGACAGTAGGTGTGGTTGGAGTTGGAGAGGATCCAAAAGTGGTGCTCACTGAGGTTGGCTTTCTCGTAAATCGCCTCTACACAGATCCCACACACTTTGTCCTTGCTGTGCTAGAAAGCAAATGAGAGCTCCATGTCCTTCTCGTGGCCTCAATGCAAGATTTTATGTGCTGTGATCTCTGGGTGGAGGATGTGCAGCCCACACTTGTCACAGGAGTCTCCATGGAGATACGCACAGTCCTCCCCAAAGGAGCACTCTTCAATTGCTGTTGGCACCTTCTCCGATTCTTCTTTGGTCACTGAGCCTTGAAGGGGTGCTTTAGTGCACCCCAACCTCAGCATAGGGGCAGTGTGGCTACAGTAGGGCTGGCCAGGAACAAACTCAATGGCATTCCCTCAGTCTTCTGAACCTGCTCCTGGAGTTGCAAAGTTTGAATTTCTTGGCTCAGCTTTGCCTATATTCATTTCAACAATCAGTCCAACTACTGACGAGAGAGTAGAGGAAGGAGCAAGAGGTGATTTTGCAGTTAGATCTTTAGCAGTTGCTTCTTTCTTCCTGTTTCGATGGTTTGCTATGTTCATATCTGCAGCGGTCTCCATGAACACGGTACCCTCGCTGAGAATACTTGAACACTACACCATATGGACTTTCAGAGAGGTCATGTGAGTAGCGACAGTTTTCTTCTTCCTTACAAACTTCATGCATGGAATACATAAAAGGGTGATCTTGGAAGGAGGCAAGATGACTGGGTATCCTTTGTGCCCTAAAGCATTCTAGGACAGAGCAGTTGTTGTATCTTTATGCAAAGTTGTTGGGTAGTATTGACTAAGTTAAACATACACATATCCTAGGAATATGCCCAATAAAAATGCAGGATATCCACATACCGAAAGACATGGATGAGAATATTCATATTGGGCATCTATCTAATAATAGAGGAATATGCAAATTGTCCAAGATGCCATCACAGTAACAGCAATGACCAGCAGGCTTAGTGGGGCGACCAGGCCGGCAGGGGGGTTAGTGAGGGACGATCAAATGACTGAACAGCAGGCTGCATGGGGGGGACCAGGTCAGCAGTGGGGTTAGTGAGGGATGACCAAATGCCTGAACAGCAGGCTGAGTGGGGCGACCAGGCTGGCAGGGGGGCAGTTGGGAGCAACCAGGTCGGCAGGGGGGGCAGTTTTGGGCAACCAGGCCGGCTGGGGGGTGTGCAGTTAGGGACGATCAGGCCGGCAGGCAGGTGAGCAGTTAGGAGCCAGCAGTCCCGGATTGTGAGAGGGATCCCGTATTGGAGAGGGTGCAGGCTGGGCTGAGGGGACCCCCCACCCCCCCATGCACGAATTTTGTGCACTGGGCCTCTAGTCATTTGTAATAGCCAATACAGATGATAATGCACCTGTCCATAAACAGCAGAATGAATACATGTACCATTGTATTTATTCAATGAAATACTACAAAACAATAAAAAAAGAATTAACAATAACTGTGTACAATAATATGGATGACTCTCACATAATATTAGAAGACAGATACAAAAATATATATACTATATGATTCAATGTACATTAAGTTTAAAAACAAGTAAAAGAACTCTATGGGGGAGAACGCTGATCGTTGCCTTTGGGGATAAATGGATTCTAATGACTGACGGCGGCACAAAGACAGTTCTAGGGTCCTAGTAATGTACTACTTTACAACCTGAGTAGTAGGTACCTGAGTGTTTAACTTTATGATAATCCAATGGGCTGTGCACTTACATTTTTGGTACTTTTCTTTATTTATGTAAAATTCAACTTTTTTTAAAAAAACACACAAGCATTTTAGTTGAAAATTTATGATAGTCTTTCAAAAATCAAGCAGACAGATAAGCAAAACTATAGAAAATTTGAAGAGTGATTCATAAACTTAGGACAGTAGTTCCATAGAGAACTTTCTATCCAACAGATAAAAAATACAGATTAATTTAAAACATATATACAGTATTAACAAATATGCCATGTCTAAGATCTAAGAGAAACCCTAAGACGGTCTAAAGAATTAACATGAAAACTATACCCTCTTACCATAATGTAATAAAATTAGAAATTGATTATAATTATAGAGCTAAAAAATAAATTGTGTATGTCTGGGAAATTTAAAAACACACCATCAACTTATCTATTGATTAAACAATAAATGTGAGGCCCTAGCTGGTTTGGCTCAGTGGATAGAATGTTGGTCTACAGACTGAAGTGTCCTAGGTTCAATTTTGGTCAAGGGCACATGCCCAGGTTGCGGGCTCAATCCCCAGTAGGGGGTGTGCAGGAGGCAGCCAATCAATGATTATCTCTCATCATTGATGTTTCTCTCTCTCATTCCCTCTCTTTTCCTCTCTGAAATCAATAAAAATATATTTTAAAAAATTAATAAATGTGAGAAAAATATTCACAAAATATTTAAAATTGAATAATGAAAAGCCTGTTCTAATTTGTGTGACTCATTAAAAATTACTTAAAGAAAAATTTAAAGCTATAAGTTACATTAATCAAAACATAAGAAAGATTTAGAGAAAATAAACTAAATAGTCAACACAAATTTTTGGAGAAAAAGACTATATTCAAAGAAGGAAAAAAAGATAATTCTAAGACTGAGGAAAGTAAGAACAAAAAAGTGATAGAAAATACTCTTAAGAGCAACTTTTAATTATTTTAAAGACAAATAATATACAAAATTGAACAAGAAAAAATTAGGAAATTAATAAATGTGAAATGAAAAAGAGAAAATATCTTAGAGACCTGGAGTTTGTAAATAACAAAGGAATGTAATGAACAGCTATCTGCCAGTAATATGAAACCTAGAATAAGTGCACATATTTCTGGAAAATAAATACTGAAATGGCACTAGAAGAAATAGAAAAAAAATGAATAAGTGGAAAAATTGAAAAATTAAATAACTATTTAAAAGTGGTAAGCAAGGATATATTTGACTAAAAAATATAGCAAAACAAAACTAGGCATCATTTGTTTTACAGGTAAGGCCTACCAAATTTTCATGAAATAATCTCTTTCTTAGAGAAGTTATTTAAGAGAATGAAAAAAAAGAAGAAATATCCAACTCATTTTTTTTTTTTGAATCTAGTGCAGGAGTTGGCAAACTTTTTGTGTAAAAGGCCAGGTAATAAATACTTTAAGTTTATGGTCCCATATGGTCTCTGTCCAATACCATGCACATGCATGTGTGCGTGTGTGCATGTGTGTGTTTTATAACCCTTTAAAAATGTAAAAATTGTTCTTAGCTCTTGGGGAACTTGCCAACTCTTAGTCTGATAATATCTTGATTGCAAAGGGTAAGACACTCAGAGATATTGCAATGGCTTATGACAAAGGTTTTGTAAATAAATTTTTATTAAAACCCCATCCTTTTCTATACTGTCTTTGGCTGCTTTCACATTGCAACAACAGAGTTGAGTAGCTGCAACAGACACCGAATGGTCTACAAAGTGGAAAATGTTTACCATCTGGCTCTTTACAGAAAAAGTTTGCTGACCCTGGCTTAAAAGAACATGCAGGAACTGACAACCCATCTCTCCCCTGATTTTTCTCTCTTACTACTCACTCCTCTTGCTCATTCAGAGCTTGTTATTCCTACAAGACAGATATGCTCCAGCCTTACCGCATTTGAAATTGCTATTCCCTCTGCCTGCGATTCTATTCCCATAATATCTAGACATTCAATCTCTCACCTCCTGTATCCCTTTTATCACAGTAATCATTACATTGCAGAGCTACTTTGTATTACTTTTCTCTGTCTCTCATTAGATCGTCAACAACCTGATCTTGGACTAAATTTTTATTTCTGCATCTCAAAATGCCTAGCCCATATGTCTGTTACCAAGTAGTAAGTACTGGGTATACATTTGATCGTTATTAATTCCCAGAAACATAAAAAATGTTATTATAGAGTTCTATTGGGAGAGTGCAAGGGGTGGGTTTAGGGAGAGAGCTGAATCATCATCTTTCACAGTAGACAGTTGATATATAGCATATAAATATAACTATAAAATAACAGGAGCATATTATTTAAAGATTTGGAGGCCAAAGAGCTTGCACAAGGCCGTACATCCCTTTCCAACTGTTTTATCCCAGTTCACCCCAGATGAAAGTCTTAATAACTGCAATAGAACAGCCTGACAGGGCTATCAATACTCTGCTTGCCACTAGTGATGGGGTCCTTCCTGCCATTTGATAGGTGAGGGAATAAACTGCAGATCCTTATTTAAAGTTCGCATTCTAGACTATAATACTTCTAGGTTCAATTGTCTTAGTTTTCAGATAGAAAAATATCATGAATTTATAAATCCTATCCAAGTGATTTGCTAAAGTAATGCTTTCATGAATACAGGTAAGGGAATACTGAAAGCAGAGCAGGGATGGGAAAGAAGACAAGCAAAGATACAATTTCAGATAAAGTCCCAGCTGATCCTGCAGGAGGAACTCTTGAGGGTAAATTATACCTTAGAGTTCACCTCAACTCAAGTCATGGGTGTCAGTCTTTCACATGATCAGATCAGCGGGTCATTGGATAACATCCTCGAGCAAAGAATGAGAAAACTCAGATTCAGAGGAAATGTGCTAAGCCTGGGGAGTAAGAAAAGGGGTACAGGGAGAAAGGAATATTAAAAAATAAGGACACCTACTTTTTATCAATACTGTCACCACCTTAAGTGACCAAAATAAATATCATCAATAGTGCCTATTGATACAACCTATATAGGTAACCCAATATCACCTATGTAGAATTCTTGATAAAATTGTTTAACCTGAATCCAGTGATGAGGTAACAATCATAAAAATCCATAATAGGAGAAAATCTACTCAACAACCAGTCTAGAATTTTCAAAGAAGTCAATATAATTTAAAAAATAAAGGGAGAGGGACTGTCCTATATTAGAAGAAACTGAAAAGCATATAAAAGATATCTGAGATAATTGAGGAAATTTGAATGAGAAATGCATATTGGATGATATGGAATTTTTATTAATTTTCTTAGGTGTGTTAATAAAATTGTGATTGCATAGGAAAATATCATTATTCTTCAAAGATGTATGTGAAATATATATATATATATATATATATATATATATATATTCATAATGTGGGCAATATATTTTCAGCAAAAACATGTGTAAAGAGAGATAAGCCAAATACAGTAAAATATTAACATTGCATCATAGTCTGTAGAAGCAAAAATTTCAAAATAACATCAATGCCCATCAAAACTGCAATGGTCGCTGAAACCAGTTTGGCTCAGTGGATAGAGCGTCAGCCTACGGACTGAATGGTCCTGGGTTCGATTCCGGTCAAGGGCATGTTCATTAGTTGCGGACACATCCCTGGTAGGGGGTGTGCAGGAGGCAGCTGGTCGATGTTTCTCTCTCATCGATGTTTCTAGCTCTCTATCCCTCTCCCTTCCTCTCTGTAAAAAATCAATAAAATAAAAATTAAAAAAAAAAATGCAATGGTCAAAATAAGTACCCAAATATATAATGGAATACTAACCAGCTATTTATAAAAACTTCAAATTTCTTAATGTTGATATAGATTTCTAAAATTAATATAATATAAATCACATTAAGTAACAAAGGAAGGACAATAATTGTGTGGGTCTGTATAAATGATTGTATTAAACCTCCACATGGAAATTGAGCAGATAGGGTAAGAGTAGGAGAAAATTTTTCACTATATACTTTTTATTTTAATGCTCTTTCATATTTTAACAATAAAAGAAATTGTAGCAAAGAACAATGGATAAAGCTCCAAAGATTGCAAAGAAATAGAGATTACTAAAGTAATAATAGAAATTGACATAAATGTGATAAAACAACAAAATAAATATGATAACAACAAAAGCATCATATGATTCTATGAAAATCTAACAATTAAGCATACTTTTGATAGGATGTATGTATCAAGGTAAAAAGAAAAACAGGGTCATAATTACTAAAAAAATACAAATTTACAAACTAATAAAGTGGTACAAACTCAAGCCAATTCATCTGAAATATCAGATTAAATGAGCAATTTTCTAGAAAAAGAAATCTATATTACCAAATGACTCAAGGGTAAATAGAAATTTTGAAATCTTTAGTAGTTAAGGAATCAGCAGTTTTAGAAAATCATATATAAGAAATGAACAAACAACATACATGAAAGATCCACAAACATTCAAAAAGCAAAAAATTCCTGTCTTAAGTAAACTGTTCCCAAGACTAGTAAAAGAGAAAAAAAAACCTCCCAAATTTTTATTAAGCTAGTATAATCTTGATATCAAAAGATAGAAAAAGACAATAAAAATTAAAAAATGTGAGTGCAGTTTTACTCAAAATACAGATAAATGCATGCTAAAATATTAACATAAATCCTAAAAATATTAACAAACTACATTCAAAAATATGTTTATTAATTCACAATAATCAAATCAGGCTATCTTAGATATATAAAGTGAATTTAATAACATAAAAATCAGTGTTCTTTTAATTGTATAATTGATGAATAAAAATTATAATTACAAATGTTATGTCTTTTATATGTAATATATTATTTTTATATTTGCATACATAGTAAAATGTAGACATAATCTATTTAACATTTTGTTGTAATTCCTAAAAAACAAAAGACAAGAAAAAGAAACAAAAAGTTAAGAAATCTTTGTTATTTACAGAAGACATTATCTAAATAGAAAGTCTGAGATAAATTAGATAAATACATTTATTAATGTATAAAAATAAAATTATTAAAATAAGAATGTTCAATAAGGTTGCTAGATATAAAATCATTATAGAAAAAATACATTTCTAAATATATAGGATAAATAATAAAATATAACAGTTTAAAAAGAATAATTAAAAATATCATTAATTAAAATTGGCTAAATTATAGGTCTGTGGCTAAGGATTAAATAAACTAAGAGAAATATATGAAACATTATCTGATACCTGCTAAACAACCAACAAAAGTGCAATGCCATGTTACTCCTTGTTTAAAAAGTATCATTAATAATTTAAACAAACTTGTATGGTATCTAAAAATATAATAAAAGTTTAGAAAATTGTAGGGAGTGGCTCTAGGGTCAAGCCAAGGGCTGACCTGTGGCAGGGCCACATACAAGTCCCAGCCTGGAGGGCAGAGCTCTCCTAGCATAATTAAGCCTGACCTTGTAGCCCTCCCTAATTCCTTCCTAGGTAGCTAATGGGCTATGGGAGGTGCAGCAAGTGTTGCCAAAACAAGTACATTTGTATACATGTTAATCTAACCTTGTTTTAATCACACTATAAAATAAAGCATTAGCTTATAGGCTGGATTTTTCTGTGTCCTCATCCAGGCATGGGAGATCCACAGAGCCCCACCTGTATTCTCTTTGTCTGTCTTCATTAATCTTTCACCACCCCTCCTCAGGTTCACCCTTGGCCATGCTGGTGAGCACAGAAAATTGCAGTCTTAACTGAAAGACTTACAAGAAGATTTATAATACAGATAGATACCCTTTTCTTTAAGTTGACATCTTAAAGATGACAGTTCTCACTAAATAAATGAATAAATCAAATTAAAAACTTTAACAGTTCATAAAACTCAACAAGCTCATTCTCAAATTCATATGTTATGGCAAAAAACTAAGAATATCCAGTACAAATTAGAAAAAAAAAAAAAGAATAAGAAGAGGATTCAATCAATGAGGAACCATGGCTTATAACAAGTATATAGTAATTAAATTAGTATATTATTGGTACAGAAACAAATAAATAAGCCAATGGAACAGAATATAGAACTTATACAAAAGACTCATATATATGGAGTTATTGGTACATAATAGGTAATATTACAAAACAGTGGAGACAGAGTGGCCTGTTTTGTTATATGGTATGGAATTAGCTATCCATGCAGAAACGTTTGAAATTAGACCCCTACCTCACACACATTAAAATATTTTAGACAGATAAAAAGTCTAAATAATAAAAAGAAAATTTCAAAAAACAGTAAAGAATGTATAGAAGTAAATTTTAGATTATCAGATAATGCAAGATTTCTTAAACAAAACACATATCTATATGGCTTGTTTCCTCAGCTAATAAGTTTTCTGCTGAAATGTCACCTAATCATAATGGCCTTCTTTGACTATCAGATATAAAATACTAGTCCTCATAGTTTATGCTTGACATTCTCTACATTATTACCCTGTTGTATTTTTCATCACAGCAATTATTACCACTGCAGAGATGGGGGTAGGGATTTTTGTCTATTCCTTTCATTCCTCTATCCCTTAGACCTAGTAACTAGCATGTAGTATTCACTCATTTGTGGAATTATAAAAATACAAAAAAAAATTTAAGAAAAGCATTTACAAATTTAGAAACTCTTCTGTTCATTAAAAATCACCATAACCATGGAAATAGGCCATATCTGAAAGATAACATTTACATTTCCTAAAAGAGAAAGACTTAAAGTCCTGCACATATAAAGATAATATGCAACTCTATAAGAAAAAAACTAACAACACAGATTGGATTTAATCAGACTATTCACAGAAAAGAAA
The DNA here is from genome assembly GCF_951640355.1 of Cnephaeus nilssonii. Taxonomy (NCBI): domain Eukaryota; kingdom Metazoa; phylum Chordata; class Mammalia; order Chiroptera; family Vespertilionidae; genus Cnephaeus; species Cnephaeus nilssonii. The sequence goes on along the minus strand of NC_137076.1, from coordinate 61,448,551 downwards.
GCCTCATTGGCAGAAACATAAATACATTTACCTCATTAAGGTATACAAACACCTTTCTTGACAAATGGCAATAATAAATTTGACTGAAAGACCAGCACCACTTGGGAAAATCAAGTGAGGTTACCTAGTTAAAGCATAGAGAAGGAAGCAAGTGCATTCAAGATATACCTCAGAGATTTCAGTTACATTCTTCAGCACAGATGGAGGTTCACGTTCACCAGTTGGCGATCATAGCACATGAATGAGATGATTGAGGTCACCCTAGCTTTCTGCTCTCCATATCTAGCCTCACATAAATAATTCTGGCAATTATGCATGTTAGCTAGTCTGGGGAAGTGCCAGGATTACCTCATCTGGGTCAAGTTTATCTATCAATCTCAAAAGTGTATAATCCACAATTTGATTACAAATTACCGTACATTATGCCTAGACATGAACAAACCTCATCCAGCCACCCTAGGCTAACATAGTCTCATCCAAAACAGAATCAGAAGAAAAAAAAGAAACTCTTCTTAAATGCATATGGAAAAATTACCACATTTGAACAAACATCAGGCCATAAAACAAACATCACAACTTTTCAGAGAGAAGGTATACAAACCATGTTCTCTGACCACAATAAAATTAACTTAGAATTAACAGATAAAAATGAAAATACTATATCTAAATTTATGGAGAACAGTTAAGGCCTCTCTGAGAAGGGAATATACAGCCTTAAATGGTCACATTAGAAAAGATGAACAAATAAAAACTAACGAATAAATGTCCAAAGTGGATAAAAAAACCTGTGCAATATATATATACACACACACATACATACACACATACATACATACATATACACATACACACACACACACACACACACACACACACACTAGATGCCCGGTGCACAAATTCGTGCACAGGTGGGGTCCCTCCAGGTGGCCTGCGGGGATCGGGCCCCAGATCACACCCCCAGCCTCGCAGCCCCGCAGCCCCACATCCCTGCCTGGCACCCTGCCATGGCCTGGCACTACCCCCTCACCTGCTCCACCATCCCGCCTACAGGGTGATTGATCGGGGCTAGGCCCCCCCACCCGGTTCCCTCAGCGCCTGGGAGCTGGGAGGCAGCCCTGCCCCTCACCGCCGTCACTGGTCGCTCTCTGTGGGGCGATTGGCAGGGTGATCGGCAGGGCGATCAGGCCCCTGCTCACACCCACCTTTGCCTGGTGCCACCAGCTCACCTGCTCCACCATCCTGCCATGGTCCTGCTCTTGTCAGGGCCCATTGGAGCTGGCAGTGCCTCCACTGCCGCCCGCTGCCAGTGCCGCATCGCCGATGCCCACCATGTTCTGCGCCGCCCTCTGTGGTCAGCGCACGTTATAGTGAGTGATCGAACTCCTGGTTGAACAATTTGCATATTAGGTTTTTATTATATAGGATATAATGGAATACTATTCCACCATAAGTAAGAGTGAAATCTTAGTATTTGCAACAAGCATGGATGGACCTAGAGGGTACTGTGTTAAGTGAAATAAGTCAGTCAGAGAAAGACAAATACCACATGATTTCATTTAAATGTAAGATTTAAAGAACAATATAAATGAACAAACAAAAGAGAAACAGACTCATAGACACAGAGAATAGACTGATGGTTGCCAGAGGGGAGAGAGTTTGGGGGATTAGATGAAAAAGGTGAAGGGTTGACAAGTACAGTTTAGTAGGCACAAAATAGTCATGGGGTATAAAGTAGAGCATGCAGAATATAGTCAATAATATTGTAATAATTATATATGGTGCCAGATGGGTACTGGAAATTTCGCAGGGAACACTTTGCAACATATGTTATTATCTAACCACTATGCTGTACACCTGATACCAATACAAAATAACATTGATTGTAAACTGTAATGAAAAGTATAAAATAAAAAAGAGTAAATGTTCAGTGTAAAAAATTAGAAACAAACAATAAACCTAAAGAAAATAAAGAAAAAGAGATAATGAAAAGAATTAAATAGAAGACAAAGATGAAATAAAGATGTTCAATAAACTCCAAGTCTTTCTTTGAAGGGTGACAAAATAAAAGCAAACCTCTGGTAATACTTATGGGTAAAAAGAGACAGAGACTGTACAAATAAATAATATTATAAATGATAAATGAGACATAATGCTAATGATTCAATTGAAATTAAAAAGATAATAAGTGAATATTATCAACAACTCATTCAATTTAATTGAAAACCTGGGTGAAATGGACAAAGTCCATAGAAAGTTAACCTAATAAAACTAACCTGTGAAGACATAGACACTCAAATGGCACTATGAAAGAAAGTGAAGTTATAAGATTTTAACAGACACAGATCCAGACATGTTTGCAGGTGATCTTACAAAAACTTCCAAAAAGCTTAGTACAGTTGGAAATTTGCATACCTTATAACCCACCAATTCTACTCATAGCAATTTATTAAGAGAAAGGCTTGCACATGTGCACTCTGAGATGTCCACAAGAACAACCAGAAGCAAAATTTACCAAAAAAAAAAAAAAACACCCAAAAAAAAAAACACCCACCAATTCCCATCTATTGGAGAATGTTAAATAAATTGAATTTTATTCACACAATTGAGTGTGAAAATGAAGAACCTATAGCTGCATGCAACAACAGGATGCATCTTACATACTGTTAAGTAAAATATTCTCAAAAGCTTTTCAATATGATACTGTCTTCATGAGGTTCAAAAAGAAGCAAAAGAGTAATACATACACTAAATTTCTAAATGGCAAGGAAATGATAAAACTCTAAAGTTCAGGGTTATAAAATGCAAAGGGAGAGGGTTTGAGAGTTCAGGGGTGTCCAGGACATTATTTATAAACAAACAGGTAAATTAAAAAATGGCCACTCGTGGGCTAATAATGATTTTGTATCATGAACCTAGGAATACAATAAATGTAATTCCTTATGCCTGACATCTTAAAGGAAATAAAAAGAAGTAATAGTATCTTCTGGTCTCATAGTAACAAATAAAAGAAAAGTTAATATTTCACACCTCTTAAGTTGACAAATATTTAAGATGGATAACATGCATAGGTTGGTGAAGTTATAAGAAAAAGGAGACCTAAATATTGATCTGAGAGTGTAAATTTATACAACTTAAGAGAGCAATTTAGAAATCTCTAGAAAAGTTAAAGTTGCACTTGCCCAATGAGTTATGAATTTCACTTCCAGAAACTTACCTTAAAGAAATTCTCATGCAAGTGCTCAAAGGAGATAAGTACATACAAGGATCTTTCATTGCACTAACTTTCACAACAGCCAAAATGTGTAAACGTCCTAACTATTCAACATAGGGGAATGAATAAACTGTAGTTTATTCCTCTAAAATGTGACACAAGTGGTGAATGTATGAACTAAATTTACATATATTAGCATCATAAAAATGTAAGTTTAAGTGGAAAAAAAGCGAGTTGCAGTAGGACGCACGCAGTATGATACCATTACAATTTTGCATATTGTTTATGAATCCATTCCATATGTAGCAAAAGAACAAAAAGCACACATGATGATATAACTGAATCCAGAGGAGTGGTTAACTTTGAGGAGGCAGAAGGAGAAAGAGTTATGGTGATGAGCCTTTGATGGATTCTTTAATGTTTTATTTCTTGCAAATAAAAATAAGGTGTGAGAGTGAAGAAACATGACAAAATAACATGTTAAGTTTAAATTGTGCACCCTGTGTCTGTTATATTATTTTATATTTTTTTATTTTATCAATAAAATTTAATTTAATTACAGGACAAAATAATCTGACATCTCAAACTCTACCCAACATCCCAGTGCTCACTGCAGTAAGGATTCCTAGCACACCACAGTAGGGAATCTGTGGAACCCTTGGAATAATAAGAGGTGCCCAGCCTTGTCTGCAATTATTTTTCTCAACTAAGCCTAAATTGTGACATGGAAGAGATTTGGAGAGTACTTAACCTCCTATAACATAAATTTTTATTAACCATTATTAACCATCAGGGAATGCCTGAAAGTACCCTTGTGTAACAGATGGATGAGGTTATATTAAATCTAAACAAACAAAAACCATTCATAAATGAGCAATTTCAAAACACCTGGAGTATAGTAATTAAAACCTTTAATTTTTTATACTATGATTTTTTTTGAAGATGTGTAAACTCTAGAGAAAATATTCAGAAGCAATAAAATCATGTTATACATATAAATATGGCTGTTATGTACAACTGAAATACCATAATCCTTATGGTATTTCCATCTCAAAAATGTGAGCTATAAAAGAATCATGTGCTTTGATTTCAATCATGTATTGAGTCATTACAATATAACTACAGGCAAGTCTCAACTTGGCTTTCCACTCCTTATATTTTTAGGAAACAGAAAATCTTATAATCTCCGAAAAGGGTACACCCTTCATCACTACTGACAACATATCTACAGTATGATTTACATCAACATTCACTAGATGAAGTCGTTAGAGGCACTGTACTTACACACTTTGTAATGGGACATGCTTATTAAAGTAACTTGCCAGAGGGTAGTTGCAAATGCAATAAAAGCATTCCTGAAAGTAGGGGAGGGTAGAATCTTTGTCTCTAACATAAACAAATGCACACATTTTCCCTATTTAAAAAAAGCAATAAACTGTGAATTCAAACCTAGTTAATTCAGTCATGAGTCAAATAAAAATCTCAATGTACTAGTAAAAGTCAGGGCCAGAACTCACCAAAACAATTTTTGTAAAATGGCTGACTCACTATAGCAGTTATCACAGCTATAAATAAATTGCAAAATAAAAAAATGTATGGACAACAGTGTGGTGACTAGGGGGGGCAGGGAGGGTGATGGGAGGAGAGGGTACATGGGGCATAAATGGTGATGAAAAAAATAATACAATATAGTGAAGAAGAAAAAAAGTTTGCTAAAATTGGATTAATTTTCAAATCCATTTGTAAATATTTGAATTAATTTTGCTAACCAAATTCCCTTTCTACTTGACCACCTTTGAAGGCATATAAATGATATTCAGTCATATGCCTGACTATATGTCCCCCTTAGATGAGAACATGCTCTTTGAAAGAACCACCCTCATTTACTGACCTCTTCAATCTATGCTTTTTCCCTGTGCATCTGTCCATTTATTCCTTATTTCAGCAAATACCTGGTGTCCCCAAACTGTATATGCACTTTGAATGATTATAAAGCCAGTGTTTATTAACATACAGTTCATTTTCAAAATTTAAAAGAATCTACAGAGATGAATAATTTTTTTGTCAAACTGATGATCATTCTGGTCCAGGCACTGCTGATAATGCAAAGCAATGAAATCGCAAACATCAAGAATCATTTCATTAGGGTATTTGTGTGCCCTCATTTAGTCGACTGTTGCTGGTTTTGTACCGTAAACTTTATCTTTTATATATCCCCATAAAGATGTCTGGTGGTACTTTAGAATAAATTTTCTTTGTTCAAAGCTTAGTCTGGCTTCACCCATTATTTCAAATCAGTTAAACCTGAAAAGGAGTAAAAATTAAAGTTATCAGCTGTTAAATTGTGTACATTTTGGGGGGACACCCTATATTTAATGAATATTTACTATGTGCCAGGCATTATATTGGGTGGGAATATTTAATAGTTAATGATGACGATGATAATGTGTTATGTGCCAATACTGTATAAATACTTTAAAAACCATGCCTTCATGAAGTTTATGGTCTAGTTTATAATCTAAAAGGGAAGTAGCAACTAATAAATTGGTTGCAATGACAATAAACACTAAGGAGGAAACCTATAGGAGCCTTAAATGACAGGGTAATGGTCTGAACATCAGGGATAACATCCCTAAGAAAGCTTAGACATGCTCCCGGTTTCCACCAACCACCCTCTTCATCTTGCTCCAGTTGTTCAATACAGCTTTTCTCTGACAACCAATGCTATATCCCCAGGAACGCTCCTCAGCCTTTTCCTCCCTCTCACCCCTTTCTCTGCTGCGTCCCCGCCTGCTCTTCAGTAATGAGCCCATACTCCACGTCCACCTCCATATTTAGGTCAATACACTTCATCCACTGAACATGCAAAGACTCACATGAGCACTCAAGCACAGTTATTTCCCTGCATCATACAAGTAAAACCAAAGAGAAAGCAGGCATCTCTGATTGAAAGCTACTGTTCCCCAAAATTCTTACACACAACTTCTAGCCCCAGTCTGTTCTCTTTCACTGCTAGGAAGAAAATGAGAATGGGAAGGCAGGAAGGAGGAAGAGAATAAAAGAAGGGAAAAAGAAAGAAAGAAGAAAGAGAGATAAGGGTACTGGCATACCAGTAAAGTTCACTATCTCTTTAGGAAAACTCTGACATGCCTTTTGGCTCCCTCCCTTTTTTTCCTCTTCCTTTTATTTTTTAATTCTACTTATTTGACTAAGAAAAAACAAATAGTTCATCTATTTCTCCCATCTCCCACCTCTGCCTCTGGTAACTATCAATCTGTTCTCTATATCTATGAGCTTGGTTTTATTTACTGTTTTTACATTCCACAAATAATCTCTGACTTATTTCACTTAGCATAATGCCCTTTAAGATCCATCCTGTTGTTGTAAATCACAAGAGTTTATTCTTTTTTATAGCTAAATAGCATTCCATTACATATATAATGGAATATATATATATATACACTGAGTGGCCAGATTATTATGATCTCTGAACACATAATAATCTGGCCACTCAGTGTATATCCTATATAATAAAAGGCTAATATGCAAATTGTCCCCTCGACCAGGAGTTCAACCATCAGGCAGGCCGGCCAAATGCCCATGTCCCCTCCCCCTGGCCAGGCTGGCCAGACCTCACCCATGCACGAATTCATGCATCAGGCCTCTCTCTCTCTCTCTCTCTCTAAATATATATACATACATATATATATATATATACACATATATATATATATACACATACACACACATATATATATGTATATATACACATACATATATATATGTATGTATATATATGTGTGTGTGTGTGTATATATATATACATATACATACATATATATATATATATATATATATATATATATACTGTATCTTTCTTATCCACTCATCCATTGAGGAACACAAGTTGTTTCCATATCTTGACTATTGTAAGTAATGCTGCAATTAGCCTGGGGGTGCACTGCATATATCTTTTTGAGTTAGTGTTTTTATTTTATTTTATTTATTTTTAAAAGTATATCTTTATTGACTTCAGAGAGGAAGGGAGAGGGAAAAAGAGATAGAAACATCAATGATGAGAGAGAATCATTGATTGGCTGCCTCCAGCATGTCTCCCACCGGGGATCCAGTCCACAACACTGGCATGTGCCCTTGACTGGAATCGAACCTGGGACTCTTCAGTGGGCAGGCTGACACTCCATCCACTGAGCCAAACCAGCTAGGGCTTTATTTTCTTGGACAAATATCCAGAAACAGAAATGCTGGATCATATGGTGGTTCTATATTTTTAATCCTCACCCAAGGTGATGTTTTATTGATTTTTTTTTTTTGGGGGGGGCAGGAGGGAGAGAGAGATAGACAGAGAGAGAGAGAGAGAGAGAGAGAGAGAGAGAGAGAGAGAGAGAGAGAGAGAAACATCGATGTGAGAGAGATACATCAATTGGTTGCCTCTTAAACATGCCCCGACTGGGGAATAAACCCACAACCTAGGTATGTGCCCTGATGGGAAATCAAACCTGCGACCTTTTTGTGAGCAGGACAACGTTCCAACCAACTGAGCCGCCAGCCAGGGCTGGTTGTTCTATTTTTAATTTTTTGAGGAGCCTCCACACTCTCCCACAGTGGAATTTACATTCCAACAACAGTGCACAAGGGTTCTCTTTCGTCCACATCCTCACCAACACTTGTTATTTCTTGCTCTTCCTTCTTTCACTTTTCATTTGTATTCTTTTTTATCTCCTTGGATTTCAACAAACATAAATGCACAATTTAAAACTATTATTTTAGCATGAATATACTCAGTTCTCACCTCATACAGAGTACACTGTAATGCAAATGTCAGCCCCTGGGGGCAGTAAACACTCCATAGTATTCAGGTCACCCTGTCCCTTCATTTTCAGTAAAGTCCACCAAACCTCTTAATTCAAATTAAAGATGTATCAATTTGTGAGTCCCTTAGCCATTTCTGACACTGGATTCTATTGCCTGGTCAACCTCCTTCCAGACAAAGTGGCCACCTTGGAAAGTTGTTAGTTGTTTGTTTTTCCTCATCTACTTTATTCTTCTCTTTCATTCTCAGGATGCTTAGAGAACTTGGGCTTCTTATTTTATCATTCAGAGCAATCGAGTTTGCCTTTGCCTCACTCCCAGCCCAGCCTATACTTACACCAGTAGACATTCCACAAAACAAATGGCCCATCCCAACACTTATCTCAAGAAATGCATTTGTTTTGCAGAAGATAGATTTTTTTTTTCCTAGCTCTTAAAGTAACAGTTTCTTTTTCCCTCATTATTAAAATTTTGAAAGCATATTGTACATAAAAACAAAAAATAAAACAAAAGCAAACAGAACTAATCAATCTTGAGAAATAATATTGAAAGGTAAAATATGCAGTAATAAATATGTTTTAAAGTCCTAGCTAGTGCCTTATAGTATAGTATAGTATACTCTATTGAAACAATAATAATGAAATTCTGTCCAACAAATACAAGTTTTGTTCAACTGTACATATATGTGTGTGTATGTCTATCAGTTCCTAAAATAATAATTAAAAGTCTAATGTTTGGCATAACACAGTGTGAGGACAAAGAAAACAGAAATCTCAGAAATAGCAGCAGAGTTGTGACCCTTGAAACTCAGAGTCAAGTGTGTGTGTGTGTGTGTGTGTGTGTGTGTGTGTGTGTGTGTGCGCGTGTGTGTGTGTGTTGGGGTGATGTTGCTTGGAAAGGTGGGGATAGTAAATATAAGAACTGTTAAAGTGGCCACTCAAATGACAACTATACCCAACACATCAACGTGATCCATTGGTGCGGCCTTCCACGGAAACTCTGAATTGATCAACCTGCCAAGTTAAGGCTCGAAGTGCAACCTGGCAGTAGGTCCCGTCTGACCCTCCAATGATCAAATGCACACCTTGTGAAAGAGCCAGAAAGGAAAGCCAGGCTCGAGCTAACCCAAAACACATATCATGTCCTGGGAAAGTGTCAGTAAGTCTGGAACAAACACGTTTTTGAAACAAAACAAAAAAAGAAAGAAAGAAAAAAGTAGCAGGCCTTGACAGGCGTTCATGAGAAGACTGAAAGGAGGGGAAGGGGGTAAGTACAGCTGACTCAGAGAGCATGTTGAACATTCTGAAACATGTAGTTACACTATGCTTGGGGATTACATACTCAAATGCAGCATGATTGACAATGACAAATTTGCAAAGCTCTAAGTTGGAAATGAGTTTTTAATTTGGAAAAAAAAAAGCCTTTTTTTCTCCCACTCATGTCAACTCACAAGGTGGCCATTTTAGTTAAATACACAGGGGCAATATTAAGTGCAACATTTATCATGGCTCGTTATCTGGCCACATTTTTGTTGCTTAGATTTCTTGATAAGAATGGTTGGAAATTGGACCAACAATAGCTTTGAGTTTTGGTGTTCAACCTGCCAATGAAATAAGGGTTCAAACTGTACTTATTAGTGTCAAATATCATTTCCTACTAAAGTGAGTCAATACTGATTTTCATTTTTAAAAAAGGAAAGGAGGAAAGAAATAAAGCAAGGAAGGAAAATACGGAGAGAGGAAGTAATTTTTTAATAATATGTACGTAGCTGGATGTCTTATAGTCATTTTTGTTTTTTTTAATAATTTTTTTATATTCCAATTACAGTTAGAGAATGCCATATGAGAAAAAGCATCCAACTACAGGTATCCCTTGCTTTTTGAAAGTTGCTTTATGCCACTGAAATTTTTAAGGAAGAAATGTTTTAATTGAGGTAAAACTGGTATATAACATTTTATAATGTACCGTGTATGCCACTTTCTTCCATGAATGGCCTACATTAATACCTGTTTTCACTAACTGAAAGAAATTGGAAGAGGACTTTCATTTTTTTATGGAAAAAAACAAAACAAAACAAAACATTGAAAAGCAAAAATAATGTTCATCATTTGTTTTGCAGGGAGCATTATAGAGGCAGCAGCACCCCAAGCAGCAAGAGCGGCCCCACCGAGTTCCTTCCCAGAAACCACACTCAGCATCTCCCCATCAAGCCCCGCGGCTGGGAACTGTGTCTGTGAGCATCTGTGCTGCATCTCGGCTTATTTTGTGCATCTGTGAGCAAGATGTATCTGTCCTAAGATAATTGCTGCTTTACTTTATGCCGTCTTGGCTCACAAAAGGCCTCATAGGAACACTCTCCATTTGGAGAGCAGGGAAACCTGTACAAGAAGTCATGTTTATCTGACACATTTTAAACATGAGAGAGAAAGAAACTGGAGTCAACCCTTTTTTATGAGTTTGACAGAATCAAAATACTTTTGCTGTTTTAAAAGATGAAGTAAGGGTAACTGATGGCATTCAACGTCTTCCAGAAAGAACATTTTTAATGGCCCACTTAGGAAAATGGTAAGTTAGAAAAAACATACTGCTGGCATCCTCCAACCATCCTTTCCCCTTCTTTTAACTGAATATTTTTGCTATGTTTTTGGTCTGCTGAAATTCCCCAACTGAATCCACTTTTCAGTAAAGTGCTTCATAACACAAATAATATTTTCTTCAATGCAAATGCCCTTTCTTTTACATGTAATAATTTTAAAGAGCAATTTTTAAAAATATATATTTTATTGATTTTTTACAGAGAGGAAGGGAGAGGGATAGAGAGCTAGAAACATCGATGAGAGAGAAACATCGACCAGCTGCCTCCTGCACACCCCCCACTGGGGATATGCCCGCAACCAAGGTACATGCCCTGGACCGAAATCGAACCCGGGACCCTTCAGTCCGCAGGCTGACGCTCTATCCACTGAGCCAAACTGGCCAGGGCTTAAAGAGCAATTTTATTGAAGAAATTCATACTTAGTATGAGTGGCTATGTCACAACCCCCAAAAGACGTTTTCTAATTAAAATCAATTGGTGGTATGTGTAGAAAGGTTGTTTGTTTGTTTGTTTTACCTTTTTTTATTTGTTTGTTTGGCATGGAAACATTCAAAGTACTCCTTGCTTATTCAGATAGAGTAACCTTTCATTCCATGTATTTCAAGAATAATTGCATAATAATTCAATAGATTTTCTAATAGGCTGCTGAATCTTGCAAAAAACAACAACAACAACAAAAAAAAACAAACAGACAACTTATTCCATTCAGAGCATGGTGGAGTCTTCTTGACTCCATGACACTCTTCCCCTCCTACTCAAGCCAGTTCTTACTGAGGACAGGTCATGAATTTTCATCCCCAACTCAGGAGTCAGGTGTGAGATAGCTCCTGGTCACCCACATGCCCATCCTGTTACTAAAGTTCCAGCCCTACAACATGCTAGCCCAGCTCACATTGATAATTTTCTGCCTCAGTTTCTCTGCCTTGCCCTGATTGCATCTTTCTTATGAGCCCTTGGCTTTTCATTATTCTCAGGATCCAGGGTTCTGGAAACATCCACCCACCTCCTTGAGAAAACCAAACACATTCACTTTGCTGGAGTTTTTTGTATGTCACATGGAGCTCACACATCCTCATAAGGTGATGCGGAATCTGTGACCTAATATACATTGCTCATTTGTTTTTTCTGTGTTTCTCCAAACTCTTTTTTAAAAAGCCCGTTCCCAGATTTGTGAATATTTAAAATGATACTAAAAGATTCTGGGAAGAGACAGCAATGGAGACATAGTTTTGGGATTTTCATGAATCTCCACATGAATAACAAGCAAAGACACAAAACCCACAAACACCTACAACTAAATAAAGTAACACAGTATCCTTACAAATCTCAGCCACCCAAAGCAGAAATCCACAGAGCATGAGCAGCTGTGAAGGAGAAAGCAGAGGAAAAGCAGAGGGTACTACTGTGAGCTATAGTAGCCACATCTTGCCAAGAGGCACTAGTGGAAGCTCAGCAGGGCCAGCTATAATCAATGATCACAAGGCTCTATCCAACTCATGGCTGACGCAAAGAGACCATGTGAGGTGTGACTGTGCTGGAGTGACAGGCACTGTGGACTCCTGAAATGAACCACATGAGGCTGCCTTCCAAGATGAAGCCCTGCACTAACGAGAGACTGGAGAACAGAATATAAACTGAAGAGCTACGGGACGATAGGTGGCAGGTTGGTAGGCAGAGCACTGCTGTTTTACAGGGAGGTTCAGAGAAAGACTCATCTGTCAGATGACATTGGAGCAGAAACCTAAGGGAAATAAGAGAGTGTGCTGGCTTCTAATTGTTGCTGTAGCAAAGGATCACAGACTTTGAAGCTAAAAGCAACAGACATTTATTATCCTACTAGAGGCCTGGTGCACAAATTCATGCACTGGTGAGGTCCTTCAGCCTGGCCCACGATCAGGGCTTTCTCGCCCAGTCCCAATAAGGGAGGGACCATGGGAGGTTGGCCAGCCAGGGGGAGGGACTGTAGGAGGTTGGCTGGCCAGGGGGAGGGGCCACGGGAGGTTGGCTGGCTAGGGGTAGGGACCACGGGAGGTTGGCCAGCTGTGGGAGTGCACTGACCACCAGGGGGCAGCTCCTGCGTTGAGTGTCTGCCCCCTGGTGGTCAGTACACGTCATAGTGACCAGTCGACCAGTCGTTCAGTTGACCAGTCATAAGGGTTGCTTAGGCTTTTTTATATATAGATACTTCTGGAGGTCAGAAGTTCAAGATCAGCCTCCCCTGACTAAAGGCAAGGTGTCAGCAGCGCTGGTTCCTTCTGGAGGCTCTAGAGGACAATCTAAGTCCTTGTCTTACTCAGCTGAAGGCTGCCTGCTTCCCTTGGCTCATGGCTCCTCTTCTCATCAACCCAACTTCTTGGTTTGGTCGCACATCTCCTACTCCACTCTGATCCGTCTCCCTCTTATAAGGTCCCTTATGGTTACAATGGGCCCACCTAGATAATCTAGATAATCAAGGATAATCTTCTCATCTTAAAGTCCTTAACCACATCTTCAAAGTTATTTTCCCAGTATAAGGTAACAAACTCACAAGTTTCAGAGATTAGAATATGGATATCTTTAAGGGGATATTATTCAGCCTACCACAGTCAGCAAAGTAGCCTTTTGTATAAAATACAAGGTAAGATATGCCTTCTATTTGCTTAAAACTGTGATTGGTCACTATAATCATATTTTCACTAGGACTTAAACTACACTAGTTCCACAGGGCTCTCAAAAATGTTTAGAGTTTTAGAAACAGTCAATGCACTCTGGATTTAAATGATGTCAATGGAACCTGAGCACAAAAAGCTGCAAAGATGAGAAGAGGGTTTAGATTCAAGGCAAATATCTGCTCACTTCAATCCGTTTCAAAATCTGGTATTTTTCTGGAAAGACTTACTTAGTATGCCAAATTATGAATCAAATGAAAAAAAGAAATATACTGTATAGCAAAAAGGATCAGGCTAACTTTTAACCTACACTGGCTTAAGACTGTCAAAACATAACAAGTCTACATTGATGAATCAATGTTTTCAGTATCCTCCCATTGCTGAGCATTCGTGTTAATTTAAGTAATCTGATATAATTCACAGAAAACTGCTGACCTTTGGGAGTTGGAAATATGAACACATTTCCAATCACTCATGGTCATTAATATGAAAGGCAATGTTTTATTAAAAACTAATAATTATACCCAAAGATGTTAATGGTGTCCATGGATGGAAGCACTGGTTCACCATGCATGTCTTTATGGAGAAAATCAGTTAGAAGTACTTATGCCAGAGTTGAGTCTGGAAAATAATACAGAATTATGTATTTTACAGTGGAAAACTTTGCAAATAAACTTTCATATATATATATATATATATATATATATATATATATATATATACACACACACACACACACACACACACACACACACACACACACACACACACATATAATTAGGCTTCATAGTAGAAGAAGACAGAATTTAAAGAAAAAATTTAAAATATACATGCATATAAATAACCATATAAAAACTTAAAATCTCATCTAATGTCTCATCAAGGAAGGAAGACCCATTAGAGTCTAGACTCTAGAATCTAGAAATATATCTTCTCAATGTGACTCACTAGCCCTGTGATCTTAGTTACTTAAACTCTGTAAATTCAGTGTTCTGTCTACACAATGTGGGAATATATATACTCCCACCTATATTAGTTGTGATAATTAAATGACATTATGTAATGTTAAATCTATTCAGGGTTGAGCCATAGGTTAAAGCTTTTGGTAGATATATGCTACTACTGCCTGGGTGGTGTGACTCAGTGGTGGAGTGTCGATCATGAACCAAGAGGTCACGGTTTGATTCTTGTTCAGGGCACATTTCCAGGTTGTGGGCTTGATCCCCAGGGTGGGATATGCAGGAGGCAGCTGATCGATAATTCTCTCTCATCATTAATGTTTCTGTCTCTCTCTCCCTCTCCCTTTCTCTCTCTGAAATCAATAAAAACATTAAAAATATGTGCTTACTATTGTTATCATTTATTCTTCAATTTCATATTTTAAGATTTTAAATAAATTATCTTCCCTTTCACATTCACAGATCACTGAGAACTTGCAACACAGATGCCAGAGTGATGGTTGTTCTAAATGTGACATCCCATCAGGTCTCGCATCTGGTTACTACCTCTTGCTAAGTAAAAGCAGAAGCCCTTACAATGTCTCTGACAATACCCCCCGCCCCTCAACCTATGCCTATATTAACTTTCCTGCTCTTCTCTGGAAATGCCAGTTCCTTCCTGCCTTGGCATTTACCTTGCTCTTTTCTCTACCTGGAACATTTTATCCCCAGGAATCTGCTGGCTCCCTCCCTCTTTCAAATCTTGAGCAAGGAGGCCTTCTCTGACCACGCTGGGGAAAATAGCTCTTTGCCCAAAGAGCATTCCTTAGCAGTTTCTGTTTGATTTTTCTCCAAAGCATCTACTTTCTTATTATATGTTATAAACGGCCCATTTATCTTATCTATTGTCTGTCTTCTCCATCCTTGTATAAACTCTAAGAAATCAGGAAATTTGGTATATTTTGTTCTTTGCACCATTCCCTTTGCCTAGAACAAGGCCACAGGCGTATAAGATACTCAAATGCCCTTATTTAAATTGATGTTTTCACTGTCTTCTTATTGAGGGAGAGCCAGCCCAGGGCCCAGATATTCTCTACAAACTTCTACCATCATTTAAACACCTTTCTTCTATACTCCACTGTCAGAAACAGTTAGTTCATGGGGCTTCCTTTCCAAAAATTTTCACACATACCCACATTATATACTTTATTTCCCAGTTCTCACAGAGAAAGATCAAATATGATTGGAATATCTTCTATTAATAGAAAAACTCCAAACTCCTTAGTGTAATTTGATAAAAATGTTGTCTCTTGTAACATTCATTCCTACTCTGGATACTTTGCTCTGCTAATCACACATTATCCAATTTAATGCTCACAATACAATGGGGTATACACTACTATCCCTATTGTACAGAAGGGGGAACAGTTCAGAGTGTCAGGAACCTGACATATGGCTAGTGAGTCCCATGAGGAGTGATTTGAATTTAGAGATATCTCTCTTCAAAGTCTACATTCTCGGCACTTTGCTATGTCGCCTCTTCAACTGTGGAAGATCTGACATCATTTCCAAAGATTCTTGAAGCCTAAAACCACATTTTTTTTTGAGTCCTTAGAGACAAATTAAGATTTAAGTTGCATCCAAGTAGAAAATGATTTAAAAAGGTGACTAAGTAATAGAGTGAACAACTGACAGTGAGCCATTTTCAGAATATAGACAAAAGAATACAGATAAAACTGAAAACAAAAGAAGGAAGAGAAAAAACACTTGAGTCAACACAGATTCTCTATACTAAGAAATTAAAATTAAAATGGAGAAAACATCCCAATGTGTGGGAAAACAAAGTCTTCTGGATGAGTAATATCAGATCGCATATAATAATGCTCTCAGACTCAGAGTTGAATTGCTGTCAATGGATTCTTGAGGGGCACATTTTCCTGAAAAATCAATGTGCATATTGCCTCTTTCTAAAGAAAAAAATGCTCAGTCTGAAAGATGATTACTTGGATCCCAGCCAAGGAGGTTACTAGTTTATAGGAGCACAGCCTATATATTATTCCTGCATTTTTATTGAGATCATTATTTTAGTCTCACAAATATCTTTCAAAATCTATTTCCACCTCTTCCCTTTTGGCTTTCTGAAAAGTATCAGAGCTCAAATTCTCCACTTTTATAATATGCTCTTCAATTTAGCATTTTATCTTCAACAATAACATCTAAAAAGTAGCAACCTAATCATAACAGAAAAATACCAGCAGGTTGAGTTGAATGTATTATATAAGTAACTTCCAACAATCTCCAAGGATATTTAGTATCTGAAGAATCACATCATCCTCCTATTCAAATATATACTTATATATACCTAATGTAGGTTACCAATTATAGGTTTCTTGAGGGCAGTAATCATGTGCCTAATTGGCAAATCACTTTATCATGTACTTCAAATTGCACTATTGATGACCAAATTATTTTAATTGATTAAATTGCAATACACAAATATAATATCTGAAAAGTAGAAAAAAAACCCTAAAGATTTTAAGGTAACAATTATACCTTAGTATAAAAAACAACAACAACAAACCTACAAAATCTAATATGAAAGGCAATTCTATTTCTTCGTGATCTAGGGTGACTATTCAAAAGGCCCCTTTCTTCATCTGCAATTGACAAGGCACCATTTGTGCAGGTTATAGCAGAATCAGTATACCAATCTCACTCAACTCTAATTGCTCTATGTCACAGGCCAGGGAGATGTAGAATCAAGTTTCAGCTTTAGCTAAAGTCATTAACTTCCAGGCCCCTAGAATCAGTGCCTGTTCCAACATGTCAGAGAAACTTGTCCCGAACTATTTCTGCAAAGCTCTTATGAAGGATGAGATTTTGGGGAGCCCTTGGTATAGGGAAAAGAGACATTCAAAACTATTGTGGAAGAGGGGTGGAAATTCTTTAAGGATCTACTAAATACAACAGTATCTAAAATTTCATCACACTCAATGAATTTTATTATATTACATTTATTTTGAACAGAAGCAGGTAGCCAAAAACGAAAATGTGTTCATTAGGAACCCATTCTCAAGGCATATCTATGTGCAGTGAAAATAAGCAATTCCCAAAAGGAAATAAAGAAATAAAAATCATAGTTGACCTACAAAAGTAAAGCACCACAACAATGACAAGATAATTTATTCTGATCTTCAGACACCATAATGAAGCTTGAATTCACAATAATTCCAGTTATTTTTATTTTATTTATTTATTTTTAAATCCTCACTTGAAGGTATTTTTCCTTGGATTTTAGGAGAGAGAGGAAAAGATAAAGAGAAATATCAATGTGAAAGAAATACATTGATTGGTTGCCTCCTGCATGAGCCCCAACCAGGGCCCAGGCCAGGGAGGAGCCTGCAACCAAGGTACATGCCCTTGACCGGAATCCAACTCGGGACCCTTTGGTCCGCAGGACGACACTTTATCCACTGAGCCAAGATGGCTAGGACAATAATTCCAGGTATAACTGTTCATTTACTCTCTTGACATTGGTGCTATCACTACAATGACTTAACTAGATCTTTTTTTAAAAAAATATCTTTATTGATTTCAGAGAGGAAGGGAGTGGGAAAGAGAGATAGAAACATCAAATGATGAGAGAGAATCATTGATTGGCTGCCTCCTGCGTCTCTGTCTCCCCCAGTGGGGATCAAGCCCACAACCCAGGCATATGCCCTTGACCAGAATCTAACTCAGGACCCCTCAGTCTGCAAGCTGATGCTCTATCCACTGAGCCAAACCAGCTAGGGTAACTTAACTAGATCTTGTTGTTGTTGTTGTTAATTCTTACCTGAGGATATATATATTTTTTAATATATTTTATTGAATTTTTACAGAGAGGAAGGGAGAGGGATAGAGAGTTAGAAACATCGATGATAGAGAAACATTGATCAGCTGCCTCTTGCACACCCCCCACTGGGGATGTGCCCGCAACCAAAGTACATGCCCTTGACCGGAATCGAACCTGGGACCCTTCAGTCCAAAGGCCGACGCTCTATCCACTGAGCCAAACCGGTTTCAGCTGAGGATATTTTTTTTTTTCATTGATTTTTAGAAAGACTGAAAGGGAGGGTGGGGGGCGGGGGGAGAGAGAGAGAGAGAGAGAGAGAGAGAGAGAGAGAGAGAGAGAGAGAGAGAGAGAAACATGGATGTGAGTGAGACACATTGATTGGTTGCTTTCTGCACATGCCCCAACCCAGGGCCAGGGATTGAACCTGCAACCCAGGCATATGCCCTTGACTGGGAATCAAACCCAAGACCCTTCGGTCTGTGGGGTGATGCTCCAACCACTGAGCACCACTGGCTAGGGAGACTTAACTAGATCTTGATTGAACTTATGTTCATTTTAATTTGAAGCCATCTTATTAAGATGATCCTAATTGCTAACTTGCGGAGAGTTTGCCACATCTACTTAAGTGCTTGGCATTTATTTGTACATTTAATCCTCACAACAAGTGCATCAGAATTTACCTCAAGGGATTATCCTGAGGTCTAATGAACTGACATATGCAAAATGTTTGATTCTGGCTCATAATAAGAATTCGAAAAGTGCTAACCATTTGGTAAATAGAATTATTATTCACGTGTTACAGTTAGAGCACTTCCAGAATCCATGCTCTGTCCATATTCTGTGTTTAGTATGAATTATATGAAATCATAAATCATATGCATAAGAGATGACTCACATCTCTTCAATGTCCGATTCTCTTCCAATACAATTCCACTCTCTTGATCTCATTTCACACTAACCTCCACTTTACACCCTCTCTGACAGTTTGTTTCCTTGCTTCAGAGTGACCTATGGGCCCCTGCGCAAGCTCTTTCATACTTCAGGAATAACTTTCCGGAAAGCATATTGCATCTTGTGTCTAATTGTTTCTCTCAAGGTCTACCTATTTTCTGAAGCTTTCAAGGGTTGGCTCAGTCTCTTTTCAATCTCTAACCTCCCTATATAATCCCTGACCTCTTAATATTCTTCATTTTTTTCTTTGTATTGAGAACAAAGCTTAGAAACACAGCTGTTATTCTCAATATTGGATTCTTAGGAAGCAGCAACTTTACCTGAAATCTCAGTTGTTCTCTAAAAGGCCCCAGTTTGTTATAGATTGTAGGCTTCAAAGGATGCCTGAACCAAGAAACTGCATCTTTGGCTAACACACCCCAAAGAAGGACACTCGTATCAAATGAAATTAATTAAAAAACTTGATCACAACATTCAAATCCCTAAATATACTGAATATTACACAATTGTGAATTACAGTCCCAAGATTCTAACTACTTCTTTTCTCTCCATTTAACAGGTCTGAAGTTCAAAAGCAAAAGCATACCTTCTATCCATCAGTAAGTTGTATGTTGTGTGTCTCTAATAACTGGAGTAGAGTGTCCAACTACACAAAGAGTGCACAGTGTTCAAATAATAAATAACTGTGGTATTTAGAAAGTATTGCGCCATGAATCAAAACCTTTATGAATATCATATTTTACTTATGTTACATCAGAGTGACTGTGAAATATTATACACATTTTCAATATGAAGTTATGTAAAAATACCCTTATACTAGATTTATATTTGATGCATATAACTATGACAGTCATACATGCTAGAAAGATTTCTACACTAGAGAGTGAGTGCGATAGAATAAAAATAGCCCTTCACTGCCCATTCTATACCAAGTACTAATGAGACATTAGACAAATGGTCTCTATATCAATTTTCTTACCTACAAAATGGGGGGGTTGACACAATCCTGACTTGTTTCTAAGTTCTGTCAACAGTCCCTATATATCCTATTTTCAGAAGATTGGTAAAATATTATTCATAAGAATAATTTAATTTAGTCACCATATTGCATATTTAATATCTATAGTGTTCATACTTCATAATTAAAAATTAATGCAATAGAGCTACACTCCTGATAAAATTATATCATATCTTATGCTACTCTAAGCTGTTTTGTAAGTTATCCTACTTAGAATGTTTCTATAATAAATATTTCCATGATCTTTATAGGAAAAAAAATCTCTATATTAAGAAAACTTTAGGGAACAACTGATAATGTACAAATGTTGCACAGAACTTTTCAAGTGGGTATTTAAAATTTTTAATTATTTCTTTAATTACAAAAATTAAATACATTTCAGAGAGGCAGCAGTGTTTTGTGTCATTAGGAGACAAAATTTCCTGCCAAATTGTCTCTCTCCTCCCTTTGCTTCTGTGCCTCTATGTCCTACTCTCATTTTTTAAATACGTGTGAACCAGGAGACGTGTCAGAAAGCAAACACAAATATATCACCGGTAAATCACACCCATTTTCCAAGCATGGACATTGGCACAGTTTTGATGAAGGGAATGTTCCTTTGTAACGATCTCTGCCCACATCACCTCTGCTTACCAATGCTTTTAGGAAACAGGCTCTGACAGGAGGGACATTCAACACTGAAGACCAGGACGCCAGAGGGGAGTAATGACTTATTCCCAATAACTCATTTTGGATAATAGTGGAGATTTATTCAGCGAGATGCTCCTGGTTCTGAGGCCTGACAACTGTGCAAGAACGCAGATGTGGTATCGCCTCTGCAGTGGCTGCAGAAGCAAGAGTTTTTAAACACTTTTTTCCCCCATAGATTTTTTTTTTTTTTTTTTTTTGAAATGGAAGGAGACTATCAGGGAGACTGGAAATCATTTTTTTTTTCTTTTTCCTTCTAGCCACTTTTAAACAGATTCAGAGTTTGTTTTGCTGAGGAATTTGCTGGCACCACACAAATAACTTCATTTTCAAGGTAAAATGAACAGGGGTGGTATGACTATGCCCACACTGGCTACCTTTCTGGATTTGTCCTGTTCTGTTTTGTTTTTCTCATCACTGTTTTTGCTTGATGTAAGTATGATGATTCCCATTTAGGATTCTTATTGTTTTGAAGGAAAACCCAATTTGAAAGGGAAAGCCAGAACAAGGATCCAACTATGGAGTACGAGAAGGAAACCTCCATTTGGCTCCTCTGCTTTTCATTTTGGGATTGAACTTTACTGTTTACTTACAGACTCACAGAGCTGGAAAGAAAATGACAATTATCTAACTTGCCTCCCCATTTTAAAGTCAAGAATTTTTGGATTCTTTCATGAAATGCAAAAATCATTGTGACACTGAAATTATTATTCAACCTTTGCCATGATGAATATTTCTTTATTCTATCTCTAATGTTGTTTATTACAAAGTGCATTCTTTTCAACAAGGTATATCTTAAAAGTGCATAGCAGTTGGAAACTTTATTTTTTAATATATTTGTGAATAACACTGTCCAACTTTGAAGCCCTATGTTCCAACTTAGGAACATATGTGCACGTTTTTGTAGTTACCCAATGAGTGACCTTAGGGAAGGTCGCACCTCATCAAACTGGTGGTGTTATGTGCTGTGCAGTGTCAGGCCTGCTGAATCAATTAGAAAAGACATAAACTGAAATATGGGCTGTGTCTGGCTAGAATGAAAACTCAGATGTTATGTCTGTTTTTTACTTTGATATGTACCCTTGATCTTCAGCAACTTTGAGTGTTATGTTTTTTATGGCTTAAAAGGTATTTACAGGTGTGAGACCCTAATTCTTTAAGCAATGGGATTATTTCTACACAATTCAAATAATCTAATAAATAAGATAATTGGTTTATCAACTACATCTTATTGTTACTGCTGGGGTATTGCAGGATAAAATAGCGAAACAGAAGTCTAGTCTTTTGTGGTTCAATGTTTAAAAATGTTTATGTATGTATTTATTATTTATTTATACATCCACCCACATTTGAATGTATGTTAATTGTAAGTCACACAACTGAAAAGTAGTATTGTAACTTTAAATTTTTATTCAAAGTCTGTAAACTAAACACAAATTTGAACACTGTAGACTTGCAAACCACAAACAGCAAACATAATAATCAGATATGGGAAAAGTTTTTTCTCATGTGTTTTTCCCCCCCGGATATTAATTCTGTGGGATTCATTTAGAATATCAATGAATGAATCTGCTGAATTTTGGAAAGAAAAGAGAACCATGAACTACCAACTCATGTGATCATTACCTCCATTGTATGGGGTGAAAGTTTTAACAGAAATATATGGAAAAATCTATACTAATAATAGAGGAATATGCAAATTGGCTGGGATGCTGCCATGTAACGACCAATCAGGATAGGGGTGGGGCCGCGGCAGAGAGTTCTCAGCATGCCTGCACTGGGAGTCCGAAGGGTGCGGAGAGGAAGGGAGAGTAGATAGGCAGTTATGGAGATCAGGCCAGGAGGGGAGAGCAGATAGGCAATTAGGGGGATCAGGCCAGGAGGGGAGCGCAGATATGCAGTTAGGGCGATCAGGCCAGGAGGGAAGTGCAGATAGGCAGTTAGGGTGATCAGGCCAGGAGGGGAGAGCAGATAGGCAGTTAGGGGAATCAGGCCAGGAGGGGAGCGCAGATATGCAGTTAGGGCGATCAGGCCAGGAGGGAAGTGCAGATAGGCAGTTAGGGTGATCAGGCCAGGAATGGAGAGCAGATAGGCAGTTAGGGGGATCAGGCCGGCAGGGGGGAGTAGTTAGGCAGTTAGGGCAATCAGGCCAGGAGGGGAGAGCAGTTAGGGGGATCAGGCTGGCAGGGGAGAGCAGTTAGGGCCATCAGACCAGCAGGGGAGCAGTTAGGGGCATCAGTCAAGCAAGGCAAGAGAGCAGTTAGGAGCCAGTAGTTCTGGATTGTGAAAGGGATCCTGGGTTGGAGAGGGTGCAGGCTGGGCTGAGGGACTCCCCTCTAGTGTCATCTATAATAATAAAAGCCTAAGCGACCATTATGGCAGAATGACCAAAATGACCAGTCACTAAGATGCGCACTGACCACCAGCAGGCAGACGCTTAACGTAGGAGCTGCCCCCTGGTGGTCAGTCCGCTCCCACAGGGGGATTGCTGCTCAACCAGAAGCTGGGCTCACGGTTGGTGAGCGTAGCTGCCATGGTGTTGGAAACCTCTCCCGATGCCATGGCAGCACTACTGAGCGGCGGCAGCAGGCACAGCAGGCTTGGGTGAGTGCGAGCATCACGGTGCCCAGCCCCAATCCTGGCTTCTCCCTGGCCACCTGCTGCTTGGTGCACTGCTACATTCCCCAAGGGGTCCCGGACTGCGAGAGGGATGTCCAACTGGCAGCCTAGGCCCGATCCCCATGGCATATATGATATTCACAGAGTCCTTATATTTTTTTAGGCATTTTAACAAAAACAATATCATTTGGGACTGGGCCTAAGCCAGCAATCAGACATCCCCTGAGGGGTCCTGGACTGCGAGAGGGCACAGACCAGGCTGAGGGACACCCCAGTGCACAAATTTTGTGCACTGGGCCTCTAATTTTTAATATAACAGGCAGGCAAGAATGAGGAGAAGATAGGTAAAACATGAGCTAACATTGTTCAAGTAAACCTTTACTTTGCATTTTATTCAACTGAATTTATTCCAGGCTATTCATAAATATGTATATTAGCCTTCTTCATTATTTTCCCAGTAATAACTGTCTTCAGATATACTGTTTGCTAAAATCTGCATTGGTCCAGAGCAAATTATTTTTTGAAAACATTTAAGGTAATGGAAATCATTAGAACCATGAGGCTTACAAGAAATTTTTAGAAAATCCACTTAAATCTTTGCACATTTTTAAAATAAGAACTCCTGCTATACAAAGATTATTGGGTCAATATTTATATTTAAATAGAGAGATATGTAATTATAAAATACAAAGAATTATAATAGGCTATAGAATTTTATATTTTCCAAATATTTTGACATACTTCAATTTATTTGTTGTCACGACAACCCTATATCCTAGGTACATTAGTTATTATTATATACCCTAAGCATCCCCTGTATACCAGTATTTCTCCCTGCTTTTAACCAGTGTTGTCTTTTGTTCTTTTCCATGATAACAAAAGAAAAGAATCTGAGCTTAACCTGGTAGGTAATTCATAAAGAATTCATTTTATATGCATCTATGCCCTAAATCATAGCTGAGGCATTAGCAATCTGACTTTGATCTCTAGTTAAATATCTGAACACTAGTATGTTCAGTTGTAGAGGAACACCACTCACTACTGGTATGGACATGATATTGTTTTTGCTAAAATGCCTAAAAAATATGAGGATTCTATGTGGATGTCATATATGGCACAGACATCTGTATATATGTACATATGTAATTGCTTTTTAAATTACAAATTCAAAAGTGCTGAATAAACAGCAGCAGAATTCAATGTGTTGAGGAACATTTATCCCCAGACCTGGAGAGATGTCCTTTTGATTTTGGTATTTTACCCATAATTTGGCAGAGAGAAGACACAAGAATTTTAATCTGAGGTTCCTCGGATGTGGCCTCATTAAAAAAGATGAGCATTATCAACTCATTCAAGTACCTAGACAATAAAGTTGTCAGCGGTCCAAAAGTGATTTCAAAATGTAATTCTTTATTGGGATGACTAAAAATGAAATAAATATAAAGATGCTCAATATACAAACAATATTGACTGCTATTATTCTAAGGGCATTACTGATGGTCAAGTGAGGAAAGGGACTGTCCAAGGCATCCCATTCCGTCATCTTGAGGTTTCCTGGCCAATGGGAGGCTGGAACTCAAAATATTTATAGCATACAGGTGACCTCACCCCAAAGATCAAGTTGTACCTGTTGGTTTAACTGAGAGATGGGAAGAAAATGAAACTTATAACTTTGTCTTTCTAAATATCTGCTAAAGCCTCTGGGACTGGAAGAGGGGGAGCCGAAGGACCCAATATTCACAGAGGATAATACCCTGAGAGAGCATGTTTTATAAAGGCTGAAGGAGACAGCGCAGGATGCTGGATTCCCAAGAGCACTTGAGCTTCAGAGGAGACCCCATTCACATCCAGCCACATAGGAAGCAGGTGTGCTCCAGATAAAGGGGTTGGGATGCAGAGATGGGTTTACCTTGAAGCAAATAAAGTTTCTGCTTCAAGGACTCTTAACATGCTAAGAGGGTTTAAAAAAGTGTTTGTATTGTCATGAATATTTGGAAATTTAGCAAACATAAGATATGTTCTGAAGACTCTCAACTCTTTCATCCAGCCTCTGCTCTGGAGTCAGAGTGGTTGCAGGCATGTTTGGGATCCAGTTGAGTAGAAGTTGAATCATGGATACATTAACAATGAGTTTAATGAGATAAAATGAGATAATGGTTCTCAGTCATTTATATGTGTGATAAGGTTATTTGCCAGCTGGGAGAGGCTTCCGGGAACATGCTATATATTATGTAGACACACCCAGCTTCATGACACAAACAGACAGGTCTAGTCGTCAGATTAGTGTGACGTCTAGCAACTGGAACCAGAGCATGTGGGTGGGGAAGCAGTGAGATGTGAAAGAAAGAGTCAGAAGCTAAACTGTGGAAAATGTTCCAATCATTATATAAGTTAAAAGTGTGTAGGCAGAGATATACATTGGCATCTAGTCAAAAGAACCGACTCCTGACAAGAATACACTTGATAAAGGAGCGTATACAATTATTAACGCACTATAGCAATTTTCTTAAATTTTACAAGACTAAGAATTGACATGATGGTATCAAGAGTAAGTGGTAAAAATACCAATAAAAACAAATTTTAATCAACCATCCCTAAAGAAGAACTGAATTAACTTTCTATACTTTATAGAAAATACTATAAAATCTTTCTTATATAAAAAGATGCTCAGCCCGGCCAACATGGCTCAGTGGTTGAGCATTGACCTATGAACCAGAAGGTCATGGTTAGATTCCTGGTCAGGACATGTGCCCGGGTTGCGGGCTTGATCTCCAGTGGGGGGCGTGCAGGAGGCAGCTGATCAATTATTCTCTCTCATCATTGGTGTTTCTATCTCTCTCTCCCCCTTTCCCTTCCTCTTTGAAATCAATAAAAATAAAAAATAAATAAATAAAGTGCTCAAAGAATATTCAGCCCAAAAGTGGGGGGGGGGGGGGGGAACTACCTTAGTGATGTGGGGATGTTGTGATACTCACAGCATGAGTCAGCTTTTAAAAATATGCTGTGGTTTTCTAATTCTATATCAATAGTCTCTTTCATACCTAAATTTGTACTTGTACTTTTGTATCCTTTTCATAAAGAGTATCTACAACCTTGTATAAGTTTAGGCTCTACAAAACCTGTATCTTCCCCTACGTGGTATATTAATAATAATTTTTCTCATTTATACCTGAGTCAAGATGCTGTATAGGACTGTTTTAACAGTTTGAGATTGCTACTAATGTCCCAGATTGAGGACTATTAATGCTAAATATCACACACAGTCTGGAGAATGCCAGCAGACAGACCTCCACATCACCTATAAAGGGTTCTTTATGCTAGCCCAAGCATCACACACCCTACCCCCAGACTTTCCGGGATTCCATAAAAGCAGACTAAACCATTCAAAGAAAATCATAAGAATCAAGAGACAGGAAAGAATGTTAGTGCTCTTCTCCCCCGCAGGCCCACCTTCCCAACCCTTCTCCACCTCCTCTGCTTGAGAGGCTGACCTTTATGGGCTACATTAATGGGTTCTCCTGCCACTCTTGTGGAGGATGGGCAGGATATGGGAGAGAGGAAGTGAGCTAACGTGTTACCAAGAGCTGCCTGTGCCTATCAGGTAAAGGACACAACTCCTGTTTGGTGACCTTCTTCACAC
Organism: Cnephaeus nilssonii; assembly: GCF_951640355.1. Taxonomy (NCBI): domain Eukaryota; kingdom Metazoa; phylum Chordata; class Mammalia; order Chiroptera; family Vespertilionidae; genus Cnephaeus; species Cnephaeus nilssonii. Next base: position 61,421,578 of record NC_137076.1, on the reverse strand, counting down.
AGCTCTGTCTCCAGCTCCAGTAATCACTGTCTCCCTAGTATTTCAGTTTTGGGGGTCTGTAAGAGTTTAAAGATATTGAATTCTCCTATATCCTTTTCATACCTTTTAAAATAGTTTTTTTAAATTAATAAATTAAATTTATTGTTTTACTTTGATCACTTTATAACAAGTTAGATTTTCACTTTCTCACACATAGGCTTTCCCAGGTAAAGTTCTCTTTTCTTTCTTTCTTCTTTTTTTTTTTTTTGTGGTAAAATGCACAACACTGACTATATTAACCACTTTTAACTGTATACTTCAGTGGTACTAAGTACATTCAAAATGTTGTACAACTATCACATCATCCATCTCCACAAAGAACACTTTACATCTTGCAAAACTGAAACTCTTAATAATTATACAATAACTTCCCTTTTCCCCTCTCCCACTCTTGGGCAACCACCATTCTACTTTCTCTCGCTAAAAAGATGACCCACAGAATGGAAGAAAGTATTTATAAATCACATATCTGTTAAAGTACTAATATCCAAAATATATGGAGAACAATTAAAACTCACCAACAAAGCCAAAGACAATCTGATTTTAAAAATGGCAAAAGGCTTAAATAGACATTTCTTTAAAAAAGATATACAAAGGGCCAATAAGTACATGAAAAGATGCTCAACATCACTAATTATTAGGGGAAATGCAAATCAAAACCACAATGAGATACACTTCATACCCATTAGGATGGCCTCTATTTAAAAAAACAA